>NC_091013.1:54022369-54651023 GCF_041296385.1 Aphelocoma coerulescens | reverse complement strand
TAATTCTGTTGGAAGTTATTAAAAAGCAGGAAAAAAAATCCTTTTTATTTTTACTGCTTATTTTCACATTTTCCAGAAGTATATTAGGGTCTTCAAGACACTGCTTCTAATATGCATAAAGAGCAGGACCTTGCAGGCTAACTATGTGGTTTGGGGTTTTTTTGTTGTTTGTGGTTTTGGTTTGAGGTTTCTTTTTTCCCAAACCTGGTGGCGGAGAGATGGTTGTAACCTGCCTTCTATCAGAGGATATTTTCCTCCAAATTTGTCCAAACCAGCACATTTTCTTTTTTGGAAAAAAGTCTAAACAATTAAAAACAAAGAGAAGGGAAAGAAAAGGAAAAAAATCTAGGGCAGAGGCTATGTCATTCCTGATTTACATCTGCCTGATCCTAATAGCAAAGTGATTACAGAATTCATTTTCAGAGCAAGTAATTCATGGACGTTGCTTTAAAAAAAAAAAAAAAAAACAACAGCATTTCTGATCTGAAAAATTCAATCTGTTGTGACAAGAGCCAAAGGCATCCAGACCTTCGAAGTACTACAATTACTTATATTGAAATGGTACTTTCTTTCAGGATAAAGAGTTCCCAAAACTCTCCAACAGGTTCTTAGCCATTAAAACAAGTCTGTATTTGAACTAACACTAGCATAAATATTTTTAACAGAGAAATCTCAGAACCAGTTAAGTAAAACAGAAATAAAAGGGTTTTAAAGAATGCCCCATTTGCTGTATCCCAAGTCATATATTTGAAAGCAATTCCTTCTCCCTAGGCTTGGTTTCAGACCAAATGACTCAATCTGGGTTTCAGCACACGCTGCACAGTACACTCTACATCCCTCAGAAGTTTTTATTTCTGCATCACATCTGCTCCTGCACTTTGAATTCACGAGCTCCCTGCCCTCTGCCTGTACTTCAGGCTCTTCAGGCTCAGCTGCCACCCTATGCTCTGGTATCTTCCCTACACAAGCAAATAAATCCACCTCACTTTTACCCAGTCACTTTCTTTACGGAGCAACAAAGAAATGAAAATAAATGACATTCATCACACACATACATTCTGGAACCAGCGCTGTTCTCTGTTCTTCTCACAAAACATCAATGCAGGCAAGAGAGCTTCATGACAATAATTGGGAGAACCACAGTGAAACACACATCACTGTCTGCATCTGGTGCTATTTTGTATGCTCTGTGCAAGGATCTAAAGGGGTGACATTCCAGTGGACAAACGTTTTTTCAAAGTAATACTAATTTATTCCGCTGCCTTGAACAATCTGCACTGAGAGCTAGAGGCCACAGATTGAACGATACTACAGATCTCTCCAACACAGACTCTTCTCCTACAAATGCAGAATTAAGTATTCATGAAGAGATTTCAAAGGTCTAAAATGACTGTAGAGCTTTCAAGATGCGACACTGTGAACTAAGACGTTGTCATATAACAAGTAATAACTGAAAAGGCAAAATTTATCTCTTGAATATAACAGATACTTACAATTATTTTTCCCTGTCTTTACTTTCACAAAATAACTGAAGTTCCAAAAAGGAACAGAACTAAATTACAAAACCGAAAAAAACCCCCAAAAACAACAAAACAAACAAATCAACCCCCCCCCAAAAAAAACAACCCAATAAAAGGAAACATAAGGATTAATGATTGGCACTAAACAGAACAGTTCTCTCCTCTTCCAGTTTGGTTTTTAATCAAAGCATACAAGAAAATGGCTGCTTGTTTTATTTTTCTGATCAATACAGTATTGTCTTGTAAAATGAAAAGCTTTTGAAACTCAGCTTGATCCTTTATAACAAATGCTTCCTAGAAAATAGAATTTTTGCGACTAATTTTTATTACATACTTTTTTTCACACTGCCAATGACTAAACCTCCTTCCCCCCCCCCGCCCAATTAAAAAAAAGATATGGTGTTATACTCAACCCACCAAAAAGTTTCCTTAAACAGAACAATATGGAAACAATCTCCAGTACTCCAGCACAGCTGGGCACTTCTATAAAGCACACCTGAAGAACCAGGCTGAACTCACAGTTAGCTAAATTCATTGGGGTAGCACTAATATGAGCTCTTTTACAGGAGTAAGACAGATGGAAATTCAATGCTGCAGTACTAAGAAAGTCACAAACCATCTTTGCTTAAATTCCTCCATTCTAGGAATACTAAAGTGCAAGAGATAGATGGCCTGGACCAAGCAGAGGGCAAGTCAGTCCAGCTGTTCTACAGTCTCCACTACAGAGGATCATGTTGGAATGTAAAGCTGAATTTGTAGATTTGGCAGACACTCAAGGAATACTCCTGCAGTGAGAAGTCATCAAATGCACCCTCTGCTAGTATGTGACTGCATCCTGTTGTATGGTCTCTGCACACCTTGAGAGGCACAAACCCACACACACAGGTTATACACTGACTTCAGATTCACTGTGCCTCATTTTTTCTCACTTTGCATGTGAAATCAAGATAAACTGTGCCCACTAAAAACACTCTTGCTCAAAATCCTTCTCCCATAAACTTAGATTTGACATTCCTGAATAATGGAATAGAGGTTAGTGGTTAACTGAATCAAATTACAGGACAGTGCTTCTTATTTGAGGGATTGCTCGAAGACAAAAAGTATGACTTCAGTTTTTCTTATTATGTGGAAAGGGAAGGAGGAGGGAAGCACTTATTTGTTTCTTTGGCTGGAAGGGTATTTTATTACACATAAGGCAGCGAATGCATTGACGTATTTATTTCCCAAGGGAAGTGACAGATCAGTATATACCAAGAGAAACTTTGTCACTTGTCCTAGAACAATCCCCTCTGTTGCTCTGGGTGACTGCATATGCTCTGCCAACGATTTTATTTTTATTTTTTTCATACAGATTTTATGATGTTTGCCATTAGGTTACCAACATCACAGATAAAACACCCCACACACAGAGTCAACAGGCAGAGATTTACTTGGGAACTTGAGAAGGTTCTGATTTCTTTGCTCAACTTAGGGAAAAAGTGAAGCTCATTTATTTTGCTCTTCCTGGCATCTTCAGCACCTCTTTTTCACTCACAGTAATATGATACATCAAATGTTTTTCAACTACATATTTATAAATAAATCTCAGAAAACAAATCAGTCTTAGTGTTTTGGTTTATCAAGTCTTTTTATATGTACTTCTTAAATATCCTGTTACTGTGGCATATGAGACTAACACAGTGGCTATGGATGTACCATTTTGCTACTTTAGGCTGAAAAAAAAAATCCTTTCAAAATTAGGCACTCAAGGTTACTCTACAAAGCCAAAGTTTCAAAAGAAAAACTGTTAACACGGGAAACTATTATCTCTGAGTGCGTATTTAGGTAATTACACTTATTTTTCATTATTTATAAATTTGCATTAAATCATATTTCTTTACTTTGCTACCGATAAGCATCCTTTTGTTGCTTGTTTTTTTTTATTTCAGGATTTTTTAAAGCAAATAATACCATAACTGTGTACAATGCTCTAAGTACTGCATTCAGGGCAACAGGCTCTGCCCTGAGAACATGTCCTTCCCACTCCAAGGCAATAAAAAAAATGTGCCATGTCAGCCTCCTTAACTGTTTTACTGTTCTCACCTTGTGTTTCTTGTGTTGGTAAAGTGCTGAATCGCACGGATGTCACAGAGGTATGCGAAAACAGCTTCACTCAGGTAACAAAATCAGACAAACTTCAATTGAAAACCAAAACCAGTGGCCAAAACTGACGCACACCAAGGGTGATCATGATGTGTCCCATGGTGTTTAACAGGTTATGAGTTCCCTGTGCCTGCTGGGGATATTGTTACTACATGGATGCAGACAATAGCCCAGAGTGCACATTCATGGACTGACACACACAGAGCCCCAGGGGAACCAGCAGATCCCGTTGGTCCACCCAAAGGAACACGGTGGGACATCCAGTAGAAAGAAAATCACTCACCTGGGGGTAGTGTGAGGACACACATCCCAGCATGTCTCCGTGGGCAGTGTCTCAGTCCCCAGGGCAAGGCTTCACCTCATAGACCTGCTGTGGTCTGTTGTGGGTGGGTACCCCACTGTTCAGACAGGGCTCATGGCCATACATAGTCACGAACCAAGCCTGGCTCCCGGGCTGAGGCCTCTGTCTGTTGGCTAAAGGCTCCTGCCCTTCTCACTGCCCCCACCGGGGTGGCCCTGGGTTGTGGTGCACCCACGTGTTGTGCTTTAACCCCGTCAGCAGCTCAGCCCCGCACAGCTGCCGGGTCACACCCTCCCAGTGGGATGGGGATAGCATCATAAGGGTAAAAGTGAGAAAATGCAGGGCTTGAGACAAAGATAGTTTAGTTGGTAAAGCAAAACCAAAGCAAAATGAGACATTTTTTCACTGCTTCCCATGGGCAGGCAGTTGTTCAGGCATCTCCAGGACAGCAGGGCTCCATCATGTGGAATGGTGACTTGGCAAGACAAAGACCATCACTCTGAACATCCCCTCCTTCCTTGTTCTTCCTCCAGCTCTATATGCTGAGCAGGATGCCATATGGTATGGAATACTCCTTTGGTCTGTTTGGGTCAGCTGTCCCAGCTGTGTGCCCTCCCAACTTGTGCACTCCCAGCTTCCTCACTGGTGAGGTGGGGTGAGAGGCAGAAAAGGCCTTGGCTCTGTGTTAAGAACTGCTCAACAACAGCTAAAACATCCCTGTTTTATCAACACTATTTTCAGCACCAATCCAAAACACAGCCCCACACCAACTACTCTGAAGAAAATTAACTACTCTTCCCCAGGCAAAACCAGCACTCTGCCATAGCTATGGTGTGCTGCTGTAAGACATGAAAATAGGGGCATGAAAGGCTGTCAGCAGCCACACATTGGCCAGCAGGGTCAGGGGGTGTGTGTGATGTGCTCCTGCCACATGTGGGTCTTGTTTTTGTGGGGAGGAATGGTTTTTTTGAGTTAAGTTTCCAGAAAAGGTGAGTAGGCACCTCTATGGAAACCTTTTGCCTCAGAAAGTTGGTACATTAAGTGACTGGTAAAATAGAACAAACCAAATTAGACCAATGGGTCAAATTAATTTTTGAAAGTAAAAAAGTACAATTATATTTATTTCAGTGAAATTCAATGAAATTCAGAATTATAGCAAAGCACCCTAATATAAAGAGGTATTATGTGATATACCATATCTGGCAAGTATGGAACTGACAGAATAAATGACAAAATCTGTCTGTGAAGAGTATGTCTTCTTTGGTGAGCTGCTGCATTGACTATAAAAGCTGCTGGAACTTGTAACTTGTTCCACATAAGTAACATACAGGCAAGCAGCTGATGCGTGAGTAATTTATTTGATTCAGGTCTCTTCATTGCTACACTTCAGCTGGGAATGAAAATGCAAAAGTTGTTTGGCACAGCAGAAAGCTCCCTTAGCTGGAGAAAAGCTGTTGGATCCCACTGTTCACAGTATTTGATCTTAAAACACTAGAGGGCTGCACACTGCACACCTTGAAATGTCTGTACAGTTCTATCCTGTTATGCAAGCCGGCTTTCATAGGCTCTGCTGTTTAAACAGATTTCAAATTTTGCCTTCCTCTAATGTTGCCCCCCCCCTGCCCCCAGCTCCCATTCTGCAATGCCAGAGGTAGAATTACTGCTCCCTCTCAGCTTCAGTTCCACTTGCAGTAAGAAAGTAGAGGTTTTTTTCTAGAATTTTCTTCCATTTAAAATAGTCATATTGTAGGCCTCTAAAACAGTTTCCTTGCTTACACTGACTTTATTGTAGGGTCAGTTCTGCAGTCACGTAAGTGTAAAAAAGGCTCATACAATGAGAATAAACAATATCTTCACAGGGAAACTTCAGTTTTATATATGAGACTGATTGAGCTACGTGAAGCTTCCTATTGTAGCAACAGATTATTTGTTGTGATAAACTTTCCTTTGTCTCACCTTTGCTGGAGCAGAAGTGAGAATAAAATCACTGTGTAAAAAACTGCAATTATGCCCTCTTTTTTTTCTTTTCCTCCATCCCCAATAAAAGAGAAGGAATAGTCAGTCCAAGGGAAGTTGCACGTTTTGTATTTGCTATCAGGATTTATCAGATATTTTGTAGCCTCTTTGTGCTTTTTGGCTCTTACTTAGAAGAATGCATGAGCATTTTGAGGAAGAAGGCCATGTGGCTTGTAAATAAAATATACATGCCTATCCCTAGTTGCAGGAGAGAATTTGAAAAAATTGTCCAGGTGGACTCAAACTGTTCTGAAACCAAAAGGCAAAATGAACAAATATGAACTTGGTTATTTTTATACTCTGTATGCTCTCTGAGAAGTCTGGAGTGCTTGAGGTTGTCACTGTTTGTTTTTCTTGCCAGCAGATTACTGAATTGTGATCTCTGTTTTGCTGAAGGAAGGTAAAAGCAAATTAAAGTCGCTGAGTCTGTCTGCAGTGGGTCACTTTGAAAGGGGCAGCCCTTAAAGAAACCAGTTCTCTCTGGAAGATGGTTTCTGAGAAAGAAAAATATATATGACTTAAGACTAAGGAAGACAAAGCAAAAATATACTGAGAAGATAAGCATATAAAGCAGGTTTTTCTGGGTAAAGCAATATGTACAATCAGATAAATATAAGGAGGCAGCATGCAGTTACACAGCTATTGACTTGGGGGAAGAAAGACTCCAGCAGTTTATTTTATTTGTACTGAAGTGATGGAAGTTAGTTATGCACGCTCCATGAAACTGGCCCAAGAGCACAGTTTGGAGAGGGGGGGGGAAAGACAGCTTTACAGCACAGAAACATTCAGTAATCCATGAAGGAGAGCTGAAAATGAAGGCAACAAACCCAAACTTCCCTCTAAAGCCAAAGGACTAACCAACTACTCCGAGTTCTGGTGTTATTTAAATGATATGTTCACAATATAATTTCAAATTTTCAAAATTAATTAAAAAACTTGAAGACATTAATAATTAAAATTGAATTTACCAAATTTTTTCTAATTCTGTTGAATTAAAATTATTTTCTTTTTCATTTTTCTTAACAGGTATTTTAAATTGGTATTCAAAAATAAAGGATGCATTTCGTTCAAGTTCTATGTATTTTAGTCCCATGGGAGTTCATAAATACCTAGCAAAGTAATTCTGAGAAACTTCAAAGTCTGTATGATCAATAAGGCTCCCAAAGCTTGCAGGCACATTATCAATCATAGGGAGTTTAAGTCCCATAACAGAAGTTAAATCCTAAAAATCATGCCACTTCTTTTTTCTTATAAGAGGCAACGATCTGATTGCTGGCTAGTGGTAAAATTGGGAGAAACACCGAATTTATTCAATTATTTCATTATTTAATTCGTTGACTCTTAAATAATTCAAAAAACCTAATTGGCAGTCTTCCTCATTTAAAGAACAAAATATGTTCTTCTGGTTGCTCTGACCAACTCATAAACAATTAGTGTAATAATCCTAGTTTCTGTCCCACAGCACATGTATCCTCCTGTGACTTCACCTGATGTGCAGAGGAGATCTTGGGCAGCAAAGTTATAATGCTTTTATTAAATAAAAAACTGTTTTCAGTGGTTAAAAATATGTCACAAATTTAGGATAGTTCACCTGAAATCCACTAAGTTTCTTATAAGCAGGATTAGGTTACTTTCCGCTTCTGAGTTTAGACGAGGCAGATGAATTTTGATGACAGGTATTTACATTTCTTTTTGTAGCCCCTAGTTTGGTGTCCCTTGTCTTTCAGCTGTGTTGCACATCTCCTGTTCCAAAGCTCATCTTTCAAAGGATGTTTAATGCAGCAGTACTTTTTCACAGCAAATCTCTGACTTGTTCTCCTTCCGTTTCCTCTCTTGCCTGAGTGGAAGAACAGTGGACTACTCACAGGTGAAAGCTTACAGTGGAAGAATTGCAATACTGAATATTCAGAACCAAATCCTCTACCTTTTCATTCATAGTTACCTACAGAAGGAGTGAGTGGAGCAAATATATGTCCCTAAAAATAGTTGAACCTTTTCTCACATCTGTCCTCATTTTCGTCATCATTTTTATAAATGTAGGCCATGTGGGGCCTCCAGACAATCCCTCTTTTCTTTGCCAGCCTGCATTCATCCTAAAACTATTTCTGCCCTGAACACAAAGATATACACATAAAGTCACATGAAGAGGAAGACGTACTGCTTCGAAGAAAAGACACGAGACCTTTCACTCTTCCTTCACTCTAGTCACACAGAAGCTTGGCTGATCACAGTAACATCTGAAAACAAAGTCATTCAATATTTTTAAGATGTTGAAGTTACTAGGATCACTGCTTCTGTGGGAATTCTGTGAATGGAAAAGATACAGACTCCAGTGAAATGTGTCCAAGCCTATTCAAACACAACTCAGAAAAAAAGTCATCCATTTAGTAATCTCCATCTAAGACAACAAAAGTAATCAGTCCCTCAGTTTCTTACCTTTATTGAAAGAACAAATTCTTAAACAAAATGTACTGGATAAATAATCTATTGCACTGATACCCATTATAGTGCCTGAAAAAAATGACTTAGCAACAGTACTCAAAGTACCTTCAGAACAAGAAGGCATTTTAGCCTTCAAAAAAAAAGAACAATTATCAGTTATGCTAATTTACTTACATTCTGACAGAATTAAGGATTTATGAGTTTTAATACTATATTTTTATAAGTGAATTTTTCAAAACTGGATGAAAGCAATAAACAACACAAATGGTAAATCACAGAGAGCTTAATTTTCTGATGTATAATGTAATGGGAAAACCGACAACTGCCAGTTGACCTCTTGTTTCCTCGCTTTCTGTACTGTGATCATTGAGGTGAAACTCTCAGACATATTCCTTCAATTTTTCAAAAGCAAGAAAATTAATAAAATACCCTTTAAGTGATCCTGGTATTTAAATAAATGACATTTATAATAGGAATGCACTTTTTCCTCCACTTTAGAACCTTTTTCAATTCCTTCCGAACAGCCGTTGTTTATGACAAGGAATGACAGACCATTTCCATTTCCATCTCTGATTCCTGTAGCCAGGTCATACTGTCACATGCAGAGGGAGAGGGAGGGCAGCTCATTCTGCTACCCGGGTCTTATCTGCAGTAGCCAGTGAGCTCATGGACTGGCACCCAAAACTGAGCATCCAGGCCCACCTTACCTGCAGCAAGAATCCTATAGCACAGTGATTCCTTTAACAGCAGAGTCTTTTGTTTCTGCACTCAGCTGTATTTGACGAGAACAGAGCCCACAATTCTTTGTGCTAAGATGTTCCAGCACTCGCTCCTAGTCAGTTGTGTGCAAAGTTGGCTGATCCTCATGGAGAATGTAGGACAGCACCAGAGGACCATTTTGGTGCCTAGACTTTTCCCAGTGTGTGGTCAAGTTCTGGCACAGAAGGGAACCCTGGGCAGACTCCATCTCTCACCTTCAGTTTAGAACTAACAATCTAAAAGTGTTTACTTACCAGGCAGATAAAGATAACTTTGAAATTAATTGTGCAGCCTATGCATATTTGTAAGCTTATTATGCAACTCTCTTTACCATTTCATTGGGCTATTGATACTAGCTTAGATGACGTTTATAAATGAATTCAGCCTTTGGACTAGTTTGCAGTTTGAGGCTGCTGGCAACTATATATAAAAAAAACCAAACCCATACAACAAACCATGCAATTCATCAGCATTATGATCCTATACATCTAGGAAGAGCTACTGTGAGTTCCAGTGGCTGTCTATGAATATCTGCATGTTTATTGTTCCCCCCTGAGACAACAAGCATTGTCTGAAATAAAAGCTCTGTGTCTTGACTATCCCTTGAGAACTATAATTATAGCTGTAGAGGAATATACCATACTGACTCTCGAGCAATTGAAAAAGACTGACAGGAAAATGCATTCTGCGTCCAGTGCTCTGGTATCAGATCCTCTGAAAGTTGAAATGCATAGGCAATAGGCCAATCTAGCCCCAGAGTTAGAGGATTGAATATAACAACATCAATAGAATTATAGCTTTTCATATTGTTCGTGACTTTGGCCCAGTGCCTTCAAACAGAACCAAAATAAGTACTGAAAGAAACAAGCTCTGCATTTTCAACACTGTTAGTTCTAAATAATAACCACAGCTTTTGGCATACAGCTGAGTGCTTTTGCTAACTAAATAAACCATATCTCCAGATAGAAACCAAAGTCCATAGACTTGTCAGAGAATCCAGGCTGAGGATACAACCAACTAAAATACAGAGGCAAAGATAAATAGAAGAATTGAAAATGCTAAATCATGCTTGAAATTTTATAGCATGTTGGTAATAAAACTCCTTGAGATTTTTCAGAAAATATCTCAAGTCATCAAGATCCACTCCTAAAAACAAAGATATTTAACAGAAATGTCAAAGTACAAAACATGTATGTGAAGAAAATAATATGAACAGAAAGATTATTTCAGATTAAGTTGTCATCACAATGTGAATGAATTAGGAGCACTTACATTCATGCTTCTCAGGTTTTTTTCTGTAGGCAACTGCAATATATTAGTGGTAACCTCTGAAGCCAAAGCACCCTTATAATTTATTGCAATGGGTTAGGATTTGTCCCTTGGTTCAAGTTAATATATTTTTAGGCTCTAAGTGAATTCCATGAGAGACAAAAGATTTTTGACAAATCCAGGTTCATTTCCTGAGTTAACCTTCTTAAAGGCAAATGCAAATGATCAAATATTATATCATCCCGCTTTTCCCATCTTTGTATTTTAAAAGAAAAGTAATGAATTGTTGGGTTGCCATTTATTGGTCCACATCGATAATGGAATTGATAAAGAATTTTACCAATTATCAGTTCAGGTAGTAATAGGTTAAGAATTTTAATTTAGACAGTACATTTTAGGTATTTAAACAGCTGGAAATGTACTGTCATCATTAATAAGAAAAATCTCTAGTATTTTGTATGACAGATTAATCCTAAATATGGGCATCATCAGTAATCTCATCACCAACTTTATGAATGACTTTAACATAAACTCAACAGATTTCTTTAATGTGCTAGCCAGAAAATTCCCTAGCACAGTATAGATATATCAATCTTATCTGAGTGTGAACCATACAGCTGCATTTTCTCATCAGACGTAAAAGACATCATACTTGGGATGATCCCCTCTATAATTTATCAGTAACTGAACATGCAGCAACAAAATTGAGAATATTCCTGGATATAGCATAACCGTATTAGTAGCTAATTTATATGCTTTAAAAACCACCAAAATTAAGGGTGAAATGTAAGTCAATGTAAAATTGAAACGTAAAAATGGTCTCAATTAAAAATATTACAAGATATCTGAAAAGTTAGTAATTTGCTTTTTAAAAAAAATTTAATTAGGATTTACAGAATAATGCAGAGACATGGGTTTCCTTCATCGCTACAGTTCCAGTTTTGATCCTACAAAGGAGGTCTTTTTCCATTTTGAAACAATTAATAAAATATTAATAACTAGGAGTAATGTCAACAAAGGTGATATCAGTCATATCTGCAAGATTTTTAAAGAGCTAACACATCATCTGATATTTCCAAATAAATAGGAGGATAAAAAAAAGGCTATCTCACTTGTTTTGTAATGCTTCAGTAGATTAGGATGAGCTCCATCTGCTAAACAAGCATTACTCAATTCTTCTGATAGAGAAATGTCTAAAATTAATACTGTGAGTTCAAGAACTTAAAAAAAGGCCCAGGTCAACATGAGAAATAGCTATTTGAGCTTAACCAGGCTTGAATAAATCAAGAAAACTAATCTAAGTATATTGAGGGACTTTATTGAGAGCAAAGATTATGAAGGAGAGGCTGGCAAAGGACATCAGCAGACACAAATAATAAGAATTCAGAAGGAGGACCACAAAGGAAACTGTTTGTTTAGTTGGAACCCCAAAACCCCCCTAATCAATTTTCTCTGTATCACAAGGTGTCCAAGCTCTTTTATCTCCCATGCTTTACTGTCTTTTCTCTGTTGATTGACTTAATTCAATGTTTAGGTAACACACAATGTCTGACTGATTAATAGCCATATTTTTCAGACAGGCACAGAAAAGAAATTATCTTTTATAAGGCAGCGTAATATATCCTTCTTTGTTAAATCTCTGATCACTAAGGTCTGTTCTTGTTAAAAATTATTTAGCATTGTGCTTGTGTATGATAAACACAGGGTACATTTTGTAAACAGCTAGGAAGTCTTAATTTGGAATTTTCTTGAAGATTTGGTATTATTTACTGGGTCTCAGTGCTTTCAGCATTTATTGTACTAATCACAGCTCCATTATATTTTGACAATGATAAACTACAAACTATATTTTGATCCATTTGTAATGCTCTGTAGGCATACAATAGATTGAAGAGTGATAGAATGGAATATAAGGTAACTGAAAAGATAAAATACTTGAGCATCATTTTATCATACTAGCTCTACTTCAGTACTCTTATGAAGACAGGAAGAGCAAAGGTTTTACAATGAAAGCTTGAATGGCTTAGTGACAGCACTTCTCAACAACTCGGCCCTTCCTATGATGTTCTAAAAGCAGACTGACCAACCAGCTCTTTGGAGAAAAAAAACCCTTTTGAGAACTGGTCTTTTTTAGAAAAAAAATGTTTCATACTGTTTCAAAATGAGTCAGACCCAATTTTAGCAAACTGTGTCTGCTATTCTATTCGTTGGTGACCTTATTTCAGATGAACACCTGCTCTTCCCTTCCATATTCAGTCTGTTCAAGAGCTACCTGAAAAAGCTGTGATGTCAGCCTCTCACAGAAGCTTTTCTCCCTCTGATTGCTCTTTCCATCCTACTCTTGGTACTTTGTTGTACTTTAAGGTACTTCATGGGTAACAGTAGTGTGTGTGTATGTGTGTGTATGCAATATTTTTATATCTTCTTATTAGCATAGAATGGTCTCAATATCATAATCTACTGAAAATAGATTATTTAGGAATAGTAAGATTCACATCCAAGCACTAGCTTCAATTTTAGGTTTGGCTATTTAACATCCTTCTTAGAAACACTGGCTCCCCCCAGTCTTGGAATGTTTTTCATTTAGTGAAGTCTCTAATTTTAACATTTTCATCAGTTTTTTTTTCTTCTACAGTAAGAGAAATTAGCATGTTAGTGCAACTACATTCTTTACACTCTATTTGCACAAGTATAATTTCCACTACACATAAAGTATAAGACTAATTCTCACATTACCATAAGACATTATTTTCCTTGAGTTTCAAGTCTTCTAATAGATAAATTCAAATGGATGCCTAAAATAGCCCTCATTTCATACTGTGGCACAGGTCCAGCACCACAAACAATGTTCAAACTTTCAAAAATTCACCAGTTAGCAGCCCTGTTTCATAGAAGCACAGAATGGTTCAGGATGGAAGAAACTTCTAGAGACCATTTAGACCAACCCCCCATGCTCGAGCAGGGACACATAGAGCTGGTTACTTTGGACAAAATCCTGATGGATTTTGAATACCTGCAAAGATGGAGACTTGCAATCTCCCTGGACAACCTGCCCCTGCGCTTGGTCACCCTCACAGTGAAAAAAATGTTTCCCCATGTTCAGGAGGAACCTCCCATGTTTCAGTTTGTGCCCATTACCTCTTGCTCTGTCATTGGGCACCACTAAAAAGATTGTATTCCCCTCCTTTGCTCCCTCCCTTTAGGTATTCAGACACATTGATATGGTCCCCATGATGCCCTTTTTCACTTTTTTTCTGAACTGTTCCAGATCTCTCTGCTTTTGCATCACTGGAGAGCTGCTCAAACCCCCTAAGCATCTTAGTGGGCCTTCATTGGACTCTATGTCTACTCCTCTCTTCTACTGGGGAGCCCAGAACTTGATACAGTACTTCAGGTGCAGCCTCAACAGTACTTGGATAATATCTAATGCAACAGAATCCATCTCCAAGAGTAAGGCTCCTAAAAATTATGAGTGGAGTCCTAAAACTGATATTTCTTCTGTGTAAGTATTCTACTGTGAAATTTCTACTAAGTTACAACTTTATTATTTAACATTTACCAGTCTTTATTTTCACATTTCTTAGGCTATATTTAACTATAAAAAATATATTTGTGTTACCTTTGAGTAGGTTTACTCTCCGTGTCCATTAAGAATGTAAACATTTATCTGATTCTGCCTTCCGCTTCATTAATATCTTAAGATAAAGATATACATGCATTTAAAATACATATGTGTGTGTTTTCTTGAATATGCTATATAGCAACCCGTAGCTTAATGGATATAAGTGCAGCCATGATAACTCATATCAACTGAGAATCTGGTCCCCTTTTTCCAGACAAGCTTTTGTTCATTCAGCACTGCTTTTAAACATGCTAGGATTGAATTCCCTGAAAACAGCCAAATTTAGAACAGGCACAACATAGGAGCAAATGAGCAAGCTTTCTTGTTTGTCCTTGCTTGCCCTCTCCTTCACAATATCCTTGACCCAAAATAACCACTCCTAGGCATGAGGTTGTAAAATAGTCTGAATGATCATTCAGCTTTCCTTTTATTGTTGTCTGTAGCTAATGAATGCACATCAATTTTTACCTCTACAGCAGAAATTGAATTGATTCAATATTAAATTGATAATTTATGTGTATAGCAGAGACAGCTAAAAAGGAGTCTGGCTTTTAAACCATTTAAAAACAGATTTCTTTACTAATTTATTCTGATGTATTTATTTGCACACTCTCTTCATATTCAGTCATAGTCATATTGAAATTCTAATTTGCATTAAGATTCTATGGGTTGTCTTGCAGCCATCTGTAAAAGCTTGAAGATAACCACAGATAGACTGAAAGAGGAAGTTTCCATGCTGCACCTTAAATTATTTTCTGAATATTATTCATCAACCTGGAGAGCAACTATTAAAGTTGGGGGTTTTTTTGGGTGGTGGTGCTGATGATGGGGTATCATTAAAAGAGAGAAAAAAGCAGCCATACAGAAGTGAGAGAAACACAGCCTAAAGGAAATAACAAATCATCACTTTTTCAAACAACTTAAAGGTGTTTGCTAATATGGTAGCAATCTGCTGTGAAGTCAAGCTGTAAATAGATTCTTTTGTGTTAGATTTGCATGCACAAGATGTTAATCAGTTCAGAAGCTCAGACATTCATGTTCCCTAGAATTATAACAAAAAAAGCTCTCTGACATCTCTATAAATGGAAATAGTCTGCAAGAATTGGAGAGAGCACTTTGTCTCATTTTTATGTACAGAACATTAGCTATCACATGTAAGAGATCAAAAACAAAAAGGAAAGCTTAAGTACTTGGCTAATTATACAGCAGTGCGCAAACTGTGCGGACATTGTTTGGCTACATTCCACCTACACGTAGCTAAAATTCAGCAGCTCAGGAGATGTGATCTACCTCTAAGCATTTGGATTACCAAGCAGAGCACTTTCTGTCACAATGTTCCTGTTTACTATCCATCAGGTATATGAATATTTCACTAGACTCACAGTTAGTGTAAAAAAAGAGAAAAGAGTTAGGATTTCAAAGCTTGTTTCCTTGACCACCCTTCATTTCTGGAACAGACACTTCTTATCATTGGATTATAAGCAAATCTTCATGTGACAACAGTTTCTATATCCCAGATGCCAAATTATAGACTCAGATACATGGCATGCATCACTGAGGAGCTTAAACAATCAACTTCTATGCTGCTATTTTTAATACGTGCAGCTATTAAACAGGCAACTGCACTTAACTTCAACTCTGATCCTCTCAACATGTTGAATTCTTAGTCTTTTTTTGTATAAGAACAAATCAAAGGCCTTAAGTTTGGATATTATGAGATAACTGATTTTTTCTTTGAGGTCTGTGTTTACCGCGTACATGCAACCACTTTTTATAGCATCCCTTCAGCGTATCTGTTGTTATTATTCATAGTTTTTACTTCGGAAGACACCCACTCACTCATATTTCAGAAGAATAGAGCAAGAATCAGCTTGCTTATGAAGTCATGGTGATTACTATGGTTTTTACATAATTTTTGTTTAAGCATTGAATGGGTGAATTTGGTAAGCTACCTAAAGAAAATCCCCATTTAAAGCAAATTAGTACCTAAGGCAAAAAGTAGCATGAAAAGATGAAGAAAGGATGTATAAAAGAAGTGCCTTGGAAGGTGCTACCTCTTCAAGAATCATGAAGAAGTGGGAAAAGAATGAGGAGTTATCTTTTGTCAGGTGAAAGCAAGAAAAAGAAGGTGTAGCAAGAAGTCAGGACACAACTCAAAAAATATATGCTGGGGGAAATAAAAGGGTATTCTAAACAGTATTTTCTATCATACTACAGCTTTTCTGAATGTTTTTTAGCTCTGCAAATCCTAATGCAAATCACCTTACCAACCGTCTCTTCGTAGCATTGTCCCTGTCTTCTACAGGTTGCAGACTTCAGGGACTACCCAGGTCTGGAATAATCCCAATGACTTGAGTGCAGCTGAAGGATAAATCAATTTGCAGGTAAAGGTAAGATAATCTACAATTCTTCATCTAGATTTCCACAGGATTACATTGGTATGGGATCCGGGATCCTTCTATTTTCCTTTGTAATACCTCAGTGAAACTCCAGTTTGTGGAGGGGGGGGGGGGGGGGGGAATCTACCATAAACATGGGTACCTTATTTTTCTTCCATAAAAAAATGCAGGTCACATCATTCTAGACCTCACTCTGTTTCCACAGGGAAATGACAACATCACTGTATGACCAAATTTATGATAGAATTCAACAAGAACCTGACAGGCTGAAAAGGTCATACTCACTCCATGACAGTGGAGTTATCACCTTAACTTTGCTTGTAGTAAAGGAGGTGAAGGAGGAAAAAGTTGGTATATCCCCTAGGACACACACCCAGGCAAATTCTCACAGGTGTGTTTTGATAAATGATGATGTAAAGAATGATGGAATCAAGACAAAGACTTCCAGGTTTCCTAGTGCACACATCCTTTAAGAGTCAGATTGCATCAGAACTTCTCATGTGTCAGTTTGGAGGGCGTGGACAGGTCTGTGCCTCAGTCCTTGCTCCTTGCCCTTGCCATGATAATACAGGGGTTCTGCTATAGAATATTATTAAACATTCAAGGCAAGATAAAGCTATCTTATCCTTAAACAAATGTCCCTTTCAAAAGCTTAATACAAAGCAGGTCTAGAAAGTCTGCAGCTATAATGATTTCATGTTTTGCTGATCCCAGCCTTTTCTACTGAAAGACTTTTTAGTGGTCCCTTGTGGAAAGTTGAGATCAGCATTTAAATGCAAGTCTATCTATTTAACATAAGTCTTCAGCAGACCAGTAATAGTCAGTGATACCGAGAATTTATAAATAGTTAGGCATGGATACATATATAAATGAAATGCACATTACACTTCTTTATGGCTGACGACTGTACATTCTGACTTTTTTCAAAATAATTGAAATTTCCTTGGGGTTTTTTTTCTCCTTTTCTCTGTTAATTAAGATGCAAAACCGTTGCCTAACAAGATTATTTTTCTTGTTTGAAACGTCTCTTTCCACAGACAGTTAGGGACCAATTATAGGCATCTCCCATCTCCTTCTAACTTCTATACCTAATATACATTCCTTCCTCTCCTCGGTAACAGGGATGCTTCTACACATGTCATGGGGAATACCAGGAAAACACTCTATGTTCTTTCTATCTCTTTAGTAATAATCCTTACCACCTATTTTAATGTGATAGATAATTTTTACTGTAAAGTAAATTAGAACTCCTATGAAAGAAAAGCAGAAAACTGAAACATAATATAGCAATCTGCCTTGTGCAACATGCAGCTCCTATAGTCATTATTTTCTTCCTCTTTTCCCTTCTGCAGAAACTCCAGACAGCAAAACTCGTCTCAGCAAAAGGCTAACAAAATCCTCTTCCTTATGCTGTGCATCATGCCAGTTAAATCATTTAATAATAAAGAATTTTTTTTTCCATTGAAAGGCCTTTTGGAAAAGCTGATCAGTGCAAAAGGTTTCATGTTCTAAGGTTAAAAGGGCCACTAGCCTGCACATTCAGCTCCTTCTCTTACTTTGTCATCTAGAGAAACCTGGCTAAATCAATCTCAGCCTCCCCAAATAAAGTATACCAGACTTGGTGTTTCTGTATCTGCACATTGTAATTTTGCTTCGCACGGTGCCAGTGAAGCAGTGTGAGACCTTGTCAAACCTCATCAGGCAGTGAGCATGAAGATCAGGATTCCCCAGCCTGGGGTCCCACACCCCTAAAGTCCTGACTTCAAAACAACTCCCCCATGCCTCCATTAGGAACAGCATATACTGCAGTATCTGTGCCTGGAAATTTTTCTTAGCCTTTTTTTCAGCCCATGCTTCACCTAAGGCCCTAAGCATCTCTGTGCATTTCCCTGGCCCTTCAGTCAGTATATGCCTCCTGTCTTGTCTGCTGCCTCCTATAAGTGCTACATTTCTGCAAGAATCAGTGCAGAGTTGATTGTCAAGATCTCCCAGCGCCTCTTAGCTCTTCCATGTTCTTTACCTGTGGTTTAACCTCTCAGCTTTGATTTTTGTCACTTGTAAAATGGGGAAAATAATCTTTAGTACTTGACATGAAAGAAGTCAATATTTATCATTGATAACCAGAACGTAAAATCCACGATATCGCACTTGGGTCTTCATCTTTCTTCCTTCAAAATCAATGCAAAGTTCTCATTGACTCAAGGAGAGCAGCATGTAGCCTTTGCTTCTTTATGAACCTAGAAATACTGTGATGACTGAGATACTAAAGCACTGACAGTCATTGGCTTTTAGATAGATGTTCAGCAGCAGTTATGACTTATCACCACTACTGTGTCAGAAAAGAACCAGAAGAATTAATTCAATTTTGGTTTTATCAGAGAGGTAAACTTTTTTGTATTTAAAAAAAAAACAACACTGTAGGAGTTGTATCCTACTGCATGAATAAACCTGTTCCTGTTCACACAGCAGTCACTGAGAGTGTGAACTAGCTTCCATGTCATAAGGAAAAAACTTTTATTAACCCTTTTGATGTCTCTCAAATTAAATGATTGGGAAGATTCCAGTCTAGCATAATGCCAGTCTGCTCAAATCTGGAATCATAGTGGGGCAGGAGGGGGAGGTTGGTAGTGGTGTGGGCCGATGTAGATTTTTTTTTTTTCTTATAAAGACAACAACCACAACAACAAGAATGTCTTTATTTTTCACCATAGGAGTTTCTAGTCCAGAAACACAACAGGGACAGAGCAAAGAAGGCAATAATTTACAATTGCAGGGGGGAAAACACTACTTAGTTGCACAGGCTCATGTTTTGACTTCATTTGGAAGGTTCCATAACTATTTTTCTGAGGAACTTTATGCTAGTTTGGAAAAGTATCTCGCTTCAGGAAGAGTTCGGTCAGAAAAGAAGAAAGGTGTGTGCGTGTCAGTAAGGAGGTACTTCTAGGAACTACACATTGGGACGGAGTCAGGTGACTTACACTGCAGCCAGAGTATCATGTCACCTCTACAGAAGTGGTCAGACCCTCTGTCTTTTCAATCAGGATATGAAAGTAAAACGTTTGCTGGATCAAACCAAGCATGCTTATGTAAATATGATTTTAGTTAAACTTAACAGCCACACCATGTCACAGAGCTTGTAAAGCTCCTGAGCTTGCCTCATTTGACTCTATCACATTCAGAAGAAAAGTGAGCACAAATACACAAATGGAACAAATCCACTCTGCTTCCTTTGGGATGACAGTATAGTCCCTCAGCTAGCTCCAAAGATGACGTCTGAGTGCTCCAAGCAGATGCTGAGGCCAGCCCCAGATGAATTCTCTGCTACAGTACCAAATTGGAATAACCTATTTCAGGCCTGGTTCCCTCTGAGATGATAAAATTAACAGTACACTTCTCACGGCTGTGTATCCTCAGTGTCTGAACCTATGCTGTGCCATTCAAGCTGCTTCAGCAATAAGAAAGCAAAACTGAAGGAATGTCTTTTGCACAAACATACATAATTTTGCTTTTATTTTACAGTGACAACATAAGGGCAGTCAAATTCCTAGACTCCATGGATAGTTAAAAGAAGCTTTCATATCTCTGATTAAATCAAGCATCTTTCAATATGAAAAGACCTGAGCATTTTCCTGAAAATATCTTCAAAATTATTTTTGTCCCTCCTGGATGGCAAAAGACAATAGCAATCTGAAAGCAGTTATGTGGGAAGGCAGGAAGGAAGGAAGCAAGGAAGGAAGAAAGGAAGGAAAGAAGGAAGGAAACATATGGCATGTTTCTATATCAACATGCATGTGCACTTATGCACAAAAAAAGAATCCCCCCACTTTTTAATAAGGATTTTACTAGGCATTAATATTTTAGGAGCAGCCATAGTACATAAGAATATTCAGCAAGATACGTTGCTGGTGTCTTTTATAAGATAAGACAGAAAAACAGAAATTTGAGATACCTCTGAAAAGAAATAGTACTCCTTTATATATAGCACTTCTTCATAAAAGAATACAGTTAGATTAGAGAAAGCATCTCAGTGTTTTAAATTGAATATTTTCCCCTTCCAAACTCAAAAAACCAAAAAATACAGAAAATAGATAGGTATCTGATTACTATTCACTTGTTTTCACTCATTGAAGCATTCTGCCAAGTTAATGCACACAAATTGCATGCATATATGTGGCATGAGGAAAAAAAGCTCTGCTTTTTAGTAATGACTCTTGTAATTGGACCTCTCAATACATACAGAATTATCATGCAGTGCATACTAAGAACATTAGTTTAATTCTTCAGATATGACCACTTTTTTCTCATAATGACTTTTCAGAAACGTGGTATCCTAGAATCAGCCATGCTTGTTTTACCCTGTTAACCAAGTGTCCCTTTTGGGCTTTGTCCCAGTTGAGTTTGCATCTACAGATTTTGAGTTCTGGAAATCCATGCTTAGTCCCAGGGGTTCATCATCCCCTGGAATTTATAATTCCTAGTATTTGTTATTCTCTGGGTTTATAATCACAAAATATCAACCACTGTGGAAGTAGGATACTGCTGAGGTTCAGTGCAGCAGGCAGAAAACTGTAATAATATATGTAGCTCGTTTCTCAGTATGCAGTGTTCCTTCTTACAGTGTCACTGAACTATAAAAATCAAAGGTTCATCCAGCTTCATAAACTAAACAGAGTAGGGCACAGTCAGCATGTTTAGAGGCACAGCCCCTGACAGTTTTAAGGCGACCTCTGCTGTCATAGACAACACTGTGGTGTAGTTCAGGGGTTATCTAGGAATGGAGACAGTTCCCAAATTTTAAGACAGTGGTCATCTTGACCTTGGGATCCTCTAGTTGCATGAATGTGAATTGTGACATACTGCTTGTTCTTTGAGCTAAGTAACAGACATTTCTCTTCTATTTTTTTTTTTTTTTTTTATTTTTTTGCTCTCTACAACTACCTTAAAGGAGGTTGTAGTCAGGTGAGAATTGGTCTCTTGTCCCAGAAAACAATAAGTAAGTGATAGGACAAGAGGAAAGAGCCTCAAGGTAGTCCACTGGAGGTTTAGATTTGGTATTAGGAAACATTTCTTCAGATTTGGTATTAGGAAACATTTCTTCACTGTACAGGTTGTCAAGCATTGGAACAGGCTGCCCAGGGAAATGGTGGAATGACCATCCCTGCAGGTATTTAAAAGACATGTGGATATGGTGATTAAGAACATGGTTTAGTGATGGATTTGGCAGTGTTAGGTTAATGGCTGGACTTAATAGTCTTTAAGGTCTTTTCCAACGTGAGCGATTCTATGACTCTGTGATCCTATTTACTAGTCTTGAAACAGACATTAAGCAATTTTTTGCAACTCGTGTGTATCTTTAAAATTATGGAGGCATGTAAAGGGGGCACATCTACTCAAGTCACTGCTTGAAACTTCACTGTGTCCATCAAGATGATGCTGTTCCTTGTCCAAATCTTATAATCCACGATGCTATATTCTTTAGAAAACCTTCCAAAATAGGGCCATCATCCAAAAAGTAGCATTTCTTTCACAGTGAAAACAGAGAAAAGCATGTTGCCAAAGGAAAAATAAGAAAAGAAATGGCATTTACCTTATTTATTTTTTATAGCAAGATGACTGACATTATTCTACTCCTAAGTGGAGGAGGACATTGAAGTGTAGCAATAAAACTTGTCAAGAATACCGGCAAAGGAATATTTGCTGAAAGTTGTTAAAGGAGTAATCACAATAAAATAGAAAAAGCACCTTACAGATATACATGGATATAGAAGACGGTGGACAGAAAGGGGAGGGGCTTTCAACCAATTCAGTTTTATTCTAGAAATATTTTATCATAAGACAGTGGAATTTAAAGCTGTAACATTTATTCTCTATAACTCTACAGTTCTGTGGGAATCATGTCCATGAAGACACATGCCCAAGTGTTGTCATATTGACGTGATATTAATTAAAGAGACAATAGTATTGCCAACCATATTTTCTCTTTGCACCCATTAATCATCATGTTCAGGGGCACATGGTAAACTGCAGACAGTTGCCATTTAGATTAAATAACTGTACCTCTTTTATGCTCAGCAAATACAAATAGTATTCTTTAAAACAAATACAAAATAAAATACTTGCATAAAGGATTAAAAATGCAGAAATTGATCAAGTTTGTCTGTACTATGGGTGCATAGCACACGATGTTCTAGGTACTTCTTCTGAGCATGCCTGCAACATCTCATTCAAGCAGTCTTAGATATCTACCTTCCATGAGAATAACACTGAATAAACTTTGCATTTATGCCTAAAATTTAACTTGAGCCTATTACAGGGGGAGGAGGGGGTGATTTAATTTCCATTATTCTTCCTTTCTTTTTCTTTACCTGACAGATTTCTAATATAAAATGCACGAACAGTGCAATGAGCAGATCTCTAAGACTCCTGTATCCCTGGTGAGTTGTTCAGCCACGGGGATACACAACCAAGCACCTTCATGTTTGCTGTCTTAAATCTATGAATCTTGAATCCCTGTGTGTCCAAGTGGCCCAGTTTCAATAGTATAAGAAAATTTTAGAGGATGGGCTTTTTTAGATTAAGTCTTTCCCTATGTTTCTTGTTCAACATAAAGTTTGGTATACCATAGGCATTTTACCCTTCACTTTTTTGGTCTTTGATTGCTAGAGAGGTGTCAGAGAGTAGCAACTGTTTGAGTGCTAAGGCACTGACTCACAAGATTGAAATTCAAGTCCTTGCTCTGAAACAGACATCCACATCTTACCCCGAGCAAGCCATAGAAGCAGTGCATGCCTCAGTTCTTAACTGTAAAATGGAAAACAGAAAAATCTTTAAAACCATGCTACATAATATAGTACAGTACATGACACAGTACATCGCAGAATATGAAAGGCAATCATATCCTATGGCAACAGCAGCTATATTCACACTGTAAATATAAACTAAGGCTAGTTAATCCCAGAGAGAGGGGCATCTTTTGCACAGAAGTGTCACAGATTTCAATCAGCTTTAATGCCAATTGACTATAAGTCACTCGTGATCCCTCTATTGGCATCAGTCTGCTTTAGGCTAAGCTCTTTCACAACGTTGTGATATTTGGGCTTCCAGTACTGAAGGTATTTCAATTAATTTTAAAAGCTCACTGAGATTTTTTTTTACCTACAATAAATAATTCTATCCGCTTCTGTAAAACCCTGTGTTTCCAACCCTTCAATTTTTGGCACAAAATACCTGCCAATCTCCCTTCTCACTACTGAATGAAATATAGAATGGAAAGCAAAATGGAAAAAAGAAAATGGTGATGCCAGTGAGAGTAGCAAAAAGCAGCATTGATAAAAACTCCCAGGATAAAAAGCCAGTGTGAAAGATGCAACAACAACAAAAAGAAAAAAAACCCAAAACCCTACCAACCAAACCAAACCAAACAAAAATATAAACAAAAAAAAGAACTCAACAAAACAAATTAAAAAAAAAACCAAAAACCAAACTGAAACAAACCAAAACAACAACAAAAAAACAAACAAAAACCCCCCAAAACAAGCAAAACAAAACAATACCCCCCCCCCCCCAAAAACCTAAAACAAAACTAAAACCAAACAAAAAACAAACAAAAAACCAACCAACCAACCAACCAAAAACAACTCCACCAAAGCTGTCATCAAAAACTCCATACCTGAAGTGGAAGCTGGAGAGTATTTGAGTAGCTGCTAATCAAATATTCACTGTTAAGCAAAAGAAGAAGCTCACTGTAAAAAGAAAATCAAAACTGAAGCCACATGGGAGAGAGAAAGGGAGCATGTTTGAAACAGAGAAAAAGAACCAAAGGAGGAGAACACTCTACATGTTAAAAGTCTCAGAGATTTGCCACATGACATGGACACTGGTGAGTGAGACATTCCTTTAATGCTTAGCTCCACCAGTTTTCACTGGCTTCAACAAAACTTCACATCATAGGATGTCTCAGCCTGTCATGAGATCCTTAGTTGCAACCCCATTACTTTTTGCCCTCTGCCAACAGAGGGCAAAGACATTCCATTCCCTAGCTTTCCATGCCTCTGTCCACAGGTGCATCCTTACATAGATGACACTTACAATTCACTGAGAAGCTTCAAGTCAGTCACTGCATTGCAAAGTATAGTTTTTACCCCCACTAAGACCCCTAATTTTTTCCAAACCAGCTGTGTTTCTCATAGATATAATAATACCATGAGCTTCTTGGCATTAATTTTTAGGGCACAGACAGCATTATCATGTCAGGAAGCAATGTATGTTACAAAAAAATGCCACTATTCACTGTCTCAGTAGCTTACAAGTGCTCCTCTGTTTGAAAAGCTCAATGAATTTAGGTGTATGACTTCAGTTTTTTCTGCACTTTTGCCACTCCACGTTCATCACCAACCAGTCCTGAGAGGTCCCAGTGCTGCCCCACAGAAGATACACACTTCTGCTTTTCTTCACCTGTTATACAAGCAGCTGAAAATGTACCAAGCAGCCCCTGGAGCCAGCCAGGGCTGGGGGAATGCTCAGCACCACAGTATCAGTCCAGTAGGACACCTGGATCCAGGCTCATATCATCAGCATTCTGCTTCAGGGGATGCAATTGCAAGGGGACACACACAGATTGCCACAAGAGTCCACAGTGCTCCCTACACAGTGGGAGCCCTCTTCGTGTAATACAAGGTATATATACACACACACACAAGCATGTTTGACAATGACTACATATTTGTGTGTAAATATTTATGAAATATTTTCATTTCTAGAGAAAGAAAAAGTACATTCAGCTGGCCCATAATGTGTTCTGCTCTCACATTGCTCTAAATCTTAATGACCAAGGTCAAGAATAAAGGTGTAAATGTTCATATATTTTGGCAGCAAAAATAGATTAAAATCACAGAACATTAATTATATTTAAATTTTAAATGTGAATTTTATATATGACTTTATGATACAATTACTTTTACTGAAGATAAAAATAAAATAAATTAAAAACCCGGGCAGCTTTGTTCTTTGTCTGTATATTTTTAAAAGCCTTTGCAAAACCCCCATGACAAGATTCACTTCTCACACAGCCTAATTCCTTTCACAGCTCTGAATATTGTCATTTCAGGATCTAGAAGGTTGAGAGACATGTTTCTTCTGCAGATGGCATGAGAGAAGAATCAAGATGTGACGTAGAGAAAGATGTTAAGTAGCAACAGACTAATGGAGAACATTTTGTCCTACTTTTGAGGAGCACATCAGGAACAGCTTGCTTTTATAGTGGATCTGAAGTATAATCACTGGCACTATATGACTGCTGCAAGCATTGCTCTGAACTAATCACTACCATATTATTGTGAGTTTTGCTGAGCATTCTGTAAAAGATACATTGAATTCTTTTTTTTTCTTGGCACTTATCTTGAAAATTAATCAGATACACCAAAATCTCTAGACAATAAATAATGATTAAGCTGTAGCTTTTAACATTCTTGATAAGTTTCAGAGATTTATTGCTTTTTGCTTTACTAGCTGCCAAGAATCAAAACAATGGCTAAATCTATGTATGGATTTCCTTTAGGTAATCCACAATAAGTAAATAGTACAAGTAAGAGATATCTTTGATGCAAAAGGATCAAAGCCTTCAAGAACCTATTTTTAAATCTGCAGCATTCACCCATTTTTACCATAGTAAAGGCCAAATATTTTGAAGACTGATTTTTTAAAAGATATATTCACAAATTTCTATCCAGATATTGACCCAATATCCATACAGACTCCCTGCAAACACAGATGAAAAGAAATCTATTCAAAATCAGTCTTGCCATATAAGTTTTAAAGAGTAAAATAAAAAAAACCCTCCAAAACCAAATATTAACTGCTCATCCAATTCTCTTCTGGGCAAAGAAAGAAAGAGAGAGACAGAGAGATAGAAAAAAACCCCAACAACAAACCTGCAAGTAACGCCTTCTAGTCGTATTACGGAATATTCTACTGAGCAATCCTTATTTCGTATTTAGAGAGTTAAGGACATTTAAGCTTTGCCAAATCAGCTTGTGTATCTCCAACAGGGATATGCTTCATACATATGACTGATGGGTTGGGGGATCGTGTAATCTGCTAAGCTTCTGGACCTGCGAAGTGTGAACCAGCTCTTCCAAAATCTGAGCAGAAGCAGATATTTATGAATCTAATCACTGTTTGCCAGCTGAGAAAACTGGCCTTTAGGAGTGAAATCATTGGGAGAGCAGCCATTGACTTCAACAGATCGGTATCTTACCATGGATTAAGTCTGGTAGAAAGTGAATTTTATTTCCACCAAGTTGATTTTCAATTAGGGGAAGGAAATCTGATTATTCTTTTACTAAAGCATTCAGGGCTCCTTGGATTTTGTTTTTAGTCATTGTTTTTGTTTTTTTTTCTTTTCTTCTTAATGGATTTGGACATGCAAAAAGAGGTAAGGAAAGGGTTTCCTCCAGGACACAAGCAGTTTATTTTCTGTCAGCTTTCCATGCTGTTCAGAATTTGTCACAGAATCCCCTACAAGCTCAGCATTTGAGAGAAAGCTCACCACAGCCACATGAACCCCTCTCAATACTGTTTCAAGACAATATAGTTTTTATCACAATGCATTTCTCATCTTTACCAGGTGTTCCTTAACCAACCAACCAACCAACCAAATAAATCAGAAAAATATTTCTGGTTTATTTCTTGCCTTTCCCTCTCCTTAACAGAGGAAAATATCCTTCACTGTTTCAGAAGTCTAAAAATCATCAGAAGTCTAAAAATATCTCACAGTGCTCTAGTATAAGTCTGAATGCAAAATAATGGCATATATCTATATAAGTATACATTTCAATCTACAGTCCATATCGATATTCAATTTTCTTATCTCTCTTAATCTTATACATGTATATATACATGTGTGTTTGTTTTCAAGCATGTAATGAACCAGATTGCATTCCCTTGTTCAAATAAGATGTACTACCAGCTGCAACACCCATCAAGTTCCTCTGGCCTTTAGCCAACTTCTGGCGGAAGTTCATTTGTACCAGCAACTGCAGCAGCCTGAGGAAAGGGCATCCTTGGGGTTTGGTTTGTGTAAATGGGTCTGTCCATGGTCACAGCACAGCAGAGCCTCCTCTCATGGCAGAGAATGCTCCAAGGTCCTTTGGGACATGCTCCTGTGGCAGTGTGGGGTGGCAGGTTGGTGTAACAAAGCAGTCAATTTCCCAGCGATGTTTTGGTAAAGGCAAAGTTGCTGGTACTCCCTTAAGAAACCTTTCTCATCACTTCAAAAACACTATCTGTGAGAAGGCTGTTCCGCTGACACATGAAGCAAGCTCACCCTGCCCCACACTGGGAGTGTTAGGGATAAATGCTGAGTATGTGTGTGCACATGTGTATAACATCCAGCCTCTTAAATTTTAATCGAGCTCATACATAAGTTTCTCTGGTGATGGTGAAAGTGTCGGAAATACAAAGCATGCACACACATCTCCCAGCAAATGAAACGTGTCAGCAACTGCTGTAATCAATAACAATATAATATTCTTTCCTAAATAATGGCACAGCAGCAGAAGTGTGTAAGACAGTGATGAATTATTCAGCAGGTCTGCTTTGCTGCTACACTGCTCCTTCCACGCTTTAAGCTTTTCTACAGCTGAAACACCTGGCACAGCGCTCTCTGACTTCATCTTCTTCTGAATACCTAAATCTATTTCTTCCCTCATATAAAAATTAAGTTACCTAAGTGCCTGAAGCTTTAAACAGTCTTAAATGGCAAAATTGTATGATGTCTTGAAGTTTTTAAGTAAGTGCCTTATTTCTACTTCATAGCTTCACGTGGAGATTTGCTATGTATGTTAGCAGGCAGCTGCATATTAAATATTTTTGAAAGTAAATGCTTCAGACTATTGAGAATTTAATTCACTAGAGGGTGTACAATATTCTGGACAAAGTATTCATTAAAAGACACAAGGCAGATCTATTCAAGTGGTTAAAATGAAAGCCCAGGTTATGAAATGCTTACTTAAATTGAACAGTATGCTACTCCCATGGAGATACTGCTTGGTATTGCCTAGAATAAGAACACAGTAATTTAGTTTTTTTAAACAAAATGATGCAAGATATTTTCAGTCACCTAATACTCTAAAAATGCATATATATATATATATATACATACATACGTTTGTATGAAAAGTATGTTTTGCAGCATCTAATTGAATTCAGATTATTAAACAACCTTTATAACACTGAACAAGTGTCAAAAGGTAAGATATACAACTGTGGTTCACAGAAGGAAGGTAATTTCTTCACGACAGATAGGAAAAACAAGTTGAAACATTTTTCTTACAATTTTAAAGAAAAGTTAATAGATTTTGTTTATGTTGTGTTTATTTGAGCTATTCTGGAAATCATTTAAATCTTTGTCTGGACAGTGACACATTTGTATCTAGAGATATTAATCAAATCTGCTATTCTAGAGACGGTGAGATCCCTCTTAACGTATTTAATGTGCTGTGCGCAGCTCACTTTTAAATGCCACAAGCAATACAAATCCGTCATCTCTCTTTGGGAAGCTGCCTGATTCTGTAATACAGCTTCCTGCTAAGTACTTTCTCTGATACTCAAGCTATATTTCTCCTGCTTGATTCATGTTCTACTTCCCATTACTTCACCTTAACTCCCTCTGCCCCTGCTACTGAATAAAGGAGATCTGATTCCTGCCTGTACTTCCTGCTAACTAACTGCCGCGATAGGAGAAGCAAGAAATAAATAACCCCCCCACCTCGGAAGGTCACCTCTGTGATCTCCCTGCCTTCACGCCATTCCTTGGACACTCACTGCTGTCCACTGCCAGGAGCAGCACCTCTGCCATGACCTCAGAAAGCTGTTTCCCTCTCCTGGGAGGCACCGCTGGATCACTACTGAAATAACTCAGCATTCCTGGAGGAATATGTTATTTTTAAACAGGCAGTGCATTGAGTCCCGAGCTCTTGTATAAGAAAGATTTCTAACAACAGTTGCAGGCAGAGCCCAGCCTGCCCAGTGCCATGTGCCCCTCAGCAGCCGGCACACAACCTCGCGGTGCGGCACTGGGCAGCGCTGCTGCTGAGGAGCGAGAGAACGCACGTGAAGGGAGGTCACAAGGTTTTGACCCAGATTTCAGTCAGCAGGAGCCTGCATCAGAAAATAAATTTGGATTTACTTCAACGCCCTTGACAAAAAGGCTACAAGCCTGAGTGAGGGAGGAAAATAAGGTGCAGCCTTGCCTTTGCACCACTATGTGTAGCAGGGGGATGGAAAGTGACTATGCCTTCGTTTGTCTGCGGTGCTCTCTGTGATCGTGCATTCAGAAAAAAGGATTTCCTGTGTCAAGCAGACTGCCACTTTGAGCAGAGAAAATAGTTACCTGGCTCATGACTGCTGAAACAGAAAATACTTGTTAAACAAGCCATTAAATTTTAATATTAAAGTTTTGAAAGTTTTGGTTGGGAAATCTATGCGAAAATATGTATGCAAAAACACTGCTGCAAAAACACTTACACACTAATTATACTTTCCTACCAGAATCCTTTCATGTCTCCCTCTGATTCTGGAAGCTGAGACATGACCTGTCTAGTCACCATCATCATTAGAATAGGTAGACAAAGAAGCAATTTTTTTGAGTGTTTTTTTTTTTTTTTTTTTTTTTTTAACTTTGGCAAATGGATATTAAATTAACTGCAAATTTTCACAAATGCAACTCCAGAACATGAAGGAGAAACAAACATGCATTAAATATAAATAAGTACATGAAGATCATAACTGTCCATCCCTGTATCAAAGTGAATGAGCAAATATACCAGTTCTTCTACATAGAAAATAACTATTTTCCATAAATCTTACATGTCCTTAGGAAAAAATAAAACTCTTTTTTTCCTGCTATACAGAGGAGGATAATTTGCTAAAGGAAACAATGGCAAGACCAAATATATTGTAAACTGTTATCTGCAATTCTTCAGTGGAATGATAAAGCAGGTTATATAATCTCAGGTGACAATTCAGATCTATTACAACTAGCATCCATTTTTATCCAAATACTTCTAATCTTAAATCATCACAACTATTACTGTCTCCTTCAAGTTCCAGTGAAATTTGTATATTAAGTAGTGCTCATAAAACAAAGTTACAATTTGCCAGCTGAAAATGGTACAACAATGAAATGATCTAATCTTATTTTAAAGGGCTTTTGACAATGGTTGCAGTAGCTCATTGTAACTATCCTACTTGCACTACAGCATCTTCATAGAGAAGACCTAATTTCTTTTAATTTCTTGTATTATTGAATTTATCTGCAACACTGAACTGAAAGCTTCCCTATCTTAAATTCACTAGTGATAGTTTTTGCTGTGAAACTTTTACAGGAATTTTCATTAGTAAAGATGTAACTAAAACAAAAGAGGATAATGTCCAAAATATATCTGGAACACTAAAAAATGTCCAGTACTGCTAAAGAACAGAAGCCAAACTTTGAATTATTTTCTACTGCATATGGAAATCCAAAATTAAATCAACTTTTTATTCCCACCTAGACATAGGCAGACCCTGTTGACAGGACAGGAATTTTCTTGAAAAAACAAAAAGTGTTTGCAGCAGCAAAAGCCCTCGTTTAGACAGACAGATGAGGGAACAGATCATTGGCAATGCATCCTACCACGGAAGGAGACCTTGTAATGGGTGTGTAGGCAGAGAGCATGTTGAGATGGGAATGTGTTGGGCAGGAAGCTTTGATAGGAACAGAGAAACCAAACCAGAATCTGAAATAATCTTTCTAAAACTGACTTACAAAAGCAGCTGAGAACTTTAAATAGCAAAAAAAGCCATGACAAAAAGATGATGATGCCTGCTCCCTGCTGGATTAACTGCAAGGGTTTCCAGTGTGACGCCCTGTACTTCATGCTTCTCCTTTTCCTTGGTAGTTAGGCTTGGCTTTCTTTTTCATAGATATAATGCCAAGTAGAAGCTTTCCTTCAAAATTACCCAGTTTCATAAAATTATATCTTTGCTTCTGGGTTCTAAGAATTGTGTGACATATAACCACAACTTCAGCAGCGTTCAAAGCTTTTCTCTATGCACGCTACTGAGACACCTGTCCTAATGAAAACAAATAAAATGGGGAGGGGGGAGATGGGGTGGGTGGGTATTTAATGAGCTTATTTGATAAGCAACTGAATAGGCTTAAGGAGGCATGTGTCCATTTTCTACTATTTGTTCCCAATTCTTATGTCATCTTTGCCAAGTCACCTAATCCAGCATGTTTGCCAGCTCAGAGGAAAGGGCAACAACTTCCTATTTCACAGAAGTCAGCAATGTTAACTAAATTCAAACCAACATGCTGAGGTTGTGCAGTGGTAAGGGCAACAACATCTTCTAACCACACTTCTGATGCCTCCCAAGATGACATATCTGCTCCTCACCACCATGCAGCGGCTCAGCCTCTGGCAAGTCCTTCCTTGAGAGACAAATCCAGGTGATACAGTCTCTTTCTCACAAAGCAATAAGTGAACACCTAAGTCCAGTGCTGCCTAGGAAACTACCTTGTCCTGAGGTTAATTTTAAGAACAGGAAAACAACTAAATATGAAAATTCTAATTTGTCTGAGCAAATCTTTTTTACTTGAGGCAGGAAAAAATAAAATGTGAAAATCTGTGTAAAAATAGGGATTTGTCCTTGGAGATACTTAGAAATACATTCTTTCCATATGCATTAAACTCTTCTTCAGCTGCAAGTACTTATTCATAGACACTCTCAGACTGCTTAGAGCAGTTTGTTTTTAAAAAAAGACAACTTTAGATAATAAATCTGTACACACCAGTTCTAAACTGGCAGTACTCATAAAAAACATTGATTTAAAAAATAATTTTCTTTCTCATGATCATTTTTTTCCATGGTAAATAAGTAATTCTAATTGGATTTTTCATCTGGTATACAAATGTATTTAATGCAATTTGTTTTGCAGCAGTTCACATTACCTACATTAACAAACAGAAAAACAGTTCCTGAAATTTATACCATTAAATGGAGAAGAAACGAGGTATGTGAACATCTTGAGACACAATTCAGTCCACTTAAAAACATTTCAAAAGCTCTTTGTGGTTCACCTCATAAAGCTTCTGGTCCACAAGGCTCCTGCTTCAGATGTCTCCAAGTGAGATGCATGATGCATGCACAGAAAGATACATGACTGTATAAAGGGCTTTATTTTACATCATCTGCACAAGAAGATTTTAACATAGTGGGAAGCCTTTTGGCAGTGCTGCAGCAAAATCTACATTCACTGCCCAACTATTGGTATTCACCTTCCAACTGCTGCATAATGATAGGACAAGGCGTTTATCTCACTGGTTGAGGTAGTCCCTAAATTACCTGGAATCACAAAAAGCCCAAGAATCCCTGGAAAAAAAATATCAATCTCATTGACTTTGCTTTCCCAATTTAGGATAGATTTAGGCAGCTGTTTTGGAGGCGCCTCTGTCCATTGACTGCCAAGTGAATCAATGACCACTGTGGTATGAGTGTGGCAGCTCCATGAATCCGAAGAGTTCCAGAACAGCATCTGTCTATGGCATCTCCCAAACTACACAGAAGAAGTCATCATATAGCCTTCCCCATCTCACATATTCACAGTTCCCCCACTATCTCAACACCTGTCACTGTGACACTCCAGCAGTCCTATAAATGTACAGTCCTACTTATGAAAACAATAGTTGATTTGGTCTGATCTTTTCATCGCATTCCTTGCCTTATGCTCCTTTTAAAGATTGTCTCCTCTGTATTATTTACTTTGCCATATAACTTTTTTATAATGTTCAAGAAAAATCACTGACCTTCCACCTTTCCATCACTTCCATCATTTTTCTTTCACTTTGAGTTTTACCTCTCTCTGATAAGCCTGTGAGCCCAGCTTCTGTATGCTATTCACTTTCAAACAAATATCTTTCTTATATCCATATGAAGCTTGGTGAAATGTCTCCTAGTTACCCACTTAGAAAGCTAATCCATTCTTTTTTTTTTTTTTTTCCAATTTTCACTTATAAGTGTCCTCTGCCATAAAAAAAACTCCTTTTTTTTTTTTTCCTGTGTTCCACTGTCCCTATGGTTTTATACAGATTTGAATTCTATTTTATACATAAGTGTTGAAGGCAGGACACATCTTTTTGAACTCTGTATAGAACCCAGTCAATGAATTATTTCTAGGTGTTATACAGTGAAAAAAACCCAGGGAATAGAAACACCAACTTTAAAAATCAGCATTCTTTCCTGACTCCCATGTCTTTCTTTGAAAATGGAAAGCATGCTGTTCTTTTTCTAAATTTGCCTAGCCTTCCCACTTTACTACAATTTAACACTGGAGAGCTTTGTGAATTGTTTTTGATAGGCACATGAATTTACTACATTATATGCTGAAAAAAAAAAGGTGTCCAGCTTTGTCAAATATAATTGAATAAAAGCATCCTAATTTTGGTTCTTGCACTGGTGTCTCAGCAGAATGTTCTTCTTGTTCACTGTTAGAACAATAAATATAGAACAAGGATTTTAATGGTATTCTCTTTTATAGCAATCTGATGGGGTGAAGTAATTGCTTTTGGTGCTCACAATATCTGTAGCTAGATGAATTTACAAGGAAAGCACTTTAGCCTTAGAGCAAAATTATGAATATGTATCAAGCTCCTGCATTACATTTATTTTCTCCAGTACACAAAAATCAACTTTGGCATTACAAGACGAGAGAATAACCAACAAACTATCTCCTGAAGTAGAAAACTATTATTTAAAGTGACAGTTTCACCCCTCTTTTCCTCTAAATAAGGGACAAGGGTCTAAACCAATAATCTATCCTTTTTCACCTCTCTCTGTAACCTGCTCACAAGGAGACTGCCATTAGGCATAGCACTGCTGACACCAACATTTTTATACGGTACTTCTGATGACAGCTATTAATGCACCATCAATAAGAGACTTACAATACTAAACATGCATTAAGCAGCTACTACTTTCTAGCTGTCTGGAATTTCTCTAATACAATCAAGGGAACTGGCAGAAATCCTAGTTTGCCATCACATACAAACCAAAAGAATTTCCATTCATCTAAAGCAGCAAGGAATAAGATTTTCTTGATGCTAATCAGGAGAAAAAGTACACATTAAAAGCAGATTAATCTTCAGATTAATAAATGGTTTAAGATCATACATCCAGAGATAAGATTACTGAAACCTAAATAACTGGATGAATGTACAGCAACTGACAATAAACCTTCAAATGAAAAAAAAAACAACTGAAAAGACTGCAAACTGCTAACCTAAATATGATGGGCTCTCACTGTGCATATCACTTACTGTCTGACAGAGCAAGTCTTTTGCACATTAGTTACAAGCCATGACAGAAATTTTATTCCCCCAGATATTTCTTAACATGGAATATATGACTTAGAAATCATTTCAATGCATACATAATGTCTCTACTTAACTTCCAGATGATGTCACTTTTTGGCGCTGCTCTAGTATAGTAAAACAGATTCAGAAAGCTGATATAAAATGCTTATAGCCAAAGGAAAGGAAACAAAGAACAGGAAGAAGGAGACACAGATGAAAAGAGTTACATGTACATTTTGAAAAAAACCACATAAAGGCACACAATGAAAACACACTAATGCAAAACTAAGAAATATACAGAGAATCTTGGAATAGGCATCCTAAGCCATATCAAAGCCATATTTTTATGCCATGTACTCAGAAAGAGTACTATATTCAAACTGCAAGCCAAAATTACTAAGCATAATGAGGCAGCTAGCTCTTGTCAAAATCTATTCCTAAAAACCAAGCTTATAATTTTCTAAAAATCATTATTTTCTGTGTGGATTTTTTCTTTATTTTGCTTTGATTTTTCCAAAGTTTAGGAAAGGTTTGTTTCCACATATAAGACTCATCATTTGTGTTCGTATCTGGAAATGGAGCCTAAATAGGAAAATTACAAGACTCACATTTTCACATGCATCTAAATACTGCTTATAAAATCCTGTCTGCATTTTATTTTCTTTTGAAAAGACAAGAGCTTAGATTTTTGCTGGGAAATTAATCCTTGCTTTTACTCCTTGTTTTGGGCCCTCAAACACAAACTTAACTTTTGAAAGGTTAATTTTTACTATATATGCTATAAAGAGGCTGCCCTGTACTAGAGCCTTGTTTCCTAGTCAGACAATGGCTTTATCAGAGAGCTTACTGTCCAGCCATTGAAATGTTCATGTCAATGTCAAGTTGAAATACCATCATCCTCATGCCAAGTGAACAGAAAGGGTGTTCAGGCACTTACTGAAGCTAAGTCTTACTTTTCTCTCTTTTACAAGCTGTTTCTGAGCCAGCTTCACATTTGATACAAGCCAAAATTGTTGGGAAGCAAAACACGTGATGGTTTTGCTGCCGTATAAGGAAAAGCACTGCGAGCAATCATTTCTAATTCCTGCTGTTAGAAGGAAAATCTGTGGAGAAGGATCTTTTAGATTTTTCATAGCTACCATTAGTCACAGAACAGCATGTATTCTATTCTCTTGTCAGATTTTAAAGTCGTCTTTGTTGCAATCATGCTCCCTCATTTCTATGTCGCATGGGGACAGAGAGAACCTGAGTATTTTAAAAGGCAATCTTTGCCCCTTAGGAAGGGGGTACCTTACAGTGACAATCCAGAACAGTAGGTGCAACCTCTCATCTATCGAGCTGCAATGGCATGTTGCCAGGGGGTCCACTGTTTTGGAAACACAGCCATTGTTTCCATACTGGCTTTGGAGGGTTAGGGTTCTGGACAGAGGACTGGAAGAGGAGTGTCCTTTGGAGAGTTCTAGAAACCCTAATTTACTAGGCATGAGATCACTGCAAGGACATCACTTCCAGGTGCTAGTATTGGCAGACACTGCAGCATTTTTGAATTCACAGGAGCCAACCCGTGTCATCTTATGAAATCAGTCTAAAGAATGATAAATTACTTTCCTCCATACTGAACTGGATCCAGGATAGCGCAGAGTGTACAGGAAACTATCACTTTGAAAATAAAAATCCATCCAAGATACATTCTCAGGATGAGGTCAACTAAGAGATCCTACATTATCTGGAGAATGTCTGAGACACAGCAGGAGCTGAACAGCTACTGCTTTTCATCCAAGAACTCAGGCCACTAAATACTTCATGCTAAAGAGTTATATGCATATATGCATATGGGCTGGATGCAGATATGACAGTAAGAATGATGCTATGAGCTGTTTTTTTCTACAAGTTGTACAAGATAAACAGAAAAATTGGCTAGAACTTTTTATATTGATCAACAGCAGAAAGGTGTAGAGTTCAGTAGGACTCCTTTGAAAGAATAATATATTCTTCCTGTCATCAAAACAAAAAAAAAAGGTATTTTAAACTATTTTTAAAGAAAGAAGGGAAAAAAAAACCCAAAATCAAAGAGGATGAAAGCTCCCTTTTTCACAAGTAATCATGAATATATTACAGTGTGGTCAGCAATGCCTACAGAGAGAGAAAACATTCTGTTACCAGGAATCTTTGGTATTTATTACACAGAGAAGAAAGGAAATAATTTCCAGTCATGTTCATCTCAAAATTTCCACACATCTGTCTACAAGGACTGTGATGCCCAGGAGTAAAGTAGTCATAATGGAGAGGCTAACAACTTGTGTTTTGGATGGGATGCTTAGACCTGTCATCCTTCTCACTGAGGCATCCCTGGAAAGATCAGGAGAAAAGACTGGAGCATTCACATACTCTGGACAAAACATGAGGCACTGAACACATATATTTTAAACTTATTTGCCATTAAAATATAAGGAATTTTATCCACCCTTGAAGGAAAGCAACGCTGCAATGCTTAGATGGATTTGGATTGAGCTGCAAAACTATTTTTCACAGTATACATTTTAAAAATTGAAATGGCTTTCTTAAATGGAGGAAAGTTTATTCTTTCAATCTGAACTAACAGTTCAACTCAAGAACTGTTCAACTGTTCAGCTATGGTGAAGCAGATTAATTGCCCTTCTTTTTTTTTTTTTCCTTTAGAAAAAGTCTTTTCTGGTTAAAAAAAAAAAACAAAAAACAAACACAAGATAAATCTTTATGGAATAAAAAAGGGCAGAGCAAACAACTTACATGCAATTGGGACAAGAAAGACTTGCTCTACTAAACTGAATAAATAAAGCAATCAGTTTTAAGAAAGAAAACTTTCTTCCCAATTACATAGATAATTTTCACCCCTAGAGAACTCATTAGTCCCAAACTGTATTGCATTCCTGTCATCAGCTAACACCACTTTTCAGTAAAGAGTTTTCACAAGTTTAAAATATACATACAACTGTGTTCTTCTGAAAATGTGTCAGGTATTTCTAAGATGACAGTTTATGTCATATTTTCTTTTCACTTAGCTAATTCCCCTTCATTTTTACTGTGTAAATACAAAGTTTAATTTTATCAGAAATGTATGTACAGATTATAAAATAGATTAAGTGTACACATTGACACAAATAGCTCTTCTTTGGACATTAGCATAAATTCTGAGCACCAGAAGAAGTAACAGATGCTCCAATGGCAAATGGGAGGACTGGAAACACCCAGAGTGTGTTGTACTGTGGCTGATACATACCCAGTTCAGACTTCCAGATCAGTTCTTCATATAAGGACTCTGTGTATGCATGACAGTGTAGATTTAGTGGTCTACTGGCAGAAGAACTCATTCCAAAATTTTTAAGAGAAGAATGCCTATTTCACAGCAATCTGACTCTCTAGGGATCTGTGGATTGCTGTGTACATGGGATGCACTACTGGAAGTAATGAGGAGAGAAGAGAGATGCTGTGGTCATGACGTGGCATGTACTAATTGTGACCTGTGTGTCCTTTAGTTTAAAGTTCAGGTTTCAGGTGAACAGTGAATGTCAGATTACTAAGTGAATTTTTGATCATCACTCCTTTTCTCCATGGATCCTACCTCCCCAAGGACCTCATAAAAATATTTGCCCTGTCTCAACCTTTCATTTTGTTCCTCAAAGATCCATTGAAAAGGTATCTGTATCACAGCTGCAGTCCAATGTCAGCCAAAAACAAAGTACAAAAAGTTCTGCTGAGCTGTAACTCAGTGCACTAAGCTGAACAAAAGCTTCCTTCCTGAAGAATAGCAAAGGCTCTACTTCTAACAAAAGCTTGCTTTCTTTCCCAGCTCTTTAGGATTCAGCATCACGACTTCAGGGATAGCTGTAGACGTGCAGAGGTTATGTGGAGATTTCTGAGATCTGAGATTCAATTCCCATTATATTTCATAAATCACTGTGGTACTTGGCTATGATACTTTTATTTTCAGGTACAGAAATCAGCCTGCTGAGAGAAACCTTTCAGTCATCTTTGGAACTGGCATGTTGTTCTGGAGTTGTGTTCATCAAGTGCACTGTCACTTTCCTTTGAGATTCATAAATTAATTCCAGGTATTATAAGATGAAATTTTACATATGGTTTTACAATTGCAGTCATTTGAATATGGCCTGTGCAAACACTGCAGGTCTGTTTCTGACAAATGCTGGTGCTGACTTTCTAGCCAAAATCTAAGCAAGGTTTAAATGTCTTGTAAGCTCCTTCCTTGATTTCTTAGTAGCAAACATAGTGGGAAGAATATCCTATGATTTTCAAGACCATTAAGTGCTATGGTTAGGAAGAATTCTTTTGCTTCAGTTTAAACACTGGGGATATCCCTTACTGTAATGTTGATTCATGCATACATACTTGTTCTTTTTTCAGGGCCTTAAGTAATGGAAAGTAAAATAATTTGAAAAACTTGTTCATTTTAAACTTGTGTCAAGAGGCTAAACTATACTAACTGCAATTTTAATCACAGAATAGACTGTTATTTGTCTGACTTTATGAGGTACATGAAGTATAAGGCCTATTTGAAAGAAAAAGGTCATAAAAATGGATTATAACAAATGGTATGTTTTCCAAATGTAGCAAGGAGGCTCATGTTTTCAAAAAATTATTTGGAGGAAACAATATTGAGCACTCATGCTAGAAAAGCAATGTGAAATGCAGAAATAGAATTCTGGTGTAAAGATTAATGTGGTACAAATAAAAGATTATTGTTTGAGTTAAACAAATCTGTCTTAGCCTCATCTCATAAATAGCCACACATTTATTCTATCCAACAACTAATTTTCATTCCCATCATAGCAATTTCAAAGTTAAAAAATGCAGTTCAAAATTTAGAGCACAAAAGACAGAGAAGTTATTCTTCAAACACATTAGTGTGGAATCAGACTTAAACCATCTCACATTTAGGCCATTCATTTTCTTAAGGGCACATGGTCTGTTAAAGTGTCCTGCAAGTACTTCAACAACATTAAAAAAAAAAAAAAAAGCCAAGGAAAGAATTTATGTATGTAACTGAAGTCTCTTATATATGACTTCTTTTTTTCATATCTGAGCCACTACCAGGAGAAAACACTATCCATTCCTTATTGTGTGAGAAGGCCAGCAAAGTGTGATTACATCTGATACATCGCTAGCAACAACCCAGACACCAAACCTCTGGAGGCAGGATGTGTCCCCAGAGTTCCCAGCTTTCAATAAACATTAAGATACTTCATGAGATATTTAAATTCTTGCTCTCTGGGCTTTGTGCTAGAAATGCTGATATAATACCAGATGCATTAAACAATTTGTCATACTCACATAAAAGGCTGGGCATTATATTTGCCATCCTGTTATTCAGTTTTCAGCTTGAAAATTACAAAACTTGTGTAAGTACAGTCACACTATTTTGAAGAAGGAAATGTTTAAAATACTCTAGGCAAGTTATTGCTATGAGGTAATAGAGAAAAAAACTAACAAACAAATAAACCCTTTAAGCTATACCAAACATGAAAGGAAACAAAATGTTAGAATTAAACTGGCATTGGATGAATGCTTTTAAAGTTCACTGTCTTCATTAAATTCCCTATGAATTTAATGAAAATAATTGGCAAAACAACTTCATTTTTTAAGATTTATGGTTGCATTCTACAAATAAGCACAATCTAACCATGTCATATCTAATATGTATGCAGCAAAGATTGACAAAACCACATACAGTGGTTTTCTCCATCTCCAAATTATTGAGTTAGCTAAAATGTTCTGTTTGTAGGAAAGTTACAAAGAATTTTTGGAAGGGCAATACCTAATTAGTACCTGAAGTTGTACTGGGCTGCTGATTCTAATTAATAACACTTCCTAAGTGTTCAAAGGCATTTAAGTAAAATGAAAGCCTTCAGAAATGCATTGAAGCATTTAATGCCTAGATACTGAAGTGATAAGACTCCTGTAAAAGCCTAAAATAGGTTAGACAGATCAGACTGGCAGAGAAAGAAACCACAGGCAAATAAAATACAGTCAGGTATGAAAGAGACAAATATGCTTAAAAAAAAATACAGAGACAAAAAGTGATTTGATTTGATTTGAGGAAAAGCTTGGGCTTATTTATAAAAACACTGGTTTTACTAGCGCAGTTTTAATCATGCATGCTATAAAGGAAAACATTTCCATATAACACAGCTGTTTTAGATAGTAGACACCTTTTAAAATAAAAACCAAAATCAAACTTTAAACTTTTTTATTTAAAAGCAATTAACAATCCCTGGGGGGGCATTACATTGAACCAGCTCCTTCTCTGATCAAGTATATCAAATACAAATAATCTGATCCTGCAAGAAATATTAGTCTGCCACAGCATTAATATGCTTAGCCGGTGGAGCAAAATAAGGAATTGTAGGTCATCTGGTGCTGTTAAAAATGCCAAATGGCTTGTGACACCCTACTCCCTGTTTCTTTACAACTATATACAGAGCTCAGGTGTAATATTTCAGTTGTAGACAATGAGGCTTAGTTGAGATAATCCCCACCGTGAACATGGTTCTTGTCTATGAGCTGATCCTGCCTCTGAGTAGAAGGTCACATACTTACATAAATTAGCATATGAGAGAAAAAAGTCCCAATCTATTCCACACATAATGTTTACTAATCCAAGGAAACAAAAGGACAGGAAGCATCCATGAGATTACACACAGGGTTTTCCCTCTTCCTGGCACACCCATGGCAGTAATCAGGGTATAGCTGGGGAGTAAAATGATTGCTGTGTATTTATGCTGCTGGGTGTCCAGGAGGGATGATAAGAGCCCACTGAAGTTGCTGAGTGACTAAGTAAAAGTGAATTATACCTTTTTGAAGACTGACACAGTGTGTGCCACCCAGCCTCCTGGGATGTCCATTCAAAGGTGTGCTACTCCCAAGAAACTGAAGCACGTGGTCCAAAGGTAGAAATTGCTGCAAAATCTGTATCGACCATCAAGAATGAAGGAAGTGAAGCTACAGAAGAGCTTAGGGACTTCTTTTTTTTGGCATTTTCAGAGCGCTTGAACACTGATAGAGAAGCATCTCTAAGGTGATTCTGATCACCTTCATCTGACTGATGAAGTTGGGAGTGACAGCAACCAAGAACCAACAAGCCCCCACTTCCCATGCTGAGCAGAAATTTCACCAGCTGCCCACCAGGCTACAGACCTGGCCTGTTTTAACACTTCACCAGATTCCCCAGGGCCAGCCAGCTGATCAACTCAGCTTCAGCCAAGGAAAATCCAGTGGAGCTAGAGAGAGGTGGAGAATCTCCCACTCTGCGAGGCAGAAAGACAGTGAGAGAGAGTCTAAGGAAGTTCCCTATCAGACGACAAGAAACCTTCCCTTTTAACAATTTTGTACCTCTCTAATAGCAGCTCCTCCTGCATAAACTTTAAGCAGGCTGGGTCAGTGTAAACATCCTCCCCTCCCCTCTGCTGCACTGGGCCTCTCACTTATTCCCCGCCAGCAGCTGTGGCTCGGGAGGCAAACAGTGGTCATGCTGTTCTGTGCACAATGACAGACAAATAAAAGAACAAGCAAGCTTGGGAGATTTAAAATCTAGAGCTGAGGGATTTCTCCGAGTTTCACTGTGTCTCTGTGATCCTCCCCCTAAATGCGAGAGTTGTTTTCTTCAATAAATGAAGCCCGTAATAAACATCTCTCCTCCTGTGTCTCCAGAGCCCTTAGGGAGCTCTGCAACAGCAGAGCACAGAAATTTGCAGAAAGGTGTCCTCTGATGGATTTAACTTACACAGTATCAGTTGTTATAAACTGCCAAGAAACGGGAAATGGGATATCTCAAGACACCCACGGACTTTATCATTAAAAAACATTGTATCAAATGCATATTTGAGCCTTATTTCAAAGAAATGTTTGATTCCATCAAACTATTTTTGAAGCATAAAGATTTATTTATAAGGACTTTTTGCCTTTCATACCTTCCTTATACACTCAATTCACAGATTCTCCAGTTAAGGGCGCAAAAAGAACTTGCGCATTTATTAGACAATTTAGATTTCAAAATGTATTTTCTCACAGAATAATGACATTGAAATATATTAAGTTGAAAATACAGTGAATATGTTTCTAAAGTTGAAAAAGGCAAGACCAGGTTGTAACTAGACCTCACATCTGCAGAGTCAGAATAAGTATGATGGAGGACAGATTCAAGGTGTCTTGTCTCAGCAGGGTGTTATAATGGTACATATTGTACATGCAGAAACTTAAAAACTCTCATAAATGTACTTACAAGAACTGAGAAGTAAGTTCTTTGTAATCTTTAATCAGCCCAACATTCAAAGCCTGCTGAAATTAGAGCAGATCTTCTTTTCAGCAGGCTTAAGGTCAGGTATTTTACATATATTTAAAAATAAACTCAGCAAAGTCATTGCTTGACCAATTCTTGTCCTTCCCTCTCATAAGGACCTATCTGCCCAGCTATTCTAAGAGTCAGGCAAGTCTCCTTTAACAATAAATACCAAGTTTTTACCTTTACAGAATCAGTCCTCATTTAAAAGTGAGCTGAATTTCTGTTTTATCTTATGCACCACCAGCAAAATGATTTATCTAAATCTGAACTGCAGAATTTTTATTGGTAAGATAAATGCAAAAGTCAGAAACATGGATTTTCAGATACTGTATTCACAGAGCTGGCAATTAGAAAAGCCATCTTCGACTTTCTACTGACACTGACAGGAAAGGCATTAAGAAGAATTACATGAATTTACAGGCTTTTCACAGTAATTTTTTCTGATCATATTACCAGCAATCTTAACTCTCTAAAATATCTACTGTGCAACTTGGGGTGATGGAAATAATAACAAATATCAAGAAGGATGTAAAATATCCCCAACATAGTAATTCCAATGCTTATTTGCAAAGATATTTTAGCTCTTTGTACACTTATCAGATCAACACTCCAAAAAGTTAGTGATTCCAGTACAGTTAGCAATAACTATCTGATTACATTGTGTAATTGGGATTGGACATGGATCCAACACACTCTGGGAGGATTCTGAAGGCTGTTTGGATGATCTAGATGTGTTATACCACTATGCCAACTCCCACAGCAATCGCACACAAAATCTCTATTATTATCAATGTGAACATGAGAGCTGTTGCTTCATCTTGAAAATAAAAACAACAAAAAAGAAGTTTAATATCTTCAGTATTTAGAAGACAGAGATAAGGCCTACACAACAAAAACTGCAAAATCATTGTGATGAGCTAGAATTTTATGGAAGCAGGTCAAACAAAAGTATGCAACACTTTCCTGAAAAAAAAAGGTAGGCAAATTACTTACCTGAACAGATAAAATGTAAGCCATACCAAACATATTATCTCACTTAAATTATATACATGCACACACCCCCACATAGATTTAAAAAGCATGTTCTATACAAGGGTCTTATACATAAGGATATATAATAAAAAAGTAAGATAGGGATTACTAATTTCCTATGTGTTTAGTCACTTTGTCAGTTATGCCATAACTGTAAAACTTGGTAAATAAATGGTTTCTTACAGGAATGTAAAGAATAAAAAGACTTTAAAAAAACCTCAAAGATAAAATAAATAAAAATACCAAGATTAGGGGATACCCTACAAAACAAACTTTTTAGTGGTTTTTATTTTGTTTATTAAATATTAAAGGAGGAATTAAACTATACAAAACATTAAATAAAAGTAATCCTTTGCTGTGTAGTTCATGCACAGCAATGCTAGTGACTCATAAAAGACCTGAAAGCATCTTTGACAGGATTTGATCCTCAAAATCCTGTAACAACTCATTGTGCATCCTATGTCTATATTTGTGCAAAGACAAAAAAAGAAAATTTACCTTAATACAGTTTATCAACTCAGCAGATTTTTCACTAATTAAAGAAGTGAGCCTTATATCTTGCATTATTATTGATTATATTATCATCTTATACTTAATATCAGTCGCCTTAGCACTGACAGCATGGTTAATATTGTATACAAACAAGCAAGATCTGTATTGCTCTGATTGTCCACTAAAGGGTACTTTTGAAATGCTGGTAGATTTTTACTTTGTATACATGTTTATGCTTCAGTCAGGCCTTTGGGCAGTACAGGATGTCACATAAAGACAAATGTTGGTTTGTCTAGTGTCAGTAACTAATAAGCAATCACCTTGGCTTTAATTCTTCCCTGAATCTTTGGAGGATATGGGAGGTGATGAGAAACAAGTGCTTGATCCCTTCTTCTTGACCTCAGCCCCCTACCCTACCTATGAGGCAGCTCCCATTTGTGTCACTGCCGAGGGCTTTTCAGAAGCCCAGGATGAACGGACGCCTCTTTTCTGAACAGATGCTCCTGCTTCTGCCCTTCTCCTGTACCCAGCACACCCCTAAGGACACCAGTGCGACATTTTGAGTTGGAGGAAATTGGTTGAGATTCTTTGGCTTTTTGTGAATAGCATATTGATTACCACAGCTGTTAACAAAGAGATGTACCCCATGTATATTTATCATTACCACTGAAAAATGTATACATTATATTACAGTGAGTGAGGCTAGATTTTGTTTCTGTTGGCATGACCATCACTTTTTGTGTTTTGGTTTTCATTAAGCCTTCCACTCCAAAAATTTTTATAAACTTTTGTGTTTCAAGGCCAATCTCCTCTGATCTCCAATTCAATTATAGCACTTTTGACATTCATATGATACACCACAGACTGAGGACATCTTTTAGTTTAAAATTCTCTACCGGCTGCATCTTCCTACAGTTTTGTTTACCATCTGACACACTCAAAATTCTGTCTCTTGTTTCCTGAGTTACTTCTCAACTGGGGATTTGATCTTGAAACACATATACAACTTTCTTTAATTTGCTAAAAGGCACTGTCTGTAGAGTTGGCGTCAATGCTGTAAAATGTTCTGCAAATGCAGAGAGCAAGACACATGGGATCTGGCTGTGACAGTACACTTCTGAAGTTATTGTTGATATAAACATTGTCTGTAATCAAAACACTAAATCAGATAGTAAAAATAATGAGTGGTGGTATATTTCATCTCTTTTACTGACAAATAATAATTAAAATGAATATTTTTCTTCTGACATTTTAGCATATATTCTCCTGAAAATCTGAAATGATGGATAATTTCACTTTTTCTGCCTTTTTTTTAATAAAGCTTCTTCACTCCTTGCATCTCTTTCCACAATTCTTATCATCCCTCTTTTCATATAATACTCAAAAATGTCATCTCAGGATAACCTTTTGCTTGCCCTTTCAGCAGACAAATACTCTCTAAAGAAATCAAACTTATATTTTCCAATTTCCTACTTTGAAATAATCAAGAGCAGAAAATATACAGAGAAATACTGTTACAGTTCTTGTTCTTGAACTCAAACCATCAAATTATCATTTGACCCATTTTAATAATTTAAAACTATATTTTTTCTTTTAATCTCAAAAATGTCAATTAAACACTATCAATTGTAATGATAGCCTACTGCCTTGGATGAAAATGATTCATTTAGAAATGCAGACCCATTTTCATGCATTTATTAATGATATCCTTTAAAAATTAATAAACAAAGGAGCAGATTTAATACTTCCAAATACTAAAAGTGAAAAGTGTATCATAGTGTCAGTATTATCACTGAAAAAATCTGCAAAAGATCTGGATCAGGCCCATAAGGTTAGACCAAATGGGTCTGGTGCTGCTTCATTCCTTATTTTAATGTCTGGAAGACATGGAAGAATGTTGCTTAAAGTACTACCTTTACAAATGGTAAAAGGGGTGGCTTGGGCCAACTGACCATTGCTAGCTATTGGCTCAGAATACTAAATTTAGCCTTCTAAAGCCTAGCTGGAAAAAAAAGGGATGAAGGGGGCAGGGAAGATTAAAAGTAGCCAAATTTTGATTTAGAAATAAAAAGAATGTAGAGAAAATAAGGAAGTCACCTACATATTTAAAAACTAGGTCATGGAAGGACACAAAGGGAACCATATACAAATGCTCATTATCGTGTCTCTTCTCATCTCCTCCATCCCAACTGACTTCAAGGCTTTTTTTCATTTCCAACACCTCTGCATTGGAATCCTTGAACTGCAGTATTTGCCATAGGATTGATTCATGTTCATTATATGAATCAGCTCTCTGATATTTCTAGCTGTATACAAATGAAATTAGTTTCTTCCAAAGCCATTGAAACTTCTCCAAGTATTTTCTTGACTTTGTTCCGGAGCTGGCAAAACGTAATGAAAACTTGTTAGATGACTACAGATTCTTGGCTGTAGATGATTAAATAAAATAAATACATTAAAAAGTATAGGTGTACTTTCTGTTGAGTGTAGTTCAGAACTTTCATACCAAAAAAAATTATAACTTTAAACATAACTTCCCAGTGGGGAAGACTGGAGAAGCAAAACCTAAGAAGAGATATGAGACACAGAAGTTAGGCTGATTTTTACTTGCCATTAAATTAATTTTTAAATATTTTGGTTTGATTTCCTGAAAATCTTTAAAGCAAAGACTTTCTGATATATGCCATAAGATTGTACTGATACCTGAAATAACTAAAAGAATGAAAGAAGACTTCTGTATCATATATGAAACTAAGACGGATAAAGATGGGATATAAGTTGAACTTTTTGAAAGATCCCAACCTAAATGACACTCAGCAGACCAATCATGGTGGTCTCATGTCAAAAGAATTTTCTGCTATCAAGGTCTGTATCTTTGTTCAGCAATGGAATTTGGAAGTGAGAAAGAAGGAAAAAAAAACCCAAACCCAAATCAATATTCCAATGTTTAGCAACATCTTTCAGTCAATCAAGGAGTAAAGTAGACTTTCTACATAACATAAGCATTTGTACTTCTTCATCTGGCCACTGTGGGACTGGCCAAAAACATGACACATCCTGGAGAGCATCTCTGAACTAAATTAAAATCAATTATATATTGAATGAGTTTAAGTAGTTTCTTTTCCAGGTGGAAAGAATTACATATGTGCATACAATGATGAAAAAAAAAAATGACATCTTCTATTCATTTGGAGTATTTGACGATTGAAAAAATCTCCAGTTTCAAGGTCTGAAGTGCATGGATATACTAGACTTTGTGATAAAGTGTATGATGACTCCAACCAAGGCTGTCCCCTTGAAATGACAAATAATGCAGAACACTCACAATGTTTGCATTTATCTCTTTCAGTTTACCTGCACCCTGAAAATCAGGATGCCAAATTAGGAAAACCTTATTCAGAGTGACCTGTGCATCAGATCAGTATATCACTTCTTCCTTCCAACTTGTAAAAAACTTCTGATAAACAGCTTGAATTGATTTTCAGTTAATGCAGATGCAAGCAAATACTATTTTTAGCAAGAACTCCCTGTCCTAGACTCCCAGACTCTGAGACTGAAGCCAGGCCCAAGCTTATTTGAAGTGAGTCCTGATAAACCATTGAATTAATGGAAACTTAGAAATGCTGTTTTTAACACATTTTGATCCTCAACTCACTCAAACATAGAAAAGTGAACATTTTAATATTTGGTTAGCATTTTGAAATCCTGACAGGAAAGAATGTATGGACAGTACCCAGAACCTCATCTAGAAAAGCGCAACCACAGCCCTACAGCTACTGTTACTCCTAAAATGAAGGGTGGTTCAGGCGGCCCTCCCAGGCTGCAGCACTGGGCTCCCTCTGTAATCAAGTACTTGATTACAGAGGCTGAGGAAGACATTTAAGTGACTGCATTCCAATGACTTAATGGGGCATAGACTCCTAAATACTTCTGTGGGCAAGACCTGTAGTGCAGAGTCTGCCTAACCTTAGATATCCCTAGCTCTGCCCATTGACTTTGTAGGCAGCCCTGGAGACTAGGATGTCTGAAAGCTTACTGCTGTTTCAAATCTGAACCAGGTATGTAAAAGTAGATGCCTTGACTTTTGCTTCAGTGGTTCTGATGAGATAAGAGAAAAAGAAAGTAGTCTGGCTCCAACCTTCATTATGATTTTATGTAAATTATTTTAAGTTGGGATTCTTGCCCTCCAGTGTACAAGGATTGTGAAGTTGATCTACTTTTTAAAGCTAGTTCAGCAAACTTTCAAAGATTTTGCAAGTAAACTTTATATTTGCTTGGAAATCCACTATGATGGTAGGGTGTGTGTGTTCCAGTATGATGAAAAACACCTTTAAATACCTTAGTGTTCTTTTATCCATCTACCTTTCCATTCTTGCATTATAGAAACAGTAAGTTCTCTCTCACTGTGAAAAAAATCACACTGGAGAACTATTTATTCAAGTAAGATTTTTTTACATTTATAGGCTAATTGTCTATGTAGTTCTTATGAAATTTTATTCAAGAGTCTCTAAAAAGAACTACATATGTGACTGTCTAAAGAAAAAATCAGAAAAGATTGTGCTGATGGATGCTAAGGACCAAAATGTAGGATATATTAGCTTGCACAGGATTTCACACACATTTCTACGGAACCCCACTCTTTGTACTGATTTTATAGAAGTTCTTCATAAAGTTAGATCCTTGAAATTTTCTCATCACCATTCCTGAATGAGTTCTCAATTTAAAAATATATACATATCTACTAAAAAGCATTCTCCTGAGGCTGAAGTTCTGGCATCAGGCTTAGTCAGGAAGGGAAACCATAGAAAACAGAAACGATAGTCCTGAATCCTAAAAGGTTACTTTTCTCAGTAAGAAATCTCAGCTATTTACAGCACTAGGAGCATAAAAAGATACCAAACAGCTTCCCCATAGCTAAAATGAGTAACACTGGATTTGATATTCATTCCTTTTCCAGCAAATGGCAGCACCAAGTTAGAATTTCCAAAATGTCTATCACTTTACATGTCTAGATTTAATTTAATTTAAAACAAGGCTCATCGTATAAATGCATTGCATCTTCAAAGAGAGGCTTCCTCAAAATCATAGCATGAGAGCTTCCAATGGTTTCCATGGAAATGACCTTTCACTATTTCCATGGTAATGGATCTAGTTTTATATATTTCTCTTTTACGAGACTTTATTATACCAACAAAGCTACCATCCAGAATATAGTCCTTCATTTATGGATGTGAACTCACTGAGAGAAATTATCTGGCTCCCAAGCCCCATGGGCATGCTAAGCTTTTGTATGTCTTTTTGGTACTGTGCAACAGACTTTTGAGAAAGATCACCTATTGCATATTGTCAGTAGAGAAATGCTGACATATTTTGCTCATTGCTGTTTCTAAAAGAGTCTCTGGATTCACCTAGTGCAGTATTTTCCAGACTGCTCCACTGCTCCCAAAGGCAGAACAGCTGGAAAAAAAAAGAATGGATTGAGAGCTCAGAGTCTTCTATAAATTCCAGACTGTTGATCATATCCTGCTGTGAAATAAATATTATCTAGGGCATTCATTGAAAATCTATAGGCCTTTGAAATTACATAGGCTTGTTGATCTTTCTTTTAGAATTTATGCTTGAAATTGTTTTTCTCTTCCCTGTTTCTTTTTTTTTTTTGTCTTTTTTTTTTTAATTGTTATGGTTATTGTTGCTGTCATTGAAAGCTAAAATCTTCTTCACCCTGGAGACAAAAGGAATGGAAACAGTGGATTCAAACATATAAAACAGAGCAACAGAGCAATCAAAGCATCCCGGTCCACAGCATCCTTGACACATAAAGACACCTAGCTAGACCCATGGTGTTATGAGCCTTAAGGGGTTATGGAGATGGGGCTTGAACAGGGTGGTGCTGCCACTGAGGTACACAGATAAAAATCCATACCCTTTGGAGTAATGTTCCACTAAGGTGCAGTTTGGATGAAAATTCAGAAAAATATTTCAATAAAGCTTCTTCCATCCCAGTCACAAAATCTAGGGTTTAATAATAAAGTAAACTCCCTCCCACCCAGAAAAAGTAAACAAATTAAGTCTGTGAGGAAACCGTTAGAGACGTGCAAAGCCCTCAGAGAATGAGAAAAACACATAAACCTGATTGAGCAATTTAGTCTGACTCATGTCTAATTGATGATGATGCATAAGAAAGGAAGAATTCAAGCTTGTCATTCAGGTTTGAGTTTTCTGGGCTAGCCATTAGAAAAATGCCAATTTTTAGAGTAAATTAGACATAAGACAGACACAGGTGGCTGCAAGACAATGTTTGCATGCAGCAATGGTAAAAGACCCACTTTTCAGCATGAAATTTAATTTTAATGCTCTTTTTTTTTTAAATTAAAAAATAGGTCAAAATAGAGAGCTTGCTCTTAGAAATGTCCTAAGAACTAACTCCTTCATCTGCTTCAAAGGAGATAATGACCAACATATAAATCAATTGTCATTAAGTAGTCAACTGGTATAAAAGCACATATATTACTTTACATTACTGTTAAAGAATATAAAGAATATCTAAAATGCTAGGATCATCAATTATGCTTTTTGTTAAGGTACTACAATGAGAATGACTATCAAGCCTTCAGTCTGCTATTACTGAAAACATTCCGCTCCATTTAATTCTATTCCTTACACATTTCTAAATGAAGAGCACTGCAAGTAATGACTTTTATTCTATATATTGAACTCACAGCCTTGTCAGAGAAATATTTGGGCTGGAAATACTTAGACAGAACACTCAAAGAAATATGACATTTGAAAAAACTGACCTCGTCTAGCCTTAAATCTCTACAGGGTTCCCGTTTACACATGAGCTAAAAATTAAGGGTTAAATACATAGGACTGATTTTGGCCATTTACTTCCGGATGGAGTGAGATCAATCAATGCCCCCAAACTGTTTGTTTCTCTCCACTAACTGTAACGGGTGTCTAGGTGATTAGATCATTCAGTCAAATGAATTTAATCCAAGATAATTGCAGAAGCAAGCAACTGACAATACTAAAGGACAGCATTTATTTTTCTGGAACAATTTCTCTTACACAGCATTTTTGTGTCACTAGTTCTTTAGAGAAAATGCTTAAAAGAGTTTCTGAAATTATTTTTCTTAGTTCATATCTTCAGTTATCTGAAGTACATATCTTTATTGATAATTATAGATTGTTAATTTTATATCTCTTTTTCCTTAAAATTCTTGAAAGAGTCCTGTTTAAAGAAGACTCAAAGCCATTACTTAAGTGAAATACTTGCTTTTGGAAACCAGCTATTTTTGGATATGACAGTGGATTTGTTTTTTTCTTAAAAAATGGTGATTTCTCATTTATTTCCACTGTAGCTTGACATTCTTGTCACACTTACAAAGACAGACTACCTAATTTCTTGTCATGGTCCACAGTGAAGATGTTTACAATGGTACTTGTAAAATTATTTGGGTCAGGACAGTAATATACTGCTTCCGTTTTTAAAGGTATAACTATAAGTGATGTCAACATTTGCTCCAACAAGGTAATACTCTGGCATCTTGAAAAAGAACTATATCAGCAAAAGAAATTATCTAAGAAAGAATATTAATTAGAAAAAAAACCAAATCAATAATTTTGCAAGTCTAGAGAGACTGGACCAGCATAAGAGAAGACAAAAAAAACCCCAAACCAAACCCGTAACTAAAACCCACAAAAAAGCCAAATGTCAAAATACTTTTAAAACTAAAGCATAAAAACACAAAGAAGCACAGAGAATTAACACTGTTGAAGCTTTATTACTGTACCCTGTGGTATGCAGGTATGTCACCAAAGAGACGTTAAGTGTCCTGTCAGAGACTTCTACAAAAAGAAGCATATCAGTGGCAGAAACAATTGACTTAAAAGTACACCTGGAGATAAATACCAAGTGTACTGGTTGTAAAATGATGTCTCCTAGTTCTGTCATTGAAGCACACACACAGCTGCAGCTCCTTCCACCTCTATCTCCCATGAAGGACAGAGCAGTGACATTCCTATCTGCAAAGGAAAAATTGCCTCAGTTCTGTAAGTGGGTCCTGTGGTAATCCTCTCTTACCAAGGAATGTATGGTTTTCCAGCATGAAATGAGGCTTGTTTCTGTGATCTCTGAACAAGCCTTTGGAAAGACCAGTTTGAAGAAGCTGCAGAAGGAAAATATTTTCCAAATCACCGATAACGGTATTGTCGGGCATATTGCTGTGTACTGTCAGACTGAAAAAGTAATGCTTCTGACAGCAAAATGAGCTCTTATGTTATTTTGCAATTAACGTATGTTCCAAATGATAGATTGTGTTTCAAGTATTTAGCATTAAAATAAAAAAAACTAAAGGCAAAAGGATGGATGATGTGACACTTCTAGAATTGGATTCACTGGTATAATCTTTCTACGCTCTATTTTCTGATCCATCTAAATAGCTTTGTAGCTGGTTAAAGCATGCCCTGTACCTCCCAACAGTAGGAACTGTCATAGCCATTTGGATTCAGAAAAGGATTATGTTCTCCACTGCTTTTAATTAACATCTTTCTGGCCATAGTCAAAGCAATTCTTGAGCAATTTCCATTTAACATTTCCCATCTATCTGAATTCCAATCCACCCACTCCTTTTGATAAGACATTGAGTAGTGATCTGAAAATAGTGTTGCAAAGAAGTTTGAGAAGGAACCTGGCAGGGGTGAAAAATTGCAAGGTTAAAAATCTGATAACCACTGGTTACTAATTTAAACTGCTAATGGTCTAATGGAGCTGGAGCTAAGACTCCTATTGATTAGCTGAGGTTCGCAAAACATTCACTCCCAAATATAACTTGCTGTATACAGTTACATTTACAAGGCAAACAAGCTAAAAAAAGAAGAGCAACTCTGCTACACAGTAGTGGCAATGAACGGAATAGCTGTGAAGCTCTGTGATGGGATATGACATGCATTTCTCCATACATTTACATTTTAAAGTTTTAATGAAAGCATATTGTCAGGGAATGCCAAGACCACTACATATTTTCCCTTTGCAGTGCAGTGACAAGATCCTGCCTCATGTTGCAAACAAGAAAACATTTTGTATTAAATGGGGAGTGAATATGCAATAATGAAATTGAACAAGTTCCTACAGCAAATCTGCTCCCCATCAAAAAGCTAAAGGAAGCCTTTTTTCAAAGACAAAATCATTTTAGTCCTTTTCTTCTGAAGCAGGTTCTTATCAGATACTTAAACACTGGCTGTTGGAAAATTTTCTCTTCAAGAAAACCACAGAGATGCTAGAGCACTTCCTGAAACTTCATCAGCAAAATAATTTCTTCTATTAAGAAAAATAAAGTTGAAATTAATTCATGCATATAGAAATAACTGAGTCAGACTGTTCTGATGAGAACATCTAACATCTTTTAACATCTAACTTCATGGATTGATGGTATTTGATATACAAAAATATGAAAAAAAACTTTAAAAATTTAACATTCATAGATCAAAATAAGATTTAATTTAGAGCTCTTTCTGTAGGGCATTGTTTTTGAGTTTATCTATGTTAAAAAACTAATTAAATTGTCCCCCTGGGTCCATAATAAACTGTTTTGCTTTTTTTCCTTTGATGATGGCTATCAATTATGAGATTTTAGTTTATTTTGACCGTAATCTGGCTCTTTCTAAGCTAAAAAAAGGCATGTTGGTGTATCACATTTAGTATGACTAAATGGCCTAGAAACTGGTGCTCATCAGTCTCCCACATGGCTCTTAAAAAATCCCAATATAAGAAATCTGTCCACATAAGGAAAGTTACCACATCCTAATTCAACAACCTCTTTGCTTTTACCACCATTTTACCAAGTTATTGCAGTATTTATTATTTATTGCAGATTTATTAAGTGAAACTTAGGATGGGACTTCTGCTTATGGACACCAGGGATCATTCTTCTGTCACTGACATCAAATTATTTAAAAATGAAGCATCCCTCAACCTCAGGTGAAGTCAGATTCTGCATAAGGGAATCCACCCATCCAGCACTGGATGACACAACCCCTGGCACACCAAGGAGCACTTACTATTGCGCTGTACAATACTGAGATTAACAGGGCTCCTCACAGATTTAGCTGCCAGCTAATATGAGCCTGGGTTACCCAATCAGGTTCCAAATTAGGCTAATAACTTAACTTTGGCAGTAGTATTGCAATAAAAAGATTCATCATTTATAATGGAAAAGGCGATGATGTGAACCTTAGCAAGAAGACACAAAACCGTACATCAAGAGACAATTATGGGTCCCAAATACAGCAAGCCAAGCAGGTGATGACTATCATCAAACTTGTCAACAGGGAATGTACTGACTTTCATTCCTGATGACAGCGAGTGTTTTGTTTATTCTGTTGTGAAGTAATGTTGATGTGCTATTTCTGGTCTCTGGCTATATTTGCAAGAAAAGTGCAGGATCCTACCTCCTTTTGGTCATCAGTGTTTCCTCACATGTGAATACTTGAATATCCGTTCTCATTTCCAGAATTAAAAGCGAAAATGGTTCTCATTTGGAGTATCAGTGCTTCACCGTAATTGAGTGTTGAGTTAGCCCCATAGCAGATCTTTAATGAGATAAATGTTATTACAGACTGTTAAAAAATAGTTGAGTATGGCAAAACTATCTCTGTAGAGATCTGAGGGCTCTCTTTAGAGTCTGAATTTCAGATTCTTTTCAAAGACAATTCAAAACTGTTCTTCGGTCTTTTAAGAAGGAGTCACTCAGAAAGAAAGATATGATTTTCTGTAGGAATAGCACCATTAAAGTTAACGCATTTTGTAAGTAAAGTATTCAGCTGAGTATTATCTGCCATTAAGATAATTAGGTCTAATTTTGCCTTGGACCTGAGTTGAAGCTTTGCAGTGGGAAATAATTTCAAGAAGTTTTACCTATTTAAACAGACAAGTTAAATAGGGGATTTTGAAAGACATATACATTTCTTGCTCATTCTCAAATCAGATTTACTTGACATCAGAATTATATTTTTAATGTGCAAAACTCTAGCTAACCGTAGTTAAGGATCTATATTGGGATTTCTGAATGGAAACTATCAAGCTATATATGTCTTCAGATGTGCAGATATGCAGTGCCAGTGAAAGCATCTTGAAAAATTACTATCTCAAGATAATACAGGTATGCCATATGGAGTTGTCAAACATGTACAAAAATGACCTAAAACTGTGCCACTAGAAATTTTCACAGTGACAATGCTAAATGTTTTTTAAGATTTCATCTATAAAATTAGAAGCTTCATCCTCTTTCAGTTAAGTAAACAGCTAAACAGTAGTCTATTTCATGGGGAATAAGACTGTTTTGTCCTCAAAAGAAAAACTATACCATCCTCTTGCTTAACCTTTTCAATCACTGCTAAACATATAGTTAAATAAAACTTCTATATCTGAGCAAAACTGTTGTCACTGTTTTTTTCCAGATGAAGAAGGTCAGACATGAAAAAATAATTGTTATTCCAAGCTTTACAGAGCTCAATTACCTCTTTACTCACGCAAATTTCCCATTGATACCACCAATATTTTTACCTCAATTACTACTGAATCATCCAATAAAATAACATTTTAAAAAAGAGACATGTAGAATAAAACTGAAAGCTTGCAATAGATTTGACTGTGTACTGTACCATTGTATCTTTCTCCACCATTGGCATATTTACTTTTCTTGTCACTGGGAGCTATAAAACAGATTTTTGGATATTCTAAAAAAAGGACATTGTTCTCTATGTTTACCCCACTATTTCATCCAACTCATTCTGTACTGTCTTCTTGATTAGGCTGATATATAAAATAAGATATATTTTATCTTGCCCTTGAAGTCCAATATAGAGTTTCTTGAACCCACAGTGAATCTCCAGCAGAAATTACAGAAGTGCCAGGAGACACTGTGTTCAATGGAGCAGCCAAATTTACTCTGAAGTAAGTGGAATTACAGTACTTTGTGACAAGGCACATTTGATTTAAATCACGATGATGTTAAACACAGATTTTCACATATTTGAGGAAGGTGGAGTTAATCAAGATACCAGTTTAAAAGGATTTGAACAAGAAAATTCAACACAAAGCCTCAACATTGTACAAAACAACTTCTGAAACTTTATTGTGAATTTTAAAGTACATTTAGAAAGGATCTTATCCTTAATATCATTAATTAAAAATAAATTTAAAGAAATCCACATACTAGTAGTTTGAGCAAAGTTCAGTACAGACTTTTTGAAGTCACAATATATACATTGCATGAGAGTGCAATAAGCTTCCAATTACATTAGGTATATATTTCTAAAATAAAGAGCTTTGAATTGACATGTGTGAGAGGCATACTGTTTACAATGAAAACATTTTACAAAATATAGCAAAAGAAAAATGGAATTTAATACATTTTGAATGTACAACTACTTTATACTTTTTTTAGGTAGTTCTTTACTCAAAGTGTACAAAAGTCCATTTTTAAAGGACACCTGTTCGTTTGCACTGTCCAATACTGATTAGAAATTATAGTTTTAAAGATTCATTACTATACATATCAGTGAATTCTTATTCAACTCCATAGCCACTACAATGAAGAAAATATTACAGAATCATTGACGGCATCTTCTTCTCTCCTAAACTATGCATAGATAAATACACAGCAATGGTGCCTATTACTACAATAAAAGTGAAACATTTCACCTGATTTTTGCAACTATTCTTTGCATAAATATAATGCATTGTATATATATATTAGTTTATTTGACAATCAACCGATTGCTTATTTTAACACTCAGTAACATACAGAAGTACATACACTGCTATCCTTAAATATTTTCCACTCTGTAGTGGCTCATAAAATTCAAAAAATCAACACTGTAAATTTGTAATTTTCAACCTGGGGAAAGAATATCCCTCAGATGGATTGATACTACTTATACAAGTTAAACTGTATTATGAATCCATAGCGTCCACCTCCAAAATACATTACAGGAGTAATAGAGTATACTGTGGCTACTAACTACTGCATAATCATTATATAGGAAATCGTCACATCAAGTGTTTTACATTTATGATCACTCATTACATTATATCACACACAGAGCAAAGCTTTCCCAACAGATGGATCTCCTTTTCTACAGTTTTTCATGTTTTAGAGAAAAATCATCACACAGTGACAATGTTATGTCTGGAGAAGTATGCAAAATGTATTTCCTTTTTCAGGATAAAAGAGTAAGCAGTAAGCTACTAATTATTTTACAATCAGGACGTAAAATTACATCTTTAAAGAGAAAGTCAAGTTTTCAGAACTGCAGTTAAAGAAATGATGTACTGGGGGTGTGGGACTGTCACTCAAAACTGTGTGAAAAGCATACCAGAAAATTAGTTAGCCAATAATGAATTAAAAGTTGCACTTTCCTTTCAAACAGAGCACAGTAGGGTTATGTGATTTGTGTCCAACCATTCTGCAATGTGTTATCTGAACAGCTCAAAGTATTTGCAAAGGACAAGACAGCTTTGCATTCATTATTGCCGAATAAAAGGAATAGGCTGAAATGTGCAATAACGGATGGTGGGTTTTTAGCCAAGGATGTCTGGGATATTAAGATCTGCAGAAGAGAGCACGTTTTTCCTTTTCAGGGTGGACAAAAACCCATCCTACATGGATTTGCAAAAATCCACACTACATGGATTCGCTTACCTACTTCCTCTTCACCATAGTTAAAGTTAAGTATCTTGCACCAGAGAGCTTCACTGCTTTTTCAATATACCTGTCTCTTCTATGGAGAAAAAGTACTCTCTGTCTGCAAAATACTACTTATAGAAGTGATCACTTGGAGGGCAGACATTGCAGTTCAGATGTAAACCACTTTGGGCTACTCATCCTGGAACCCCTCTTTGCTTTTCCCTGCTAAATGTAGTAGACTATGCTTTCAGCTGTCATCCCTGCTAACAGCAGGAAGAAATACCAGTAATTTTGCAGATCCACGTGATGTTTTTCACTTTTGCTGTCCACTAAGCCACCAGAAACTTCACAGTGACAAGCTATAAAAATATGCCCCACGATTTAGCCTAATATCCATGCAAGAACAGCACAGCAAGCCCACCGACTTCAGTCATGCTACACTCGCCTGTTCACCACACACAGCAGCACACAGGTGAGACTGAACTGCCTCCGGAACCTGAAGGGAAGGGAAACAAGAAACCCCTGGCATGGCTCCTGGAGACAAGACAGGTTTAATGGCGTGCTGACAGCCTGTACTTTAAGACTTCTTCTTAAAAAAAAAAACACAAAAAACCAAAAACAACAACAAAATAAAACAGCTCAGAAGCTTTACCAGTCAGAAATCTGCCCAGCGTTACTATACCCGAGTGTCACTTTAGGTTAAAAAGAAATCTTTTAGCTTACATTATGTGGCACATTTTTTCTCTATTTCTGTTTTAAAGACACAAAATAGCCCACCCCTTCCTTTGATATCTTCAAAGAGAATAACTGAAGCCTTCCAGGATCCTTGACAGCTTAAGTATACAGTAGGAATAGTTGACAATTACATTAGCTTTTCCCAGTGTGCAGAAAGGATGGCTAATGGAATTAATGAATCGTTTGCTGTTCCACTAGTCAAAAGTCTAAATAACAACATGACCTTCAGTCAATGCTGCTGAAGAAACATTTCATTAAACAACTCACAATCCATGAGAGATGACCTCAGATTGCAATGGTGCACATGTGATTTCTCTTCTTTAATTTACTCTTTCTTGTGTAGACCTACGTAAGGTTTAACCATTTGCACCAGTTGCTATTTTCCCTAACGACTGTTTATACCAAACAGGGAGGAAAAGAAAAGTACCATGATCTAAGGGCTGGGTCAGCTATTATGAAAAAACATCAAGCTAAAACTTCCGTTAGTCAAAAAAATTTTCCCAAGTTTATATTTTTCTTAGAGAGGTAATAAACAATGTTTATTGTATATTAAGTTCATTTTCAAAGAAAAATAGAGTTTTAAAAATAAAGATGAATAATTCTTCTCTTGTTTCACCTTGTTTCTATTACATGTAAATCCACTGCCACCAGTAGTGGGATTTTTTCTTTAAACTAGAGTGAAAAGAAATAAAGTATCTGTTAACAAACTGCTGTTTTGAACTGCTCATGTTTCATACTGCTAAACAGTTTATTAAAAAACATTAATATCCCATAAGAACTCGGGGCTAGGATTGCTATTGTTGTTTTGAAATGGTATTTATCAGAGGGAAAGTGGGAGTTAGTTAACATCAGGTCAGCACATGAATGCAGACTGCAAAACAATTTTCATATGTTTTGGGTTTTTTTTTTTAAGTTCTAAAGCTGAAAACACTCTTCCTAAACAGGAACTGTATTCCTTAATCATCTTTGAAGAGAAGGGTTGGACTAACCCTACATTTTTAATCTTTTTTAGGATTTAGTTTAGCAGGATAAGAGGTTATAGTGGAGCAAAAAAATGATTTAGTACAGTGCCTACAATCCACTGATGCTTAATATAGTTGATAATCAAAATACTTAAAATGATAGTATTAAGTGATTTATGCAGTTGATGACATGAATGTTTATGACAGCCTTAGCCTCATAGTTGCATCTGCTTGACTTTCACCCACTTTATTTGAAGACATGCATGTGTAAAGATCACTAGCAATTGCCAATTTGCCTGATGTACCACATCAGGATACAAAAACTGCTACAGATTTTCCCCCTCAGGTGCAATTTTGTCATACTCCATTAATCCTTTCAATCCTCCCCCAATCCTGTGGACTTGTTATTTAGTAATCCCTGATTGTTGTGGTGAAGGAACATTAGAAAGTCTCTGCTGTCCGCAAGGCAAAAATTACAATGGTCGTCTATTAAATTTGGCTCTCACAGTGCCCACTTGGATCCAGGCTGCTTGTCACAAACACAACCAGTAGCCATAACGTCAGGACAAATTATCACCGATATCCAAAATGTCAATTTTAAACTAATTTTGTGTCTCACAATGCTGCCTCTTCAGTACCCAGACAAAGGCTGTATTTTTAAGGAGGGAGAGAAAAATCTTAAATCAACACATCACACAGGGTACCTTCATTCACTTATGCATGTCAGGTTTTCAGTTTTCAACTCCCAACCGGGAACTCTCCCACATGATTGCAACCCATTGTGTAACTGAACAACTTGGCTTTCTTCCACTTGAGTCAGTAAAAGGGAGATTACTGGGAGCATTCCTTTCCAGGGCTGCTCTCGTTAAATACAAGATTCTCTGTAAACACCAGAGTTTTTCTTTTTAATTCAACATTTTTACACTGCGAAGTAATCTATCTGTCTGGATCTTCTCTCTCTCTCATATGCATATGCACACAGCTGCAGGATTTCTATCTCTGATCATGTATACCCCTATTTTATTTTTCCCATGTAGACAGAAGTCAAATTCATCTACTTTTTATGAAAACAAACAAATAAAAAAACCCAGCCTTTCATCAGCTTGATTAATTTAAAGCTGTAAACCTTGGTTTAATTCTACTGACATGAAAAAGTAACAGCTACAAGCTCCCAGTCAGAATTTGTGATTGATTATCTAGTGAAGCCTTTCAACAAAAGCTTGTTTGCTCATTAGTTGCACTAAGGTCTTTAGTGCCATTCATACAACCACAATCTTTAATTAAGAAAAGAAAAGACTAAATATTTAGATATTTCAATTCTGAAGAAGAGGAAATAAATAAGAAAATAAATAATAATAATAATAAAAAACCAACAACAAAACCAACAGCCAAAGCTTCACGATCAACCACAAAATAAAGGAAATTTTAAAATAAAGCTCTTCTTAGGTAACTGAGATATTTAGTGTTGTAACATTTTATTTCTCAGATCTGACTTTTCTTTTGGAAGCATTGTACTGTCACTACTATCTCATCCTTCAGAAATCCAGCAAGATCTTATCCTTTCTACTATAACAATAGCCACGAGTGTGATTACATGATCTACATGCTTGCCACTCATCACTTATGTATCTCAGCATACTGTTGCATAAATCACTCTTACTCACCCATGGGTACAGACCACTGAGCTAGTTTTGTTTGTTTTGATGTACAGAGAGCATAAAGTGTGGGAAGTTTTGTGCAGAAGGATCATATTTAAGCTTGATGAGACTACTGAAGCCTAACCCAAACTTAACACACTGAAAGACAAAATAATTTTCTATTGCTAGTTTTAAAAATAGTTGAGACTTTGCTGTCGAATGTCAATATTTATAATACAATCAGAAGTCATCTACAGTGATACTAGCTATGTCTCCTTGCAACACTGTTAAAAACAGCAGGATACTCTTACGGTAAATCACTTAAAAGGCTCAACAAATTTTGTTTAAGAAATCTTAATGCATGCTGAGCAGTGATACACATTTAATATCTGACAGAGAAATTTAACTGAAACAGAAGGTTTAGGTGTCTAATTCTGACCCTCGCAACTCTTCAAAGGTCATACTAGTAGCAGCAGATACATGTACTGCAAAACCCATCACATCAATCTGCACTGCTGCCTACATTAGCCCAAAGTACACTGACACATGGTCTTTGCCTAAGGAGATGCTCAGGACAAGCCTTGTCATAGCACAGGCAGCACCCAACCATGCCACAGCCAACTGTACAAGACAAACTGGTGGCAAGGAGTTTATCTCCTAGGACAGTGCAACACTTCTACACACCTACACATGGAAATTGCACCTGACAGCTCACTCTCAGTATCAGCGTGGTGTTTCCCTGACTGAAATATTGAAAATATCTGCCCAGATCCCACAGGATCAAAGGTTCATGTAATTGCAATGCTGAGGACTTTCACATCAAGATACAAATAGTAAAATGCAAGTAAACCCAAATGGAATCAGAAATATCCATGTGGAGGTGCCTCATGATCTCTTCCAGATAGAAACGCTCTCCTATCATATAGCTGATGCCTTAGTGATGTCCCTATGTGTTTTTGTTCTCATTCAGACTGTAAGCAACAGGGATTCAGCCAGGGAACTGCTTGCTAAGGAGGAACCTGGGCTTCCAAAGTGTTCATCTCATCCGCCTTCTATCATGCTTTTGTTTAAAGGCATTCCTACAGAATATATTCCCCTTTGATGTATATATGCCATAGGTCTTTGTGGGAGAAGCTTCACATTGATTTGGACTGCATATGCACTGGATTTTCAGATGGTTCATGATAACGTTAGACATCTGTTTTTATTCTGTAAAATAAATCTTCAAATGTCATGAAATTAGATCCTCAGCTGTTTTCATAAACAAAGAAATTGCCCAGTACTGTATGAGGACTTGATTAATTTCTCAACTGGACAACGTAAAGTAGTTTTGGGTTATTCACAACAGAAGTAATGTTGGTCTTCATAAAAAGTGTTGAAAATTGCTTTGAATTTCCTTCCAATGACTCTTCAGCTATTAACTACATACCAGTGTGTGTTCTTTAGACAACATGAATAATGTACCTTTGGCCACCATCCTGTGTTCTCTCTGAAGAAGAATCCTCAGTGCTTCAAAAGGTACATGTAATCCTGTACATACAAGCACTTGTATATATCTGTTCTCATATCTATACACGCACATGCACAGTCACAAGGCAACATGATGACTGGCTTCATACTCTCCTTGCTTGAATTATTTAGGCCCAACTAAACTAATGCAACAAAAATAACTAGAAAACCTACACCAGCCAATCAACCAAAATTAATAGCACTAAAGTAAGCAGCTAAAAGATTTTATTCACTAATGCACACTAAAAGAATCATGACTTTGAGATGGTGACATAGTATGAAACCTCATCAAAGAGGCCAGTTCATGGAGTTTCTCCTTGCACAAAACAGCATCTACCTCTCAAAGTTTTAAGACAGTGTGGCTGATGTCTTGCTGGTTTTGTTTTGGTGTTGGGTTGGGGTTTTTTTTCAGATTAACAACCATCATCACTAATGTTTCCATTTAAAGTATTCTAACCTCCGGATTAAATCACCTTTCAAGTGAAATAGCAGACAACACCCTTAGGATTTAGTTCTGTGAGCCCTATGAGTTCAACATGAGGCAAAAGTATAGGCTTTTCAAAAGCACTTTGTATAAAATGTAAAATCCCCAGAGATTTTAATGCAAATCTTTTGCTAACCCTAAACTGTTCTGATAAAAATTTTATCCTTCATGAACTTAGGATTCATTTATGTTGCGCACAAAGCCAGTACAGCTACTTTTAGATCAAATGTTACACATAGTCAAGCTTTCCAAAAACAAGCAGGTAAGGCTATTGCTGTTACCTTAGGAAGTGAAAGCATAATTGCAAAATAATGATGATCACCTTCAAACAAATAAAGGGAAAGTCAAATCGGAAGCAGTTTAATATTCACCTTCAGCAAGAGGAAGATGTTAATTTCCAGCTGTTTCCATTTTTAATTGATGATTTTTTCTGCGGTGTGTGAAAGCCAGCCAATTTTCTTCAGAAAAGTGCTTCTATTCGCTTAACTTGGTAAGAACTACATGCTTCTTATTGGTCTACTACACCATGGGGATGGGATAAAATATGAAAGCAGGGGTTTCTTTATTCTAGCTTGGAAAATTAACTGTTAAGCTCAGTGGGGGCAGAAACAAAGGTGGCATTTAGATATAACTAATTTAGTATCTAACCAAAGCAGAGCCCTCTTGGAGAAGAGAGAGACCAAAGGGAACGCAAAATTGTACCTGAATTATTTCTGAGTCAATTCCTATAAAAGCAGAAGAACTTTCTTTTATGCTCAAAGGGATTACACACTTCCTTTTATAATATGCACATTGTTCACATTTTTTAAATATAATCTAATGAACAACTGCTAAGAAAAAAAGAATACTGTTTCTTTTTTTTCAATACATTAAAGTGCAAGGAAGGGTCATCTGGAGATGAGGCCTGGACTGCTTTTTAAAACACAGATTGTGAGACAGATCTTCAGTTGATATGAAATAGCTCTGTTAAGTTTATTGTTCAATTAGAATGCAATGTAACTATGACTGCAGATTGCTTACATTACCATATGTTAATAAAATAGGAAATACAACTTGCAAATTTTTTCTTTGCTTTGTTTTGGCTGCTTTTAATTGCTTGGATTTTTTTTAATTGTAAAGAGTGTACTTTGAGAGGATAAATTCTCGTTTGTGCTGTCAGACCAGGCTAATCATTCCCTACTTAGCTACATTTCTAAAGACCTAAGATTTTGCTTGAAAAGGGGCTTAGAAGCAATTGATTTGTGTTCATTAATCCATAAACATTTGATTTCAAATCAGATTGCCAGCAGACACAACCTCTTTGCATTGCTACAACAGAGATTTGATTTGATTAATCAAACAGCTCTGATTCACTGAATTGTCTACAGAATAGTTGTCCCTGACAATACTATGCAAATAGCTGCTGATGTGGTACTGGCATCCCAGATTTTTAAAACTGCTATGTTTTCCTCCATGAAGACATCAACATTTTATATCTAACTCAATTTCACTCTTCTATATAAGTGCTACTGTATATGACGTACATAGTTTTTAATCCATGTTCTACCTTTTGCTCTGAAAATAAGTGTCACCTTTAAGATGTTATTTCTCTATACCTCAGTTTACCCTTTACTGAAAGAGCAATAATGATATTTCTGTATTCTAAAACAATTAAAATTATATAAACAGCTACATATATATACTTCTATGTGTACCACTATAAACAATTTTTTTAAAGTTTATTTTTCAGGAGCTCTGCAACATTATGTCTCACGTAAGTATTTTTTTCTGTTTGAAAGAGCTGTCATTTATACAGAATTAAATGCATGGTTTTAGGGAACAGGAAGGTTTTATAGTTTAAAACTCCAAAAAAAAATGCTAATTATGTCTACATATTTAATACTAACTGTTGATAAAATAGCACAAGCCAGTAACATGCAACAGATGTATGATTCACTTCCTAACAGATAATGGTTCTTCCACGGGAGTATTTGTTCATTCTCCTGTGAAATAATGCAAGGATGAAAAAAAGAGGTAAGTCTGAAGTCAGGGTAAAAGAGAAAAGTAAGAATACTGTTGCTACCTTTGGTCAGGTAAAAAGAAAATAGGAATAAAAGCCGAAGTGCCTTAAAGAAGCAGAAAAGCTAATCCCATAGCACCGGCCAAAAAAAAAGCAGGGGTCACATAACTTCAACCAATAGATTTCTAAAAAGTGACAGTTCCCAAGTCCCAGAAGAAAAACTTCATGGACTTCAAGAAGAATCATGGACAGAAGGCTTTAGGGGAAGCAATAAAAACTGTGAAGGAAGGAAGTACCTATTTTTTTACAGCACTCCCTTAAATACTGCAGTTCCCAAGTGAGGGCTGATGCCATCAACTGGTTCACCTTGCTGGTTGACCCTGAGGAACATTATGTAAATACCCACCAATAAAGACCCATCTGAAACTACTGAGACTTTTGCTTTTCAGGAAAACATATTCTTAGTTCAAATGGTCAGTTCTTCAATATTGTGTCAAATAACTACATTAGCTCAGAATAAGCAAGAAACCTCAGCCATCCTATGCTGGCTCTGACAAAGTGCAGATTGGTTAGATTACATTATTTCTCATCTTCCGTTTGAAACAATCTGTTTCTTCTTATGATTCAGAGAACTGAAGGATGGACCTTCTGCTATGATTTTAGTCTAAACCCACCATATTGTTTTGGTAAGCTTCTTAAGAAGTACTTCTGTATATTAAATTGGGTATTGTCAGTACTCCGGCAAGATAAATTAGCTTACAAGCATTCAGTGTAAATGCAGCCTCCCCTCATTCAACATGTGATAAAATGATAAGCTAGATCACTCATGGGATTACTGACAATGTATTTATGTTTCATAATTTATATGTATTAAAATAAAAAAATATGCATGTTAGTACTTGCATCAGTTACTTGTTTATGGTTTGTGCTAGATTTTTCTTGCTGAAGTTTTAGGTATTTATTGCATTTTGAACTACAGTGTGTGTATTCGATAGTAATTGCTAAAAGAATTACAGAACAGTTGGTGATTTCTATTCAGATTTTTGGCAGAGCTTGAAGTCTCAGTACAAGTAGAAAAAAAAATCATTTTTTGTTTTAGAAATAAAAAGTGCAACTCTTTTCATTATTACACTGGCAGAAATATGAACAATTTTCACAGAGAAAAGGAAGCAAAATGAGAGAAGAAAAGTTTTGAGAAAGAGGTTCAAGACCCTCTCCACAACTCTAGAAGTAGCAAGCATTCCTACATTAGCAATCTTGGTTCAAAACTGGGATGTGGTCAAAAGTGAAACTCCTTTTAGAATTACAGCTACGCTCAATTGGACTTCTTCCCAGCATGCAGATTAGGATAATACCCTGTCTGTGTTAAAAGAAAGGTCCACGACTCCAAACAGCAGGAGTGCTGAAGTCAAAACAGAATTGCTTGACAGAAATGAATAAGGAAGTCTGAATGCTGCACTTACTTATTTTTGCTTTTATTAACAGCAAAGATGTGCCCCATCATACACTTGTATTCATTCCAAGCATCTATCACCTTTGTGTATGATGTTGTATTGCTTGAAGATGATTCTCACAGCCTGAGCTTAAAATAAGAAGTTTCAACCCAATTGAAGTGCAAAGACAAAATACTGCATTCCTTTCCCAGCTGAGCTTTTATTTAATGTGCCAGATTAAGAAGCTTGCTCTACTTTACTGAATCAGAGTCAACACCGCTTGTCCAAGAAACTCAGAGATAAGGGGGAAACAGTTCTTAATCAGGCAAAATTCTCTATAAAATAAATGGCCACTTTGCCCAAGTATGTTCTGCAGAATTTAAAATCATTATGTTTGCCTCAGCTAAGCCTGAAAAAGTGGACTGTTGCTTTTATACCTATATTTTGGGACAGCTAATGCAATACAGAAGAGAATAAAAACAAACTTCTCCCTTCCCGATGTCTCTTTTTATCAAGCTTTAATCAACTAGGAACCCCCTGAAGAAAATTCACGCAGCAAGTTGGAACAGCGTAATCTGAAGCTCCAGTGGGTTTGGATTAAGTATAAGGCATTTTACCATTGTGTTGAACTACTTAAAAATATCACAGACCCATGGACTAGAAATGTGATTATTTTGTCCCCCATGATTAGAAAGTAACATCTATTTTATAATTGTAAAAGTTCCTGTTAAGGGCACAGACTATCTTAACAACTACACTCAGAACTATTTCATTTCTTAAAACAGTGGATGTAGCCTGATTTGCATATTCAACTGCTTTCATCAGTATCCGCCTCAGCCTTTTTCTGTTAATTTCATGCTGTCCCGCTGTTCTTAAGATGTTAAAGTATCACAGATACCAAAACCTGAAACTCAATTTACATAGCTTGGAATTTTTTTTCCAGAAATGTTTATCTTTAAACAATACTAGAAAATGTTGTCTGTAAGCATAAGTAGATCAAAAGTGAGCCATGACAGTGTCTGTGTAGTAGCAGAGACTATTTCAATGTGCTTAAAACTACTCACTGCACATCACCCTGCAAACAAAGTAACTCAAGAAGTCAGAGCTACGTTATTTGGTACACAGCTGTAGTAGAGCTGCTCTTATAAAAGTGGCAGATTGGCAGCTCAGAGGTTAAACTGGTAATTGTGAAGAGGGACAGACCTTCAGCTTCCATAATTTCTGCTATTTAAAGTGAATTAATGCTCCTTGTTTAAACCCAGATATTACTCAAGAAGCTGCAAGAGAAGGATGGGTGCCACGGGAAAGAAAAAGGTGTTAGAGATCTTTGAGCCTCCTTCAGCCTGTTTGTGAGAGGAAGAAAGAGGTATTACAGCACAAACATGGGGAGACAGGTTCAACTCTTGATTACAAGCAAAACCATCAGGGAAACAGCTGTAATTTCACAAACACAAAATTAATGGATATGAAATAAGAATTGGGTTCAGATAGCATTTACTTAGAGACCACTACATGCAGCCCTAACCTAAAAAAAAAAAAAAATTAAACTTGGGACTAAATTATATTAGCATCTTTTTGGCCTTTGTCCATGCCTATAAAATGGCATTAATATAAATGTGACTCAGACTTGAGATCCCTGGTCACTATTGAAGCCAACAGCCTAAGTATATGAAATTTCCTTGGCTCTGCTAAAGCACTAGTGCTAAATTCTGGGAAATGATAACACTGATTCATCTCAAAACAGTCTATATATAACAGCAAGACTAGGCACACATAAAATTATGCACTATCTTGCCCCAAGGTTAGCAACATATTCCTAGTAGAAGGAAGAATGTTATTTTCATTCCCTGCAATCATGTGATAAATAGCTGTAGGGCAGATTCAGCAAGATCTCGAAGGTTATGATTTTACAATATAATGAATGTATGTCTACCTCTCTGTCACCTGAAAAAGCACCAAAACAAAGCAGGACTTGTCAGTATTTTGCTTATGGCAGAAATCAGACATTGTCCAGAACCCTTTATGAGACACACTGCTACTTCTTAACTAGTTTGATTATAACATTGACTCCAATACTTCAACAGCTCAGCTTTTCAGCATATGGCATAATTGGAACCAGCAGCCAGCAGGTATCACATGTGAATGGAAAATGTCTCACACTGCGTAACTACCAACTGTATCAAATATGTGGTCTTGTAGGTAGGTTGGTGGGGGAAAATAGTACTAATAAAAGTGTACTGAAAATGAGAGGATGGTTGAAACACCTGTGCAGTATATGAGGTAAGCAAATTACCTAGAAAGTCCAGAAGTAGAAAATATCAAACAAAGTCACTGAGATTAGTTAAAAAATAAAGAGATGAGACAGCACAAAGGAACATTTTAAGGGATTTAAACCCCAAACATATGGACAGTTTCAGGTGAAACTTGAAAAAAGGTGGATGACATACACTAAGAAGTGCATTCTTAGGAGCAGGCAGACTCAAGCTACTGAACAAAAAAACTCAGAGAAGGCAACTCATGCCTAGGAGTGCTTACCTCACTTGCAAAGGAACTGACATTTGCTCCTAGTCTACTCATTTATTGCCAACATGGAGTAGACCATGGATGAAACATTTTATTCTGATCATGCTTCCTATAAAATACTGTGTTTTACTTTAGTAAAAATTGAATACAGGCGTATCTATACCATCACCATCACAAAGTAATGGCCTGTGCTGAATTAATGTCTGATTTTGGTGATTCATATTATTCCGCCTTAGGGAGTGACCGAGTTATACCCATTGTATGGAGCTGCCATCATTGGCAATCAAGCATAGTTTGCAGAACAGTAACACCGACATTGAAGATGTATGAAAACACATTGGAATTACACCAGATGGTGATGCAAGCCCAGCAGGAACTCTTAGGGGTACCTCTGCTAATATCAGCATTAAACGTGAAAGTCCAAGGACTTTAATTCAACCACAGGACCAAATTGTATGGTTTTGCCAGACAGTAGGACAGACTCACTTGGCATCACTTGAGAAGTGTTAAAGGATTTAGTGTAAGTACACTCGTAATTCATATCCTCAAAGGCACCTCACTGCAAGACAGTGCAGCATGATTTCACACTGAAGTAGGTAAGGCGGTATAAAATTCTGCTAATGATAAGGTTCTGTAGTTTCACCTGTACATAGTCAGTAGAGATGAACCCCAAGTGTATTGTTTTGGGCCGACCTCGACCAGCTACATCAATGTACAAAATACCTTCTTCTTGTCTCCACAAGGATTTTACATTTAGGCAGATACCTCAAAACAGCAATCTTGATATAAAACACTTTTTTTTTTTTTCCAGTGAAGATAGAATCTTAACAAAAATGAGAAAAAGGCACATCATGTTTAAAGAGAAATGAGTGTACAGCACAGTCCAAATGTAAATGAGGTTAGGTCTATCTCAGTCAATTGCATTGTGCAGAAAAAGACAAAGCCAAAATTTCTCCCTTTGTATTTCAAAAGATTTCTATGAGCAGCAAAATTTACAGGAAAAAATGTCAAACAAATTGGCTTCACAGATAGAAAGAGCCATATGATTTTTTCTTGTTTACAAGACTGAATCTTCTGTTGCAAGAGTTAATGTGCTTTGTGAAAGTTACTATGGCATGGCTTATAAGCTTCAGCAAGATGTGGTGGCAGTTCAGATTTCATGACAGAATGCTAACTTATCTCTGCTATTGAAAAAACTAATGAGGTGGTATATAGTTGCAGAGTGGTGTTACATGCAGTGATATGCAGGTTTTTCAGGCTTCTCATTATCTGTGTAACTGTATAGACATAAAAGTAATGAAAACCCAAAACAGGTAGCAAAAGCTTAAGGCTTTAAAGCTGGAATAGAATTGTGTCAGTGTTTTCTAACAGAAATATGATAAATTTGAGCAATCTCAGAAAAAGCCCCCAATACTCCCGCTAGGGCTTTCTGCTAGGTCTAAGGTCTCATGGGTAGCACTTAGGCGAAGATCACAATTAAGCTAACACAGGCAATTTATTCTCATGCTGGTTTTATTCCAGTCGAGGCAATGGCATAATGTTAAGCAGTCTTAAGGATTCTCTTTGTTATGCTTGTTGCCTATGGCTTTTAATTGAAGGTGCTATCACAGCATCCCTATCAGATGCCAAATGTCATGAGCAGTAGCAAGCAGAAGCACACAGTGCAGAGGGCTCTCCTGACCCCCAACTATCTTTACTGAGGACAGCAGGATGTAAGATATAACACTTTTCAGTAGCTAGAGGCTTACTGAAATGAATTTCCACAATGTCTAATACAACTAAGGCTGGTATTTAGCACTAGGACATGAAAATGTTAAATAATACCAAGTGTGAGACAGTGAATGCAGAATGTTTTTAATGTGGTCACCACTGATCCAAAGAATGAAAGTTCTAAGATTGGGAATTACTTTTGTGACATACTTATGACAGATAAATATCATAGATTACATGATGACCTAGATGAGACATGCATTGTCTGGAGGTGATCTGCACCGCCTATAAAGCTTCAGCAAGCACTGAATGAAACTGCTCTGCTGAAAAGTGCTCAGCACACTGCTTTGAAAAAGTAGACTCAAGGATTACTGACAATCTGTATATCACAGCAACACTGCCAGCTTTCTTATTAAAGAATAAGTTTTCCTACAAGTTCAGTCATCTTTAAACCATTTTGAAATGTAAAGATATATGAATGTTTTCATCTCTCATCCCGATCTCCCTTTCAAATTGCTGAATTCAAGAAGCACTATCCAGTTACTGAGTTGCAATCTCCACTCTTCTGCTTTGTGGTTTACATTTCTTGTTCTTGTTTTCACAATCAATTTTCTATCATGTCTGTGAGATAGCACACCTATTACAAATTGTGAATGAATTATGCTATATATGAGAAAAGCATGAATGATCTTATAAAAAGAAAAGAAAAAAAAGTGAGCAAGTAAAACATATATGAAATAATTATTTCGTCTACTTGTTTTAACTACAACAGATATAGGATGGATTCCCATATTATGCTGCTATCCAGATATGCTTCCAAATGCTTCAAATCTTTGACTCTTAAAGAGGATGGTTCATTAAAAGTCTTTGTGTGGACACAAGGAATGTGTGGTTATGAGCTGGGTGTACTACAACAGATGGTACAAAAAATGTGCCACTTCTGCACTATGATACTATTTATTTGAGGGGAAAACTCAGACTTCTAATATGTGAATAAATATGTTTTACAAAAATAAGTGTGCTTGGAGAATAAAAGAAGAGATTACAAAGACAAACATGAAAGGACAGAGACAGTATCTCATAAAAGAAAGAGATGTATTTAAGCATCAGCCAAATGATACTATTTTTCATATCATTTATAGTGGAAGCTTGAAGACTAAAATACTTAACAAGCCATTAGTTTCTTGGTTCTCTGTGACAGATTAGAATATTTCTTAATCAACTGCTAAAGCACAGAAGAAGGCCAAAGCCTAGATTCAGCAAAGCTGAGTAATATTGAAATCTAGGGACGTTCAGTGGGGATGCTATCAATAGACACATCACAGAACCACAGAAGTGCATCCGTTTCTCAAACCCCTCAAAAAGCACCTATGGTTTCATCCATTTCTTAGTCCAGAATTTGAAAAACCACATTAAGAAACAAAAGTTCTGATTTGTACTCAAGAAAGCAAATCAAAACCCCAAAAATGTTACAAGATTCAAATTACTTGCTGAAGGTTCTGGACCCCCCCTTTGCCTGTAGGCAGTCTGAAAGCCTACACAGCCCACCCAGAAATGGTCCTGCCCTACTGGTTAAATATTTCGGGCTGCATGAGGTTTGTTGTAATGCATTAATACTACAGCAAGAATGAATAACAAAACTAAGTGTATTTAAGTCTCATTCATATTTTCATCTCATTCACACAGGATTGACATTCACAAAATTCATTCAGATGGTCACCCACAGCTCCATTGTCCACCTGGACTGTACAAATGCTCTCAACAGAATGGACATCAGAAGCCAAGAGAAACAAGATTGGGGTGGCTTCCCGGCGCTATATCCATGTTTCTCATCTGTTACCCCACTACAGAAAAATATTGCCATTTTTAAGTTTGAGGAAGAAAAAAGATGTTGTAAAATAAAAATAAAATGCCAATCACTGCAGCGGATCACCTATCTTGTCCCATTTTGTACTTCTGTTGATTGACAACTTGGTGTTCTTGTAGCATACAAAGGCAAAAAATCAGGCGTTCATTTCAAACTGAAATGTTTGACAGATGTAACAGCTTTCTGCAATGAAACTGATGAAATCTCAAACAGCAAAGTCCATCTCCTGTACAGTAGACAGATTAAATTTCAACAGGCAACGTTTCCTGTCCTTAGCAGATGCAGATTTAATTTGGGGGTGTGGGTGTTGTTTGTTTGTTTGGTTTTGTTTGTTTGGGTTTTTTGTTGTTTTTGTTTCTTATTCATCTGGCAGTAGGTAAATATATGGGAGATGACTAGGGCTTTGCAACTGGTACACAGCCTACCTCCTGCTGCTCTGGATGCCACAGACTTCAACAGGATCCATGTTTCAGGGTACTGTTTCACAAACTGAAGGCAATTTCAAATTATCTTAGTAGTAACACCAGCACATCACTGATATTTTGACCTGTATTTTTGCAACGGTGAAAGTGAAACAGTCTGACAACTGACTGAAAATTCATACTGCTATAGACACATACCTTTTACCAGAGAGGTAAAAGAAACATTTTTACACATAATGTGAATGGCCTGTTCTAAGGTTCACAGAACAAGGTACCACGGAATGTGCAGTGCTGAGGAAAAGCAGAATTACTCAGAACAGCACCAAAACAAAATAACTGATGTTTCATTGCACCATCTTACTAAAATAGATAGCTGATGGCCAGATAACAATTTAATAAGAAGTCAGTAAGATTCTTTCTGCTGATTTGGAAGCCTTTGAATTTGAGTCATAATCTAAAGAAGACTTTTCCAAAGGCAACTGTGCACATACATTTTTGTGCCCACATGCACTACTCAAATAATACCTTCACTTAAAGAAATACATAACCCAAACACCCTTCTCTTGACTTCAGTCATAAAAATGGACTGGATAATGCTCTTCACCAGGAAAGTGAAAAATATGGATCACACCCAATTATATGGACGTGGGATACATCTCACCAAGCTGTGTTGCTCAGCTTTGGCAAACAGATTAAAGCACCATATTTTCTTCAGAGTGGAATAAATGACAAACCCAGTGAAGCAGATCACATGTGTTATACAATTAGAAGTCAGACAAGATGAAACCCACCACAGTGTCAACAGAAGCAAAATTCACTGTGTGCACAGGCACTACCAGCTAAGTGTACTGGCGAAAACTGTACAAATGATACTTTCTGTGAACATCACTGACAGAAATAAGGCTAGATCCACAATCAGAAGCTGGGCACCTGAAGCAACCATGATGTTCAGATATATTCATTACATGCTGCAAGAAGAGGGAATGGAATAACAACAATATTCCCAACACCTATCTCACTGAAGAGAAAGCTACTAAAAACAGGAGTTAAGTATCACTCCCTTTCCAGCTGTGCATCCTGTCAATACAGGAAGGAGTGTTCTCTTAAAATTCATTAGTCTGCACCCTTCTCTGGAGGTCCTGGATCCCTTCCTGTAAAACCAAACTTCCGTGAAAACTTTCTTCCAAAAACTTCTGGTAAGAGAATATAGACCTCAGTGGCCAAAGCATTTCACCATGAAGTTCAGCAGAGCAGCTACCCAGGTCATCTGTAGAAACATATGCATCCCACAGAACCTTTACATCAGAAACACAATTGCCTCCATAACCTTATGTGTTTTGAAGGAGACAGATATTTGCATCTAGCAGGCTTAGCCATTTAAGAGATACTACTGCTGGCTACGGATCAACAAGGGGCTGCAAAAAGAGCAAATACCATTCACAACTGAAGAATGGTCTTCCTCTTGACTTGTTCAGTGTTTTAAAGGCTGTATGACCTTATAAGGCATAGGCTAAATTAGTTAATTTGATGAAAAATATTTTACAAGCAGATATTTAACACTTTTTAATGATTAAGAAAACCAGTTACAGATTTCTCTTACTAGTAACATGTGAAAGCCTAGGACATACTAAGAACATCCTCCAGAACTACAAATGAGGCATCTGACAATTTCACTGGAAGGAATGAGGGCGAATGAATGAATGATCAGTTTCAGGCTATAAAGTGTTTTATAAATCAATATCAATAGTGATTCCCTTTCAGCTACCAGCCAGTGAGAATATCTGATTTCATTTTTTGGACTGGGAAGAGGTTGTTATTTTAAAACCCCGTCTTTCTGCAAACCTGGGGGAATAAACAAAGGAAGGAAGAAAAATCTGACAGCTGATCCTTCCCATTTTATTAAATTCAGCTCAAAACAAAATGATTTTAAATTCACTTCACTCCTGATTAATTTTACATATTTTTTAGATTCTGGAAAGATGATCTCAACATCATCCTATTGCTTTTATAAAGAAGTTAACATTAGAAAGAGCTGCAGATGGAATAAATCAGCAGATTTATCACAGCTTGGATTCAATTTCAAATGATGAACTGTTACTCTAGAAAAAGGCTCTTTATGGTCCTCTTGTAATAGGAAGTGTGCATTTTCCAGACCAACTTTCAAGTAATAATATTAATATTTTTGCACAAAAAGTTCAGTGTGACATTTCACAAAAGAAATGGCAAAACTACAGTATCAGGTCATAGGAAAGTACAGATTCTACACACCAAAAAATCCTGACAAATGCTGAATTACGAAATTTTCTCTCTGTGCAACAGAAGATGCAGGACAACCCATGCCAAGACTTTAAAACAAATCTCCCCTGCTACTCAATTGCTGCAAAAGAAAAAAGAAGCAGGAAAGAATGGGTAATTTTTGAGACTGGTACAAATTAAGACACCTCTGTATGATTACAAATCAGATTTTTAACTACCTTTTTGTGTATTATCACATATAATTCACAGTATACACAAAACCCAAAAATTAAATTTGGAATGAAGGCCAAATCATTCCAAGATTTGAAAGTCCAGATATTTTAGCAAGATCAACATGAATTCTGTACCAAAACTGTAGTGGCCTTTATGTTTTCCTGAAACCCAGTGGTTCCAGGAATAATATACACATGGGTTTGTACGGCTACAACAATGTTGATATTCAAAACAATTTATTTTTTTATTTCAAGTTTTTGTAACTTCGCAACCAATGAAAAAGCAGCAATATCAACTTAAGGCGTCTCCTGTCAGAAATAGCTATTTCTGCTTCAAGAGTTTATAGCTTACTAGAAAATAATGCATTACAAGAAAATTATTGCAACTCCATTGGGACGAACTTCTTGTGTATGGTATTTTAATTACAAGGGAAAGTTTAACATGCATTTTGTGTCTAGACTAGCACTTCTAATCTCAGTTAGGTAAGGTGCTAAAGCCCCTTATGTAGAAAATGTCTTTCTAAAAGATGCCAGTAGAAATGAACAAAAGATGTTCTATTCCCCCCACACTTCAGTAAAATATGATAGCATCCATTCATCTCTTATCTACAGTCTGGGAAATCTTTCCACTCAATGGAACGTTACCTCATGTAAACCAGAAATGAACTGATTAAGTGCCCACATCAGTGTACGGGGCTAAATCACTTTACATACATTGTACCACAGGCTGGAAAGCCACAGAACTAAAAGAAGGAAAAAGTAACACATGATTCTATGTATGTTTTTTTCTTCAGCGAAGACATGGACATTACAGAATCAATGTGATGTGGCTGTACTTGAATAGCAACTGAGGAAACGTACGAGTATAGATTTTACAGACCACCAGGATGTTCTGTGAAAGAAGTGATACCAGAAATTCAGATACCACCTGTAAATCCTGTTAGATCTTTCAGAACACTCTATGTCCATTTTGTCAGTTAAATCCTATATTTTCAATACAATTAAATGGTAGAGTAAGAAGATACAGCATCTCCTGAACTAAATGAAACTTGAACCCAGCTATTCTTGAACAGAAATCACCTAGAAGAGGATCTATCCATAGGCATTACATATCTAGCCCTTGGACAGTATTTATCAAGATAAAAAATTCTATTGCAAAAGTAAGAATCCTAGAATTGATGGAGCAAAATTACTCAGGACTTGAAACCTGCACCTCAGATAGGTAGACTGTGCCCGTAAAGAGTTGCTGAATGTAAATGGGTCACAGTTTTCATATCTTTAACATCTGTTGTTTATACCCAAGAAAGCACATCAGGGGCAAGAAAATTAATTCCCCAATTGCTGTCAACTGCGTTAGGGAACAGCAATAAACAGCTTACTGTAAGCCTCTAGCTACAATAAAATTGCTGTCAATAAAGTTTGGCTGATATGGTTTTGCTGTGCTAGAAGAAGAGATTCTTTGGAAGTGAAAATCTGAAATGGAAACTAAAAAGATTCTCCCTTGTTCCTATATACAAAAGAACATTATCACAATATTGCAACAGCATAAAACTCTCAAGATCCAGTTCTCACTCACATGTGTGGCACAAATTTCTTAGCATATGTGAAACTTTGGCTTTGGATATTTGGGACAGATGAGACTCCAGTGATTTTGATAAAAATCTTTTGCACAGGAAACATTTAAAGAGAAATGAAGATTACTAATCTTTTACCGTCTGATCTGTAAACACAAAATGTTCCCTACTCTAGTTTAGCATGTCTACTGTCACTATTGAAAATGGTATTATAGCTTAGGGTTATGTTCAGATTTCCATTATAACTTCCAGTTTTCACATGCTCTTAACTTTCTGAAAAATTCTTCTTTTCAGTTGAAATTTTCCATGCTTGGTCTCAGCTCAAAGATGAATTTCTTTAGACAGTCGAGCAAAATCTGTTAACCTATTTTTCAGTTATACAACAATAGAAAAAATACACTGTACATTATCACCATTTCTAATATTTTAGTATAGGTATATAAATATACAGAACTAGAAAACAATTGAATTTTACATGCAGACACTTTTCCAGATGACTAGTCCTCACCCAAGACTAATATCCATGCTAATACATAAACCAAATTAAGCATACAAAAGAATGTATGTATTTTTTATTTATACTAAGTGATGAAACAAGGCCACTAAAAATAATACTGAGCACAGAATTGTGGAATGCTATGGTTACAGAATTTTAATATTTGCAGGTGACGTAAGCTCTGCACTGCTGTTCCAATGCAGATTTCCATCAACTTATGCACCTTGAAATTGCCACTCTCAGCGTATCAAATTAAGAGTCATTAATGTTTTCAGCTTTTCTTTTCTCTTACATAAACCCCAAACTTACAAATTTAAGCACTCCAGAGTAAGATAACATCAATTAGATTTGCCACATAAAGCTTAAGTGATGTGCATTGATCAGCAGGAGCCTGGCTACTTGTTCCTTGATCAGGCAAGAAGTCCACTGGCTGGAAAAGGAATAAAGCAACCTCCACAGAGCTTATGTTATTGAGTATAAGATTAAAAATATACTGCAGTACGGAATGTATTTATGTGCCATTCAAGCCCCAAATCCTTAATTTCTGCCACTAGAACACAGAAATACAAGGACAGTGTTAACATATATTCAGCTTTCCTGTATCTACTAGAACTGTGCATATTTCCAAAATTTCTAAATTATCATCTTGATTCAGAAAAGTGCTTATAGTGTGCTTACGACTCGAAGACAACATCACAAGTGACTTGGACTTTAAGGATCTGCTTCAGTTCTACCATGATAAATGAAAGTTAAGCACATGCCTAAATGCATTTTGATTAGGAATGAAGACTGAAGGTTTTGCCCATAACCTATACTGATACATATTTTTAAACCTGTGTTATTTGTCACTGCTGTGCTTTAAATCAGATTAAATGAAGTTGTTATAATTTAAAATTGGGATAACCACAGTAAATTGGCCCTAATTTCTTTTATTATTTGATCTATTGTTAATCTAATGGCATTGAGTAGGAGATTTTGTCTGTTTATTTGCTTTTCAAAAGAGGTCTTTCACATAGAAGAATACAACATGTCGTCTTCTGCTGTATTTCTATGTGGCTGTTTGGTGTAATGACTTACTAATTTGAAGCGCATTTTAAAGTTCAATCAAATACTGAAAAGAACACTGATTGAGAAGCCTGCATAGATTTCAGTATTCTTTATTAGTCATAACACTGATTTTGGAAGCTTAGCTATATAAGCTGGTGGTGTGCAACATCCTTTCCATACTCCTAATTATGTGAATTAGCATTTAGAACAATCCCAAGTTCAAGTATTCAAAAATGCTCTTTTCAGAGCATCCACCAGGTTTACTGCAAGATAGGCACTTGAAGGAGGCTTTGGTTTTCATACTGGGTACTTGTGAAACATCAGTCTGTACAATTCGAAGTCGCATGCAAAGACTTAACCACTAAATTTCCACTAAATTTACTGATGACTGCACAGAAATTGCCCACCAAAAAAACCCCCAAAAAACTGCACAACCCCCCCCCCCCTCCAAAAAACCTAAGAATTTTTCATTGAACAATGTATTTTTTTTATTCTAAAAGATTTTTTACTTAGGACCCAGTTCTAGCAGATTTCTAGGGCTACATGCCCATCAAAAGTAACAGGATTTTGCTTGAATGAAGTCCAAGTGCTGACATATGTCTCAGCTCTTTGTTAATATTAATGTATCTGCAAGACACACTGTGTGTGTGTTTACCTTAGACTAAAAGAAACTGTAACTAAAGGTGGAGGATGCTAGTATTTCTCAGACATAAATTTATCCTATATTTTATCTTTCCCTATCTTAACATCATCCACAACAATTCCCATGTTCTTTACAAAACACACTGTTACTGAATAGATATGTAACTTAACATTAGATGCAGAGAAATTAGTTGTGTTAAACCTGAAGAAAACAGTACAATGGCACAGAACTAAGTATCTCTTTCTAAAGGAATTTGTAAAAATTTTTTTCAGATGTTGGGGCATTTGCACACTCTACTATTCAGTAAGATCTTTAAGCAATGTGAATACCTTGCTTAAAGGCCATACTCTATCTCAAATCTAAAAAAAAGACCTATGATGGTGTATTTCACTCCTGTGCCAATGAATATTAGCTAAAATGAATCCTAATTTTTATGAATTACAGACAGAGAATAGGAAGATTGTTGATGATTACTACCATTGATGGTTATACTACTCCAGCCAAAATTGACAGGAAGCATAAAAAGATTACATGCTATAACACTCATCACTGGGAGAAAAAAAACCAAAAAGACACTATCTCATTCCCCACGGAATAAAAATATACGTGCTCAGTTTATGTAACTGTCTACCTAAGAAAGAGTTGTATTTTCATTTACATGCAATAATACAGCTTTTGCAGGGAGCAATCCAAATCATGAGTATCTGCTGACTTCAAAAAGGATACACTAAGACCTCAGTGAAATTTGAATCAGGTCCATATATAATTACAGATATTATTAAATGGAGACTAGTGTATTTAATGTAATGAACACAGGTAATGCTGGAAATACCGCCAGTCATTGTTTGGGTGTGGGAGCTTTTTCCCCTCATGTTCAATTTCACCATGCAGAGCTTACACATTCTGTCAGGTAAAAATTTTGGGTGTCCCAACTGCCTCTAGATAATACAGGGAGTTAAGTCTGAGTTTTTGAATACAGTTTGGAAAGCTAATTTAAACTTAAATTAAAATAATCTCAGAGCAGAAAAAGAATATGTGGTTTGGGGGGATTACATTTTGCAACTATAACCGAGAAGAAAACTTCAGATGAGTAAGCACAGATTACGCAGAGCTCTTCTATAATTTTTGGGGGTGTTTTTTTAAAATCGGTTCTTTTTTTAAACTTACGCCGACAGTGTGTGTACGGTGCTGTGAGATGGCTTGGGGAGTACACCCTTCTTTCAGGTCCCTTAGAGATTAGGGGTTTGTGAGATTCTTCTGTGGTGTTCTCAGTGTGTCGTTCTAAGAAGGAGTTGCGTCAGAGCAGTTACTTTAGCAGAACTGCCTCCAAAGTGCTCGTTTTATTCTTAGCACCTTGTTAGTGCGACACCTTACAGACACCCGAAGTCAACACACACTTCTGGGAGCGGCACGTTCATCTCAGATAAGGCTAATGCAACAGCAAGAGGACGACTTTGTCCTAAACTTGGCTACCGTCAAATCTTTTTCCAAAGACAAGCCTAAATGTGTCTCGCTTGGTTCCCTAGGATCCATATCCCTAACAAGTTCAGACAAATCACTATCACTTGGAGGGTACTGCACCCGCAAGGAACACGGATGCGACTCCCAGCACCGACCGAGCCTCTGCGACGACGGAGCACCGAGAAAGCCGCCTCGCAAAGGCGCGAACTTAACCCGTGCCCGCTCCGGCGCGCCCCTCGTTCCAGAAAGGGCTCCTCGGCCGGAACGCCGGCCCGGCCCGGCCCGACTCGGCCCGGCCCGGCCCGGCCCGGCCCGGCCCGGCCCGTCCGCGCTCCCCGCCCCCGGCCCCCTCAGCCTCTGCAGGGCTGGCGCGGGGCCAGCGCGCGCCGCGCGGTGCCTTGGCGCCATCTACGGGCCGCGCGCGCGCGCTCCCGCGGCGCCCGCAGACGAGCGCCCGTAAAATAAATTAAGACAGCACCGCATTTAAATCTTTATTAGCAAGGAATTATTAGACCTAAGAAAAAAAACTAATGCTGGATTTGGTTGAAATATGAGTCTCTCAGCCTCCTAATCCCTCTTCATATGGCGTGTTTCACGGTTTAAAATGAGCTATGTCAGATCACTTATGCATTACTAAGATGAGAAAATATTTACAATGGACGGACTTTTTTTTCTTTTTCCTGCATAATTCAGATGTATTCAGAGAACGCATTCCTTTCAAAAGTATGCTTTGGCCATTTTTTTTAAATATGCAGCAAACTGTCTATGCGATACCAACTTTCATCTATTACAACAAAATCATGTTCAACTCAAACAAGAGGAAGACTTACATATGGCTTAGTTATATCCTAACAATAAACCACGTGCTTCACTGATGCAGTAGCTTGGAAATTTGGCTGTCTTTGTTAGGGAAAAAAAATTAACCCTTTTAGCAACACTAACTTAGCAAGGTTCCAAATCGGCTTGAAATGGAAAAGACATTCAAGCCAACTCACTTTGAAATTTGAAACAATGTACATATATCCCTTCAATCTTGAAACAGTCAAATTTCTGACTGAAATTTAGCATATAAGGAAACAGTTCTTCAATAACTTTTACAATTGGACAGTTAAATACTGGGGAGAAAAAAAAAAAAAGTCTTTTTCTTCAGTTTTGTTTATGCACATGTATATGCACATGCACGGAGGCATAACGGTCCTCTAATAATCAAAATTCTTCAAAACCCAAAGTATCAGAGGCATTTTGCAAATGCATGATTAAGCCCCAGGTAAATAATAAATGGGTCAAGGTTTTTGTTTGTTTGTTTGTTTGTTCTTGGTTTTGGTGTTTAGTGGTTTTTTTTTTGTTTTTTTTTTTTTTTTGTTCCCCCCATAATGTTAACTAAATTAAATTAGAATGAAACAAAAAAGAAACCCACAACACAGTGGCACTTTTAATACTGGTTGATCGGGCACTTGTATGCAGTACTTATAGACCAGTAAAAGTGCTCGTTTACCTGTCTGGTGTGTAAGGGGCCCTTTGTCTTGAAGCCTCCTTGGGAACTGCACTCTGAGGCACTGAAGTGATCTGAACTAGTGGAAGAGCGTTTGGAAAGGGTGTCACAACCACCAACAAAGGTGTTGTCCAACGGGAGTTCCTGAATCACATGGTGCTTTTTCACTGAAACGGGAGTGTCAGGTTTGAGATGAAAAGCAGACTGCGGAGAGGCAGATTTGTAATGCTTGGCAAGATCAGGACTGTTAGGCTTAAAGGTTGTTGGTGGTGCTGTGCCCCAATCAAATCTTCCTATACTTTGCTCCTCCAGCTCTGCTGGAAGGCTTATTGTCCCGTTGATAGGTTCATGAACTGCATCATCAGGTTTGGACTCCTCAATCGTCACAAAGTTCAAAAGGGAGCTCTTTGGAGATTTCCTTTTCTTCCTTTTCTTTTTCTTGTTTTGCTTGTTTTCCTGATTGGGAGACATCCACTCAGCACCTTGCTTGCTCCTCTGGGCAGCTTTGAATCTGGATGCATGTCGACAGCGAACAAGGACTGTGACAAATATCACCACTATGACAACCATGGCACCCGCCACAATAGCAATCATGATTGTGAGATAGTCCTCGTTTTGGTAGGGTTGGCTACTGTCCCCTATGTTCCGATCCAAAGGTGTTTCCATAGTCCTGCGTATCAAGTCATAAATATAAGAGGCATTTCCAGCAGTATCATTTACATATAAAAATACAAGCACAAGAGTATGCAGGGATTTGGGATAACCCAAATCACTTATGTTGACAACTAAGCGATGCAGCCCCACATCATTAGGAGTTGGTTTTTCTTCCAGAGTGATATTACCTGTCACTGGATCAATCCGAAACAAACCCTTGTTATTGCCGCTTACGATCGTGTACTTCAGCTCAGCATTCATGCCAGTGTCTATATCCACAGCAAAGACTTCAGCTACCACCGATCCTGGAATTGCTGAGAGTGGCACTAGCTTAAAAGAAGTATTAGAAGGTGGGTAGATGACAACAGGACTGTTATCATTAACATCCATCACGTTTATGGTTACTTTCGCTGTAGAAGAGCGAGGAGGTTGCCCTCCATCCACTGCCTTAACATCAAAGGTGTAAGAGCTCTGCTGTTCTCGATCAAAAGAAACATTGGACTTTATAACTCCAGAGTATGGATCCAGAACAAAGTTTTCATTGTCATTCAGGATGGAAAGGGTCACTGCTTTATTTTCCCCGGCATCTGCATCAGTCACTGTGATCACCCCTACCGTGCTATACTTTGGTAAGTTCTCGGATACGAAAAACTGGAAATGATTATGAGTAAATTTGGGACTGTTGTCATTTTCATCCAACACAGTAACAATTACAGCAGCTTGACTCTGCAAAGGAGGGGTGCCGTTGTCTCGGGCTGTAACAGTGAAAATGAAACGCTCCTGCTCTTCTCTGTCAAAAACTCTGGAGGCTGTCAAAACTCCTGTCTTTCGATCCAGATCGAAAAAGGAGGCATTAGGACCAAGCTGATAAACAATGTCTGCATTTTTCCCACTGTCTTCATCTGTGGCACTAATAGTTGTTAAGTATAGACCACGCCGGTTGTTTTCAGAAACTGACAGCTCAATTACAGGCTGGCTGAAAATCGGAGGGTTGTCATTTTCATCCTCCAGCTTAACTCTTACCAGGGCAGTCTGGTTCAAACTGGGCTTGCCAGAATCAGAAGCCACAATTTTAAAGCTGAATTCTTTGGTGCCCTCATAGTCCAACAAGGAGGAGGTCTCTAACAAATACTGGTTGTCATAAACTGCTTTCAAGTGGAAGGGGACCTCTCTCTCAATGAAACAGATCACTTTGCCATTCACATCAGTGTCCTTATCTGAAACTGTAATTAGGGCAATCTTTGTATTGATGGGATCTTTCTCAGATAAGTACACTGTGCCATTGATGGGGCTTATTATGTACCTGAGGTCTATGTTGGGAGGGTTATCGTTTACATCAGTGACATTGATGGTGACAGTTGCCCGGGCCGGTGTAGAGCTACCATCACTAGCCAGCACTGTCACTTTGTGAACAGCAGTCTCTTCTCGATCTAAGGACCTCTGAACTGTAATCAGCCCGGTGGTGTTGTTTAAAGCAAAAAATCTTTTGGTTGCAGGGGCGACTTGGGCACCAAAAATATATCTGATTTCTGCATTGCTTCCTATATCAGCATCTGTAGCATGAAGCTGAATTACAGAGGTGCCTACAGGGGCATTCTCTGGTATATGGACCTCTACTTGACTCTCTTTAAACACTGGCCTGTTATCATTGACATCACTTACTGTGACTTGCAGGATAGCTGTGCTGGATTTCTGGGGGGTACCTCCATCCTCCACTTTGATTTTCATCACATAGGTGTCCTTTTGCTCTCTGTCCAAGTTCTGCTGCACAATCAGCTGAGGCCATTTCTCCCCTTCTGGAGTTTCTACAATATCCAGTCCAAAGACACTCTGCCCGTTTAACAACTCATAGTGCTGCACACCATTGAAACCTGTGTCAGGATCTGTTGCTGATGGGATTGGAAACCGACTGTTGATCAGAGTGTTTTCTGGGATGGAGATATTGATGACAGGGGATGGAAACATAGGCGCATTATCATTAGTGTCCTTTACAATGATTTTTATTTTGATCAGCCTAAAAAAGTCATTGGGGAGAATCACCACTTCAAGTTCAAAGAAACACTCGTTTTCTTCTGCATAGGAAGCTCCAGCACACAGTTTTTCTCTGTCTATTCTGTTAGACGTTGTGAAGATTTCCCCCGTGTTACTGGATACTTTGACCAGAGGCGCATCCCCTGCTTTAGACACCAGTCTGTATACAAGGCTGGCACTGGTCCCTGTGGCAGCATTGATATGAGAAATGTTCAGGTCCTTTGGTATGTTCCCTATGGGTACGTTTTCAGGCAGCTCCTCTCTAATAGTGTAAATAAGTTCTTGAGCTATAGCAGAATCCAGCCTTAAACAGGCAATCAAAGCAGCCAACAGGTAAAAATCTCTCAGGTCCATGATAATGTTTTTATTCTCTTTTCACGGATTTTAGGACTTAAAGGTTTCCAGAGAGGAATGATGTACGATTTGCAAGAGGAGGCATGCATGGACTGCAGGATGCATTACATCTCATTTCTTATTTGGAGACATCACTGTCAACACAACCACACAGAACAGCATTATTGTTTTTTTAGGCATGATAAATCCACAATCTCCAACTACTACTTGTTTTTGCAATGCACGCTTCCAGCAGTACATTTTCCTAGTGCTCCCTTTTACAAGCAAGCCCTCCGGACAAATGCACCAATATCCCATCGGCTGCATTTTCACAGAGCACAAATAAAAATAACTACTTGCAGGATTAAGGGTAGCTACTGTTTTGACACGTACTTTCTGAATAATTTCTTGGTACACCGTGTAATCTGTAACGTGCATTCCCCCTCTACCCTCCTCCACCCAGTCATTTGGTGCAAGTAAAAAACCTTCCCGGACTACTTCTGAATTCTAACTGCTATGTCAGCTGCCAAACGTAATTTGCTGTTTGCTTCCATACATATTTTTTAGCTCTTGCTAACCAGATTTTTCTCTGCTCGCCTTGCATGCCCCTCTATAGCTATCGTACTGGGAAATAACCACCCGGACATGCTGCTGCTGCAGCAGTCGTCACTGGCTACTTCACATCCCTGTTAACTGATGAGACAATAACAGGACTTACAGTTTCTTACACTCTCAGCTCAATGTTTCTTCTCCAGATGTTGGATACTTCTCCTTCTGTTTAATAACCTAAAACTTTATTTGTTTTTAAACACAGTCTAAATCAGGAGGCTGGAAATTCCAAATATAACTTAGAACCAGGAAGCATGTTTATAGATGGGGGGAATATACATTTTCTGATGACATGAGGAGGAAAAAAGGTGCAGCCTTTCCCCATTGACACTGATCTCCCTTCAGGATGATATTAGCAGCTGCCACATATAAATACTGCAGACTAATAATGCAGGTGGAAAAAAAAAAAAAAGGAAAGCTACTGACAGACTTCTGTTTGCATGCACTGCTAACCATGAATTATCGGGGTGCAAGGCTGCCAGCACCTACAGTTTGACGGAACTAGGCAGCCCTAAGCACTAATCTTATCTGCATTAAGCTGCACGGTAACTGATGCCTGTGATTACTTCTAGCAGAGTAATGCAGGTAGGGATGCAGAGACAGCGAGTAGGTGAGCCTTTCCCACCAACACCAACTGAATCCCAAACACTGATTCTTTCCCTAGATAAATACACTGCGTGTTGGCTTTTTCTTTTTTTCTTTAAAGGAAATGCACCCCAGCGTAAGGGTAACTTTGCACTTACGTTAGTTGTCTACCTTTGACGATCTGCTGCAGCTAAGCAATGATCTGTTCCAGCAGATACAGCACAATGCATCTGGTAAACCACCAGTTTTGGAGAAATCAGCAGCAGCCAAACGCTTCCTCCTCGAGATATGTGTTGCTTCGGGGTGGCAAATTAGCAACTCCAGGGAACAAATTCACAGTTCTGTCGTTAGTCATCCTCTCCACGTTTCATTCCTACGAAGCGGCGATCCTTTGGGTGTCTAACGTGCACGCAACAACCCAAACAAACAGCAAGGGAAAAATCCGGTGCACTTCTTAGAGCGGGGGTATTTTCCACTCTGCACTGCACACCATTCCCATCCCTCTCTCGGCAGAGCAGAGGCAGCTACATGAAGTCTGCAACTTCTGACTGGAAATGGCAAGAGTTGGTCTGGCGGTGCTTCTCCCTCTTTAGCTTTGGGGTGACAGTTGCCCAAAAAAAAAAAAAAAAAATTAAAAAAAATCCTAATAGGTTATTGCTTTAGTGACGGGAGGAAGCGGCGGCGCTTTCCCTCCTCCCTCCCTCCCTCCCAGCCTCTCTCCCTCCCAGCCTCTCTCCCTCACATACGCTCTCTCCTTCTCCCTCTCTCTCTCTGAACTGAAATTCTTGATATAACTCTCAATAAGCCCAGAGGGAGGGTGGGAGCGGCGCGAGGCCACCCCTCCCGCCGCACCGCATTGGCCCGCGCCGGCGGGGGCGGTGGATGGCGGAGCGCGGCCCCGGCATTGGCCGCCGGGCACGTCGCTCCCCGGCCCGGCCGGGCGGGAGCGCGGCGTGGGGGATGCGCACGGCGCGGAGGGGACTGGCGGGGGCCGGGGGACCGGCGGGGACGCGGCGGGAGCGGGGCGTTCCGCGGGAGGAGCGTGGCGGAGAGAGGCGGGCGCGGCGCGGGGTCGCGGCCACCCGGAGGGCGAGTGGGCGCTCCGCGGTCGGGGGCGCAGCGCCCCAGCGGGCGCGGAGGGGAGCGCAGGAGGGGTGGGCGCGGAAGTGTTGGAAAGCAGCGTCGGGTTCGCGCGTAGCGGAGGGGTAATTCTGGTAACAAGGTCTTGGTGTGCGTTTGGGTTGGTGGTGTGGTTTGGGTTTTTTTGGGGGGGCGGGGGATGCCCCAGTGCGTGCTCGGTCTTGCTTGCGCGGGGCAGCGCGGCCGCCCGTGGTGCGAGTCGGGCGCGGAGCGGAGCGGTGGCCGTGGGGCCGCCGCCCGGCGCCGCGCAGGTTCGGAGGCAAGCGGCTGCCCCGGCCCGCCTTCGCCCGGTTCGGCCTTATATTTAATACATGCCCTTTCATCTATAATTCAGGCTGCTCTGACTCCAGCCCTGTCTCGGCTCCCATTTACGCCTGCACACCTTTCTCCTTCCCTTTCCCAAAGGGTCAGCCGAGACACTCGCCAAGGGAGGGAGAGAGCTACTCTGCTGGTTTGGGTTTTGTCTGCTTAAACATTGAACTGGAAAAGATTCCTCCTCTCTGTGGTTTGATAAATAATAAAAGTGATCGTTTCGCCTTCCCCATAAATGACACAGGTAAATTATCCAGCTAGCCACAAAGAAGCATCACATGCCTGGAAGACACTGTAATAAAATGCCAATGTATTACAGTATGAGTGACCTCAAAAGTGTGACAAGAAGATTATTATAGTGCATTATCTATAGAGCATTATATGTAGTGCCTTTTTCAACGTTTTCTGAAGCATGAATGAACCTTCATTTGACTGTGCTTTTATTGCTAGCTTTTCTCAGCTTGAACTTAAAAGCCGTATGACAGAACCTAGCCAATTTAGTATGCCCAGGTACGTGGCCACACTGGCTGCTGGTTCTGGTTAAGCCTTTCAAATACATATGCATAGAAAGAAAGCAAAGATAACATCAGCATTTGACTCTTTCTGTATGTGGTACTGTCTCATTTGCACATTTTCAGTTGGTAGCATTGGTGAGCTAAAGATGAGAGTTCTACCTCGAAGATTTTACATTTTCAGATGCAGGCTCTTAGCCTCAGACTCCCGTATATGTCTGCACATAGGATGCACTGTTAAGAAATGGTGGAAGATGGTTGTACCTCTCAGAGGTCAGTAATTTGCATGGCTTGGAATTGTGTGCTACATACTGATAAATGTACATATCCTTGCAAGTCATATGGATGCAGAAACCGTATGTGAACATTGCACATCCTGTAATCCCATGATGTGTAAAGATTAAATGTTCTCAGTTTTGCTCTGCTTTGTAGTTGTGTCCAAAATACTCTTGTTACAGATACACACACAAAAAAATTGATCCCGGTTTTGATGACATCAAGTAACGTTAGAAAACGGAACTGGATCTAATAATAGTTTAAGGAAAATGTTCATTATGTAATACAGGAAGGATGGCTAGAGCCCCAGCATTGAAAGTCAAGCAAGTGACATGAAGGAGCAACCTTACTGCCAAACCACTTAGAAAAAGAATTCTGTGAATGAATTAGGTATGCAGTTCTTTTGTCTTTTAAAATACAAGGCAGAACAGCCATTAATAAAGGAGATAATTAGAACTGCTAGCATTCTGTGTAATGCAGTCTGCTTCTGAAATACGGCATGTTTATGTATGCATTAATAATGCACACATTTTTCCTGACACTAGTCATATCACAGCAGTATGGCATCACAGACATTTTATAGCCTCATTCTAGTAACATCACAGGCATATAACATTCTTATTCTAATCACACATAGTCATTTCAATGTCACATTGTAGTCACATCACATAGCCTGGTAATAATTATTTAACTTTATTGCTAAGCTGAATTTTTTTCTGTTTGCTCAGGGATGACTTAAACTTGTAGTCAGAACTGATTAGCACATGCTCATAAATGAGCTCTTCTCATGTACACAGGGTTAGACTCATGAAAAGTTAGGAAGAGAAAAAAAATTACAGTGAACTAGTGTCTGTTGTACTTAAACCCAATGCAATCACAAGTCACAATAATAGCACATTTTTGCTATTTTCTGAAGTAATTTTAGAAAGCCAAAGATGTTTGCGTGCAGATCTGTCATGTTAATGTTTATGTGCTTGTTTTAAAATGCTGTAATTCTTTAACTAATCATACATTATTAATCTCATGGAAGAGACAGGTCTTCAAACTGTTGTATTTGTACACCAGATTGTAAAATTGAGGCCCAGAGTACCAAAGGGGCTAGAACTGTCACAACTGCTTCTAACAATGGTAGAAAAAGAACCGAAAGGGCTGAATTCCTGAGCAGGAATTGGAATCACCCAGTGCAGCATTAACACCACCCCTGCAATGTGAGGAACTGCTCTGAGACATGTCCCATGCTCGCTTGAGTAGCCATGTTTATCCTCCAGTAGATGTTTATTCCATCGCTCTTGTATTTGAGAAAACTGCAGTATTCGATGGCACGTTCCCCTCAAATGGAGCTGTGGTGCCGTTATTTGTACTGTTTCTTAATGGTTGCCTTTCTTTACCATTATGGATTAGCCTTTTGTCTATGTATAAGAACACTGGACTTGTAGTCACGTCACAACCTATTGAAATTACTTCTGTATTATAACATACTAACTATTCATCCACATCATTGCTTGTTCTCTTCTTCTCCATATTATTATGTATCAAATTCTTTTCCATATCATATTTGACTCAAATTCTAGCATACTAGAAACTGACTCCAATTATTCTGTACTAGCTATAGTCAAATTGCACTAAATGGAATTGCTTACATTGTATCACAGTGGCTACGGGCTCACACAATGCATTATACATGAAACTGATTCACATTATGCTTAGCTAACTAAAGACTTTAATCTTGAAGTGTTGAGCATAGAATGCTATCATTCTTCACTGAACTGGCTCTGGTCACTTGATCATTTTGTACCTGGGATTGCCTCTTACAGGCTGTTATTATTAAAGCAAAATGGCTTTTCCTCTCCTGCAGTTCTACCACTTTCTGTGGAGAGCTGATTCATATGCTAATAAATGAGCTTTCTTATTTCATGGCAGAGCACTGCAACACTGGAACCTGACCTATGGTGCACCTATAGGATGTCCCCTTCAGTTCAGCATAGTGAAAAAATGCATTATAGAAATACTCTCATGTGTCCAGATTGCAGGTTATGTGCTAACTATTGAGCAATCCTTAATACTATCCCCAGAGGTCTTGTTTCTGAATATTGCTTAAGTCATTAGGAAGTACATCCTTGGTCCCAGCTGCAACAGGAAGTATTCAAGGCGGTACTGCCAGTTCTACTGAGCAGAACTCAGGGTTTTCCTGGTGTGGTTGTCCCCACAGAAGAGATTAGGAGTTCAGTGTGGCAGGTAAAGAAGTGAAGACTCTCCCTGTTACAGGTAGTTTTTAATCCATGAAGGAGTCCACCTCCACAGGGCAGACAATCGCTCTGCTCTAACTGGCACTGGCATTTCTGTGCCCTTGATTTCAGCTTCTGCCACAGTTCAGTCTCGCAGTAACCTCAGGAAGTCCACTTCTTACAAGAAGCACTGGGTCAAAAAGTGGTGCTTATAATCTGATGCACTCCTAACCCCCAAAATGTAAGGGCATCTGTGAAGACAAGAGATAGGAATGCCACAGAGGCAGGAGCAGCATATGGAGAGGATTGTGGAGCCCATGTTTTCTTCATATCCTTACAAGCATGTTACCCCTTGCAAGCATGATTCTTTGGTCCAGACTTTGTACACCTAATGGTTTGTAGTTCAGGAGCTTGCTTCAGAGTTACCTCATCTTTTTGGGTAGAAGGATTGGACCTGTAGTCTTTATTTACATGAGTAGTTCAAATGAAGTCAATAGAAGTGTTTTGGGTAATGTAAACCATACATAACTACAGCATTTGAAAAAGCCAGGTAATTGAATTATAAAATGTATTTATTTAATATACTCATTTTTTCAATTTCAAAATGTATTTAATTGTTTTTCGGAATGGTTGTGAGAGCTCTAGGAAAGGAAAAACACTTAAGCAAGCAGTTCAGGACTATATAATAATCTGTAGTCTTAAATAAACAACAGTAGCTAAGTCAGTTAATGATTAATAATTTAAGCCCATTGAGCTGCTGAGATGGGGCAAGAGTTGCAGAATTGGGACCTTTTAATGTGCCTTTCATCAGGAAAATAAACTCAGTCCCTGGATAATCAAATCACAAAAGGGGCAGGTGATGACCTTCATTCCATTTGAATGGCAGAACTAAATTTAAGTGAATTTGCCATTTTTTTTTGACTGACAAAGATTGCAAATGTCAGTTCATGGCTCTGAAGGGTCTACAAGTGCACAAGCTGAAAGCTGGCATTTTGCAGTGCCAGTGTTTAATCCCTGTCACTGTACAATACAACAAGGTGCCCAACTCCCATTAATTATTGCTGTTTATTTAAAGGTGCAGATTAATATGCAGGTTTGAATTGTTTGCTTGAAAGTGTGTGGGGCTTTTTCCTCCCTCACAGGGCTTTAGTATCTATTTACTATAATAATAAAAATCCATTTGGATATAACTAAAAGAGAGTAATAAGTGCTGTTTAAAATGCAATTATTAGACCACTTAGATGTAATTTCATGTGGCACAAAAAGAAATAAAAAAGCTTAATTCTTTGCTACACTCATGTCATTTGTTACGATGGAAGTGCCTGATGAATCAGAACACAGAAGCAGATTCCAACCAATGTGCTTTTGTGTAAGGTGAAAATATTCCAAAACCTGCAAATAACCTGATGTCTTACTGATGCTTTATTGTTTAAAAAGAATAGAAGGGAAAAGAAAGGAAGTCTAAAGGCTTTCAGAGAAAAAAATGTCTGAAGTAAGCTTTACTGAAGCATTTTCATTTCCACTAAAACGCTAATGTAGATCTGATAGATGGAGTTATGCTGATGCAATGTTGACATTGGATCAGAATGAGACCCAAAACATGGAATGAGACCTCCTTCAGGCATTGTCATGGTTTACCGAAACAGGCATTTACTTTGTTTTTCTGCTTTCAACTTATGACCTGCTCCTTGCTTGCACAGAAAATAGAAAATGCTCAATTTAAGTCAATATATATACTCACACTAACTTGCATTAGTGAGATTGACATCTTTACATCTGGATTTGAACCTAAATATCTTCTTTTTTTCAGTCCTACTCTTCTGACAGTCATGCCTCACCATTTACAAAAGGTTACTAAGGTAGTAAAGCTTGTTTAAACCCTTTGTCCTCTGGGAAAAAAAACCAAAAAAACAACTTGTTTGACTAGACATAGCTTTATTCTTTAAATTACAAAGGCAGGCAGACAGATGACTAATTTCTGTTTAAAAGCATCATGCTGTTCTGATCGTTCCTTTGTATTTCCAACACTTCTGCATTTCTTAACATTCCAGTTAAACCAAGGCATCTATGGTTTTGAGGTTTTATCTCTTGGGATTTGTATGTTTAGTGTTCTGGTGGTAGAAATATTGCAAAAGCTACACCCTTTCATTGAGCAGTTGATGCCCATCTATTTGCCATGCATATGCATTGAAGGGAAGAGCAGAGGTTCCTAAACCACATCCCTTTTCAGTGCCCCAGTAGCACGGCTGTGATTTTCAAAGACCCTTTGTTCTTCAGGCCTCAAAAGCTGTAAAAGAGAAGGTGTGTGTTCTCCTCCTATGGGCAGCAGTACCCTGGCTCTGTACATGCCACCATGTTCTGGGGAAGTACTTTGATGTAATTTTGGCCTTCTGGAGGCCAGCTCCTCTCTGAGCTTGTCTTTATATGGAAGCCAGAATTTTGCAGAGTGCTCATGCAGAGCTGAGCTTGAAAGAAAGGATTATTCCAAATGAAATTGCTCTCATGAAAACAATGGGGGAAAATTACAGGTCTGTGTTTGGTATGTATTCAGAGAATAGGAATATCACCAAATATCTTTGCTGTCATTTACATTCTGTTCAATATCCTAGAAATATTTAGATTCTAGGCAAGAGGAGAAAATCGAAAGGACCACAATATGACTTCTCAATAGATTTTCACTGTTCCATTTAGTGACTTTATCGTCCAGGTTTCTTAATAGGCAGAAGTTACTCAAAGTCTTAAAGTAAATAATGTGTTTTCATGTATGTGATAAGTCATAATGTAAGCAAAGTAAAAACATACAGGTACTGGGGCAGTATTTTCCCTTTATGGGAACTTACTGGGCATTCTTAGAATATAGTTTAGGGGAAGAATAAGCCAGAGTATCATGCGTTCTCCTTTTTTATTACTAATAAATCACTGCTTCTGCCTCCCATGTTGACAAGCAGCAGATGTTTCAACACAAACTCCATCATAGTTAGTCATTTTGTCCTCTCTCTTATCAATGTTTCTGTTGCTCTGAGGATGACATGCATCAGGAAATAAGTAAGCACCTATCTATAGGGGCATCACTCAGTCATGCTTATACAATTATCACTGCAAAACACACTTCAGACTGATCAATAATTGTTCTCCTTGTCAAATTTCTGGATGTCACAAGCAGCACCAAAGAAAGGGATCAGACCAGTGCAAAGCCTTGTCTAGACAGGTAGATTAGATTGCTTTTAGTCCTAGCAGAGGCAGGAGGGTGCCACAGTGGTCTACAGCAAAACCTAATGAGGCACCCATCACCCTTTTTCCTGCAATAGGCTTGAGCAGACTCAGGTTGTGTGAGAAAGGAAAATCCCCCCTCCAAGGGAGGACACCTTAAAATCTGAAAAATGCAATATTAGGAATAACTTGGAAGTGCCACAGTTTTTTTCCTGACAAAGTTTGTTCTGACATAGGCCAGAAAGTTGTTATTTTCAGATGGATTTACAGGGATCAGTTCTTAGATTCTCTTTCATATCTCTGTCTTTCCCCTTTATCTTTTTAAAGCTTGGATAGACTGAAGGCCTTCTGTCTGATTCTCTTATATCTGTGCTTGCAAACCTCAGGCCTATGATGAGGAGAGGATACTTGTTTCCAAGATAGAAAGATAGAATATTTTGGAAAACAGTAACTTGAGTTTATTCACAGTCCTCTTTAGACATTCTTCTTCTCTATAGTAAATGTCTATGTAACTACTTGTCACTGAAGACAGTAAATTTGTGCAATAGAAAAAGAAACCTACAGATTTTCTTGGACTGAAAGCTCAGGTGAAATGCATCTGATGCTAGGGGAAAAACACATGAAGGTGTAATACAAAAATGATACATTTATCTTATTTCTGTAAATGTGAGGTCTTTTACTTTAAGGCATAACAATCTATGTTAGTCATTGTAAAACCAGATCCACCCTCCATATGCTATTACCATACCAGTGAGGAGTAGTAATTACAAAGCTTTTTTCTCACCCACTGCTTCAGTGCTGTCGATCCCACAAAACACTTGCACAATTCAGTAAACTTCATATACTGAACTCTAGTTATTTTAAGAAGGTGAGCTTCAGCTACTGCTTGGTTTACATTACTGTTCACCTGATTCTTGACTGAGAAATGTAGGGAGTCTTACTGAAATATTAGTATTTATTCTAGCAGCACGAGTGCCAGAGGACTTCAGGATACACAGTGAGACAGCCAGTTGTATTCAGCACAATAATACACTTTTCATTACTGACAGAAATAATAAAATAAAATGCAAATTGAAAACATTTGAAATTCTTATTAACAAGATTAGATTTAAATGAATAAAGAGAATGTCTACTAGCCCTAAAGATGCATGTATTGTAAAGATGGTATAGCAAGAATCTTTCTCTGTACAGACACTTATGTGACTACAAGAGAACCAGTGGAATTGTGAGCTTTCAATTTTCTTCCCCATTAAGTGTTTGATCTTGGATCTGTTCACTCCTTTGAACAGGAGTGAAAATCTCCATTCCATTGACAAAAATGTTTCTGTCACTCCCCCTTGGTCTGTGATAGCTCAATGCCCTCCACTTTTTCAATGGAACAACTATGCAAGTATTCCCCTGCCAGACCCATCTGTTGCTTTGAAACATTTAATGTAAAATACTGTAAGGTAAAGGCTTTTGCCAAAGCTTGGATTCTTTTGCAGTGACACATCTGTGGCTAATGAGTAATCTTTCTGTTTTATTTATTTTGTATTTATTAGTAGATATAAGCTTTCAATCAAGAAGTGGAACCTAACTGGTTCTCTTGCAGAAGTTCATATGTTTCAGTTTTCCCAAAAATGGAAACGAAAAAATTGGTCATGAAGCAGAATTGTGCTGTGCCTGAACATGGGCTTTAAGGCATAAGAAACTCATCTCAAGATCAGGACCTGCATGTTTTAATAGTAGTAAGAGGAGATAATGTTGAAAACACAGCTCCTCCCCACTAAATACAAGCAGGAGGCTCATTTTCATAATTCTTTTTTAATTGCATTCTTTAAGATAGCATTACAAATGATTATGTCAGTGTTCCCACTTAGCCTAAGGGAGCTCCGATTTAAAAGTATGCAGTCACAAATTCTGTTCTTATTAACACTGATACTGCTTGTTCTGATGTGCAGTAAATCTTGCATAATATTGGAAAACCTCTAAGAAGCTATGTGGTTAAAAAAATCACAAAGCCTCAAAAAAACAGGTCTAAAAAGATCTTAGTTGTCTCAAGGGAGTTACGGGCAGTAGATAGGCATCTACCTCGCAATGTAATCCTAGAAGTCTTAAGTTGAATGTCATCAAACTGAAGGAAGTTTGTCCGCAGCTTGCTTCAATTTAAATAGTTCTGAGAAGCTGCATTTGTGCTTTTATGGCTGTTCAAAAACCTCTTCATCTTGCCCTGTCTAAGCAATGCATACCTCAAGCCATTTCAGGATCTAGAAGTAAGATCCTTTTCCTCTTCTTACTGGCTGAAACAGTGCATGCTTACAAAATCAAGCATTGTGTAAAACATAGTGCGTTTTGTTTTACTCTGTTTTTAAGCACAACCATTAAATTTGTGTTTAAATGGTTTTAGTATTCCTTTAGCCCAGAATGCGCTTACTTGGTTTTTGTCTTCATAGATTCAAAATCAAAACTCCTAACTTCTGGAAGAACATCTTAGCTGTGTCTCCTGCTGATGCTGTTCACTTTGATAACATTATTAAGTCCTGCTGTGGCAGGTTGTATATGTGTGTATGCATGCATGTGTGTGTGTGTGTGTGTGTGTGTGTGTGTGTGTGTGTGCTGATTCCCAGGCATAGTGGACAAGACTGGAGGGTGAGTCTTGGCTTGCACTCTTTACTTCATGAGCTCTGTACATCCCTTGCATGAAACTGTCATTCAGGAAAATCCTTCATAGTGTCGGTAAGCCTGACCCTCCACGTAATCAGTGAGTTGCAGGGGATGCATGGAAGGGTGGTGCATACTTGGGTCAGACAGGACAAAGAAAAAAAGCCTCTTGGCTCTCCTGCTTCCTCAGAGAACTCTCATGAATTTCCAGCCTGTTATTCAAGTGCTCTTGGTGGTTCGTTTTCCACTTCTAAGAGGTCTATAGTAGGTAATTCAAAACCATTCCTAATACCAGTTGCTTTTGGTTGTCTAAACAGGGCTCTCTCATTCTTTAAGAGAATCTGTCAGGATGTGCAAATTGAAAATTTACGTGTATGATTACATGCTCTCCATGTGCTGGTGGATAAATCACCATGGTAGTCAGAGTTTCTTCTTCTCCGACTAGTTTAAAGGAAAGAGTGGTCTCTCTTTTGTTTCTGAAGCATAGCCTCTCCATAATTCATCACTCTTTCCATGTGTTTTAGAGGCAACCAATATGCTCCTGTGAGGGATATGCAGCTTGACCAGGAACATTTCAACTACTAAATAGCTTCCTGGATCTTTACCTAACCTCATTTACTAGCTTGAATGTCATAAACATCATCCATACATTTTCCAAAATGTTATCTACTGCGAACTGTGTTATATGGAGGCACAAGGGGAGTTTATGTGTTGGGTTTTTTTTTAATGTTTGTAGGGTTTTCGTTGGTTTGTTTTTTTTTTTTTTTTTTTTTTTTTTTTTTTTTTTTTGTTTTTGGTTTTTTTTTTTTTTTTTTTAAATTATCAGAGAAGTGTCAGTAAATGTCTTCATTATCCTGATTAAAAAAAAAATCAGAATTAAAGAGTAATTAATCTTCCTTGAAGACATTTACATCTAAATAGCAGTAAAGGATCTAATGATCTCAAATTTACTGTGCTGCAATGAATGTAGATCATGGAACAAAGAACAGTTGAGGAAAAAAGGATTAATATTTATACAGTGTCATTTTTAAACAAAGACATCCAGAATAATTAATTTTGTGTATATATAAGAAGGAGTTTCTGTAATTAGGAAGCATTCCGATGGTACATTTTATGGCTTAGGATGCAATGAAAACTATTTTTAATTGTATTTCAGAGAGTAGTCCTATTTGCTGAAGGAAAAGTACAAGGTTGTTTTTTGGTTTGTATTTTTTTTTTTTTTTTGGGGGGGGGGGGGAGGGGTGTTAGTTTTACAGATAAATATAGAAGCTCTGCTTGTTTTCCCTGAAACTGCTGAAACTTTGTCCGCTGACGTCAGGAGCGCGGCTTTCGGCTCAAACAATTCTTGTCCAAGTTATTTCCTTCGACTGGCGGCGGTGTTCCCGGCGCGGCCGCGCGGCTCCGAACCGCAGTAAACAGCGGCATCTGGAGGCTGTTCGCGGGTACTGCACGGCAGCCCCGGCCCGGCCTCTCCTGCGCGCCGGCTGGGGCGAGCCGAGGGAGGCAGAGCGTGAGGCCGAACAGTTGCCATAGTAATCTTCTATTTTATTTATTTTTTCAGTATTGCTGAATGCATTCTGCTTTTGGGACGCCAGGAATCCTATCCCACTGTCACAACGAAGTACTTGGATGACTTAAGGATGTTCATTTAATTACAGGCATTTAAAGATGTTAGTCTAGCATCCACTATTGGTGTGAAACCCTGGTTTTGGTTCTGTTAGGGCGACAAAATATTACATAAAATTGCCATAATAGAAAATCAGGAAATAGCTTGTATATCATGTAGTTTTGACCAGTGCATGTTTAAATAATTATCTTTAGGTATTCGTGCTTATTATAATGTAATTCAAATTGCACTAAGAAATTCATTGAAAGTATTTTTAAAACCTAACTAAACACAGCAAATAATAATTCTTAATCCATCAAACAATTGTTTGGAACCTATGGTAGGAAACAATATCTGTGAAAGGATGTGAGAGGCACCTTGTGATGACATTCACAACTTGACATTACTAGATTTCCATCTCCCACCTTCGATGCAGTGAGAGGCAACAATTGACAAAAACCCATTTCACTAAAAGGTGATGAGTTATACAGGTCTCCCTCCCTTTTTTTTATAATTCATTTCTGCCATTTTATAGACTAAAATATTTATCCAAATAAAATATTAAAAACAAGCAAACCACAAACCAAGATTAACTAACCAACCAAATAAAATACCTATCTATAAATAACAAATTTCTTGGTAAATTGCTATTGTTTATATATTGCCAGTCTTAACTGAAGTTTTAGGGTTTTTTCTGTCGAGACCCTAAACATCTTCACATCCTGCAGGTGTCTGCTATCCCTGCTTTGCCAAAGAAGGACTTACCCCACTTCAGTTTGTCAGAGTTTCATATTATTTTGCAAGAATTTAAGTGTCTAAGACTGTCTAATTTCAGTCATGGGTCAGTCAAGAGTGCAATCTGTATAGAACTTGAATGCAAGAGGTGCATTGGGATGTAACTCAATATCTGTTTTATAAATGAGCTGCATTTAAAAACATATCATTGCTTAATGAAGCTATATTGTTAATTAAATGAATTAAACATTGTGGTATGAAATAATATCAAACAAGAAATGATACAGGAATTAATTACAGGAAAGTTTTGGTAAAGCTGTCAAGTTAAGTACTTACAAAAGATAAAACCTTTGATAGGACAATACTGGCTAAAAAGACAATTTTCCTTTTATAATGTTATTTTTGGAATAACCATCCATTTTGAAGGTCGGCATCACTTACATCCAACGATAAGCTTATATTCATTTGGGTACATATTATGGGAGTACTGTTAGTATTAAAATGGTGACTGAGTTAATGAAAAATGCTGCTGCATCCAATGCATTATTGTCTGACAAGGAAAGTTGCAAACATTTGCAGAAATGAAGCGAAAGGAATGAAGATACCTGTGAGATGATGCTTTTCTTATTCTAGTGACTCTCTCATGAAGTTTTGTGACAAGGACAATAGGACCATAATTTCATTGTGATCAAATAACAGTAGTATTGTTAAAATAATTTAAAATACTATTTCAAACCCATTCACATAATAAAAAGACCTTGCTTTCTCAGGTAAGGAAGAGACCACAGAGCTGATGGCAGACAAATGTAGAAGGGATGGGAGAACTGCACACCATCTTCTTCTTGAAGAGGCAGAGACCAGGACCTTGCAGGAATAGATGCCTCATCAGGCACAACTCCAGTGGGGTTGGGTGTTTGCCTGGGAAATGCATTTACAAGGAGAAAAAAAATGTTTTGCTGCAGTTGCACAGAATCCTTCTTATTTCATCCACTCTCTTTTATTTTCAGACAGAAGAACACTCCTGCGCAGAGCTCGACAGGCCACGTATGCAGCAGAGGGTAAGTTTCTGCACATTAGTGCTTCTAACATACTCACTAATGTTTATACATCTCCAGAGGGCTTTGGTGTAGGAAGACAGTTGCTCTAGCAGGGTATCTAGAGGTAAAGTGTGAACTCTAATGAAAGAAGTGAAAAAAGCAAACAGCTGGGCTCCCTATCTTGAGATAGCTGGGGAAATTGAAGCAGTCCATAGGAGCATCAAATAGGAAAATGTGATCTCTTGCAGGAGATACTACTTTTTTTTTTTGGTAACAAAGTAATTCTTTATGAAATTTAGCTGTAGAAATTATACACATTTAGGAAGTACTGGGTAGCAAAAGATGTGGGAGTATTCTGACAAGAAAGGGCTGTAGTCACAAAAGCCAAGATCAAAGCAAGAAACAAATGTAATACTGAGAGAAAGAATATAAATCAGGAAACAAAAGGAGAAAGAAAGCAGCATCTGTGTAAGTTTGTTAAAATTAAACTAGGATTTTTGATTGGTGGTTATACAACAATGCTTTTAAGGTGAATTGCTGGGTTGATGAGAATATTTACATTTTATACTTGCTGTCATTTGATAGTATCACAGTGAGGCTGCAAAGTTGTGAAGTTGTCAGTGACCTAATGCCTTGACCTCTATTGCCCTTAGAGGGTGATACAGTTCAATATTAAAGTCACTGCCAGATTGTCTCAAGCTGTCCCCACCAAATAGTTTCAGTGCTTGAAAAAATGGGTTCTGTGCTCAGCGGAAAAGATTACACAAATACAATTGCTCCAAGTATGAAATCTCAAAGTAAAATTCTTCTTGTTACTCCTTTCCAAAATGCAAGTTTTGTTCACTCATTACAAACGAATAGGGATTTTCATGAATTATCAGCATGCTAAGTGTCCTCTAATCATCTGCACTACTGCCCTGTTATATGAAATTTTGAGTTGTTGTTTCTGTTCATAGAGTGTTTATTTTTCTGGAGGGAAGCCAGGAATTTCCATTTCCACAAGTATAGTTCACTGGTAAAAATACTATAGCCATTCATGAATTCATTTTTGGGGGAGACGGTGCAATTTAAAAACTGTAGGAAGGAACAACCCTGACAAATCACATTTTTCCCTGCTACACTTAGTTTTTACTTTCTCAGTAATAGTTAATTACATGCCATATTGAAAAACCTCCACTGCACTGACAAGCAGTTGAGAAACAGCAGGACTTTATGAACCAAATATCTCTCCTTACATACCAATTCATGGAACTGGGAAGCTCTCTTACAGACAGCAATATAGATGAGGGTAAAGAAGATAGTGAGAACAAGCTTTAGCTGATGGTGTCAGAGGATTGCTGCTAGAACCATCTATTAAATGTGGATTCCTGGTATTGGACTAGATAATCGCACTGAATTGATAGGATAGCACAGCTTGCAATGGCAGGAATATATTTGCTGAAAATTTATGTCAAGGTTGCCTTGGAGCTGCCAGCCTCATACCAGTATAAGATTTCCTTGTGTGTAGAGATGAATTTTGTCATAAACATCTGGAAACCTGCCCTTTTTGACTGCTGCTGGTAAGTTGCAAACCATTTGAAACCACTGCCATGTCACACCTAACACCAGCATCAACAGAAATGCAGGTCTCAATAAAAGTGAGTCAGGAAGACACCTTATGGTTTGAGGGCATGAAAAGCTTCATATTCTCAAATGACAGTTTTAGAAGCAGCTTGTACCTGTTTAAAAGAGAAAAAACAATCCAAACTTTTATTTTTTCTTTTTTTCTCTAAGGAAATTCCCAAGTTTGATATGGTGTTTTTAGCTTTTGGCAAAGTATGCTGTATTGGGAAGACTTTGCACAACCGCGGATCTATGAATGTGAGAGCGCTTGCATTCCTGCTCTTCAGGTTGTCAATTTTAGGACATATATCTCCATTAACAATTTTAAAAACATTTTAAGTATGGAGATTCATGTTTAGACTTCCAGGCTTATGCTTGATTTTCATCAATACAAGGAGCTCTGTTTTGTGTATGTTCTATTATTAATTATGTGAGTCTCAGACAAGCTGAGCCTGTCTCAACAGTAGGTCAAAGGCAGCGGCACACTAGCATGTCTTCAAGTCCTCACTGTTGATCTCCTAGTTAAGGACTTTGCTGGAGTGCTCTGTGATTCCCATCTAGTCCATATATTCAGATGTCTTTCACAAATTAAAACACAAAGTGAAGAAGAAGGGAAAAAAAGTGGAAAAGTTAATTTTCTGCTCTGAAGTTGAGCCTTCAGCAGACCCATCCAGGGAGTCATGGAAATCTAGAGTAGAAATATCGCAGATTTATACTCCCATATGCCAGGGGGATTCTGTTTCTGAACATCAGATTCAAAGTCAGTTAAGAAATGTCATGATCTTCTGCATGGGCTCTCTGAAATCTGAATTCTTTACATAGCATATTATTTGCAGAGAGAGGCCCTGGTGGAACTTCCCTCTGCATTCTCACAGTAAGAAAGCAAGCAACTAAAAGAACTCCAAGAGAGAACAAAATGACAAAACCAAAGCAAACTAAAAAAAAAGTTGCTTAGCAATGCATCCTGTACCACTCCGGGGGGATGATCTTTGTCACAGATATTTACATGTTGTGAGTAGAATTTATTGAAAAGCAGAGAAACATTTGTGCAAAGCCAAAAACATAAATAAATGGTGAATTGCATTTTTTTCAGCACTGAAAAGATCAAACTAGAAGAAAAGACACAAGAAAAGATGCATGTATACACGCATTTTAAAAAGTTACTAATTTGGAAAAAGGTGGGTTTTGTTTGGGTTTTTTTTAGATTTTCCTTACTTGTCCTTTCTACTCCTACCCTATTTGTGCCATTTGGTTCAATGCACTGAGTGATAGCTCTGTTAGGGTTTATTTTTATATTTGCAACTTTGGGCCTGTGAAAGCTTCAGAATGGTGAAAGAAGAAATATTTAACTTTAAAAAATGAGTGTTGGAAGAGTGGCAGACTAGAAAGATTTCAGAGTTTAATATTTCCTTTAGTGCTTTCATGATTTAAGAATGTTAAGAAACTGAGGAACTGGAAGAATGAAAGAGGTGGAAAAAATCCAGCAACATCGCTCATGTTATTGAATTTAATTGCAAGGAGCAGGAAAATAAGAAGACCAAAACTGAGGACCTTTCAACATTTACATTAATTACTGTCTCCAAATCTTTTGAGGATTATAGTTTAAAAAATCTGTAGGGAAAATAATTATATCAATTGTCTGCATTCTTCCTGGTGTTTTGTTTTTGGTTTTTTTTCTAGAAAGGCTTGCCTATTTAGACGTCTCCTTTTCTCCCATTTATGGTTGGCTTCCTTTCCAGCAGACTGCTACAGACCTCATTCCAAATTGGTGACAGTGTACTTTTTATACTTTCCCTTCTGGTACAGCACATTCGAATGATAAAAAGCCTTATCATGTGAATGTGCTCACTGAGTACACGAAAGCCAGGCATCATGCATATTAGTTTTTCTCATGGACTGATTGGTGCCATGCTTTAGGTTACAGGTTTCATAGTTTCCTGTGAGGTACATTTCCTAGTGCAGCATCACACACTGTCCAAGGTATATATCACATCTTTTTTAAATTCCATTTTATTTTAGCATTTTATTGGGTATAATGCATAGCATTTTTTTATAGCAAACTCTTGCTATGAACATCTTACAGCGTAAACTTTCATATGTATGAAAATATATAGACATGGCAGGGCACGGATGAGGCAGGAGGCAGGGAATATTTTTAACCTCTAACATTCTCAATACTCGGTGCAAAACTCCATTTATTTTATAGTGGAATTTGTACGTGTCTTCCAAGGATAAAAAAAATTGAATTTAAGGCACAGAAAGTGTCATATTTTGGCTCTAATATTACAAGGCAGAGACACCTTGCTGTTTGTGCCAGTGTAGATAACTATGTTCTTTTATCACCTTCGAAGGAATCCTTCTGAGGAATAGAAATCCTCAGTACCTTACTGATCTGTTCTTCTTAAACAAGCAAGTCCTCCGCTTCATGGCTGCACAAGTGAATGACATTTTACGATGTAAGAAATGTGAGAGAAATACACATAGGATTAGTTGCTTGTCCCCCAATAATCCCTTAAATTCTTTTAGCCTTTCCTACCACTCACCACTGTCACAGTGACATGTTAAACAGCCTGAGTTATTTGTTTGTTCACAGTTTCCATGAGCAGTGTGTTTTTCTGAAAGGCTATGCTGGACAGCAAGGTCAAAAGCTGCTGCTTTGTTTTGTCCTGGATTTTGCACCATCTGAAGGGAGAGAGAGATGGTGTTATCTCTGAGAGTGAGTTTAGAGGCTTTGCTGGACAACCTTTGGCAAGTGCAGGGTGGAACAGGCAGGGAGCCTGCAGCTGGCGTGCGAATCGGCAAGAAAGCAGAGAGCACAGACACAGAGGTGACAGAAAGGAAACTTTCAAAGACAGCCAGAGAGAGTCTGCTGCAATCCACTGTGAAAACTGCCGGATGGAGAACAAGGTCAGAAGGAAGGACGGGCGCAGTGGATAGGGGAGAGATTTGTTTTCAAAAGGTTTAAGCTGTTTTCCCCAGAAAATCTTCCTTTTCTCTATTGTAATGGTAACCTTGTCCTCCCCTGTGACCTATTGAAGGATAATTTTTAATGCTAAAAGCCCCGTTTTGTGGTTTGACGTAAGGAACAACATTGGCACACCTACCTCATGTCTCTGGCTGACTCAGTGTCACATCACATTGACTTGCAATTTGCACAATGAACAGCCTCTCGGACACAGGACAAGAGGAAAGACTTACCACACTGCCAGTCTGTATCCAGAAGAACTGAAGTGGAAAGAGACTTACAGTTTCCCAAAACAGGGAAGGGGATATGAAGGTAACATCTCTGAACTGGATGTAGCACAGAGTATTTCTTCTCTAGTGCCAAGTCAGCTGCTGCTGGGAGCTTATTAACCTCTGTGTATAGCCATTGAGGAATGAATTCCTATCAGTTTACAAGGCATAGAAAATGTTATAAGGCAGAAGATGGAAAAAGACATGATAGGACAAACTGAGAGCAGTCTGAAGGGCACATCTTTTTATTAAGCCTGCTGAACATTGCCTCCTGTAATAGCAGACTGCAGATCTTTCCAGGTTTTGTAAATAACTTGGTGTTTCTTTCCTCCATTACAGTAAATATACAGCATAAGACTGGGCCTTAGACTTTCTTTACCCCCCATCCCCTGTTTTCCAATAGTTGCGGGTTCCCTTGCACAAACGCCTTTACTAATTATATACTAATAGCCTGACATTGATTTAATTTTATCCAACCATTCCTAATTGCCTTTGGAAAGTCAGAAATGTGAATAATAGTGCAAATACCCTTGTAAAAGTGAAAGGGAGTCAGTCAGTCAGTCAGTTGCCAGTCACAAAAATGAGGCTGATATAGGAAAGATAAATACTGCCTTTTAGTAACTTTGCCCCTCCTGAAGTTAAGTATAACCAGTTAGATAATGACTGTACTATAATTCTGAATTGAATGTGATTTTTTGGTAAGGTTGGAGGAACATGGGAAATAACTGCAGAAACTTAGAAAAAGAGAATCGGGTCCATGGTGATGGATCCTTGCTTGCGACAAAATATCTATAAATCATCTTATTGTGTTTAACTAGTAATGCTGTCTTCTCTCTTGACTTCATTTTTTTTTTTCCATATCCCCCTCTTTACCACTGTTTGGATGGAGATGTGTAGTTCTGTAAAGTATTTTTCAAGGAAACAAGTCAGATGATTACTCAAAGCACAAAGCATTTCTTCCACTTGAGCACAATAAGCTCAGAAGGACTTTTCTACTGCTTGCCAGGGAGCTGAACAGACCCGTGCCGTGATTTTAGGAGCTGCAGAGAATAGGTAGGTGCAACCAGCACAGGCTTTTCCCTCCAATGAGTGCAAAAAAAAAATAATAGTTTCTTGTAGCAAAGTTTTGGACCTTGATTTCAAGGGGAAACATAATCCAAAGTCCTAATGGTCCACAGGTTTCCAGGAAGGGAGTTAGGCAGAAAGTCCATAGGTTGACTGGACTGTAAACTGAATGGATTGTGTGTGTGTACTTTGTTGACTGTGGGCATCCCATTTATCATAACTTTACTTTTTTTTTGCATGTGTATTTATCTCAGACAATTTTTACTTTTTAATTGAAGTTATTATAAACTTCTGGGGTTTTGTACTTTAGAAGAACCATCTTTAGGAACTCTTTTGCTTCCACATTAAAAATAAATCACTTTTCACAAAGCGTTGTTACGTAAAACTGGAGTAAAGTAGTGCAAGTTCAGTTGGATAAAAATGAAGATTAAAAAACCAAGAGAACGAAGCTCTTTTCTTCAGTATTAAAAGAACAAGATAGCTTGTGTGATTGTTTCTCAGTGTTTTGGAGTAGTCTCTCACCTCTGTCAACTGAGCTGTGGTGATGCTTTCACAGATAACATGAAAACATGTTATCACTGAGTAATTTCTGACCTTATTCAAAGATATCTCTTTCTTTACTTTATTCATCAAAAAGCTCTGTGCACTGTTGTGCAGCACCCTTGGTGCTTGCAGTACTTTGTTGCTGGTAAGCTGAATCTCCAGCACAACAGTAGGTAGATACTGATCAATAGTGACCAAAAGTGACACGTTTCCAGAAGATGCCAGCTGTGAGCTTCTAAGCCCTATGGAGAAAGAAGTTTGGCATGACTCACACCCAGAATCTTAAACAGCCTGTTTTATCCCGGTTCTGTAGTTGTTACTGATCCATGCATCTCTAAAAGCACTCTTTTTCCACAAAGCACTGCTTACCTTATGAACGTCAAAAATGGCAGTTTTAAAGGTGAATAGGAGCCAAGCAGCAATCACATTCTTCTCCACAGAACTCAATGCTTGTTGCCAAAACTATTGTTTCTGTCATTAGCTTCATTACCAGTCTAACTTAATTAGCTAAATGACATCATTTAGTGGCAAGTTCGCCAGTACATCTCCACTAACAATTGCATATTTAATTTAAATTTTATTCATGTAAATATTCGTATTCATAAATTATTGCATAATTTAAATTTTATTCATGTAAATACTCGGGGAAGTGGGCAGAAATGAGATGGGCAGAGGACAGAAAAGGAGGCCAAACAGAAGGGCCCTTCCTACACCGTGTTTGACTGATGAGGATGCAAAGGGAAAGGAGAAGGACTGTTTCTTGTGGTGGATTTTGTTAAAGTCTTTGCTCTTGAGGCACAAGAGCTAATTGCTGTCAAGAAAAATGTGCTAAGGCAGCAGATAGAAAACAGGTGACATATCCAGTGAAAACTGGTTTCCAGGTGCACTTGCTCAGGCACAGAGGGAGCATCTGCAGTTACCTCTTTCCTTTCACTTACTGGGTAGAAGAACAACTCCCAGGTGTTTTGAGACAGTTGTAGGAATTACTTCAAACACATAGTCCCCTAGAAATCTTTTTAATAGAGGAAATTAGAAGACTCCAGAGGAGTGACGGCATTCTCCTTAGGACAGCACAGCATGCACTGTGACACTTACCCTGAGACTGCCCAACATATGACGGTAGATGACCACGACAGGATTTTATTGTGTTTACTGCCAGTGCTGTTCAGTGACATCCAATGCTTGATAGCTATCAACGGGCTGTTTGTGTACTTTGCTACCCTACTTTGATGGATATCATGCCTTGGCTTTCATTTCCCTTCTTTTTAATATAACTTGTAATCCCGTGACATTGACTCAGATCAGCTTTATGTAAAAGTGTCTTCAAGTTCCTTCACTGTGTATTTAACTGTTGCTTTCTTATGCAGAGGGTAACTTTCCTAGGTATTTCTTTCTGGTTGTGCCTCAAAAACCAGAGTAATGACCCTGTTATATTTAACTCAGAAAGAAATCTAGCCCTCTTGCTGCCATAAAATATGGGCAATTTTCCAAAGTCCCGTTAAACATAAACTGTGTGCAGATCATCCCTGATGTATTTGTAGGGATGTATTGATCAGATGTATATATTCCACCACTGAGCCATCTGTTTATCTACTTGTTTGTACTATGTATACTAAGTTCTCATTGAAAACAGTTTTACATCTGTAGAGGAAATGGAAGAGTAACAGTGAATTTCAGAGAATAGAATGAAAATTTTGAATTGTAGAACAAAACAGATCTGGATATGGACCACCAGGGTGTGTGACACAGGTCACAGCCCACTTTCTCATAGTTGTGTCATGCTCAGAAAAGGGGGGCTTGGCACCCACAACTCAGGTGAATTATTTGAGACATCTGTGGGTTGTAAACTGGTCATCCTGTGAAGGGACTTGCTATTTTATTGAATCAACTTTCCCTGAACAATATCCAGTCAAGGCCTCTCACACACCAAACACCCATCCGTGGTGCTAAAACAAGGACCAGCAGCATCTGAAACGATAATGCAAGACAGGGACTGAGCAGGAAAGAGGGTTCTTTTATAGCCCTTTCGGTGGGACTCTGATGGACTCAGATGAGACTATTTTAGTAGAAAATCCTAATTGGTCAGATTTTAAATGTTCTAGTGTTTTGTCTCCACACTTTGTACCTCATAAATTGTACCAGAATTATTCAGTTTTGCAGCTGTTATTGTAATTAGCAAACTAAATGACTTTTGCTTTTGAACCCATAATTCACAGCTAACTGCTTAATGCCACTGCCATAAACATGTGCTTTATTGACATCTTAAGCCCTTTCATTGTGAGAACACTTTTCTTTCTCTCAAGCGTTCCTCTTCTAGTAACAGTCACCTATCCCTACCCAAACAAGTTGCTCATCAAGCAGCTCTCAACCTACCTGAGACAGCTAGTGATCAGTGGGTCAGTAAGTAATTTTTCTCAAACCTTTGTTTATGTGTTAAGGGCCTAATTTAGCCTTCCTCTTTTCTACAACTGTGGCTGTAGTTGACCCTGAAACTTCACAACATGTTTTGCTGAGCTCAGGGGAATTAGAAAAAAAAAAAAAAAATCAGTGCAGACAATTTATCTCATCTCAGAGATTCTTTTCCACTACCAGTGCTGAACAATAAAGTAAATTTAAAATTAAAAAAAAAAAAAAAAAAGAGAAAATCTGCTGTATGTCACCTATGGTGATTGCATTTCATTGGTATCTGAACTCATTCCTTTGCTTACAAAGGAGATTGGATCCTTTGATATGAATGAAACACAGATAAAAGTTGTCATTGCTACCAAATCACGTACATATCTGGTGAAACTTCACTGGTTTTGTCATATTTCAAGAGGGTGAATTTAATTTAATGCTTTTAAAACCATTATTAACTTGAGAAGGATTTGAAATAAAATGCTTTAGTATATACAAATACTGTGCCTTTGTCACTGATAAAGAGGAAACATATTCTGCACAGCTATGACATTTTACCTACCTGTCGATGTGGATGTGGGACCATCAGAAATGGATACCTTGAACCTGCATCTCTATGTGCCTAACTATAATTACAACACAGTAAAGTGTTGAAATTCAGATGTTGTGCGGGCTATAAATGCAGTTCAGATATAAATTTTGTTCTTTTCCAGGTCGTCAGGGAGATTGATAAGGATCCACAGAAGAATTTATGTACTGCAATATGTAATTTCTGAGAGTTCTGCAGACAAACTGTATTTTCTCCTTTCTTCAATGCATTGGTAAAGGGAGGTGTCCCAGAAACTTGCAAGCCAGTCAGAGATTCACATGAAATAGTAAAGCTCTTTGAAAATCCTGAGGGTAGAGAAAGGTATTAAACTCTTACTCAAGAAGACATACTTATTTCTCTGACACAAGAATTCTTTTATGTAAGAACCTGAGACACCACTTTTACACACTGCTACGCAAAACCTGACAAATAAAAACTGAACAATAAGAAAGTCTACAGAAAAGTCCCAGCCACTCTCAACATAGTAATAGAGTATTCATCTCAAAGGACACCAAGGTTAGAGGTGAGGATTCAGTTCTCAGAGTCTCTGTCCTAGGAGACTCTGAGATACTGGATAAAAGTATTTTGTGTGATGCTGTTCAAACACATAGGAGAGTTGGCCATATTGGAAGTCCCTGATGAGACCAGACATTTAACAGCCTTACCAGGGTATAAGCACAAAGCAGTACAGTAGGATCAGAACCTCTCTTGTGGAGATCATTGGACAGGGAGTAAAGGTGGCCTATAGATGTAGGTGGCAGTCTGGCAAAAGGTTTCTGAGTAACATAGTAAAGCCGCAGTATCCCTGCTTGGTTTGCAAGTCCTTTTGCAGATGTATCCTAATATGACAATAACACAGTCACAGCACTTCCCACACCAAAATATGTTTAGAGCAGATCACTAGCACAGTCTAAATTTGTTGTGAATTCTTCAGCACTGCAGGCTACATTTTTTCTTAGTTTCCAGATTCCAAAAACCTCCAGTGTAAGCTGTTGTCCTGTTAATGTTACATATCAGAGTTTGGACAAGCCTTGTTTTCTAAAAAGATGAAAGGGTGCTTGTCACAACTGTAAGTATCTCTCTGTGATCCAAGCAGCACTGAAAATAGTATTTTCTTTTTCTCCTTGTTTTATCTGTGTTTAAGCAGACTAAAGAAGAAATATAAAAAAAGTAGGAGACTCTCAGAAGTCCATGTAGCTTGTTAAAAGATCATGAGAAAATATGTAGCAATATTTAGGAAATAACTAATACCTTCTGGAAAAAAGCTTTCCCTTTTATTAAAAGGCATTTGTGTTTTCCTATTGGATTCCATGAGATGCCAAAAACATGAATTAAAAATATGGAAATATTCCAGAATAAAAGTAAGGCTTATCTAAGGCTTCTTAGATCCATCTGTCTTCTCAAAGAGATAAAGTTTCTTTCTTCACCTGAGAAATACCAGGATGAAAAACAACAAAAAATTATAACAAGAAAGAAAAAAATACCTAGCAATATATGAGCAAGAAAGGACTGCAATGCCTTGTTACAGTGCGGATACAGCAACACGCTGTATCAGACAATGAGGCCTGTGGAAAAGAAATAGATATGGACGGATTCTTGGAGGATGTTTCAGAGATGTTTATTTCTCCAGCCGCATGGCCGGGCTCTGCCGAGGAACTGCGGCAATCCCAGGACCCGAGGGTCCTTGCCCGCGCAGGGGAACACAAAACAACCACTGGGGAACGAGGCTGACCTGAACGAGGGGCAGGGAAACCCCGTGCCTCCCCTCCAGGACCCCTCTCCCAGAACCACATGGCAGGGGGGAAGGGACCCCAACATTTCACCCATTTATTTTTAACAAAAAAGAGATTTAAAACTTAACATTGAAAACAACTGGATAAACATAACAAGGACAGTTTCAAAACAAAATAAGCCACCCTCCTGAGTCTTTAAATGTCCAAACGGATTCTATAGAACATCTTAAGGCTGACAGAAGGGAGACAGGACCCTCTGAGCGTGCTATGTGGGGAAACTGAGGCAGGAGAGGGTTTCTTCCATTTGTACCCGTTGGAACTCTAAACAACAATAGTTAATTTCTTCCCTCACCCTCTTCATTCCCCACTCAGCATTGGAAAGGGATTTTTGGGGAAACAATTGGCAAAGGCATGGTTTTGTAAGGGAAACCACGGGTGAAAAAATGGATTGGGAATACACTGGGGGTAATAGGATATAGGGTAAAAGGGAAAGGTGGTATTAGGAAAGGGAGACTGTAGGGGAGGCTTATAATGGAGATATTGTCTAACATGACTACGATTTTTAGCATATATACTGGCTTTTACAGAAACACCATCAGGCCCGGTGACCTCTGCTGCTTGTAACCCTTTTCTACCTTGCACAATTTTGAACTCTACTACTTCTCCATCTCCTAAACTTGGGATGTATTTTTCAGGGTTATTCTGTTTAATAGCAGTTCTATGAACAAATATGTCTTCTCAGTTGTCACATCTTGTTATAAAACCATAATTTTGTTTAACATTGTACCATTTTACTATTCCTAAAACCTCAGCTACGATGATTTTTTCCTTTTTTCAAGTGGTTGCTGTTTTCTGTCTCACTGGATTTTTGCTTTCTCTTTCGCTCGCTCCCGTGTTGGAACTGCCAGGGCTGCTGGGGCTGTTGGGGCTGCTCGTGCCTGTGCACTCTTCCCGGGGTTGCATTCGGGGCTGTGTGGGCCGGGACGGACCTCTCCGCTCAGCTCCCTGCGCTTCGTCTCCTCTGCTCTCAGCGACGCGGCCACTGCCTGGCACTGCACCCACGTCTTGGCCAGGCCCCCGAGTGATGACCCTCCCATGCCCTGCTCCAGCGCGCGTTTCGGCTGGACGCAGCTCCGCTCCACCACCACCGCCGCCAGCCGCCGCGCCGCCCCCGTGCCGCCCCTCTCATGGGGCTCGCTTCACCACACGCTGTGCGGGGCCGGGGAGGCTTCTGCCATGCCTCGCTCTGCTGCCAACACTGCAGCTCGCGTCTCTCTGCCCGTGCGCGGGAACTGCCTCGCTGCTGCTCAGAGAGCGCTCGGCACATGTGGGCGAGGCCGCATGGTTCCTGAGGCAGTTGTAACTTCGCAAGGACACAGCTGATATTGTTCAACATTCTCGGTAACTGAATAATATTCACGAAAATATTCTTCCATCGGCATATATTTTGACTCAGAAATTAACTGTGTCCAAACAGTCTTCCAAAAGTCTTTGGTAAGAATTAAATCCCAAGGAACATAGAAAAAGTTCTTAAACAACCATGCCAGGAAGTGTTTCAGTTCCTTTTGAGCTTGAATTAAGCTAAAATTTACAAATTGTTGTTCAAGAATCTTTTCACGTTTAAGATAAATGTCCATATGCAGCTCTGAGAGCCAAGAGTCTTTCCATGGTTCCTCCATAGTTTAGAGATGGAACAGCAAAACAAAAACAAGAAGAGAAATCCAGAGTTTACTCACAAGTCAGTCGCTGTCCTTAGGGATTGGGGATCGTTCTGCTTGCATTATTCACCATTTGTTACAGTGGGGACACTGCAACACGCGTATCAATCTACGAGGCCCATGGAAAAGAAATATCTATGGACCGACTCTTTCTAGATGTTTCAGAGATGTTTATTTCTCCAGCCGCATGGCCGGGGCTCTGCCGAGGAACTGCGGCAATCACGGGACCCGAGGGTCCTTGCCCGCGCAGGGGAACACAAAACAACCAATGGGGAACGAGGCTGACCAGGGGCAGGGAAACCCTGTGCCTCCCCCCAGGGCCCCTGTCCCTGGACCACATGGCAGGGGGGAGGGACCCCAACAATGCCTCTGCAGAGCCAAGTATTTAAATTAATTTTTGAAATTATGGAATTTTTGAAATAAAGAATCATTGCTGCTGTAAGTCTCAAAATAATTTCTGAATGCCTAAAAAAAAAAAAAAAAGAATTTCATTTAAGTATAAAACTGTTTAAGTGTTCAATCTGGACAAGTTGTGCTAGCTCATTCCTTTACTGATTGAGCTACATATAGAAGAAATGTCAGAGCTGAAGGTATCACAGAATCTATATTTATGCAGGTATTCTATTTACTGCTACTCAAATATTCAGGTATTTAAATGACAAAGAACTACAGGAAGCAATGTACCAAATCTGTACAACATAAAATGGTGCTGTTGAGCTCAGTGCAACTTTCAGGAGTAAAAAGTATCAGAATTTAATTCCATACCTTTGTCTTCAAATATCACCAGCAGGGAAATGGATTTCTTTTTTAATTCTTGGAGGACCCTTCTAGCTATTAGACAGAACTACTGAATGGATCAACAAGAAGCTGCAAATGGGATTTTTCTGTAGCTTTGGTGTTACTGAAAATGGGATATAACTGCCAAAACTATTGCTTCTGTTGTAGAACATATTCTCTCCTGATGTAAAATGATACAATTCCATTGACTGCAATTATGTTACACCCAATTTATGCCAGAAAAACATGTAGATCTTTATCCATTTATCTATAAGCTGGTTGCTGTGACTTAATTTCAAATGAATTATGTTACTGTTCTTGGTCTGTGCCCTTGCAGCACTTTATTACATAGAAGGCTAGTTCAGCAGAAATAAATAAATATGTGATTTGCAGTCTCAGCAAATGTCCTAGCCAGGAACAATGGCCTCTCTGCAGTGTTCCAGACTAATTGCCCCTAATTTTCTGCTCTAACCTTCATACGCAATTCATTTATTTCTTGCATTCTTCTTCTTACTCTTTTTCCACCCTATCCTCATGTCCAGATTTCCTCCAGTGTCAGCAAGACTTTAACCATCAGCTCTTACGTATTCAAATTCCTTTAGAGAATAACTTCCTCTGCAGTGATCATAAGAAACATGCATTACGTTTAAAAAAGTGCATTACTTCAGAAAACTATATGCTTTAAATCTTTCCCTCTTAAGCTCTTGCCCTGAATTTTTGTGTTTGATAGTATACCCTAACATTAATGGTAACAAATTCTGTCATTATAATTGTGTCTTATGCTTACTAGTATATCATCATCCAATGTTTTTCTAATTTCACAGTCAAAACCTACCATCAAATATCATAAGCAGTTTAACTGATATTAATACAAGTAGGAAGATTTTTCAGCTTATTTTAAGGCTGATTGGCAGCAACTTTCTGTCTAAAAACTGAATGCAATTGCAGTAAGTTAATGATAAGCATTAATAAATCATGCTTGAGGTAATTTCTTAGGTACTAAGGACCTTTTGATGATTAGTGAACATGTCTGAAAATTGTTCTGGTCACCTACTTAACAGCCTGTGACTTTGGAAGGCATTAATCCAGAACATCGACTTCTTTTTATCATTAAGTCTTCTACCTTAGAGGAAGTTGTTTGTGAGGCCTATTGGATTCAGTGGTGTACAGGGAGGATGAAATTAAATAAACTGTTCTGAATTAAGTCGTTCCTAGCTACTTACTTTGGGAGACACCTGCTGAATTTAACAGAATTGGTTTCCACAGTCCAGCTGCATTTCTGCTGAACAGTTCAGCCAGGTGTGGATCCAGAATCTATGACCTTTGTGTGCTTATCCACTATGAAAGACCATGGGCAATTCTTTTGAACACAATATGTGGGTAACAAAAGCCATGATACCTGTGCAATCGAAATGTTGTGTTGTTGCTGAAATCTTGTATTAAGCAAAAAACCACATTTTATATACAGAAGCATGTTTTAGGTAAATATTCCTGATGGGGCTTGCCTCTGTCTGCTCTATGTTGAAAATTAAATTCTAAGCTATTTACCGTTGATATGTTTTCCAAATATGCCCTTTATCCTTCTTTGCCTTTATGTTTCCCCATCTTGCTCTGTTCAGCTTCTACACCAATCTGGACTGGGGGAATTCTATTCTCCGTTCCTACCTTTTGGATCATAACTCTGTCTTCTTTACTGCATCATTAAAATGACTATAATGTATCTGCCTTGTGGCTTATCTGACCTGGTGTTCTTCTTCTTGTGTCCCCTGTGGACACTTAAAAAGGAGCCATTATGAAATAAGATTATCACTATGGAAAATTTTACTCCTAGTCTCATTTAGTTAGCATTGATATAACTTTTGATAAACTCAAGAGGAACAAAATAGAGTCTTGCATCATCTTTTTCATATTGTATGCAGTTCCTGTGTCTCTGGGGTGCTCCCAAACACAGAAGCATAGAATAATGTTGTATCTCCTTTAGTCTTTGAGTTCAAGGTCTTGATAAAGTCTTTTCCTTCTGTCCTTTGTCAGTGCATCAGGCCATATATTATGGGCAACCTTTTGCAGGCATAGCTGGGTTCACCAGAGTTGAAAAAAAAAATTCTTAGATTTCTTTTCTGGGGGGAGTATTTTGTAGATGTTTTTTCTCTCTAATACAGTTTAAAATAAGATGATTCTATGATGTTTCTGATAAATTCTTAGAGTATTGAGTTTCCTTCAGAGAAATGTGTTTGTAAAATCAAAAAAACCTGAAAAAATTTTTTTTCAGTGTAGGTTGTTGATACTACATTTATATAATTGTTCTAAATGTAGTCAAATGTATTTTAAAGTAAAATTATATTGAAGTTTTAGATGTGTCAAGGTATTAATGATACTACTCTTGTACTTCAACTGATGAGACTTGGCACATCAAACATCTGTCTTTGGCTTTTCCCTAATGCTCTCCCACTCCCCAGTGCTCACTAGTGCATGTGTCCCTTCTTTCCTGCCTCTTCCCCACACCTGACCGCAGCAAATCCTGTCTCTTTTCAGTAAAATACCAGATATGTTATTTGCGTTGTACAAATAAATCAGTGTAATGACCAGAATGAGTGAGGGACAAGAGCAGCTGTAGTGCAATATCCTGTGTGAAAAACAGAGTCCCAGTACACCCAGAACCGTTTGAAGGCCTGACATTAAACAATTTTTGTAATGTTGCTACTGACTTCAGGACAGCTATTCTATGTGTTTGCTCTACAGGAAATCATGCACATGAAAATGTTAACTGATAGAATCATAGAATCACAGAACAGTTTGGGCTAGAAGGGAGCTTTAAAGGTCATCTTGTCCAAACCCCCTGCAATGAGCAGGGAGATCTTCAAATAGATCAGGTTGATCAGAGCCCCATCCTCATGCAATATTTATCTGGAGAATGTGAAGAATCTTCCTTTTTATTTCTCTGTATATTATACTTTTTTATAGATTTAAATATCACTATGTGAGAAGTTTATTTTTTGCTATTATGGTAAAAAACCGTTTTAGAATGCTTTTATTTCATTGCACTTTTTGTGAAGGTGTGATATTTATATTTTAAATTAGTAATGCCAAAATAACCTAACTACTTCATGTCAAATGTATCAAGCTAGAACTGTGGAAATTCAAGATAGAACAAAATAAATTTCCCTACCTTAAAAGCAATTTTCCTGTTTTAGAACAATTTCAATTACAAGTTTAAAATATATATTTCATTGATACAGGATATTTTTTGTGAATTAATTGAACACGGAAGTGTTATTCCCCTTATATTCCAGTCAGTTTCTTCCAAACCTACCATTTCTGTTCACCCAGCCCTGACTAGCTTCCAAACATGCACTCACTGTAGGCCAGGTTCTGCATTTGGCTTTAAGGTTGGGACTCTATTGACAGTCTCCTATATAGAAGGAGGGTGCTGACCTTGATCTTTTCTGTATGTATGACACCGATATCAAAAGGGCTAATTTGTTACTCTAAAAGTGTATGTGAACTTAGCCTATCAAGATTTTTTAAGTCTGAACTCCTATAAATATTCTTAGCATTAAATATGAAGTATATGGCTGCCTTGGAAGAGATACTTCATTTCTATGTTTGATCAGAAAGTCCTTTTTGTTTACAGTTTTCCTGAGTTTTCTTGAGTGGCCAATTATATTGAATATATATTGAGCCTAGTACATGTTAAAAAGTTCACCAAATTCTGGGTTGTTGCTGTATTTTGAACACAGCTTAATTTGTCCCCTTGGCTTATGTATTCTTACAGGCTTGCTGTACAAGTAGCCTAACTCTTTTCCTCCTAGTGTAAGATTTATCTGCCCTAGTTTTGGCATTTTTTTAAAAAAATAAATCTTTCTAACTTGCCCTATTCTTTCTTTATAGTCAATGAAGAGAAATGGATACCTCAAGGGAATGTTTCTTCTCATCCTAAGATTGGTATCTGGGATAGGTCAGATGGATTGTTCCTTGGAGGTGCCAATTTTTTTCCAGTTACTATCAAGGGAACTTAGGGTGACTAGCTCAGTGTTATGTCTGTAACTTTTAGATGTCTGAAGTTATGTGACATAAACTGTTCTTTCTTATAATAACATTGTCTGAGAATGTGAATAATTAATTCTCTTCAGAAAATATTACCTTGAAGACAATAGTGTTTTGACTGAGACCCAAAATGTTAAAGATAATTCAGTGTACATATATTTAGAAAGTTTTGTGCTGCTCTGGCAGAATCTTGGGAGATTTGATGAAGCAAGCAGAGTTAGCACTGGTGCATTACCTGTACTTTTGGACACACGTAACTAGGATTTTATACAGAAAAGATTTAAAATATATTAATGGAATTAACCTCATTTAATGTTAGAAATCTACAGTGGAGACATCTATATGTGTTGTAGCCTTTGTAGGCTCCTTTTCTAATCAAGAATCAGAAATAAGACCTTCCAAGGTACAATACTTCTGACCTATTTTAGATGCTCACTTTAAAACGAGTTGAACAATGGTTCAAAAGTTTCTGGTTTTCTCCACTGAATTTAAAGCAAGACTAGTGAGTAGGATTAATTCAAGTGCAGATATCAAGCTTATTTCTCTGTTATTCGTGGATGGATCATGAGGAGAAAATAGTATCAAACAGCTCCAAGGGGCCAAAAAGCTGGGCTGTAAATGTGAAGTCTCAAAACTGTGTAGTGGCCCTCAGCTCTTTAGTGTTACATAATGCTAACGTGTTGCTGTGACATCATTTAACAGCTGTGACATTGTACGAATATTTATGGCTCAAATGTGACATTGATTGATAATACAGTCAACTTCAGCTGTGTAAAGACAATTATTCCACACACTGTTACCTATTACATAATTTTTTTAGAAAAGAGCTTAGAACAAATTTACAATTATGGTAGAAAATTAATAATGAGATGCTGAGAGTATTTTCTTAATGTCTCAAGATTTTGAATATAGCCCCACACCATCCTAATTACTTCTATTTATAAAATGACTTTTGCATTTTTTGCATCCTGGAGACTGGAAATATTTTCTCTCTGAAAACTTTTTTCTTTTTCAGTGCTATAGGCATCTCCTTATTCTGTATGGGTTGTTGTTATATTTCTTCTTCCTAAATTTGAGGAATATATTGCTTTTATTATGCTAAAATCCTTCACCAGCTTGAAATGGATGAGAACATTGGCACAGTATTATTTTTTGTTCTTCATTTGAAGTTCATATAGATATATAAATATACTGAGGAAAAAAATATTTTCCTTTTCTATCTCTTCCAAGAATATTGCTATGTAATCCTTTAAGTAATTTTACCTTCTATTTCCAGATATCTTTCCTTTTATATACTGTTCCCACGACCAATTGCCCAGTCTCTTCAAGTCAGCTTATAGACTCCTCCCTCACAGTGCCTTTATTTCTATACTTTTTAAGACATCAACAATTTTAATCATGTCTGTTTTTATATGTCTGCTAAGAAAACTCTGTCAAGACAGAAAAAATTATGAGAAAAATAAATAATAAATAAAGCAGTGACTTTATTTATTCTTTTTACAGCGGGACTTGAATATATTTTTTTGTGTTTGAGTATTAATTTATGAATATGATATTATTTTGTTTTGCAGAGTGTGAAGCAGCCTTGCTTTTCATAGTCTACAAATTGCTGCATCTAGGCTCTAGTGATACAACAAATAACAATAATGTGACACTAAGAAAGAATATGGTCTAGGGTCATTTTTGAGGTCCAGTGTCACTCACTAAGTGAAAGTGATTGAGAGTCTGTTAAAGAGGGTGACATATGACAGCCCAACCTTTCTCCACTTTACTAATTTTTAGGAAAAAAGATGTCAAGAGACGAGAAAAGATTTTCCATGATACCGAAAAAATGTGGAGAGGATTATATAAACCACTGAGTGATTTTTATTTTTACTCCCTCTTTGTTATTTATATCACTCCACTGGAGCTTTACAGACAAGTTACGAAAAATTACATGACCAGCGATCTGTGGAAAATGCAATCAAATATTTTCTTATTTTTGCTTGGAAGAACATTAGGCCACTAGGTAGAATGAAACTGAAGGATGGGAGACTAATTTTTTATGCATTTGTATATATTAACTTCTTTGTATACCTGGAGATTAAGAAATGACTGACATGGTGCAAGTTTGGAAGAGTGCCCATCACAAAAACTGCCACCATATGTGGATATATATCCCAAAAGCGCACAATTCATCACTTGTTTACTCTAGTTTGATGCCTTAAATTCGAGTAGTAAAATTTCATAGGTGGGCACACATGCACAGGAGAAGTGGCCCTCGGGAGTGAGGTGAGCAGCACTCACCTCTGCTATGCCATGACTTGGGCTGGTGACAGATAGGCACCTCATGCAAGCCTGGCCTCACAGCTAGGCTCACAGCACTCCTGAAACGCACACAGAGCATGGACCCCCTCTGGAGAGTAGCAGCTGTGGGCACTTCCAGTGAAATGCAGGGCCAGAGGAAAGGTGTTCCTTTCCTCTTTACTCAGCCAAGAAGCTTCCAGTTCCCCTGCTCCAATTTTCTGGTGAGGGAAGAGGCCCAGCAGTTTGCCTTTTCATGATATTTCCTGCTATTGCACCCTCACCAATGTATAGAAAGATGTGGGATTCCTGGAACCAAACGGAGACAATTTAGAAAACTGGACTCTGCAGATGAGTGAATGGTTGCTGATAAAAAGAGACTGGCTTCCAAATCCTTATGCCTTGAGTTGTTTATGCATTTCACACTGCGTGGTGATTAGAAAATCAGAAACAGGCTGGTGAGGACTAGAACCCGAATTCCTCCATACCCAAGCAGAGGACACTCAGAACATGAATGCCAAGTCATCTTTCTCTCCTGTTCTTACTTGACACAAGTCTTGCATTCCTTTTCATATACTCAAACAGCTTCACATAAAAGCCAAACTTCGCATTCAACCAGACTGAAATGTGTATGAATTTCTTCCAGGTGAGTTTCAAAGCCAGCACAGATCTCTTACTGGGCAAGTGTATGTAGCCACTAAGGTAGTGTATACAGCCAGAGAACACCGCTGGCATCTGCTCTTTAACAAATACAAGCCTGCTCAGCTAAGCCTCCAAACTTTCAGGAATGGATCTAAACCTCTGATTCTAGATTGATAGAGGCTTCTTCTCTCTGAGAAGCATCTTCTGCATCCAGAAGTATATATGGAGTGTTACCTATTGCCTTGCTTTATGCAGCTCCTTTACAATTGCAAAATGGTTTTGTAGATCATCTTTCTCAGGCTGTATTTGGTCATTTCAGAACAGTCTGTGAAGGTGCTTAAGTCAGGATCTGTGAGCCACTCTGTGGAGGCTGGTGGGCCTGCTTGACAAGGAACGAAAGGAGTCCTATGGTGGGATAAGTCCTAGGTTCCTTTCCAGCTTATGGTGACTGAAAAAGCTTCCCCCAGAGTGCTCTGCTCTGTTACATTAATGTACCCCAGTTCTGCTCCCCTGGTTGGCTCTGTTGGCTGCTACAACCCTTGTTACCTTATACGCCCTCAGAGTTTCTCTATTGGTTCCCTTACCCTGGACCCTCCACTGTTCTCCCCAGGGACTTCTCTGGAACCTTGCGCACTTGTGGATGCATTAAATCTCTCCCGTGGAACCCCATGTGAAGACCCTTGCTGCTCATTCACCACCGGCCTGTTTTGCCAGCTCTCCGCTGTGTGGGTGTGTGTGTGTGTGCAAGTGTGGTGGCTGCACCGAGCGGCTTCCTCTTTGGAGGCGCTTTTGGGAAGGCCGCGGCATTTTACCATCCAATATCACCGTGACACCACTCGATTAGAGCAAGCTGTCTGTATCTGGCATGAGGTGAGACCAGTAGAGTCAGGTCATCATGTTCACAGAATCACAGAATATTCTGAACTGGAAGGGACCCTCAGGGATCATTGAGTCCAACTTTCAGCCCTGCACAAGACATCTAGAGAGTCACACCATGTGCCTGAGAGCACTGTTCAAATGCCTTGAACTCTGTCAGGCTTGGTGTTGTGACCACTTCCCTGGGGAGCCTCTTCCAATGCCCAGCCACCTTCTGGGTGAAGAACTGTTTCCTGATATCCAGCCTAAACCTCCCCTGACACAGGTTCAGGCCATTCAGTGTGATCCTATCACTGTCACCACAAAATGATCAGTGTCTGCCCCTCCTCTTCTCCTCACAAGGAAGTTGTAACTGCAATGGGATCTCCCCTCAGTCTCCTCCAGGCTGAACAGACCAAGTGACCTCACCTGCTCCTCATATGGCTTCTCCTCAAGGCCCTTCACCATCTTTGTTTCCCTCCTTTGGACACTCTCTAATAGCTTTATATCTTTCTTATGTTGTGGTACCCAAAACAGCACACAGGGCTTGAGGTGATGCTGCCCCAGTGCAGAGCAGAGCAGGACAATCCCCTCCCTTGCCCGGCTGGCGATGCTGTGCCTGATGCCCCCCAGGACAGGGTTGGCCCTCCTGGCTGCCAGGGCACTGCTGACTCATGTTCAACTTGTCATCAACCAGGACCCTGCAGGCCATATATGTTGTATAGGTACTAACCAGCATTGCACTGGTAAGTGCTTTACATTCTTCTAAGTAACTGCATCTCTTTCTCTTTGCAGCACTGACACCTGAAGGGGTACAAGCACAAATTTCCTGAAGAGGGTAAACACTCAAATAATTCTGGGGTTCATGTAAATCATAATTATTTTATGTATATATATATATATATATATATATGTTTGAGTCCAGGGTCTCAGTCTACTAATTCTGATTGCCATACAGTTCTAGGACTCAGTATAGTCTGCTGCACCATCCATAATTTAATTAAGGAAAATAAAAGTCTTTTTTACTTTATCAGCTTAATAATAATACAGGGTTTAATTGACTTCACTGCAGCAGAATTTCTAATTCTGAAATAAAAAGTGAAAAGTCAGGGATCTTAAATTTTGTGTTAATAGATCTTAATGAATCACCCTGAAATAGCTGGCTCAAACAAGTCAGAACACTGTCAGCCAGCTCAGTTTGCCAAGAATCCATTTCTCTTCTAAGAGATAAATGAGGTCCCTCAGCGTGGAGAATGCAGAGTGCTAGTGTTATGCCCTTTTATTTTAGAGTTGATTTATTCCAGTTGTGATGAAAGGTCACAAATTTCAGTGTTCCTTTTTTGATTCCTTTAATTCTTAAAAATGAAATTTTCTAGACTAGGGCTAATATGACATCTGAGAGTACACTTTGTGTCAGTCAGTTCTCCCACCGTTATCTTTGTGATTCAAATGACCATTATTAAGATATATTTTAATTTTTGTCATTAGTAATGTCTGTATTCTAAAGTCCCATCTAGTGTCTAGCTTCTGGACCACTACAGGGCATTTGGAATCAATCCCTGTATTACCTATCACCCCTAATGTTTTTCAACATGCCCCTTGTATGTTGACCTTATCATGTCAATGAATTCCTAGGGAAAAAGAGACTGGGTCAATAAGTGTCTATTTGCCAGCCAGGTGACATTGGCTGGTATGACATCGTATTCTGCAAATGCCAGTTGGTCTTAACTTTGGAACAAAATCAAATTCAAATGCTAGTTGATAATTAAAACTTTCAATGAGTTATGTTGGAATGCCACATAAGGAAGAACTTATTTGGAATACATAATCCAGTTGTCTTCTTTATACTGAAGAATGGAATTATAGATTATGATAATGAGGATGATAGGAGATAGGTTATAAAACCAGTTTCAAAGCTATGAAAGGAAGGAGATCAAAAGGATCATGTGAAATTATTCTACATTATGCTCTTATTTAACTCAGTAGTGACGAGCAGAGGAAAAGGCTGGGGGAAGGAAATCCCAGAAGTGAAGTGTTGATAGAACTAAAAAAACCCCTGTTTATTATAATTAAATAATCTGGACTAAAGTTTAGTGTTAGATAAATCATGTGAAAAATAATATTCCTCAGTACTATGGGGCAAAAGAAGTTGCTGTGGGAAACAAAATAAGGTGGAAAATTTGCACTTCCATCTTAAACAAATGTTAAGGTTTGTCTAAAATACAGAATCCCATGATATGACATTGTCTTCAGGATACCTAGATTCATTCTTATCTGTGCTTCTAGATATTCTGAGGTGAATTATTTCCTGAGCTGCTTTTTGAAGTCTATAAAAGAGTGATAATGAAAATTGCAATTATGATGTTTTTAAGCATTGTATGGTCAAGATATGAGACGAACACAAAATTAGCAGCCACAGAGCTGAAGCTGTGACTTCTGCTGCACAGGTTGCAGATCCAGTGAGTAAGGGAAGAGATAATCAAATGGCACAGATATCTTAAGTACAGTGATAATACTTCAGAGAGCAATTGTCCAAAATTAATTTTGAATGTTTGAAATAAACTCTTACTAGGTTTGCTATGTGTATCATTAGAAATACATCCTAAAGCTTCACTTCAACCATTCTTTGTTCAGTTAAAGATGATTCTTTGTATACTCAATTAAGTTCTTCCTCAATTTTACTTAACTTCTGACTTGAAGACTGTCTTGTTCCTCCTCATCTTTTTCTTCTTTAGGCTAAAAAAAAGAAAAAAAAGCATTTTTTTGTCATAACCAGTACCATTTAGGTATGTGATCATGCTTGATTTTCCTCTTTCAGACTGTCACCAATTAGTCCATCTTTTTGTGGTATGGTACATATATCTTATTGCTCCTAGCCAGGGTTGTATTTGTCAATGTGTTTGTACAATATCAATGTAGTTCTTGTTGCTAGACCAAACAAAGGACAAGTATTAAGACAATTTGCTAAAGGTCACTGTTAGTGAAACTTGTGCAACTCTTGCTAAAAGTCTTTTCCTTTCTCAGCTCTTTCTAATAACCCTGAAGAGTACACAAAGCCTTATTAATTTCTTTAAATTTTATGATGTTCATAGTTTATTTATGCATTTTCTGAAATAAGGTCCAAATTCTAACATTGACTCATCCTCTATTAGGACAAGGAAACCCTTACAGCTTCTTTTGTTCACAATATGCAGAAATCCAAAATCTGTTTCATGCAAGTAAAGTCAAAATCCAGCACTTTAAACTGGAACTGTGCCTTTACTATAATATTCATAGCTTTTTATTATTTTTAATAGAATTCCTTCTGTTAGAATTTGGCTTAAAAATGTAAGTTATTTAAAAGATATGATTAGGTTGCTAAGCATTAACAGTTAATTATCATATTAATAAACAGTTATTACTCTCGTTCTATACTGAACCATGCCAAAGCAGCATTATTATGCAGGCATTGCTCTTAGGCAACGTAATTGTCCTTAAAGGAAATCATTACAATTTAAATCAAATTGGGAGCTACTGGTTAGGGAAGACTGTAGGGCATGCACAATACATACTAAGCAAGGAACTGTAATTTCCCCAAATCACATCTTTTCGGTAATTTCACATCACAGGGTTATCTGTGTTTAGTTAAGAGGAAAACAGTTTATTTTTGCCTTGCAATTTTACAAGGGCATTATTTAACCAAGGACAACCCAGTCTCCAAAAGGAAGGCAATGCAGAGTCACTGCATCATATTATTTAATATGGGTTAGTAAACTATGACCATGACCACTGTGACCATGATTTAAAACTTGTTTTATTTTAGACTATATTCTAAGGAATGGATTTGCTGTGGCACTAGCACATGCTGCCCAAGCAATGTGAAGTATAGACTGAAGGCTAGAAGCACCCTGAATAACATCCAATGTAAAATATATTTCTGTATAGAAATAACTGTGTCTCTTTTTGCTGACTAGAGTTTTGCTTGCTTTTGCATGCTCTTTCTCTGTGTTTAACAGATACACTAAGGACTCGTTCTCCTCTATGACATTTTTTGTCATATGAAGGTTAATTGTTTGACTTAATCTCTTTGACATCTGTTAAAATACAAGGAATTTGAACATCAGTTCCTGGTATTTTCTTAGACTGATAACTAATTAATGTTTTACACTGCCATAAACATTTCCTTAGTTTAAGTAAATGACTCACATTTGCTGAAAGGTTATATCATGTGTGAGTGCTAAGGATTTTTCAGATGAATTAGTCAAAAACTCAAAATTAACTTTATTAACAAGCATTATTTGATAAATGTGACATAGCAAATGATGTGGCTCATAAAGTACTATAACAGAAAATAATCCCTAGCCTGTCAGAAGCAAGACATATTAAAACTTTCGGGTTTTTTTTCAAAATGAGTGCCAAAATAGTTAAGAAAATTCCTCTAACCCCTATTAGCAACATAAGTCTCCCTTATGTTTGATTTTTCATAATATTTGAACCCTTTTCCTTTAACATACATCAGGCTAAAGTGACTCATCAGTATCCAGCTGAATTGTATCAATAGAAAAACAGAGCAGTGAAAGAGATCAAACCCAATACACACAAATTGAAACCAAGTGTCTTTGAAAAGAAGCTCTTTGTCCTGTCTTTAATATGAGTTTTAAGGGCGAGATTCTTCTTTCCTTGTCCCCAGTGTCAACCAGGAATACTGCTTTGAGTCCTTGACATAAACAAGAGCAGAGTCTGACCTCCTTTCTGCAGAGGCTGCTACTACCTGCATAGCAAGAATAAGCCTGTGTGACTTTCTGAATCCATACTTACATTGCTTTTAAGAAACATTAAAAAGAACTTTCTTAATATTGGGAGCTTCTATCAGTGGCATTCATTTTTTCCAGCTTTATTGGCATTTGAAGACTATGATTTACTGCTAGAGTCTGAATGTGTGACCTTACACAAAATCTCATCATTCCTGGGCTTTACCTTGTGCGATTGGATTGCCTATAAAGGAAGGACATCAAGGCTGTCAGTGAGGGGTTATGGCATCGCCATAGCTGGCATGAGGTAGGGAGCAAAAACTTGTGATTAGACACGTGCCACTACCAAAAAAGCCAGCTGAACTGGGTTCAGCTCTGAAATAGATAATAGGCTCCTGGCTGTAGAGTTGCAATCACTCTGGCACTCGTGCTACCAAAATGCTTTAGGGACTTACGGAGAACATGTGCAGTTCACAGCACATCTTCTAAGGCATTTTTGGTGATGTCAGGCCACCACATTCTCATTTAATTACAAAAATCCAGGCTTGGAAATAAATTCCAGAGTTCTTGCTTGCATCAAATTTTAAGATAAGCCAAAGAGCTGGGCAGTAAAATCTAGTTGTGTAACTAATACCACTAGAACTACTTGATGGGATTTGATCCAAAGCTTTATTCCAGAAGGAATACAACATTTTTATCTCATTCCTTAGGAGCACATATGGCTCGTGTACTTCTGTTTATGGTCTCCCACTTGATATTGTAATAATGTCTTTAGACTGAGATGGCAATATTATAAGACAATGTTCAGAGCAGTTGTGAATGCTTCATTTGAAGCCAGAAACTCTATACAGGGAACCTTGCCAAATAAAAAGCAATAATTTTGCTGCATCCTCTGGAAGGACAAGAGGTTGTCATGCAAAATGGAGGCTATCAATACTGGCCAATAAGCTATGAGAGATACAAGGAAGGATAGGTGATGGATGACAGCTGAATAGCAAAATCTTTTCATGATCATGAGACAGTATCTGTTGTCAAAACATCCTGAAGTGGAAATGTTCACAAATAACATTGGTGTATTATTTGCCATTACGTATCAATCTTCACCTCCCATTATTTTAACTTCCAGGTCAATTTTTATATTCAGTATTTCCTGTTCTTTCTAAAGAGAGAATTATTACCAAAGAAACAGGAATTATTGCTTATCAGACCTAGGCAGTCAAGATAATTTCCCCCAGTTTCCCAGATACAGCTTGACCTAGCATTTCTATTTGATTTACAGGAAATACACCTAACTAAATAACCCTACAAGAAGTATTTTATAAGCAACAGCCCCTGACAAAAGGTAGCATTAGTAGAAGGGAAGTATTTGTGTGGAACAGCATATCCTTGTTTTCTCTGGGGGAACATTGTGGTGCTCCTTGTTTCCTGTTATAGTGCATCACAGTAAGAACTGGGACAGTATTACCAGACTCGCATAGGAGTAGCTGCATGAAGATTGTACATAATCAATTATCCTTGATTTTGGTATTACTAACATGGAGTTTTTTTCTTCTCTACAAAAACATGAGCCAAAAGAGCACCTCAGTAATCAGTAATGACTGTTACCAGACCTCAGTGCCTCTCGATTTTAGACAATAGTTTCCAAAAATCTTAGTGTGGATATACTTATTAACTGGTTGTAGTGAATGTAAGTTTAGATTAAGCTGTGCCAGTCAGCAAACTGTACAGATATATTTCTTTTAACCCCAAGAGCTTCTAAAGAAAAATACTACCAACAATAAAACTAATTAACATTTCATCAGATGAATGCTGTGGGACACTGTATGCACAAGTCATCATCTGTGACTTTTCTGAAGAGGTATAAAAGGTAGCAGCATGATATTAACTCTGAATCCTAGTGATGATTGACTGCAAATATAATGGATTTTCTTTCTTTAAATGTCATCAGAACACTTAATTTCTTTGAGAAGTAGACATTCTTAATATAAATCTAAGCAATACTTCTCTTAAGGCTTCTTTTTATTGCATTTGTATTTGCATAATTTTCTTATAAGACATTAAAATGATAATATTGATAATATTTCTTTAATACTAATTGTATTTTTAAAAGCTTTTATTTTGCAAAGTAATACTTTCTTTTACATTTAAGGGGGTTTTTTTAAGGCTAATACTATAATACTTTGTAGTTTATTCTGCAACAAAATTTCCATGCAAAGCCTTATTTTTCTAGTTCTTTAATTTTAAAATCATAAAAACTATTCTTCTTTTTAGATAATTGAATTTCTACTGTTGAAGAGAGCTAAATAGTGGGGTTTTGTGTCAATCCAAAATATCAAAGCTCTTAGCAGACTTCTAAAAAAAGTCTTTCAATTTTTCCTTCTAAAAGGTGAGAAAGCAGGAAAGGAGGAGAGAAAAAACTTTGTATACCAATGTAGCTGAGACCCATCCACAGGATCAGAAAGCAGTTGATTGAAATGTAGTTTCAAACTCCACTAGGACTTAATTGTGAGAGACAGAACCATGCACCTGCTGTGAGCAAGGATTGATGGGGCAGGGGGAGGCCTCACACTTTTTACCTGGTAGAAACTCTCCTCAGACCAAAACTTGGTGCCAAGAGGCTTTTCTGTGGAGAAATGATTATATATAGTAATCATTTGTGTTGAAGAACTGATCATATACAATACTGCAACTTACTCTCATCATTAAAATACATCACACTCTGAATTAAAACAGTGGAATATTTTGAATTTGAAAATTGAATGAACTAGTTTAGTTAATACTTAGAGATGGATTTGTTGCCCAGTGAATACCATACACTTTTAACTCCTATATTGCTCCCAGTGTTTTGCCAGGCTTGGGGGACCAGAGTGATGTGCTGGTAAAACCGCACGCCATAGAAGTGGCGGAGAATAAGCAAGGAGAATGCATCAAAGGGAAGGAGGCAGGATAAGGAAAACAAGTGGTATGGTACAGAAACTAAGGGAACATGGAAACTAAGAAGTTAACCTGAGAAACCAGAACAAGAAGGGGTATTGAAACACATCCCTGTTATAAGAAACATAAGGCAAAACCTTCAAAATTAAGTTCTGCATTTATGAAGCTTGCTTTCTTTCTTCCCTTCCCTTTCTGCATAGGTTATAAACTTTTCAGAGCAGTTGGAGGAAATCTACCCACTGTATGCTTGAATGACTCTCTGGGCAATACAAATGAGTCATCAATGAGTTTAGTGTGCAGCAGGAGAAAGATGATCTGGAACAAAATGTTCCGGTGTGTATTTGTGTAGTGTCTAGCATAATGGGTTTCTGCTCCTGACTGAGGCCTCTGGGCATTCCAGTGATGTAAATATTAACTAATAATAATAAAAGGACAAGCACTTTATTTGCATCCATGTTGCCATCTGTTGTGTAGACTGAATCAACATCAAGTACATGTTTAGCTTCATTTACTTTTCTCTAAGCAGTACACTTCATTTGCTGCAAAAAACCTGACAGTTTGAAAAGATTCCGGTAAATTTTTAGCATTGAAAGACATTGTCAATGTTTTTTAAATCTCCTTGCTAATCAGCAGTAGCTGTAGGCTGGAATTAGAAATAACATATTGATTTAGGGTGACAAAGATGATTGGGGAACTGGAGCGTGCTCTTATGGGGAAAGGCTGAGAGAGCTGGGCCGGTTCAGCCTTGAGAAGAGATGGCTGACAGCAGACCTTATCAATGTCTACAAGTAGCTGAAGGGAGGGCGTCCAGAGGATGGAGCCAGACTCTGCTCAGTCTTGCCAAGCAATAGGACAAGAGGCAATGGGCAGAAATGATTCAGGAAATTCCACCTGAATACAAGGAAGAATTTTTTCACTGTGTGGGTGACCTTACACTGGAACAGGTTGTCCAGAGAAGTGGTGGAATCTCCCTCACTGGAGATATTCAAGAATCATGTTGACACCGTCCGGTTCAATGCACTCTAGGATGACATTGTTTGAGCAGGGAGGTTGGACCAGATGACCCACTTTGGTGCCTTCCAACCTAACCCATTCTGTGATACAGTTGCTGAGTGTGCAGCAATTAAAAATATAAATGATAATTTTCATAGTTATTCTTCGCAAAGAAGGTGCCAGACTACTTACACAGCATAAGGAAGCATTTTTCTTAGGTGATGTGCCATAAGTATTGTAGATTTTGCTTTCTTATTTTTACAATATATTCATAAATTACAGTGCCCAATAATTACTAGTATGTTTGGAAAGACAGAGGACACCACCAAACTGGCTGTGGCTGTTTGCTAAGCCATTGCCCTTCTCAAGCAAGTGTCCAAAACAATCCTCACATTACTGAATTTTTTCTCCAAATAGTAAAGTTGATTATGCCTTGGGGTCAGAGGGACACCACAGACTGTGAATATAGCCAGTGTGCTATACAAGAAGCTAGATTTAAAGAGTCTTGGCATTAAACTTGGCTCAGAGAATAGAGACCTGCCCCTGGCCACCTTATGTATACATATGAGTCATAGAATCACAGAATGGTTTGGGTTGCAAGTGATCTTAAAGATCATCTGTTTCCAATAGCTCTGCCATGGGCAGGAACACCTTCCACCAGACCACGTTGCTCAGAGCCCCATTCAACCTGGCCTTGAACACTTCAACGGATGATGCATCCACAACTTCTCTGGGCAACCTGTTCCAATACTTCACTATGTCTTGAGTAAAGAATTTCTTCCTTCCTTCCTTCCTTCCTAACATCTAATCTAAATCTCTCCTCTCTTAGTTTAAAACCATTGCCTTGTCCTACCACTATTTACAATGTCAAAAATTGCCCTCAGTGGTCTTAGATTTTTCCACCCATCTATTTCACATTACTAATACAGTATGGATTAAAATATGACTGATAAAGACTGTGAAATATTAAATAATGGAAAGAATAATATGTTGCTAGGCAGTTATATGTATGCATCTAAACTTGAAACAAGCAAATAAATTTGTGTTTTAGTATGCCCAAATGTGTGGTCACAGACTGAATAAACCAGGAAATAAGAAATTATACTCCAGAGCTATGTGAGTGGGGAAAAATAAATTCATTTATCAGAGTATTCACCATCTCTATGTAAACTCCCATTAAGGCATGTGAACTGAAAGAACTGGTATGAATATTGCATATACAGGCAGAAAAACACTGAGTTGGTGTTGGGACCTCACTCTACATTCAACTATGCTGGAGTAGCTCATAAAGCGCTGTCTCTTCCTAGTGTTTACATTTCAGAGGAGGGTTGCTCACAGTGACTACTTCTTGCTTTATATAAAAGCATGTTCTAAAATATTTTAAAACAGAAGGATCTTAGAAATATTCTGTAAATGAAATCACTGTTGACACCAGGTTGTCAGAAAGTTAGAAATTGATGGAAATCATTGAATTTTGTGTGCAATCTCTGTTATGAATGGTATAGTAAAATCAGACTTATTAGAAGGAGTTCCATAGCCAATATATTTTATTTCTTAATGGGAAATGTCTTTTGAGTTGTATGTCTAATTTATCTGTTATAGATTGAACCACCTATGCATGTGGTCAGAAATTTTTCTCAAATCAGTGGCCAAGTAGGTGCTTTCTAAGATAGCTTCTCATTACTTTCTCATTTAAGATAGACTCACATAAGGCCAGAGTAGATTTATTGCACTGTAGGGGATGAAATAGGTGAATTAATAGATATTTCACATTCTTAATTTCTATGGGGGAGGTACAAAAATTATTCATAATGTTCTGTAAATTAGAGCCCTTGCCATTAAACTCACTTGGAATATTTTTTACTTGCTTTCACTCTGCTAATGTCTAAAGAAACAGTAAATTGGTTCAACCATTATGCCAGGAGTCAAAAAGATCTAAGTTATAGTAAGCTGGGATCCTAACTGTTGTCTTCAGGGCCCTCGATGTGCAAACTCATGCAAATCAGCTTTCTCCTGTCTGCTTTAAAAGAAATTCACAACTGTGTATCTTTACAAATGCTCTTTTTTTTTGGTACAAGGCTTAAACTGGCATAACTTTCTAACGTATCATATATAAGTAATTTCAGAGGTTCATACCTCTTAATCCTCTTACCAAACTTAACACAGGCCATGGGACCCTTTGAACTAATTTGCTATTCAGCTGTAATAGATGTAAATGAAGGACTTAAGTGACAGTAATTTTTGATGATTTTCAGCCCCTTGAACACTTTCACAATGAAAATGCAATGTCCAGAATTAAACACTGACAACACAGCTTTCTTCCCCTAGCTAGTTCTTCTGAATTTGCAAGTGTCTGTAAACTATGTACTGAAAAGCATGTAACAGGAACATAGATTTTAAAAGCATAATATACAATTATATTTTAAAATTTCCACTGAGCAAAGAAAGCATTAAAAATAAAGCCTGGGAAAAATTAATAATTAAAACAGTACTGGTTTCCATCCAACAGAACTTAAGGACAAGTCTGTGAGAGTAGGTGTAAGAGAATTTGACTTATTTTCACATGCCTTTTTAAAGCTTGACCTGTAATTACCATGTAAAGTGTCTTGAATTTCTCTGGTAAAGGATGAAAAATAGCTATTATCATACTGGAGGGATTTTTTTTCTTGGTTTTTTTTTTTCAGTTCACAGTCAAAACACTTCTAGGATGAATGAAAGAAGGAAAGTTAGCTCAAAAGTAAAAGGTTAGATTTTTGCCTTCTACTGTTCTTTTGCATTGGTACGGGTATGAATCTTACCCACTGGCAACACGTCTGAATGCATTTAATAAATTGCATTTATTAAATGAATTCTTTTGCCAGAATTTCAAGTGTTCTGGGAAGGCTGTTTTTCTAAACCAGGAGAAAAGGCAGAAGAATTGGAATTACATTCACATCTCCGGCCAGAGCAGTTAGCACTGAAAAGCACCTACGGTCCAGACTTTGGAATGAAGTATTTTATGTTTGTTTGTTGCCAAGGCGGCCTATTCTGATGCTACATTTTGACAGCAATCATTTAAGATGGACAAGGGGCAAGGAGCATTTGTTGTTTATAAAATACAGTAACTGCAGTAGAGAATGACTTGGGGGACTGCATGAAAAGCAAATATCACTACAGAGAAAGCAGAAGGGGAGACCTTGCTTTAGAATAGGTATTCAGCAGGATAGCACTGAAGATACTTAGGGAAAAGACTGCAGAATATGGCTATGAATCAAGCAAAACACAAGTCCAAAACAAATGAAATACCATGCTACTAGCACAGAAACAGACGTGAAGTATTTGCAGTATTTGAAGAATATGTTTTGAAAAAAAGTGGTTTTGAGAAAGCTCGTGCTTTTCTTTCTCATTGTAGCTACCACAGGGTATGTCTAGATTTATGATAAGAAAGAAAAGAGGTTGTCTACTAGGTCAAACTGTTTGGATTTCCCACTTGATTAGTATAGGTGCTGGTGATTGCAATTTGAATAAAGGTCATTAAAAAAAAAAAGCTTTAGTGAAACTAGGGTAAGTGAAGGCTTGACTTTCTGGCTTGGCCTCAGAACCTGTCTCATCCCTGTAGACCTGCCCAGAAATTCTTGTGCTATGTCTGACACTTCTTGCTCTCTCTGGACCTGATCCTATCCTCAGCTTTCTGATGATTTCCCAGCTTGACCTTGGATGTTTCCCCATCCCTATAAGCTTTTTGGGGGATCTGGACTCCGGGATAACCATAATTATCACCACCAGATCTGCTACTCTAAAACCAGGCATTTCTAATTTTGGAGAGTATGGGTATTATAAAAAAAAAAAGATGTTGAGAATTCTACTGCAGTGATAACCTGCCTGCAAGTCTCTCAAGAAAAGATATTGAAGTGATAAGGATGAAATAAAAGACATGACAGGAAAGGGGAACCAAGTCTCAGCACTTAAAAGTTGTGAGTATAGCTACAAAAAGGAAACTGAGCAACAGTTAGAGCTTTTGTCAGCACATCACGTGGCAGCAGCAGTAGCTGCCTTCTGCCCATACAATGGCTTCCAATGAAAGACCCATCTCAGCCCCTTGCCCTTTTACTAACCTTGTGTCCATCATTTGCAGATATTCATACCTAGCTCTACAGTGAATTGGGCACTTTAAGGAAAATAAATTTTGGGTCCTCTTTACAGATGTTATTAAAGAAAAATTATGCCAAAGGCGTGTTAACAAAAAAGGAGCGTTATGCAGGAGAGGTTTCTCCTTTCTGGCCAAGCACAGTAGTAACAGTTGGATAAATTCAACCTTGTTTATGCTTGAATGAGTCCATGTGCAACACAAATGAGTGATCAATGGGTTCAGCATAATGCAAAAGAATAATAGGACTGAAAAGTAGTAGATTCTGGTAAGCACTGTAACATCTCAATAGTCTTCTATGGAGAGCCTGATCACCGTCACGAAATATTGTAAGGAACAGCTTTAATAGTTGTTTTGATCATTCCTGCTGAAGCTAGCTTTTAGAGAAAGAGTATGCAAAATGCAGTAAAGCACTTTGAAATGAGAGGAAGGAGAGATTAGGAGAGATCTGCCAAAGGGCTGTCACATTTGCTAGTAAAAATACAGGCCACATTACACTTCTAAAACTACTGTTGCAAGGACTCCTGGACAAGGGGTTAGGCTGACCTCTATGGTGCTATAGATAGCTTTTTACAGATAAGGTGGTTCAGTGTATATCTGAGTGTGTTAGAGAAAAAGAGGGAAAATAAAGAGACATCAGAACTTATGCCAACACATTAAAGACTATCCAGAGGAAACTGGCTCAAGAAAGAAATTAATATCAAACCTGTTTCTTTTAATATTGGCATGAAGGAGGGTTTTTTTGATGAGTGGGGAGAATTAGGTGAAATTTTTTTGCTGGTTCGGTTTGCCATTCTAGAAGACTAACTTACCAAACAGAATATGGCTTTTAAACATCTTCTAGTTGTACCCACAATACTTGCAGGCATTCTAATGAAAGCTTTCTACTAAAAATCTGTTTACTTTTCACATCACAAATATATGAGAGAATAAATTATTAATTTTTAATCTAAGGTATTTGCACCAGATACCTGACTTCATCTACATTTATCCATTCATTGAATTAAAATTTTGTTCAGAAAAATAATATTGCTTTTGAATAAACAGTTCAAATAAGAATTTAAAATCCATGTAATTGAGAGAAAATATGTGGTGAATGGTCACGGGGAATAAATATAGTCGAGAAAGTATTAAGCTACTTGTGGGCGTTTGACACATGATAAAGAGGCTAACTGGTATTAAATTGTTCACCATGAATTGTTTGTTCTTCCACACTCCCCAAATCAGTCTTACTTTGATTTGATCATGTGGTGTCAACCAATTATTTAATTTTAGTGGTAAGCATTGAAATAACAGTGATGTCTACTTACAAATAGGAATTTTATATTGCTTAGGGCTTGGCCAGGAAGAGGAGACTATCTCTATTTAGCGGTAATTTGCAGAGATCATATTGCATTAAAAATAACCAAACTGAAAAACCCAAGAGATTTTTTAATTGTGAAGGTAACTTTCTATCTAAATTCTTAAAGAATGGATGGAAAGAAGATTTGAATATATATTGGCAAGGCAAGGAGAGAAAATATAGTTACAACATAATGAAATATTAGAGGGTTAAAAAGCAAATACAGAAAGCTCTTGTACATTGGTATAAAACATTGTAAGTGATAATAATCACTATTTTCTTGCATTCCTATTCCCTTCGAAAGTTGATACCTTCTCTGGCAGGACTAAAATTTGTCTTGTGTCCTTACGGAGAAGAAATCACCTAGTATTTAAGTAGGACTGAACCAAGATGAAATGGATACATGTTGAAAGGATAATAAGCTATTACCTATTCCAAGTACATTTTCCCCAGATACCAGGGGAATACATACTCCTAAACTTCTCTTAGCTTGAATGTTTCCTCTCTGCTCACTGTGAGTACATCTCTGGTGTTAATCAGTTTCAGTTCCAAGTTGCCCCTGGTGAACAGGTTCCCTGACACTGCAGATTGCATGAATGGTAATTCATGCTGAAGCTCATAATGCTTCAAGCAGCTAACCTGCAAACATATACAGAATTTTTCTTTTTTTAAAGTTGTGGTAGAAAAGAGTGAAGCAGGTTTTTTTCTCCCTTCAATATTATCCCAACCTCATATGTGCCTTAACTACACACCTCTGGGCATGCAATACACAGCCTCACTTTCATGCTGTAAAAAGATCACTTTGCTGAGCTGCAGCAGAGCCCTCACATTATTTGTTCTGAGGGGAAAGAAAGAAGAAAAGGAACCAAATCAACAACCATCTTTACACTTTGCCCATATAAGTTTCAGTAGCAGTCTCTCACTGATTTCTATGTAATTTGAATATACCCATTCTGCTATATGTGAATGGAATAATCCAGGAGAGATTCTCATGTACATGATGGGTGCATGCCCTGGTGTCACTGGATTTTTCATCCTGTTGTGGATGAAAGATAAATTAATGGTTAGAGAAAGCTTCTGTGCTCTTCATTAGGTCCTTTCTCATGGATAACTGTGGGCAAGGACTATGAGGTTTAGTACAGACTGCACCTATTCTGGAGAGAATAGTCTCTGCAAAACATTTCTGTTACAATCGTCAACCAACTTTTTCAGTAACTGAAGCCTTTTCAAGGTAATTGGTTACTAAGTAATGCTATTTTTCATGCAAGAACTTAAAAGAAAAATATTCTGGATTGCATGCATCTCTTTGTTGAACATTATCCCATTTAAGTAATCAAATTTTAATGACTCTTGTTGTCTGCTCTGTGATAAAAGCAAGAATTTCTCATAACACCATCTGTGGGATTTAGTTCAATGCTGAGCTGAAAGTCAGAAGAAGACATGTAAGGCCAAGATTCAAATGCTTGTAACCTGCCACTGAGTATGAAACATAGCCCATAAACTGTAAATAGGCTGATTCCTTACATCCTCATATATTTAATATCCATGTAATGCTTTATGCTGGAGCATATACACTTTTATTTTGAAGATAGCTATATAAAATTAACATTTAAAACTCAGGAATGGGTCATTCACTTCTGAACATTTTGAATTTTCTGAACACTTGTATTTTTTTTTCTTTATGATTCTTATGCAAAATCTTTAACTAGATATTCCCTTCTAATAGTTGAAGTCTGGGGTTCAATCTGTCACCTGTTGAAATAGGCAAGTATGTCTGGGGCAACAACAGACATCTCATTAAGGAGATTAAATAAAAAATTAGAAATAACCTTTAAAGAAAGAAAGACAAGTTTAACATCTTTCTTTCCCTCTGGTCCCCATGACTATAATTCATACTCATTTCCTTAAGGTACCAGACAATATTTTATGAGAAGTGCCTTGACAAAGAGAAAGGTATCACATATCAGGTCACCTTTGTTTTGTTCCTGTGGCACTTCCTTTTCACCCACTCTCTGCTCTATATGGCTCAATTAAAATTTATGAGACTCAGCTGTATCGAGAGAAGGCAAACTAGAAGCAACTTTCATTTGTAATTTCTGTAAGACATTATGTATTCTGAAAACTGTAAGTGGAAGTGTGTGCTGCTGTGAAGGTTTGCCCTCTATTTAGAGTATGACAAGCTTCCTGTCAGAAGCTTAGTCTGACAATCACTGAAATAAATGGGAATGTTATTTTTTATTTAACCAAGTGTAAGTTCAGACTTCAGAAATGCAATGTAGAGCACCACAGTTCTGTGTCTGATTGTAGAAATGCTTTTTAATCAGCACTGATCCCCAGATATCTCCTCATCCTTCTTCAGACAGCAGTATCACTGCTCAGTATCACTGTCAGATTCTTTCCTCAGATTCAGCTCTAGTTCAAGGACTTCATCAAAGCTTCAAACCTTTGTATTTAGTTTTCTTCAGAAGCATGGTGCAGGTGCAGCAATAGGACTGAAAACTTGGACAAAGGTATTTTCTGGGTGTTAAAGATGAAATGTATAGCTTGTAGAACTAATCTTACATGCTATCCTCTGGAGGTCAAACAGTAGGGTCATAGCATAGAAAGGGCCTGGAAATAATCTGGTTCAAACCCTATGAATTGTAGGTAAGTGTCCTGTACAGGGTCTACAGAACATCTATTTTATATGACCTTGTATATCATACACCACATAACACTTTCCACCATCCTGTGGAAAACTGAAGGTTTATGGTAAAGGATCAAAACTCTCAACCATAGAGTACTTCAGACAGAAAGCAGAATCTCTGTCTGTGTCCAGGATTCTTGCAGTCAGAGGATATCTGAGAGACAAAATCTTCACCATGGCCTTTTGCCCACATATAACCTACACATAGCATTTCTATTACACAAGTTCCTCAGCTAATATTTGTCTTCAAGTGGCTTGTTATTTAGACACTGTATGAGGAAAGTGCTTCCTTTGGATAGGGAAAGAAGTTTCCTTTAAAGGAAAAATTACTTAATGCCTCCCAAATGTGTAAGGAAAGTGAAAAACGATAGCTCATTTGGGGCAGGGCTTATGGCTTAGTGAGCTTATTATTTCTCTGAATGAATAGTTGTCCGCTCTACATTTCTTCAGTTTCATGTTCTGTAAGCTGAAATGGAACTTATTAAACTTCTCATGCCAAAAAGCATAAAGTGAAGGATTTAATAATATTTTTAATGTTTATCAAATATATGCTATTTTAAAGAATCACAGTTTCTATTTCCAGCATGCGGTGTCATCTGATTCGTTTGCAGGAGGGGATTTTAAAGGAAAGGTAGGGATATTTTTCTGTGTCAGCTTAAAAAATAAAATCAGTGCACTACAGATCTCAATTATTAAGTGAATCTGTCATTCTAAATTGATTTGAGATGGATTCTTTTTTGCTAGTCCTTTGATAGGAGACAGTAATAATACAGTAATTGTTTGAAGAAATATGAGTAATGTATGTCATATTGATTTAGGAAACTGTTAAAGAACACAAAAAATTTTTTTTTTGTATTTTTCACACTTGTATGTAGGGCAAGCCCTTAACTGAAAATATGATTGACAGCTGATTACCAAGGAATCTTACATATCAATCCCTTGGTGTTAGAATGACTAAGCTACAGGAGTCAGACAACTTATTGAATTAGAAAGATAATTGTAAATAGGACTTCAAATCTCTGCACAAAATTCTTTCATGCTACAAGAAAATTGAAGACTAAATCAGCTGGGTAATATTGATTGCTCCAGTAGTCTATTAAGTGTAGGCACCTACAACTATGTTCAGATGTTGCTATGTCATCATTTACACATGAAGAGGAAGAGTAGGTTGGCAAAATTTGCCCAAGGCACCTCTAACTTTCCAAAAATCTGTAACTACAGGAGCATCTCTAGACATCAAGATTTGTGTCTTAACAAGAAAAATAACATCTTAAATTAATTTAAGATCTCCTTCCTTATAATGCATAAAATGATACCAGTTTGGGTTAGAATACAGCTTGAATACAGTGGAGAACAGGGGAATTAGCTGTGAAAAATGCACACAGGTTTTTCAAACATTACAACCCCCTTGCTAAAGTAGCCCTGGATTAATTCTGCTAAAAAAAAAAAAAAAGAAGCAATTGACACTCTAATGCTTCCTTACTTAATCTTCATATATAATTTATTCATCATAGACTGCAATTGCTAAATCATTTAAGAATAAATTTTCATTGTAAGAGGAGCATCACTGTAGTTAGATCATTATGTATTTCCAAGAAAATGTATTACTCTAGAAAGAAGGAAATATTTTTAGCTTTCTTATCTTCAGGTTTTTTTGAGTGATTTTGTTTTCTCTCTCTGTGTCTAACCTTCATCTTTGAAGCTCTCATTCAGAAAAAGCTTATAAATTGCTAAGTTTAAGCATACATTTAAAGATGATGGGACTGAAACACATGTTTTTTGAATATGGTTAATTATTTTACTAAACAGCAATTACTTTTACAGGTTAAGGACATACAGAATTCTCTATCTTGCTGTCCTTGGCATAGAAGTCACTCATTATACCTTCCTTGAATCACTGACAGTATAACTCTTCTGCAACACAGATGAGCAGACCTGTACTAACTGTTCTTTGGGTAACGTAATTTAAAAAAATGTCACTTGACTAACAAACCCACCTATTAGACTTATGTTTCTGCCAGTGAGTGTGGGTGGTAATACTCTTACCTCATTTAAATCACTAAGTTCTGTATCCAGTTTATACTTGACAGCTGGGTGGAATTCAGCATTGAATCTAGTGACATTTAAAGTATTTTGGTATCCTCTGTGTTGCTCTCTGCAACAGATCCAAAGGGGTCCCTTTAGTTGTGTCTGCCAACCAAATCTTCATGTCTCATGTCCTAGAACATTTGAAACAGAGAATCCCGGGTTTGAGGAAATTGAACTTTGCCTTGGCATCTTCAAAGGGCATAAATTGCTTTCTGGAGGTGTTCTCTGTTTTCATGCAATAATTAGAGTTTGGGACTACTACTTGGAAATGGTGACTAAATTTTAGGTGGCTGAAATTAGGTGAAATAATTTTCTTTCTATGCCTTGCATACACCTGGGTTAATAATCAATCTCTACTCTGAGACATAATTATATGTTCTATATAATTATATATTCTAATAATACAGAAAATTGTATGAAATACACTACACTAAAACCTTCAGTAAGGTATATAAAATATTAATATGAAGAATTGTGTATATAATACTCTAATCTTTTATTTGAATGCAAGCTGGAGGTAAATTTTAGTCTTCAACTTGTAATGGCTAGAATTTGTAGCCCAGTTTACAGGCTTATAAATATGGCGCTTTCTCTAAATCTATGTTTCTCAGCTTCCTTTAACTAAAATGTGAAAAATGAGAGCATGAGATTTACATTAGAAAATATATCAATTATCTGTGATAATAATGTAACTTTTATATACACGTGTTCTTAGAACTTTAGAGAGGATATTTCATAAGCTAGGGAAAGGGGAATAGAACAACATAAAGTTATAATTTGTTTTGCTTAAATTTGCAATATTTTTTCCAGTACTTTATGGTACCTATATTTTAACAAATTATGTTTTTGCAGTAATACAACATTGTGGTTTACTACTTGGTAGGTAATCATGACCTCAAATTCAAGGTCAATGCATTCAAGATCAATATAACATTTCAGCTATATCTAAAAGCTACCTAACCAAGACAAAGAGAAGGGAATAATGGAGGTACCTTGCATAAGAATGTTGGAGTCTGATTTTTAAATTTCATTTATTTTACTTTAAAATGCTACAGTTTCCAGTCTTTCAACTGTCTTATTTCTTGCAGAATGTTTGAATAAAATCTTTTTCTAAAGTAATGGAGAGGCATATCTGAACATTCATGGCAATGAATTTTAAGGGATTTTGCTTTTTTTTTTTTAGTAAGAGAAAAATTAATTCTATATTTCTGTTTATTCCCAACTCTGTCTTTTAAAGTATTCTTAGGCTGGTAGATGCTGAGACAGCCTGCTTTTGCTGACTACCTGCTAAACAAAAGCTTTCACAGTAGCCCAACTGAGAAAATTTTTACTTTGTTTCTCCCCTAGCATTGGTAGACCTGTCTAGTCCTGTAAAGATCATAAACTCCTCAGTACTCAGTGAAGACAGAAGAGTAAACCACATTGGCTTTTTCTACAACATGCTGTTTTGGGGATATGCTGTTCTGAAATACATTAGGATAATGTAAAATGCAAATTACTACTGATTTTCCAGCATTTTCACAAATGCCTTGTCCAATTACCCTCAAACTTTCTAGGGGAAAAAAGAAGTCATCTTCTTTCAGAATACCACACAAGAGAAATTTCTAATAGAACAGTCAGAAGTTAAAATTAGATGTAAGGGCCTAATTGAGCTTATAATGGAAGGTATTACAACCCTAGCTATGGAATGACTACAACAGCTCCACAATACCAGAAAATCATAAAGCTTTAGAGACAGACTGCTTGACATTATTTGGAAATGGAGGGCAAAAGTACTAGCAAAGAAAGGTCTGTGTTTATCACCATGCTGATATTGCTGTATATTGCATATCAGGAAAAAACCCTTATGCTGACTAAACACTGCCCACATTTGTGTTAAAAATCTAGAAAGCCAAGTACTTTGGGGACTATGTTTACTGAAGTCAGATGAGCAATTCTGGGTTTTCAACTATATAACATTTGACAAAATATTATACGAATCTAGCCTTAATTCACATACTAACACAGTAATTTTTCAGCTAAGGTACCACTGCTTTTCTCACCTGGGTCAGCTCCATATTAATCACACTTATGATCTGGGAAACATCTGAATGTGTTGGACAAAAATTTGCCTGTGGGAGTAAATAGCTTTTCTCCTACAACTTTATGCCTGAAGTTTGGCCTTAAGAGACCATTTTTATGCAGTTAATCAGGCCTGCATTAATTCCACTTAAATTTAGACATTTAACTTAAGTGGCTAAATCATGATTGGCACGGCTATAGGTCACTCAGGTCTCCACTGACTGTGTGAGGAGCTGACAGAAGCAGTGCTTGGTTCACTACCTTAAAACCATCTGGGAAAAATGTTATTCAGTGTGCCCAGTCCTTTTAAGTCAGGTGACGCATAAATAGGAAGAAAGCAGTGCTGACTACAGTCTTCAATGCAGTACCCAAGACAGCTCTGTCTTATAAAAAGAATTGCCTTTTGCAGCTGGATTGAATCAGCCTAGATTTACTATCCCACTGATGAGCTGAGTAGCACAGGTATGTGTCTGCAAGCATCTCTTTGTCTCAGTGCTTCTTTCTCAGTTTCAAATTAAATCTTTAACCATGTGCAATTTTTGTTTTGTTTTTTTCTTCTATACTTTTAAGACAAGTGGAACTGAGGACAGATACAGTCTGTGGAATTTTAGGAACTTGTAGAGTAGCAATCAGTGGATATATGTCCAAGTGGAGACCGGTGACAAATGGTGTTCGTCAGGGGTCAGTGGCATGGACAGTGGGATTGAGTGCACCCTTAGCAAATTGATGATGACACCAAACCGTGTGGTGCAGTTAACATGCTGGAGGGAAGGGATAACATCCACAGGGACCTGGACAGGTTTGGACTATACAAACTTCATGAAGTTCAACAAGACCAAGTATAAAGTCATTAACCTGAGTAGGGGCAATCCCAAGCACAAAGACAAGTTGAGTGGAAAATGCATCAAAGCAGCATAACCGGCAGGTCAAGGGATGTGATTCTTCTCCTCTACTGCACTCTCATGAGAGGAACATCTTCTCATTGGACAAATGGCTTTAAATTGAAAAAGGGTGGACTTAGTTTAGTTATGAGGAAGAAATTCTTTACTGTGAGGGTCGTGAGACACTGGAAGAGGTTGCCCAGAGAAGTTGTGGATGTCCCATCCTTGGAGGTGTTCAAGGCCCAGTTGGGGCTCTTGGCAACCTGGTCTAATGGAAGGTTGGTCTCTCTCCATGACAGGGAGCTGGAACTAGGTGATCCTTAAGGTCCCATCCCAATAACCATTCCATTTTTCTAAGATAGGATGGAGGCTATGTGTTTTGCTTCTTAAATATCTGCACAGTGGTGACTGTGATGGTGTCTCTGTTGTAGCTGAGCATTGCTAGTGGGTACACGTACTACTTGTGAATTACTGAACATAATGCTTTCAATTAGCTACTTATTCTATTTTGTTGAGGCACCCTAGTCTTCATATAGTACAAATTTAGTGGTCATTAGTGATTTCATTTAGTGATTTCATTAATTTTCTGGCTTACATTTTAATACTTTTTTTGTTTTTTAAGCCAAATCCAAATCAGCTATAGGTAAATAGAAATTTTTTTAACGGTATTTACAACCAACAGGTCTATTCAACAGTAAGAGGAATTGTACCTTGAAGAGTGCCCATTTCTCTCCTTGGCTGCAAAAGGTGAAAAATATGTTCAGCTGAGGTACAGATACTCACACTGTAGAGCTATAAAACTGGTTCATGCAAGGTCATGTCCTTATTGAGCAACAACTTTTGGTTCAGAAGTCCTGTGAAACATTTACATTTTGTTCTCTCCTGTGTTTGTGGGTAAGATCTGCATGTTGCCCTGCAGTGTCAGTGTCAGACAGAGGCTGAATGTCATTTTTGACGCAAGATCAGGCATGCACCATTCTGAAAGGATGCATTTCTAGTGAGCTGTAACTGTGCTGAGGTAGCCAGTGCTGAGTCCTGGTAAGGAACTAATCTTGTTACTTTGCTGTTGCGGGACTACATTTGTTTGCTTGTGTGTGACAGCACGGTGTTAGTGATACACATCTGGTAGAGTTCAGATGATGGAAATACTTTTTTCCTCTTTGCAGCCTATGTTTGCACTGGCCATGTGGTGGAAGGAGTGGGGGGAGCTGCTGAGTGGTGCTCTCTGGTGGTGCCCCGTGCCAGACACAGAGCTCAAGGGGTTTTCATCTTATTTTCACACCCTCAATGGCATCGATATATAAACTTTCTGCCTATAAAATTGTAGATATTTCTGTTTTCTTCAATGCCAAGAGGGATCCCTCCATTCAAAAATACAGTAGGTTCCCTGTTACTGTAAGACATTATAGGTCTTCATGTCATGAAAATAATTTTTGACGTAATTTCTGTCCATAAAGACATAATCTCTGAAGCTGCATCAAATTTGAGGTGATGACAAAGATAGATGCATAAAAAAATGTTTTTTCTTAAATATAGTACATTTATTATTTATAAGTGGATTTCTCTTCCTGTAGGGATTCAAAGCACATATCTTTTGCAGTTAATGGAAACAAAAAGAATGAACTGCCTGCTAGAATTTGAGATACTTTTAATAATAACAGGCACTTAAACTTGTCAGAAAATAAAGAAAAAGTAAAAAATTTTTGGAAGCAATTTTCATTTATATTTTGAGGATGGAAATTTTGGGGTCTCTTTGGCTGGAATTACAGCAATTATTTTTGTTATGCTGATTATATTGTACATCTATCCATGCATCAGCACTCTCAGCATGAGTCTTTTCTCAGCCTTGTTGTTTTGCTCTTAGGTAATTCATTCCTTCTTTAATTTTGCTGACTCCCATTTCCAAACCCACCAGACTAATTCATCTCTGGATATGGCACTACACATTTTCTTATGACAAAAAAGAAGGAATTACTGATGTTCACAGCTGGTAGTTTTCTGCTGGAGAAAGAGACTAATTCAAATCTAGAAGCAGCAAATGCAGCTTTACAATATATTAAAGGCTATGGACCTGTACTAAATAAACAACAGTACACGCATTACTGATGCCTTTTCCATTTAGTACTTAACATGAAAGAGTTAAAATTAAGGCCAATCTATGTAGTGTTCAATAAAGCTTTACTGTATTTTTTGCATATAAAACCTAGATTTTTAAGGCATCTTTACATCTTCCTGGTTCTCTCATATATTTTATTTCAGTTTTAGACCGCCAACAAGTGGTGCCTTTGAGAATGTCAGGCCTTGACTATTTGAATAATCTGAATGAAAATCATATTTTGTTTCTGAGGCTTGCAATTCAGAACCAATGAAAAGTGCTATGGGTTGACTTTTTAGTCATTTGTAGCAAGATTGTGGTGCTTTAATGCAAAATAATAATTATTGTATAATCTGTATGATACATATCTATATTACATGTTTGTATATGACTATATGTTTATATATGTTTATTATAAGACTACATGATGCCGTCCTGTAGGAAGCATTCAAACACAGTGTGTCCCTGAATTGTGGATTAGCTACAAGCATCTTTAATAAGAAAGGACTTAAGACTGGATTTTGTTAGTAATTGCGGCATCCACCTTATCTCTCCGTCAGCTAGGCTTAACTGGAATGACTCAGAATAGCTCAACAGCCTATTCAGATAATTTACCTGCACTCTGACACACTTAAGTGAGACATGCGATTGTCAGTAATTTACCTGCCATGGTAATTAGTTTGCTGTATCAGCTATAAATATGGCTCACACTGTATTCACTGTAGCACATTGTGCATTTAACTCTTCATGGTCAGCAGCTTTTATGGTCTCACCTGAAGTTAACAATACTGCTGATCTAAACACCTGTCTTATAACAGATGCCTATTTCTGTCAACCAGACACCTGGTTATAATGTTAATAATATATTTTCAAGTTAGTCCCTCTCCCTCTTCCACTGGCTTAAAATTTGAGACTTTCAGGCTGTAGTAGGCTGCAGTGATTCTTAATGATGTGTTAAAAGAAATAAACAAAAATACACAGCATAGTAAGTGGCAAATGTGCTGTGATAATATACTCTTCTTCATCTGTTTTTTGTAACTAGTCTTGTAAGTCACTGCTAAAACTCTTGTCTGTACCAGAATCACGCCTGGAGACTTTCTACTCCCTCCTTCCCTCCCTGTAAAAGACCTCTGTCTTTCTTCTTCCAACTTTTGCCACAGCCAAAATGCATAGTGCCTATCTACTTCCATACAAAGATGTCAGTGGAGCAGCACCAGTGAAACAACCTACTCAGACCTGCAGAACGACAGGCAGTGACACCTGAAGGAACTTGCCCAGGAATCTGAATGCTGAACACATGCTCTTGTGTTTGTTGCCTGAAACCACCTGATCTCTCTGTGTGCATGTATTTCTACGCACACATAAATGACCAGTAACAAATGGACTAAGGAGCTCCTATAATTTTAATAATGGGGGCAAATTAAATCTCAGAAATTTTAGTATCACAAAGAAAGAAAAGTTGTTTAGTTTCTTCCTTTTACCCCTCTTAAATCAGTGAAGAACTTTTTCATTATGCTAAAGATGACATTTCCATTTTCAAAATTCGGACATTTGTTAGCATTGTGATTATTTAATGATTTATACTCAATATGCATTCAGTCACAGACATAAAAAAGAAAACATATTTTAGAAAGTCTTGGGTACATTACCACAATAATTCTGTCATCAAGTACTTTGAAGCATAGACAAAATACATGACACAGTGGAACACTCGCTATTCACCGAATAAGTGCAAAGGAAAATATCTATGCTTGCCCAATGAGTAAGGTCAAAATAGGCAGAAGGTAGAGGGAATTCACTGTCAAGTCTGGTGTGCAGAAAATGGAAATTTTTTTAAAGTGCTGGTTGCTGTTTCTAAAAAAATTAGATTCTTTTAGAGATGCATTTTGCAGAATGCTGGTAGTTAATAAACAGATGGCTACATAACAGATTTCGGCTGGAGAGTACTCATCAAGGGACAGAAGAGTGGAGATATGACCTTGTGTTTTGAGGAAGGAGTGGGAGAAAAAAACAGTGTGCATCCTTTCTAAGTATCTATCTGGAAGCCTGCAAAGTCAACTTGATTCAGTGAGCCTTAGAGAAGCAAGAAGTGGTTCAAGGAGTTACCAGGTGACTAAACATAGAAGGTACCTCAATATCAACCAAAAAACTCTGGTCTTGAATATAACTTTTGCCATTATTTTAAACTCTAAATTAAATAAATAAAGCTCTCTGTATCATCTTTGCAACAGGCTGGGTTGTTATATTTTATAGCTGTGCTGAGATTGACAGTAATATCAGAGGAAAAATGAGTATGTGTTGTATTTGGGGAATGCAAGTACTTAAATTTCTGTAATTAGGCTTCAGAAAGTAAAATAGTGGTAGTTGTTTGCAACAATGCTATGCCAAGGATTGTGCCTTTCTGAACCAAAGGGGTCAGATGAAAAAACTTTTATTACTTTTAAAATGCTGATTAAAGAGTTTTTCAGCATCTTGAAACACTTTTCAGTAATTATGTTCCATTATGAAGACAGCCTTCACTGAAAGAATATGAGAAAATATGTTTTATTCAATATAAATGGTAGCAAGAATGACCAACCAATATAATCCTTATAGAATACTACTGCATATTGTATTAGTAGAAAGTAATTTACCGTATAAGACATCCTTCTACATTCTAACAGCAAAGAGGAAGTTTTATTCTCCACTCACTGTTGCTGGAAGCCTTGCATTTTTGTCTCATGGGAACATAGAAGCATGGCATTTTAAATGGTAAAGATGTTGACACTTGGTCAGATACAGAAAGAAATAGGACCAATTTCTCTTCAACCGTGATAGTTTTCACACTTTTCAAAGCTTTTCCTGGGGAACTTCAGAGAAAATCCAATGTGTACCCTAATCCAGTAGAAATTTAAACAATTAAATCTTCTGTGTTCATCATCTTTCTGAAGGCACACCGAAAAATTTACGACCTTTTTTCCCAACTTAATAGTTGTAAGAAAAAACCCCCAGTTTTGTAGTGATGGTTTAGGCATTGATGATAAAAAAAGGCTGATTTAGACTATTAAAACAGGAGTGTTTGCCATCTGGAATAGCTATATACTATATAACATCTGTTGATTTCAGTCTCCAGAACATCACTAACATAACTTACAATTAAGAAAAGCAGTGACTGTGTATAAACATAGGTGACCATTACTGAAAGAAACACTCCACAACAGATGTAATTTTGATACTATGTAATTCAACAATGCTCCATGCAATATTAATGGCCCTTCGCAACTTATTCTAATTTTAAAATTCATTACTAAATTGTTCAGCAGTATATAAAACAGATGTGTGGCACTGCAGCACCCAAGTTGCTGTATCCATTACAAAATTATGTTTTTACAATCTGCATGCAATTTGTCCTTTAAGTCTCATACAGAATCAACAGATCTTTCCAGGTGCTATGACTCACCTTCAGTTTCCTTATTCCCTTGAAAGGTTTCACTTGTGTTCCCTTATTATCTGTTTCAACATTAAATGTCAAGCTTTTATGGTTAGTTTAATTGGTACTGTTGCTCAACTCTTGATAGGCATATATTATAGGAAAACAGAACACAGAGAAAATGTTTTATTTTTCTTGTAATACCTATTTGCATTTGGTGGAGGTTAGAACTGACTTCTTTGTCCAAGCTTCCTTGGTCTTTCACTCACAAAAGGTATGAACAAGGAACAAACCTTGCACTTCTGAAAGATTAATTCAGATTTCTCCTATGGGTGACAATATATGCTTAGATGCTTTTTGCACATTCATCTCCCATAAATGTTGCAGAAAATGTTCTGGAGGAAATTATATGACCTGGGTTATAATTCTGTATGACAGTTTTGGTAGCGATAGAGAAGGAGAGGTGTTTTCTTCCCTTCTGTTGTGTGTGAATTGATGACAGGATGACAAGACAGAAAGTTTGGTTGAGGTGTTTGTCTTAATACATGGAATAAAAAAAAGGTAGAGAGACATTTGTCCAATTGTAGTAGCTGAAACATGAAAGCTGATGAGGTAAACAGGCAAAACATAAGGCCACAGCATAAGGCTATGCAAAGTACAACATGGTATACCAGCAAAGAAGGAAAAAGAGTGTTGGTTTGAAATGATATATCCATGTTACTTACTTTAAATTCCAAGCTATGCACCACATCCAAATGCAAAAAAACCCCAAACAAACAGCATGAAAGTATATATAAATGGGCTCAAATGTGGTCAGATTGCAACTTTACTCAGTTTGTTCCTAAACATGTATTAATGTGTAGGTTTGGTCTATTCAGTTTCAAAGTCTGTAGAGGATGAGATCAGACTCTAAATATGTCTAATGAAATTACAACAGAGATGCAAATCAATTTTCATTTGAAGTATCTGACTTAGGTTTGATTTCTAGATTGACTACTAAGATGGAAAAATTACTGGGCTGGTCTTGTGTAGTTACCCTGTTGTGGTATCATCAATAGGGATATTTCCAAGTTAACTGCTTTGGACTGAGTCTAGTTTAAACTGCTTTGCATAGTTTAAAGGCAGTACAGGCAAAATACTTTTAAAAATTGTGTTAGAATGCATTTATGTGATCATGTAAACATTTCCATTGTTATTCTCTAGACTTGAAGCAAGACTTCTGCAGCATGGTAGCTAGCTAGAGTGCATTGTGATACACAGAAGCTGTGCACTATCTATGCCACAGCACAGGTTTGACCCAGTTGGCAGTCTGCACCTAGAGTAAAAATATGCCTGATGCAGGATTCATCCTGTATAATTTCAGAGGACCATCAGTTGTGTGTCTAAAGCTGAATGAATCATCTTATTTCTCCCCATAGTCTTTAGACAGAAATTGGAACCCTCAGGAGGCTTTTTTTTTTTTTTCCTGATTTATCTTAGATGTCATTGGGAGAGATGAATTTCCTTTTAGAACTGTTTGCAAAGAAAGGTAGGATGACTAGGACAGACATAGAGTGAAGATACCTAAGCTAGTGCTAATAAATTCGATTCCTGTTGCAACCCCTCACCACCCAACTCCCATCCCCCATAATCAGAATTATTTAAATATTTAAACTTCCTCCAGTAAATCTAGATGGAGCTTGGCGTATTTCTATCATGTAGGCCTTAATTTTGAAATGCCTAGAGAAATGTTACCTTGATTTTCTAAATCATTATTATTCTTATAGGAACCCTGTGGCCCCGGTGAGTGGCATAACATTAGAAATAACAACATCAAATAACTTACTTGTTTTTTTCCCACCCAGTACATTAAGAGTGAGAAAGATATGTTGAAAGGTGAGAAAAATATTACATAACAGCTACAGAATCAGCCTTTTTCTTTTTCCTTGAATAGGCAGTATAGGGAAAATTGCTCAGCTATAGAGTTAAACAGGAGTAATCCCAAATGGTGGGAAGAAGGGCACTTCATAGTCACGTAATCAACTGAAAGAGCATTTAGAAAGAACAGACAGCTGGCCCAATCCAAACATCAGCAGCCAAGTGGGAGAGTTTGCCATTCTGTAAATGGCAAAATAACAAACACCTGACCTGAAGATAATAGGTTAATTGCTTTAATATTACATTTTGCATTGACGTTTGTTTTAATGCTGTGATGGATAAAAAGAGGTCATTTTTTTTTTTTAATTCAGGCCTTCCAGAACTCCAAATGCCTGCCCGGTGGCCTGATGAAAAACATCTCTTAGGTGATAAAATGAGTTGCATGCAAATGACAAGTAGGCTTGATGTGCCCTGAAAGCATTCAGCTTGGAGTGACCTGTGATCATAAATTACTGGCATGCTGCATCAGATCCTAGACTTGTAATTTCATCAAGATCAACAAGATGCAATCTTGAAAACTGTTTGCATGATGTGAGGACAAATTGATGCCCTTGTCCTCCCAGACTGCTGGATCTGATGCTTGGGAGCCTGACTACTTTGTGTCTCTAAGTAGCAGTATAGGGCCATTGTAAATAATTAAGTAGAAATTTGTTACCCTTTTGTCAAATGTATTTGTGATGTTACTCTTCATTCGCCTCCATTAAGAAATCCCTTGATTAAATTTTAAAGTCTTAAACAATTTGAAAGGCTGAGAGCATAGGACACAAACTACAATCTGAATGTTTTGCACAGGAAAGTCATATTCTCTCTGGGAGAAAAGAAAATAATGTCAAGTATTTAATATTCAATCCCATGATTCTCTTTCAAGACTTTCAAGATTTGATTACCAACTCAGTGTCTGGTGCTTGTAGGTCATTTATTTTCTCATTTATTTGCTTTTAGAGATGCAGAATTTCCCTCTCAATATACTTACAAATGTTTCTATATAAATAGAATGTATGGCTGAGAACTTAATCCCATGCAGCTGTATCAAGAGGGTGCAAATAGAGTAGTCCATAAAAATGTGGATTCTTCAGAGTACATGTGACTGCTCCTAACTTAAAAGCCTCGATTCTATTAATAAACAGATGCTAAATTTTCTGAAAAGTTTGAGAAAGACACAGTATTTTTAATAATAAGTGGAAAAATTGATTACCTTTGTTTTCTGCATCTGGAGAAGTGATTGGCAATAATTTTTGTAATGATATACCTCTTCAAATATATATACACATTTATGAAACACACTTATTATCATACATGTCTTGAAGTAGACATATAACATGACAGTGAGAAAAGTCACTTACTGTGCCTTGGATAAAAACACAATCTATACTCCAGGAAGAAAAACTTTATCAGGGATTATCAGGTATTCCCACAGCAGAGAGCTTAATTTTGGAAGAGGACATATTGTAGATGTTGACCTAATGACCAAAAAATATTATTGTGCAGGCCTAGCTGCTCTCACAAATATTAGTTGTTTAGAGGTGATGATTGAGAGGGATAAGATGATTAGATGGGATGGAGTACTCCTAATACAAGAAGAGGCTAAGAAAAATGGGATTGTTCAGTCTGGAGAAGAGAAGGCTTCAGGGTGACCTAAATGTGGCCTTCCTGAAGGGAGCCTATGGGAAAGATGGAGAGAGAGTTTTTACAAGGGGGTGTAGTGACAGGACAAGGGGGAATGGCTTAAAACTGAAATACAGTAGGTTTAGATTAGATATTAGGAAGAAATTCTTTACTCAGAACATTGCAAAGCACTAGAACAGGTTGCCCAGAGAAGTTGTGGATCTCCCACCCCTGAAGGTATTCAAGGCCAGGTTGGATGGGGCTCTGAGCAACTCAGTCTAGTAAAAAGTACCCATGGCAGGGAGTTGGAACTAATGATCTGAGGTCCCTTCCAACCCAAACCATTATTCTATGGTTCTGTGAAACAGATAATTACTGTATTTTGTTTCTGATTTCCTTAAGTTTATACACTCAGTTACAAATAGCCTCCATCCCTTAAAGGCACATATAATTTTTTACCTCAGTCCAGTGAAGCAGTAAACACCAAAAGCATTCTAGTATAGGATAATATTTAAAAAGCATTCCCATGGATAACAGCTCCTCAGTCATTATACCACATTTGCACTCCCTAACTAAAATGCTGTGAAAAATGACAGCTCCCTTTCACAGAATTGTTTACTCCCCCAGTAATATCTGAACACCCATTTGGAAGATTTGAGTCATTAATATACATTGCAGACAATGTATGCACTCCTAAGACCTTATATTTTGAAATACATGTGCACTAAGTATTTGCATACAGGAAATGATTACTCATCCAGTTTGCACATCAGAAAGATCTAATTACATCTCATTGAGTCATTTTCCTAATTACATGCTCTCATTTCAAAATTTTATGATGTTGGGTTAGATACTTTCCCCCAGTTAAACTTTATAAAACTCTCTGTAAGACAAATTTCTCTGCCTCTCCTCTGCCAACATCTCATTATTCTCTAGGCTTGATCCACACTGTCCCTCCAGCTAAGTGCATATAGTTTATTCTGAAATAGATAGGCTGTTTCTAAGAAAACCTCAAGAAAACCTACATATGTAGCACTCTAGGTATATCTACATCTTCTAAATAAATGAGCTGACTCCACAGACAACATTTTCGATGTCTGTCAGAGAGCAAGACAGGCTCATACACTGAGCTACAAAAGCATGTTCAGCAACTGTTAGTGGCTGCAGGCTGTGTAATGACTACCACAGAGAACATTATAAACCGCAAGCTGAGCAAAGCTACAGGCAAGATGGACTACATTATGTTGTCCAATGCATGGTAGACATAATAGCTCAGTAACAGAAAAAAAACCCCTTGTATGTACTTGTCAGAGTTGTGCTCCAGCAGCAGATTTTACTTTTTTAGTTCCTCCACAGGGAAGTCTACAGTTCTTCAGAGTTGCAATTGCAGAAAAATACTAGTTAAAAAAAAAATTCTAACAAACTTATGATATCTGAGGTCCGGTTTCTACTCTGGACACTGCAGATCTAAATTTGGCAAGCTCTGTTGAAGTCAGTGATTATTTTTGACAGAAAAGTGGGCCTGTGTTATGCAACAGTTCACTAGTTGTCCAATACACTCAAAAAATCAAGGGAGTGATGCCTCTTGAACAGGTGATGACATGGGAAAATGAATTATTTTTGGGCATGTGGTATTCTCTTTGTTTAGAATCTTTAACTTGCTTACAGTAATTTGTATTGCAATGTTGAACAAACAAATAAACATTTCTCAGAAGAACTTCTAAAATAATATTTTTGATCCACTTTTATAAAATTCTAATGTACACATCTTCAAGTTGCTTTGCAACTTCAGTATTGGAATAGTCTATAAAGTACCCACAAAAATTACAAGCAGATACCATAGTCCCAGTACTGTGAATTGTAAGTTTGCCTGTTTGTGGCCACAGAGATCCATACCACTGTCATGTAACCGAGGTGTGGCTGAGCCGAATTTCAGGTCAAGTAACTGCTTTCTGCCCCCTGAAGTTGGTCTGCTAATTTTAACTGAATAAATTATTATTCAGTATTTTCTGTCCAGACATCTGGTTTGCTAAGTGCTTTCAATTATGTCCCAGGATCCTTGTCAGAGGTGGCTGGACCTTGTTTGTTGTGATTTGTTTATGCAAGTATTGTTCTACTATGGCCAATTATTTCCAGTGTAATATTGCCTCCAACTTTCTTTGAGCCACTGCTCTTACTCACTTATTTATAAAGGAAAGCCCTTACTATTTGCCAGTTATTAGTAAGCTGTGGTATGTGCACTACTGAAGGATAAGAAGGAAACTTTGATGTCATAGGTACTGATTACTGGCAAAATGTGACATAATGGATCACTGGTCTACCTCTGTTGCCTAGTTACTGAAACAGAAGTTCTTGTGGGCAGAATGTGTTGTCCAGTGCTCATTTGAGAAAGAAAGGACAAAATAAAACAGCTGTGTGAATGTGATTTTTTGTCATATGCCATTGTGGAATATCCTGTGTTGAGTATATATAGTCACAGGAGAATATATACGTATTTTTATGTATATATGTACATGCACACACACACTGATACATTTCTCATTTTCTGACATATATATATGTATATAATTACAGGCACATTGGCCTGTGTCTGTGCCACCAGTCCACCAGTTCTTGGCAACTTCTACTACCTTGCTTGGTGGAACCATTCATTGAGGGTGATATTGAGAATATTTTAGATGAAGTTGTCCCAGCGGCCCAATTTCAGCTGATACTATGCTGTGAAAACTTTCTCATAGTGCACTCAATCCTTATTTCAGGGTCAGTTTCTTACATTTTGGCATAGGCGTACTCTGCTTATAAGCATTTCTTTGTGTTAGTAAGTAACAGATACATTTTCTTCACTCTTTCTGGCTGGCCACAACACTTGAAAATGCATTATCATAAACCTCTGCTTGTATACGTAAATACTATCTTAAGAAGAAAAATTCTACTGAGGACTCAGCTCCTTTAGAATCTGAGCAATGACTCGTCTCAGTGAAATTTTACAATATTTAGATCACTTGGTTGTATATTTTTTTCCTATTTATAACTATACCTTTGTGAAAACTTTGCTGTTTTTGAAAACACTGTATAATTTTTTTTTTTTAAGTGGTTAAATACTTTACTTGGTTTAATCTCAGAATACGCCCATTAGTTTTCATAGACTAGTTTGGAGTTCTGTTTCCAATCTGAATATAAGAGCTTTTTTGCCTTTAGTAAAGCAAAACCAGAAAACAACGCTTAGAAATGTATAATAAAATAAGATTGTCTTGTTGTTTGGTAGGTGATTTAACATTTGAGCCTCTGTTATTTGCATATCAAAATAAGACATAAAAACAGCTTGAAAACAACAACTGCAAAGCAGTAACAAGAAGCTGTCTACCAAAACTCATATATAACTCAGACTGGGATAGACTGATCCATTGTATATATTTATGTCATTTTTGGAAACACAGGGAAAACCCCCATGTATCAAATACCCAAGACTGCAGTTTATTGTAATTGCATTTGCTCATTACTGAATTATTTTTTGCAAAAAATTTTCTGCTTTAGAGTTTTAGTTCTTCTAGAATTTCCTGTGCTCTTCCCTGCAATGATTTTTTTTCTTCTTTTCACTTGCCTTTTTAACTCAGTTGAAAACTGCTCTTACTTCTCCTGGGAATGTAACTGCCCTTTCTGGTTATTGTTTGGAAATGTAGCTCTTTTAACAAATATAAAGGCAACATAGGCTGTACATTTTGTTTCTAAACTGAAACAACATATGCAGCTAACCCTAATTTGCTATCATTAAAGAAGAATCAAGTAAGTGGAACAAAGAACTCTGTCTACAAATAACAAAAATTCACTTCCACCTAGACATGTAGTCACATGGACCAGCTGTTATAAATTGACATTTCCTTCAACAGAGCTCTACCAAGTGACACCAGCTGAGCATCTGGCATCTATTTAGAGGATAAAATATGAAATCCATTTGCTGTTTCAATATACATCTATGCTTTCAATAGATAGAGGGGTTGTTTGAGTGGGAATATCAATCTTCATGTTATTAGTCAACAGATTAAAGCTAATCTGAGAAGCACTGGTGATTACATACATATTTGGATTTTAACAGGTTCGTGGTTTTGCAAAACTGTGAGTAATTATATGCCTGCCTGAGTGAAATGGGATTAAATAAATCAGTAATTTATTATGGGAATTTTCATCGATTTAGCGTGCAAATCATCAGTAATAGCATGCACTGTGCCAAAGAGTGAGTCAAGCTGAGCTCATCGAAAACTCTCATCTAAACTCCACTCTTTAGAATAGTTCGGACACATGATTGACAACACTTGAGGTGCATATAACTCTTCATTTTGCTCTGCCCTCATAAGAGATCAGCCTTTTTGCTATGAAGGCAGAGAATTATTACCCACGCATTTTCTCAGAGATGACTTCTCTGTTCCATATTTACACTTGTGGTACTCTTTCAAACTCTGCTCTTTTCATTTTGTTTGTTAGATTTTTGAGTCTTACTTGCTGGAAAAGAGTAATTGAGATTATTTTAATTCACAACAAAAGTGGTGATGCTTTGGGGTTGTGTCGTTGTCAATGTATAATTCCCATTTGTGTTTCATGAATAGGCTGCTGCGTTTTACACTTCATTTTGAAGGTAACATTAAGTGCAGCTTAAAGCATTCATTTTAAAGCAGGAAGTTGGCACGTAGAGCTAGACTATAGCTGGGAAGCTTTGACAGAGCAATCAAGGGCCATCAACACTTAATGGCTCTACACCAGTGGATCAATGTGCTTGCTAGCAGCAGGGCCATTGACTTTGAACAGCTCTGCCCAGAAGGGGAAAGGGTGCATGTTCATGTCAGAGCTGGAAAATTTGCAGCATAAGCGCAGAGGGTTGAGAGTCACAGGCTGTTTAAAAGGGGAAAGCTTTTGGTGCAAACAGGGAAGTTTCTCCTTCAGTAGCCAGGTATGCAGTTCAGCCAGGCCAGAGGGTTGTGGGTCTCAAAGACAACCTAAATCCTGAATTCACTCTCTTGCTGAATGAACAGGAATGGCAAATGTTCTCTGGGATGTTGAATTTTAGGTACATTTGTGCTTTAATATTAAAATATGAAATTGTATATGCATATTTGAGAAATTGCATAGCTGAGTCAGTGGTTCTTCCTTTCCCTGTGCATTGTGCCTGAATCTTGCCATGAGGAAATCAGACTACACTGCAGCACAAAAAATTTTTTCAAAAATTTCCAAGTCAAATTTTTCTAGCCAGCTGTGTCTTAAGGAGGCTCATGCACAGGTTTCACAGTGTTATCAGAAGCACCATATGGTGTTCCATTACATACAGAGGATCTGACTTGATTGTGCACTAAAGAAGTTTATCCAAGGAAGTTGCCTGGAATTTATGATCAGCCATTAGCTAGTGTTAGTAGATGCAGAAACTTATGGGATCCAGCTTCTGTCCAGATCTGACAGTGCAAGTGAAGTCTCGACAAGTCTGTGTATCAGTAGAGGGGGGTTGGGTTTCATACTTACGTGGCAAAAGAACACTAAAAAAATTTTAGGGGGTTGTGCACCCTCTGACTAGCAAAATTCAGTAGTGTGACAGTTGCTCAGGTAATTGAATATTCCATTTAGGAGCTGAAGAAACATCTGATAAATGGACTATGAGGACGAAATTCACTATTTTCTGCAAAATGCCTGTGATACTGGATATATGAAGGCATGTAATGGGTAAAAGGTACACTAGATTCACAGACAAATCAACATGCTTGAGAAAAAGGTGGTTAATGGAATGTGGTCGTTAGAATGGGACTGTTTCAGGGGATAAATAGGTTTTCAACAGTCAATTTCAAAGGATATATCACAGACAAGTACAGAGATTGACTGGTTTTAAAACAGAAACATTTATATAATACAGCCAAACCCTACAGCTTGTGGGCACTGATACCCCATCAACACATCACAAGCTTTTATTTAATTAAGCGTGATTTAGGAAAAAGCATTTAGAACACAGTTTGCTCCATCACATCAAATCAATTTAAATTAACAGACCAATGTTTCAGCTGTAAACAGATGCTAATTGAGGACAAGATGCTAGAAGTTACAAGGCACCTCTTGCAAGCTTTAAAGAACTTCAATTTCTGTTTGCTACAGTGGGAACAGAGTAATAATCCACATCTTTCACAAAAAGTTGGGGTCTTTGCAGGATTTTTTTCAGGTCTTGTGCAGTTACTCTCACTGTAAGGTCTGTGTTTGCTGCAATTGTAAATAAATGCTTAGCCAACTCTTAGGTAACAATCTGAAGAGGTGTTGATTAGGTATGTGATGAGATCAAGTGTGTTCCTCAATGGACAGTAATTTTTGGTGTTATTATCCAGTGACATAATTTAAAGGAAGTTTTTTTCCTTTGAGACAATTTAATATAGCTCCAGCAGAAGCGGTTATTATTGAAATCCTTTTGTAATATTTAATTTGCTAATGCTACTTGAATAATTAACAATAACAACAAGAAAGAAATTCCCAAATGATGAGTTAATCTCATTTTCTTATTTTTCTCTTTTTCTTTTTTTTTTTCTTCCCTCCAACTAAAATCCAGAGGAACAAGCTGTTTGTTGGGTCAGATTTAACAAATGGATGTGCAGTCTCTGTTACCAGGGTTACAAATTATGGCCATCTTCTCTCAAAATCATAGGAACAAGACTACAACAAACATAAATTACCTATAATTTTCTTATTCCAATAATTCAAATTCACATTTCCATTATTGGCAATGAGTAAAGGAAAAAATGATTCATGTTGCAGTGAAAAGCTATTGAGGTCTAAGATTACTTAGGCTTTTGAGTGAAAGGTGCCTGTTACTATAAATGTGGAAAGCTAAAATAAAATCCTTGGGTAGATTAGAAGATGTGTTTAAGATCTTTGCAGCTATTTGACTGGAAATGTGTGTTACTATTTGACATTTTATAGTCCCCCTAAATTTTCCAGTTTATTATTTGAACATTGAAATCAATCTCATTAATCTCATTTTCAACCAGGTCTAAGAATTATGGGTGATGTCCCCTCACCAAAAAAAAAAAAAAAAAAAAAAAAAAAAAAAAAAAAAAAAAAAAAATTATGAGCAAAGTTGGAATAACTCTTATCTAGTCTCACTGACTTCCTAGTAGTGAGCTAGAAATTTAGAAATTACCTTAAACAAGAGCTAAGCTGTTCACAAATTAGGATGTCCTTTTTTGAGGATTTGTATTAATTCCACAGAGAAATAAGAGCCAGGCTAGAGCCAGGCTCTTTTCTGTTCTGGTCTACCTTGAAGCAGAGGGAAGCAGTGTATAAAAGACATACTTTCTGCAGCATTTTTACTGCACTGTGTGTCTGTAGCCAGTGCTCTAAAAACCTGGGAGTTTATCCTCACTTCGATATTTTAGAAAATAGAAATTTCTCTGTCTTCAGAACTTCATGACATTCAAGGCAAGGTATTTCCTGCTGTGCTGCACTGCTTCATCACTTCACACATGGGTCACGAGTATGAAGGTCATTGCCCTTTCTAACGAGGCAATGAAGGTCTATGGCTTTTAAAAAACATTGCTCATTTTGATATCTTGAATAAAGGAAGGTGTATTGAAGCTACGATTCCTCTGACCCAGGAGAGTTCATCTTTAATGTCTGCACATCTGCACCCAAAATATATGTGGACTATAGGCAAAGAAACTTAGAGTTTGAGTCCTTAGGGAGAAATCACATCACTTGGGCTCCCATGAATCACAACCTAAAATTTTTGGGGATTTTTTCTGTTGAGTACAAAGAAAGTGTGCAGTAACCAACTGAAACCAGGTATCTAAGTTTGATCTGACAGAATCAGTTGAGAAAACATGCCACTGTGTGATGGCACCCTCCACTGAGTCACTGGAAATACCCTAGTCTTGGATCAGGCCCAGAATCAAGACTTGCAATATCCTGTTCAATATTTTTCAAACAAAACTGGCCTAAATATTTAAAATTGAATGGTCTTAAGTGTAAATGCATTATGAATATAAAATATTTCATAATACCTAATCTCTAGTGATAAAACAGTAAAAACAGTGATTTCAGATAGATAGTATGTTAATATAAATTTATATACTTAAAATAAATGCACTTACTGGTATGTCCATTAATAAATGCAAGAAAGAACAACATTTTAAAAATCAAAGTACTTGAAACACTGTTTTTATGGTCTGGAGTGTTTTGACTGTTAATTTCAAAAATTTGTACTTCTATTTAAATTAAGAATTACCTCTTTTATCTTTAGTGAAATATTAGAGTATGCTGAGAAAGAAAGAAAGAATCAGTTTCTAAAAAGTCCTAAATACTAGTTTTCCAGTACTATTCTACTGTTCCTTTATCAAACAGATCAGATGAATTATTTAAAATGCATTTAAATAAACAGAATACTTTTTTTTTCCCCCCACCATCAATTAAACAATAAATGTGAGAACATGTGACTTTTATTCTAAAGAATGAAGTAGTTTGGGGTGCTGAGCATTAATCACTTTAGCACACTAAATAAAGGAAAGAGATATACTTCAGTGGTGGTTCTAATTTCATCAGTTTATTTTATATCCCTTCCAGATGCTCACAGCAAGAAAGAACAAGAGAATATTTGTAGCTTCATGTCCTCATTCTGACTTGAAATTTATTAAACATATATTAATACATTTAGAAAAGTTCTAACTGCTTTTGCAGTAAGACAAAGTGTTGACCGATAGTAGCCACAGAGACTTAATTTCATAAATAAATTTCCACAATTTTTTTGCCATACATGGGCTTTTTATTAAAGCATTTTCCATCATAAGTAAATTAAAAATAAAATGTGCCATTGGATCAATCTTTTCAGCTCCTGAATGCTGATGAAAAGAATTGCAATAAGCTAAAGTGTAAGAATTCTGGTTGGCAACATGAAATCCAGTTTCATTATAGTCGATGAAAAGCTCTGCTATTGATTTCTGTACCACCCAGATTCTTCCTAAACACCATTTGCTAATAGGCACTTCCATAGCCAGGGGAATGTTTGCTGTCACCAGCAGAGTAAGCAGGGCAGCAGTCCTGTCACTGCAGAGGCCACGGGGGGGTGGAAGGAGCCTGAAGTACGGTTAAAGCTGGACAAGGCCCAGGCACTTCATGTGCACCTACTGAATGCACTAAGATGAAACAAAGTGGTTTGGATTTTAATTTTCTCCCTCTGACAATCACTAGTCGACAACTCAGCCTCTCTGAAACAGCTCTTGAAAGCTGCATACCTTGTGCTGACCATGGCTTTTGAAGCACTGAGCTTTTGTGTTCATGTACATTTTTGTGCCTTGTGCTATAAAGTGTGTCTTGAAGCACCTGACCTGTGGCTTTATTATGATACCCTTGGAGCCCTGGGTGGACGACTTGAAAATCCTTTGTTTTCTTAGCTTGCTTCACACATTTGAAGAATGAATATAAGCAGAACTAGCTCCAGCTGCAATTGTACATAGCCTACAACCAATTTATCTAGCTATGCTCTATTTTGTTTAAAGCAGCTTATGTTCTCCTCTTTTGGGAAATAAAAGCTTTTCTATAATGGGATAAGGGAGAAGACATTGTTAATTACTCAATTTAATTTTCTTTTTTTTTTCAAAAGAGCAGAGTAAGAACAGGCCTTGTTTACAAAAGAAACAAAAGATATTTAATTTTAGCTTCAATTAACTGTAGCACAGACACCTTTTAAGAGTCCCCTTTTCAGGTATTAACAAACCTTTTAGCCTGTCTTACAGGGAGGTGAGAAAACTTTAGTTACAAATAGAACTTGCTGTTACTAAGGCCTTCAGGATCACATTTCATTTCCAATTTGGAAAATATCTCTACAAAAACTTTAGTGGAAGTCTTTGGGTTTTCTCAAAATGCTGGCAGGTTGCTATTCCTAATTTCATCTTTCTGATGATATATGACTCACTTTGTTATGACTATTTTTCTCTGCTTTGCTTTTCACTATATTATGCTGATGGAGTTAATGTCCAGTGCAAGCCCTAACTCCCTATTTGGGAGTTTTTTTCCCAAACTCTCTAACTGGTCCTGATCAAAGCTACTTTGTGCCCTTTATGTGCCTGATTCTCCTCAGACGTAATCAACAAAATGAGAAAGAGGAGAATGAAGAACTGAGGAATTAAAAAATTATTGACCTCTGGGTTTGTGCAAGGAGGCATTGGTTCAGAGGGCTTCTCCCAAGCCCCTCACTTAAGACAGCTATTGATGCTGTTTCAGTAAATGAATAAACTTGATCTGCTGGTAAAGAGCTTTGGCAGGAAACGACAATTCTGTGCCATATATTAAAAATGTGTAAAAACTTTGGTTGAAACATAACTTCGATTTTATTTTTCTGACTATCTACTCAGATAGTTGAACTGAAATGATGAAGTAACTAAAATAACCAATCAACTTAGTAGCTTCAGAAATCTGCATCCAAGGTCCTAAAATTTACCAAATACAAGTAAGTGTAGTAACAACTACATTCCAGCCACAGTGATATTTTTCCAATTATTCAAAGCGCCTTTATGAACACTAAAGGTACAAGAACTATATTTTCTTCAATACAAGTATCTTGATACGTTTTACCAAACTATTATCTATTTTTAAAGGTTAGGCAGAATGTCTAAGGCAACACAGAGCTCCATGAACTCCAAGATACATGAGATATTTTTTCTTTTTTTCAATAAAAGCTTGGAGTCGTTATTTACAAGTCACCACATTTCTAGGTTCTTCTTTCATACTAAAACTTAAATTATTTTGTAGGGTAAAAGCCTTACAAAAATATATATATTTAAATTTCAAAAAAGTTTTGTTAGACTTCAAAGATATATGGAAAGAAAAGTATTACTTTAAATAAATATCTAAATTATTGAATAACTAGTCACCAGCCTTATAGCACTTACACTAATTTTAAACAATTTAAGAAGTTGAATAGCATCAAAGTTATTTCAGAGTGTCACTTTAGGGAATGACATTCTAAACTCAGTAATGGCCAGCTTGTTTATGTTAATAAGAAACTTCAAAATCTGTTACTTTTGCTCTTCTTTTTTCAGAGTATCTGGGGGGAAAAAATGCAGTCTGAATGTTATGAGGCTTTGACTTCTGTCAATAAGATGGCTTCAGAGCTTTCTTGTGCTGAAAAAATACAAAAGAAAGACAAAGAGCTGAAGCCGATAGGGACAAAATTCCAGAGTGTTCAAGAAAACAGTGTCCTAATCAATCTGAAAGTGAAATATTAGGCAATTAACACTGAAAGCCTGTTTAATTAGGGTGAATCATGTAAAAGGAAATGTTGGGTAGTCTTATTTATTTACCCTTTTGCTAGAATTACAATTCAAAGTTTCTACACATAAGTAGTAAAGATGTCTCATATTCCATAAACATTATGAGTTATTCTGCTAGTTAATTCTCAGTTCAATATGAGCAGCATTTTTCAGTTAATGAGAGCCTAGATGCAGGACTAGTGGGAAAAAATCATTATATACAATAAGGAACATACACAACACCTATGCAAACAGCTAATACCTCGGGTGTCCTAATGTGAAAAAATCATTGGAAAAGTTTTTTTTTTTATCATGCAATCACACTCCAAGCACTTGTTCACCAAATTCTCAGAGACCCGCAGTCTGTTTTCTTCAGAGACTAAAATACTAACAAGTACTTGTTTGTTAGAAAATGGAAAATCTGTACAGATTTTATTCAATACATATTTAATAAAGTGCTTGCCTGCAAAATATATCTAAACACAATATACAGGCTATTTAGAAGAACATGCTTTCTCCAATATGACACTTTAGATAGTACGACTTTGCCAGTGCATCGCTCTTGAGACCGGATCAATAACTGACATGTAGAAGTCTGCTGGAGACATTTAATTTTTAACCATTCTACCTTTCTTCACTTCAAGGTGAGCAAATATTGACTGACTGTTTTCATAATCCATGGTGACCAGCTGTATACTTGCTACCTGAGGAGAATATTCATAATATTTTCTACATATGAAGGTAAAGAAGAAACAGACATATATTGGTTTCTATGCCTGTATTTTAGAATTCTATAAAAAAGCATTAAAAAGTTTGAAAAAGAGTATTTGGAAGGCAAATAAATAAATAAATAAATAAACACAGAGTTCCATTATGCAAGGCTGTTTGCTAACTGCAGCTGTCATTTCAGGGCAAGCAGTGAGCAGGCTTGTAGCAGACCCATGCAGAGTTTGGACTTTGCAGACGGAGACAAGGACTTTTCCTCTGCTGAAGAACTATATTATCCACCATAAAGAAAAGCGTGCTGGTGTGAGATATCCTCATTAGCCTGCTCTGCTTAGCAGGTGTGCTGCTGCCAGCTGTGCCAGCTGCAGCTTGGTGGTGGCCCTCAGAGTCAAGCGCACGCACAGTCAAGGTAAAGCACAGCAGCAATCGGCTCTTTTGTGATAGGATCATGGACTTTCAGATCATCACCTGTAAAGTTTACTGTATGTAAATGTTGTGAATGTTTTTTTTTTTACTGTTATGCAGCACCCAAAAATAACAAAAATGTAGCTGGAAACAGGAATTCAATAGGAAGTTGCAAGTAGCCACAAGAATTCCAGGAAAATTATGCTGGATAATTAGCAGTAAAAGACAGTATGTAGCATCCCTAGCTGTCAAAGATATAGAAATTGTACTTCAGAAGTTTTTTTACTGCCAAAAAAGTGTAGCTGAAGAAATGAAACTGCAGTTGATGTAAAGTTACATTTGCAAGAACTGGAGAGGGAATCTTCTTAGTGGCTTACTGCTATTTATGTTGTCCCATCAGTCTCTTTACATTATTCCTCATGTCAAGGTGTTAGTGTCAAAAATTGCCTTTTACTCATGCCTCCTTTTAGAAGGTAAGAAAGCTGATTAACTTATTTAGGAGGTAATTACCTATACAAGAATTAAGCATTAGACTGTTGCTGGATCTTTCACATATGCTCAAAGGGAGAGAAAAAAATATGAACAGGCAGTCTTGTTCAGTTGCTTCCTTATAGGCACATATCCTCATTTCTTCTATTAATATCAAAAATTTCTTTCACAAAATGTGCAATCTGAATATCAACATACATCATTCATGACCGTATTCTTAGAACAACAGATATTAAACTTCTGCAGGTAGAAGCAGTGCCCAATACTGCTATTTTGCACATAGAATTCAAGATTCATGGGGCAAGCAAGAGACAGGCATGTATAAGGTTGTTTCAGTCAGAGAATGTTTGGGCATTCCCTTCCCTTCTTCTGGGCATTAGTCCTTCCCTTCCCTTCCCTTCCCTTCCCTTCCCTTCCCTTCCCTTCCCTTCCCTTCCCTTCCCTTCCCTTCCCTTCCCTTCCCTTCCCTTCCCTTCCCTTCCCTTCCCTTCCCTTCCCTTCCCTTCCCTTCCCTTCCCTTCCCTTCCCTTCCCTTCCCTTCCCTTCCCTTCCCTTCCCTTCCCTTCCCTTCCCTTCCCTTCCCTTCCCTTCCCTTCCCTTCCCTTCCCTTCCCTTCCCTTCCCTTCCCTTCCCTTCCCCCCCTTTCACTAATTAAAGTGGCTATTTTTCCAGACCCATAAGTGGGAATGCAAGTGGGACACAGCCCATGGAATTGAATACTGATGTATTTAGACAGCTGTATCTATCTATGTATTTATGTTTCTGAATCAGCTGAAGTTCTGCATTTTCTGTGAGACAAGAAACTCTAATAGAAACTCAAAGATACAGAAGATACTAGAAGACTGCAGGCTGTGAAGTTCATCTGTATTTGGGATTTCTCAGCGCATAGGGAGTTTGAGAACTGGTGCACTGATGACTAGATGAAATAAGTGCTCTCAATGTCTAAATCCTGAGGGTAAAAGTACTCATTGCACAATGGGTACAATGATATACAACCAGATACGGAAGTAATATTGATTTCCTTAGGCAGGATCGTAGCTCCTGTGGAACTTATTAGGACATGTCTGTTTACTTTGATGATTCTGTACTGAATAATCAGAGCAGAGAATCAAGTTGACTTCAGTGAAACTTGGATCGGGTCCTGAAAGACTGAATAAGAAAGTTCCTTTTATTGAAAGTACACAATGAAACCTTCCTCCTGAATTCATTAGTTATTCTTTACACCACACCTGCTTCTCTAACAAAGATTGTCCTTGGTACATAGTTAAAACAAGGAGAAAACAACAAACAAGCAACATCTTCATTCTTGGCATAGAAAGATGCTGTTTTGGGAGGTAAAAATAGCACTGAAGAGGATAGTACTGCCTTTCTTACTGCTTACATTTAAATTCTCAGAAATACGTAAGTAAAATGTTCAGTTTACTGGAATCTTATTTAATGCAATGTAATCCATGTTTTGTATGAAATGTAATATCTAGTCAGACATATTGTTACTAAATTTGGTGTAGGCAATAAGAACTTAAAATCTATTTTTTTTTTCTCTCCTTAAATCTTATTGACAAAATTGTGTAGATATAGCTTTATGTTGTCAGCTGTCTTTGCTGACACCTTCATCATGGGAGAACCATGAAGATGCAACCAATTGAAAAAAAGCCTCTTCAACGTTCATCATGGTCTCCTCTTTTCCTGCAGCGAGATAGTCACTTGTATGTAATTGTCCCATGATGGAAGGAAGGCTGCAAGGAACAGTTCAGTTGCAATCTGTCTCATATCTTGGTTTCCCCAGCAGAAACTGGTGTGAAGATAAATGGTTAATTTAGTTTATAAGGACATAAAATTAATTTTGAGGTCAGGCTCAATGTACAGGATACAAGTTCTGTATGTGAAACATCCATGTGTCAGCATGATTTTTTATGTAATTATGGTATGTTGAGCAGGCCAAATTCCAAGAAATACCCAAGTATGTAACTCCTATTAAAATCAGTAGAAGCCTTGTGTGTAGATGCTATCAATGATCTAGGTCTCAGTCTCCCTTACTTAGATATAATTCATGCTTGACAAGTCAGTTCTGTCTGTGAGATAGAATAGCTGAGAGAACATTTCTTTACCCCACTGAGACACTCTTAAGTATCTTCCACTCGTTACTAGTTTCTGTTTTTCTTACTGTTCGGTGCTGGGTAGGTAGACAACAGACACCATACTAAATTCACTGCTTTACTAAGAAATAAATAATTAAGACCCTTCCGAGAAAATGTTCAATAGTTTTTAAAACAGCACTAGCAGTTATACAGAAAATTTCCTTTTAGCAGATGTAAAACCAGTATGAGGCATAATCCATGATACAGCACAATAATTTTTTTTTTCCATAATCTTGTCAAGATTGACAGTTAAACTTTTTAAGGTAAAAAGAAAATCCTCAAAAATGTTTAGACTATTTCCTTGGGTCTCTTAGGACCTCACTAAGCTACTTATCAATCACACTGATATCAATTATGGGCAATGTCTGTCTGAGAACAATCTAGGTCATGTAAGACAAGATGAACTTATCCCTGGTATGCACTCTATTCATCAATACCTGGAGCTGCTCAATCTTTTTTACCCTTGGAGACACCTAAATTCACTTTTTCAACTTGAAAGGTGCAAAAGTTCATCAGATCATTGGATCTTTCTGCCTTCGTTATAAATACCACAGAGACTTCTGGAAACCTCTGCCAAAGACAGGAAGTATTTCTTATTTCACTGTAAAGTTATCTGTAAAGTTACTAGACACTATATAGTTACTAGACACTAAAACTACAACATGCTGCTCATAAACTTTGTTGTAAGTGTAGTTAGCCCAGTGAACATCACATGTTGTGAAAGGTTCAGGGTGCATTGAAGTCCAGTGGGAGCCATATGTTGGTGATCAATATTTACTGAACTCTTAGGGCTCTCAACAAAGATTTCAGTGCATGCATAACTGGCAGTCTTGGTCCTTCCCCAAGGCAAAGGTTCACATGTTGTTTTGTTTTTTTTTTTGTGATGGCAAAAAAGGGCCACTCTATCCCTTGTTGGAAGTTACTGATACCTCCCCATTTCTTCCAGTTAACGATTCTCTCTGACGCATCTCAGGGGGAAAAAAAAAATCATTCTAGTCAACTTAAAATATCAGAACCTATTTCATCTACTGACTAATTAAGAAAGTTAACAAAAGTTAGTAGGCAGAGAGACTAAACTCCTCTTAGTTGAATGCTCATATCAGTGGATATGATTTGTTTCTGCATTTTGTCTTCTGAATTCTGATTAGTTCTGAACAGGGGTCTGTCCTGGTGGTTCTGGATTCCAGAAGCAGTATGGAATTTTTTTTAATCCTGAAGTGGGGTGCCTAGCGACTCGAGAGAATTACATGATCAGATGTATACTCTAATATTTATGTTTTCTCAGTCTCTGTCTCTACCAGCCTCATGAAACAGATCATTAGGATTGCCTTTATAACTCTAATACCTCTTTGGACCCAATGTCCCTTCAGCAAGGAACATAATTCTGGAATATATGTGTTTAAAATATAAACTTTGCAGTCCCAAATATTAAAATCAATTATTTGTTTTATCTGGCTAGATGCAATTTTAGCCCAACAACATCCTTTTTTTCTTTTCTTAACTTATAAAAGCTTTTCTAATTTTTATCTTCCTTATATAAATTTAGTGGTAAAAAGCACACCATTGGAAGTTTGGAATTTTTACATTTTGCTTTTCATTACTTGTATTTTATTGTTAATTCTGCTTCAGCTATAACATCAGTGGTGCACCTTTGTTTCATTTTAAATAAGGAAATGTTACGGTTGCCTTAGTGTGATAGTTCACTTACATTCAATTTTCCACTGCTTCAACAAAAACTTCATCTGTGCTAGGGGTGCTGCAGTTCTTTTATCTTCATAGGGCTCACTGTAGCTGCCTGCAAACAGATCCAATTGACTGTTTTAATATTTTTTTTTTTTAATGCAAATTTTCTTAGCTTGTACTCATTTGGATAAAATTGGTATACTGTTGGTATTCCTGAGCTCTGAATTCTTCATTCAGTTGCTAGTTAGCACCTTTTCTTGTATTACATTAGTATTTCTGTACTTTCTATACATTGAATTATTGATTGTAGTATAATTTTACTTGAGTAATTTCTAGCTGTTTTGTTAAGGGTTAATTTTAATTCAAGGATTTCTTAGACCCTTTTCTAGTACTTGATCAATTCTTATAATTTATCAGAGATAAATGTTTTCTTTCATCTCTCAAGAGTTATGGCATCAAAATTTTTGTTACACTGTTTTTTTCATGGTTTGAAACCCTGTCTTCCACATGCTTAATTATATGGAGAATGCAAGAGTTCTAAAATTTCTTGGTTATTAAAGAAGCCCTTATCTAATTTAATGAGAAAAATAAAAAAAGGCAACAAATGCAATGGGGCCTGTGATGATAAGACATATGATTTCTTCCTTTGTGTCCTGCACTGGTGCTTGCTGCTCAGAGGCCTTGGATGAGGCACTAATTCATCTGAGTATCTTCTCCATTTTCATGGATTTTTCAGCACAGAGTTTTTAGTCTCTCATTTCTCTACTTCAGGCCACTTTGAAGTTGATAATTTATTAGGAACTCTCATTTCTTCTTCAATTTTTACCCCACCCAAACAAAAATATTTAAAGCAACAATTTTCAATGCTACAAAAGTGATGTTAGAATTGATAATCTAGATTTATACAATATAGGAAATTATGGAAAAAAAATTATGTTTAGCATATTCACCAAAATACAGGCTTCTTTGGGGATGGACTTTTTAATGAGGCCTGCTGCAATAGGACATGGGATAGTGTTTTTAAACTAGCAGAGGGCAAATTCAGAATAGATATAAGGAAGACATTTCTTATTCAGGAAAAGGATAGTTACAAGCAATACTGAATGTATGTATGTATGTTTCATCAAAAGCAGCAATGAGCAACATTTTCCTTCTTAATTACATTCAAAGCAACAGCACTAAAACTCTTCAGCTATTACACTGTCTAAGTAGCTGGTAGCAGAAGCAGAAAAGATGAAATTTCAGCTGAAACTGGATCAAAACCTTCCCTGTTAGTGAACTCAGTCTGTACAACTCATACACCAAGATAAATGCACAAAACTGGGTCGGCAGTCATAGTTCCTAGTTCCTGGGGCCCCATAATATTAAAAGCAAATAAGTCAGCTCTTCATAGACTATATTTAAATGCTAACAATAGAATAGTTTTTCCTCTTTCCTGCCTCTTATGCTCATGTCATTTTCATAGAGAACCACTTTTCAGGCCAAGTCGTAAAACAATTCTTGCCTCCAGCTGTCACAGGTAAGGAAAAGTCCATCCTTCGATGGATTCTTATTACTTATTAAATATTTAATAAGCTCTGAGACTAGTTCAGGGCTGTATTTCACTCTTGCTCAGTAATTTTGGTGCTGCTTGTCAAGGAAATAATGCAGGCTGAATGAAGGGCACAGAGCACTAGTTAGCAGTTTGCATACATGTCAGTAACAATAACTTACCCATGTATAATCAGGTGAGGTTTTTCCATTTTAGCTTACAAGTTGCATTTTAAAGTATTACCCTGAGGGGAAAAAATAAAGAGTCCTGAGAATAGATGCAGGAAACAAAATCCAACAATATCCAACCACTGTGCTGAAAAATTGAATTTAAAAAGACTTTATTTCCCCCTTTTTTTTTCTGTTATTGGCACAATTTTAGCATATTAAGAGCAACAAATAAGGTCACTACACTCAACAAGCAACCTCCTGTTTTTTCCCTTATCTTTATTTTCTTGATTTTCCTCTTTTTTTCTGTCAGTTCTTTGCCTAATAAGCATTGACTTTCTTTTTTCAGAGTCTCTATAATATTCTGAACCAAGGATTGTAATCTTGAAGATTTTCTTTATCACCATGGCAAAGCGATAAAAAAAATCTCTGAAAGTGCATCCATTTCTGAAAGCATAGTGTAGAGCTGTTGAAATAATATTACTGGTGATTTAGAAAATATGAAGGATTATTTTTTTTTATCTTGAAACTTTTTATATTAACTTCAGTTTACACAACAACTTTCCATTTACAGTGCCACTTTGGTGCTCAAAATCATTGTTTAAGCTCAGAAGGGAGTGTGACCACTTTAATTAATTCAGTTGGAATCATCATAGATAGACTAAATTACTTTTGTGTCTTGAAGAGTAGTCATTTTCAATAAAAGGACTTTAGCATAAAGATCATATAAAACAAAAGTATTGAACAACACATACAATATTTGCTGTTCAACTGCTGAATTTGAGGTTTTATAAATAAAAATTTGTATTTTAAAATTCACACCTATTTAAATACTGACAATAAATTTGGCATTAAATCTAACTAAGAAAAAGGATTCATAACAATGGTAATAGATCTTAGAAACTTTCAGTAAATCCATTTATCATAGGATATTTACACTTGTGAGAAACTAAATCACATTAAAAAAATGTAATTATCAGGAAATAGAATATAGCATTCAGTTTAGGAAGGTTTATTTGACAATCTATGGGATATAATTGGCAAAAGTTCTTTTAATTCTCTACTAACAAGTTAAAATTTCCAGTTAAAAAATATTGGGCTAGCAGAGTCAACTGTAGGGAAAAAAAAGTGAAAGTGGAAGTGTCAATATATTATTTAATCACTGTCAAAACAGTTCCATATTTCTCCTTTACACAAAGTACTGTAATATTTCTGTGGGAAAGTACATTTTTGCTCAATGTGAAATTGGATCAGAAATCCCTGTATGGCAAATCTGTAGCACTATAACTCAGTAAGAACATTACTGCTATTGCCTGTGACAGGCTGCAGACCTGGAACAGGAGTGCAAAAGCAGGCAGAAGGTGATCACAGGGGCTGGGAAAATACAGGCACCAGGTGAAAGCAAACCCCAGCATCCTTAAACCACTCACCAGCATTCAGCTACTGGTCCTCAAAGAAATGCAACCTTGGGAGCTGGGAAAAAATAAACAGTTATAGGGGTGAGAAAAAAAGAGTAAGTATCCATTACTTATAAATCACAGCACATACAGTAAATTCAGATGTATGGTGCACTTGCAGGTAAAAGGAGGATGTGGAATATGATAATATATGCATAAAAAATGAGCCTAGGTGAATCCTAGAGTGAGGAAGAAGAAACCATTAATACCTAGCACCATACTTCTTTCATCACTGGTGTACTTATGATTTAATACTTAAAACCCCCAAGAACTGAAGCCATTGACAACAGGATGCAGAGGAGAAGTAGAAGGCTGAGCATAGCACCAAAGAAAGGAGTAGATTCTATAGATCTTGTGCATGCATCATTCTACCTGCATCTGATTTGACCCAGAAATGTTAAAATCAATCCAACTGGAGTAACAGTTCTTTGATTATACTGTTAAGAGTTTCTAATGAGACTAACAATCAATTCTCAGCTTCATATATACAATGCATTCTTTTTGCCCATAACAAGGCTTTTTCTGTAATTGGTGGGAAATCAAGCATTCTGTAACCTGAATGCAACAAATTCATAAGAGAAACATGGAACCAGAATTAAGTCTTTTGTTGTTTTGTTTGTTTGTTTGGTTTTTTTTTAATATTTATCAAATACGAACTTAAAAAAATATTCAGGCTTGGATATTTTATTTTTCAAATATTTGTTTTATATATATATATTTTTTTTTTTTTTAAAAGGAAGAGAATTCCAGAATGTGCTTCTTTTCTCAAAACTATTACTTCTGTCATCTTGCTCTCAGCTTCATAAATTTCACTAAACTGAGACAAATTTTGAAAATGGACTCTGTTCTCTGCAGGTACACTTGGTACTCAGTGAGTCTGCCACCTCATTATATACCGGTAATTAGGCTGAATATGAAAAACAAAATAGCTTTGCCTCTATATTTTTCCCCATCATCCATGACTCTCTGTGGGTTTGCATGTAGGAGCCTCTTTGCTGAAGCGGACCAGCGAATAACGATTGTGCTGTGCTATATCCATCATTAGCCTCAAGATTTTATAATTTGTGTAAAGGGAAATTGGAAAGTATAAAAAAGGAAGATTCAGTGCAATGTATTGTTAATGAAATATCTGGTCTCTGGTTTGTCAGCACAAAATACCTTGATCACAGTGGCTTGACCACATCTCCTGAAGTAAAAGGACGGAACTCTTTCTTTGAAGCTTTTCACATATCTTCAATTTCAAGCATTATTTCTAGAAATATATTCATGAAAATATGGAATTATCTGGTTTTAACTGGGCATATCTGATTTGTTCATGTACTGTTTCTTCAAAAAATATGGGGCAAGCCTGCAGAAAGTAACACTCCTGCACTCTGGATCACATGGATCCAGAGGTTTGGAGAATCTGGTGCTTTCTGCCTGCTCCCAGTCCACCTAAGCACATGCCCACCAGGGTGAGGCACCTGAAGCTAGGGACAGGGTGACAGAGGCCAAAAAAGAGACCAAGTGACAGCTCATGAGGTAAGAATGCAGTTTTTCTAAACAATACATATCTCAGAAAAGCAAGGAACAGATACATTACTGCTCCATGAGATGAGGGAAAGAAATACTTTTCCTAGGGATTCAGAGGAGATGATGCAGAGCTTGCCATAACACAGGAAGGCCCTGACTGGTTTCAAGATTGACAGCAAGACAGAGTGACATAGTGCAGAGGCTTAGATTGATGGAAAAATTGCTGAAAATTTCTTGTGCTCTGATTTGAAGCTTTAGTTGTCCCTCCCTTTCTACAGATTGGAATTAAAGTGCATTCTGCTGTTTACATGTGTCTATATTTCAGACCTCTTTTTTTGCTGTCCCTGAATAAATGTTAAGCTGAACTTGTTAGTCTCATTGAATTAACATTTGTAAATATGGGGAGGAGATCCAATGAAAATCCAAATGAAGGCTGCAAGACAGTTTTGTCATGTGATTGCTTTGCAGGATCAAAAGTAACTATAATGTATCACCAATAACTTTGATTTCTTGATTCTAACATTGTCCATTTTTAGATAAGACATTAAAAGCTTTGAGATGCTGAAGGTTATTATAGTTAGGAGGAGAACACATTGAGAGGATGCAATGCTTTCTTTAGGTAATGTCCATATTTTCAAAAACCCATGCAAAATAGAGACTTGATGAATAGTATAAAAAATGAAATAACAAGAGAAAATTTCCTAGCTTACTGAAACATGTTTTTGTCATTTATTATGCTCAAATCTTTGTAGTCCTTTCTCAGAATTACATTTAATCTGATGGTTACACTCTTTCTTTCCTTCTCCTCCCTCCATTTTTGTCTGTTTTTTTGTTTTTTTAAATCCTTCTCAATTCTTTCTGACCCCTGCAATTTAATCATTATATCCCAGGGATCTTCTGTCCAAAAAGCTCAGGTGGCTAGTGACTGTAATAATTTTTCTTCCCTAATAAGTTTAATAATTTCTGCTGTGTTTGATAAAAAATTACAATTTATCCTACTGAGTAGGAGAGGTTTAATCAAACATCTCTACAATGTTTTTACAGAGTTTTTTCTTTTGAAAAATTTCTTTCTCCAATTATTGTATGTGTACAAATACAACAATATTCTGTGGCCTGCTCTATTAAGCATTCTGCAGGGGTTTGTAAATTTTTTTTTAAAGCAGACTGGGCAATGTCAGCCAGGTAATGAATGATTAAAATGCCTCAGGTTTTTGTGCAATAACATAAGCACAGACTCTGGGTCTAAGTGAGCTAATTTCCATATTCTGTATATTGCTGTTCCTTTCATTTTAAGAGCATGTGGAAATTCTGAGGTGAAAGCATCTGCTCCATGATTAAAAGAAATCCAAATGAATATACTTCAAAATAATTTCTACAAAAAAATATATAAAGTAATTAACCTCAGTAAAATTTTAGATATTCTGTCTGAGAAACTGTGATATATCCCTTGCATAAAGAGCTAGTATTGTAAAGCAGAGAGAGATTTATCCAGAGGCATTTGAGAAATGCAGGGACAGTGCAGTTTTGGCTGATAATTAATTAAAAAGAACATATACAATAACAAAAAAGAGAAAGTAAACTAAATTGTTAAGTATGATCAGTTTTCACAGGCAAGGACTGATAAGCAACCAGCAGTATTGAAAACTGATAGGATGAAAAGCAATGAAAATAATATATTTCATCATATACAGAAGAAATATTAGTTGGTGGATGAACCTCACTCTAACGTGATGTCATTTGAATTAAAACAATGACTATTTGGATAAACACGCATAATAGGTAGGATTAAAAAATAAAGTGTTTAAATATTCACACTTTAATGAATATTCAAAATCATAAGCATCTGATGATAAGAACTATTTATGGTGTTCAGGATGAGGAGCTGAATGCACTTTGACAAGAAAAATTCAGGAGAGAAAGGTAGTTACTTTTTTTTCTACCTCAGATTCTAAACCATGAAATATTTGAGAATTTTACACATTCAGAACATCCACGATATCTATCTCATGGGCACAGTTCAGCTTTACCTTACACACATTTATTATACAAATGGTCTGTGCACACAATTAACATAAAGTTCACAATTATGTTGGATTACTATGCCTATGTGTTCTGCACTAGTAATAAACACGCACCAGGTGAAGGTCTCCAGGTCCTGATTTTCAGGGGCTGCAGGGAGGCCCCTGTGAAGAGCGCAGGTGGTTCCAGCCAGCTCCCAAAATGACCCGCTCCAATGCACAGCTGAGCTCCACAGCCAAGGTGGTGGTGGTACCTTGGGGAAAACATGTTTTAGAAAGGGCAGAGCATAAAGGGGAATGAGGAAAAAACTGAGATGAATAATCTGCAGGCACCAAAATGAGAAAAGAAGGTGGGGGAGGTGCTCCACGTGCTGGAGAAGAGATTCCCCCACAGCCTGTGGTGAAGACCATGATGAGACAGGCTGCCCCCTGCAGCTCATGGATGTCCATGGTGGGGCAGAGATCCACCTGTGGAGAACACTGCATTGGAGCAGGATCCTGACAGGAGCTGCAGCCTATGGAAAGGAACCCATGCAGGAGAAAATCTGCTGGCAGGAACCTTGGTCCTTGGGGGACCCATGCTGGAGCAGACTGTTCCTGAAAGACTGCACCCCACAAAAAGGACCCACTGTGGAGAAGTTTGTGAAGGACTGTGAGAGGTCCCTCACTAGCATGCTGGAGCATGGGAACTGCATGTAGAAGAAGGAGTGGTAATGTTATGAACTGACCATAACCTCCATTTTCCATGCCCCAGAACCCTTCTAGGGGAGGGAAGAGGACTTGGGAAGGAAGGAGTCAATCTGCTCCTGGGAAGAAAGAATGCTCCGGTACAGATATTAGTTTGGGGTTTTTTTTGTTTTTTAAGGTTTGCTATGTATAACATCATTTTGCCTGTGCAAGAATCATTTTGTATGAACTACATATGGACATATTTTTGTTTGTCAAATTGTTAGACACCTATGGAGATTTGTAGTCAGTCTTTAACCCTGTGTTTACTAATTAATTGGGCTGAAAATTTAAATAAGGTTACCATACTTTCTTTAAAAAATAAGAATTATTAAAAAAATAAACTAAATAAAGCTCTCTGAACTTAATTTTTTCACTGTGAGCAGCTCCAGTACCAGCACAGTCTGCAGCAGTGCAGAAGGGGAGTTTTCTGAGCTGGAGGAACCTCTGGGGGAGATGAGAGAACCACCAGAAGCCCACAGCCTGCCTGACAGTGGCTGATGGGACCTGTGCAGGGCCAGGAGAAGTGGAGGCCAAATCCCCACATATGCATAAAAGAAGCATCTGGAGAGCTGTAGTGACCAGGAGAGCTTTGAACAGGGTTGTCAAACAGGGTGTGGATATCAGCCAGGGTTTTGTTTTGTAGTTTGGGCTGAAGGGCACACAGGAAAGGTGCTGTAGCTCTGCCAGCTCAACCAGGGAGCAGTGGCATCCATCTGGCAGAAGACAATTGCCCTCTCTGAGCTCTGTACCTGCCGCAATGGATGCAGCTGCCCAGACAGAACTCCAGTGGGAATGTGATGCCCTCCCAGTGTCAGAGGCAAATGACAGCAGTAAACACACCAGTGGAAGGTGCTTCTAGGTTGAGGAACTCCTCTGCTTAGCGACAGAACTCCAGGGGAAGGTGAGTAGGTTGAGGATTATCAGGGAGTATGAAAAAGATACTACTGGAATTGTTCCCTACCTTCCCTGGGACAAGCCTGTGAGGCAGACAGGATGTGTGATATGGAAGATTCCCTACCCTCTCTACACCTGGATAAATGCGGTGACTTGAGGGAGAGGGGCAATGGTGACAAGTTCCTGCCCAGTGCAGCAGGTACCTCCTTTGTCATTGCCCCACCTTCCCAGGTGCCCATGCGTAGTAGTTGTGAGGCTCTGAAAATGGAACCAAACAATGATGAGGATTAATTTGGCCTAAACCTGTGCCAAAACTGTTTACTTGAAAAAAAAAAAGGATGGACCAATCTTCTGAAGGGAACAGAAGGCCCAATATACAGACCCAACCCTCTTCTTAGGGAATTCTGCTGCCTCCCTGGGCCCCAGGTTATATATGTGAAGAGAAAGCTTTCTATCCTGGTACGGCATTCAGATTGTTGTCCATTATTGAGTTTTCAGTTAGGCAGAAAAGAAGTTGCAACAAGTAGTCCAAGGGCAATCAAGGGAAACTTCAGGACCTTGGGATGACAGGTTAAGGGTTCAGGAGCACAACTAGTGTTCTTTTCTGTCCTTCCAATGGCAGGGGATAATGAGTGAAGCCAAGTAAGAGCCAGCAGATCAATACCTCAGTCCAAGCATGGTGTCACTGACAGAATTTTTCTTTTTTGTGATTATGGGCCGGTTTACAGGACACTTGGCCTCCTGGTAACAGATAGGGTAAACCTGTCTCAAAGGAGAAAAAGGATCTTTGCGCAGGAGTTATGAGGGTTAACTGAAAGATCTTGAAGCCACTGTGCAGTGCAAAAATGATGATAAAGTAGCCATCAATGAAACATGGTGAGACAACTTGCATTACTGGAGTGCTGTAATGGATGGCTAAAAACTCTTCAGAATGGATAGGCAAGGAAAGAGAGATGATGGGGCAGCCCTGTATATCAGTGAGTATTTTGACTGTCTAGAGCTTAATGATGGCGACAATAGGCCTGAGTGTTTATGGGTAGGAATCGGGAAGAAGGCCAAAAAGACAAATATCATGGTGGAATTCTTGTTGTAATGTATGTGAACCCTGACAGTGTGCCCCAGCCAAACCATCTTTAGTTGTTCTTATCAGAGCCCTCAGGAATTCATCAAGGTTACAGAAATGTAAACTGCGCAAAATTGGGAAAGAAAAAGCTGAGAAGCAGAATACCAAGACAGTGAGAAATGGATAAAGAGGAACTGTGCCGCCCTGGACTAGAACCAATCATGTTTTCTGAAAAGTGTGTGCAGAACGTGTGGACAAAATAGAGGGACCAATCAAGTAATGCAAAATGCATAAGTAGAGTGTAGCGTAAACAATAAATGTCTTCTGCAAAATCATATTGATTTGTTGTTCAGAAGTCCTGAGCTCCTGCATGCTGGTGGCCTCATGACGTGATAAACTCTGCAATAATAAGCAGACCGGACCCTTTGGATTCTGAAGGGAGTTCTGTGGAGTGAAAAGGCGGGAGGCCCCAGTTGGAGCCTGCCGAGGCTGGACCGTAGAGGGGGGAGTTGGAGGATGGCTCCGTTGGAGCTGGGGGAGCCTAAGAAAGTTCCTGGGGAAAGACCTCTGGAAAACGTATGCTGCAGCAGGTACACCCGAAGAGGTGAGAGGCTGGGGGCTGGAGGATGGGGAAGGGACTGTCAAAAGAAGAACAGGCCACCTTCAGGCTCCTCCAGCATATTCTCTTTGAGAGAGATTAAGTATGACCCCGAGGTCTTGAAAAGACTGTTAAGATGGGGTCGAGAGAGAGGATTTTTTGCCACCCATGGGAATTTTCTCAGCACTCTTGAGTGGGAAAGGCTGGGAATCGCTCTTTGGGACGTTGTAAGCGATGAATTGAAAGAGACTAAGGGGCTTAGTACACTATGGAAGTTAATAATAACGGTGCTAAGGCAAATAGAGGCAGAAAAAACAGCTGCAGCAGGGGCAGCAGCCTGTCTAGAGCCAGGCCACTGTGACAAAAATGGCCCAGGGAGCCCCCCCCCGCAGCAGCTGCTCTGCAGGATGCCTCTCCCACTATGGCTTCATCGGCGACAACTCCTACCCAAGTGGCTTTTCCACTGCCAGATCCCCCCGCGGTTCAGGAACATTTTTAGCTTTTGTTGAAAGTAACTTTTATTTTCAGCAAGCTGTAAATTCTGACAGGATTGTTTATTGGAGAGATTCAAGGATAAGTGGTGTGGATATACTGTCTTTTTGCATGCCAGTAGCATTACATAATTCCTTGCTTTGAGGCTGCTTAGCAAGGTTTGAACTTCTTCAACAGAAATGCTTATATATTGCATGATTAATACAACTTGTCAGGTAAAATGTATGCTGCCTTTTTGAGAATTTTGACTTGAAAGTCTGACTGGATTGACTTAATACTGAATTTTTGCTCCGTTAGAAACTTGTATACTGAGAAAAGTATTTCCTTTCTTGGTGCCCTCAGAGCATTACCTATCGTTATGTAGCCTCTCAGAAAGTTTGGTAGAATCCTCCTTGAAAATAGCAATTAGCTCTAAAACCTGATGTTAACACATTGCATGATTTACAGGGGTTGCTGGGTGAGGCCCATGCTAGGTTTTAGCCATTCATCAATCAAACATTCCTTTCCTCACTCCCTCACTACTGTTATCTTGGAAGTTATTTATGGTTCTCCACTGCAGAAGCGGACGGACCTGTTCCGGCTCTGACATTTAATTTTATTATGGATATTTAATTATGGACAAACATGGAACAGTTTTTCTAATAGGTAAGCTATTTAGTGGCTCAAGTAGAGTTGTTCTTCCTTGACACTTATAAATCGAAATTAGATTTCATATCAAAACAGCTCAAGTGCTGTGATGGACTGGAAAAATGACTAAGACTGACACTGCTTTACAAACAGGCTTGCTTTCTGAGTGTGTGTTATCTGCTCAATAGCTGAAATTTTTTATATTCTCTATTTTATGGAAACAGGCAAACAGTGGAGTAGACAGTAGCATACTCTTTTGGAATCATCTGGAATCATGGCTTTATAGCTGCTTATATACACGTGTCAGTTTTATATGCTCACTGACCTAACAGAGTTTCATGTGCAAAACTCAGCAGCATTATACGACTACGTCCTCAGTATTTTATCTTTACCTTTAGTAGCCCAAGCTCAAATCTACCATACTGACAATCACAGAAGACCTGTCTTGCCATCTCCATCACTGTGTATCACCAAGCTGAAGAGGGCAGTGGGGAGAGACAGGCAGGCCCTGGCATGTGCCACACGCTCCACTTGGGAGACTCGGGCACCTGCCCTGTGCAGGGGGGCCCCGGGGGACCCATTCATGGCTATGCAGCTCCATTCCTGCATACTTTTTCAAAGTGCCTTTTTTAATTAATGAGAACTGAGTTGCAGGCCATTAGTCCCACCTGAAGAGGAAGAGAGTCCAGCTTCCTGCTTCCACCCTGCTCTTCCTTTCCCTTCCCGTGTTCGCAGTGTGGGAAAGGTTTCCAGTAAGTTCTAACTCACAGCTTGTTAACACCTTGATCACATTCACAGTATTTTTTGGCACATCTGAGAAATTGCCAGAGATTTAGTAACTGTGCTGTGCCTTATAAACTGCATCTTAAAAGACCCTAACAAATTTATGCTTATACCAGAAAACTACTGAAAGACATACAATGTTGTTTGGTTTTTTGTTTTTTTTTTTTTTTTTTTGAGTACAGCTGCAGATTGGAAGATCCTGCAAAATTGTGCTTATACCCAAAAATGTCCTGACAGTGAATGGATGTTTTCAATAATGTTTCTCGTTACCATGAGCTATTCGCACAGCTGAATTACATCAAATCACAACATACTTGCCACACCATTATGATCTCTATAGTAAATCCATGTTGCTGTTATTTCATTCACGAATCAGTTATCTGCTTGCTTATTGTTTTTTAACTGATATGTGACAAAATTTTTGGTAGTTTTCTTGCCCTGATGAAGTCAAGATGAGTTACATTCTGCTGTACTTGAGACCTTTAAAGGAACACTCTCCACTCTGACTTTAGTTTTGTTAAATTTAAGTGCTGCTAATATTAAGTCTTGCTAAGTGCAAGTTTGTAAAGTTTAAGTGATGCTAAGTTCTACTAAGTTTATTTTTTGTTAAATTTAAGTCATGTCAAGTTTAAGTTCTGTTAATTTGATGTTCTGTTACATTTAAAGTTCTGTTAGTTTAAAGTGCTTTTTAAGCAAAGTCAAGTCTAAGTATGTTCAGTTTAAGTTTTGTGATTTTAAAAGTCTTGTAAGTTTAAGTTATATTAAGGTTAATTTCTGTTCAGTTTCAGTGATGTTAACTTTAAGTTCTGTTCAGTTTACTTTCTGTTACTTTTGAGTAACTTTTCTTTTGAATAAAGTTAAGTTTCGCTTCGGTTGAAATATGCTCATTTAAATTGAATGATACAGTTCTTTTGCTACAGAGATAGGAATGGAAAGATTGAAACAATTATGATAAAGGATTGGTAAGTGACTGTTTATGAAAATAAGATAATAAGTTGTAAAAATACATGAGGATTCTGCTTGTTAGATCCTTAAATTCATTGCAAATTCTATAGGTATGAATGTTCTGCATTGCTCAATTAAGATGACTATTCATGACAATCTTTGCTGTTTTATCTTTCATAGGTTGCAGAGAAGGATGAATAACAATTGCAAATTATGGATATTATTGATTGTAAGCTGTTCAATGCTTTGTCTTATTATCTTATATGCATAGATGTGTAGAAAATATACTCTCAATTTCTTAGAATAAGTTACTGTAGATGTCTTATGTTCTTAATATAATAGCGTGAATTCACCAACTTTCATAAAAGGCATTAGCCAGAAGGTATTATTTGATGTTACACATGTGAGTTTCTTTAGTTGTTTGCAGTTTGTTTATGGCACCACTGACTGCTTAGCTAAGGATAAATGACAAAGTCAACTGCTTTACGAACTTTCACATACTGTTGTGTAGCTATCTGTAAGACATGGATCTTTTCAGGAGACTTTCCCAACTGCTATTAATAGAGGCTTGTTTGTAGGATATATTAGGGGAACCCTTCCAGTTAAGGCCTTGGCTCTGGCCAAGCCCTGGCCCTACCTGGTTGGGAAGCATGCCAACAGACCCAGGTGTTTCTGCACTAAAAATGTAATTGAGTCACTTTGACTTGCTGATTGGGATGTATAGAAGCTGGTCCCCTTTCAAAGTAAACTTGGAGGCCTTGTCTGGGAAGGTCCTCCAGGTTCTCATGGTGAAACAGGGTTCACCAGCTACAGCAGACTCTGGGTGATGGTCCAGTGTTTAGGCAATTGAAGGTGTATTGTTCAAAGGCACTATCCTTTTGTTGTGTGATACTGATTACGTCTGACTTCGCCTTTTTGCTGGGTGTAGATTTATTGTTTCATTACATGTATTTTTTTGCTTTTCTGTTGCCTTCATGGTCATAGTAAGAGATGCAGTTGTTATCACAAAAAAAACCAAAACCCCAAAAAAACCACCAACAACAACAACAAAAAACGGGAGAAGATGGGCTGAGCCTGCAGGACAGAGTACTGAAAGCAGTTTATGTTACGAATCATCCATGCTTAGTAGGTACTCACAGTGACCCACCAGCGTTAACACATTACTCAGGTTTGCAGCAAGATTTTGAATTGATACAGCACCGACCAAAAGTTTGCTTTAAAAATCCTATGTCAGGGTCATGGGAAGGACCTGTGGAGTTGTTAATGGGGGGAAGGGGTTATGCTTGTGTCATTACAGATAAAGGACTCCGACGGATACCAGCAAAATGGATTCGCCCTTGGCTTGAGAAGGACACTCAGATCCCTAATACTACTGATAAATAAACATTGGGGTTTTTTTATTTTCGGTATTGCTACTGCTCAAGCTCTGGTTGTGCTTAATAAGTTGAGATGTTAGACAGTCAAACAGTTAAATCAGATATTCACTGATATAGATAGTATTAGACACAGTACGTTGCAGAATAGAACTGCTACAGATTTTTGTTATTGGCACGTGGGCATGGGTGTAAGTATTGTGAAGGGAGCTTTGTAATTACTATTAGCCATTACTGTATTGCTTTGTGTTATTCCATATATAACGAAATTGGCAATCCATTTGGTAGAAAACATAGTAAAAAGGGTTTGGCTGGTGCAAAAAGGAAAAGGGGGAATTATTGTAGTGTATGTGAACCCTGACAGTGTGCCCCAGCAAAACCATCTTTAGTTGTTCTTATCAGAGCCCTCAGGAATTCATCAAGGTTACAGAAATGTAAACTGCGCAAAATTGGGAAAGAAAAAGCTGAGAAGCAGAATACCAAGACAACGAGAAATGGATAAAGAGGAACTGTGCCGCCCTGGACTAGAACCAATCATGTTTTCTGAAAAGTGTGTGCAGAACGTGTGGACAAAATAGAGGGACCAATCAAGTAATGCATAAGTAGAGTGTAGTGTAAACAATAAATGTCTTCTGCAAAATCATATTGATTCATTGTTCAGAAGTCCTGAGCTCCCACAAATTCTGTTATAGACCACACAACCAGGTAAAAGAGGCAGAAGAAATATTCTATAGGACATATTCTGGCTACTGCTGTAAAATATAATAAACAAATCTATCTATATATATATATTAGCAGCAAAAGGAGGACTAAGGAAAATCTCCATATTTTGTTGGGTGCAGGGTGAAGCATCATGTCAAAGGATAAGGAAAAGGTTGAGATACTTAATGCTTTCTTTGCCTCAGTCTTTAGTAGTAAAACTCAGCTTTTCTCTGGGTACCCAGACCCCTGAGCTAGAAGATAGAGATGGGGAGCAGAATGAAGCTCCATAATCTGGGAGGAAATGTTCAGAGACCTGCTGCACACACAAGTCTATGGGACTGGATGGCTACAAAAGCTCTATAGAGTGATATGGACAGGATGGATTGATGCACTGATGCCAAATTTATGAGGTCCTGCACTTGGGTCATGACAACCCCATGCAGCGCTACAGGCTTGAGGCAGAGTGGCTGGAAAGCTGCCTCGTGCAAAAAGACATGGGCTCCTGGTTAACAGCTGGCTGAACATGATCCAGCGTGTGCCCAGGTGGCCAAGAAGGCCAATGGCATCCTGGCCTGTATCAGCAATAGTGTGGCCAGCAGGACCAGGGCAGTGATTGTCCCCCTGTACTCAGCACCAGTGAGGCCACAGCTTGAATCCTGTGTTCAGTTCTGGGCCCCTCACTACAGAAAGTCACTGAGGTCCTGGGTCATGTCCAGAGAAGAACAATGAAATTTATGAAGGGTATTATGAAGTCTTACAAAAAGCAGCTGAGGAAGCTGGGGTTATTTAGCCTGGAAAAGAGGAGGCTCAGGGGAGATCTTAAGAGTGTCCAGCACTATGTGAAAGGAGGTTGTAGTGAGGTGGGGGTTGGTCTGTTCTCACAAGTAGCAAGCAATAGGACAAGTGGAAATGGTCTTCAGTCGCACCACAGGAGGTTTAGAGTGGGTGTTAGAAAAAATTTCATCACTGAAAGGGTTGTCAAGCAGTGGAATGGGCTGCCCAGGTGAGTAGTTGAGTCATCATTCCTGAAGGTATTTAAAATACGTGTGGATGTGGTGTTTGAGGACATGGTTTAGCGGTGGACTTCACAGTGTTTGTTTTATGGTTGAACTCAATGATTTAAAAGTATTTTCCAGCCTATTCTATTCTATTCTATTCTATTCTATTCTATTCTATTTGTAACAGTTAATTTCAGGGAAGTAATGGAGGGAAGTCCTGCTATTAGAAAGAAAGTTTTCAGGAGTGTTGTAGGACAGAAAAAATGACAAACATTCAGTATATAGTGTACATATGAGATATAGAACAGATTTTTAAGCTAAAGTTGCTCTTTGATTAGTACTTAAGCACCTATATATTAGACTAGACTTATTTTTTTTTCCTAGGAACTAGGTACTCACAAATGAAATCAATGAAATATAAACCTCTTTAAAATTGGTCTAGTTTTATTCACATTTCTACACTTGGATTTATTAACTTAATTTGCATGAAGCAAGGCCCATCAGTGACAAACTCAGAACTGTTTTACTTCTATAGAACAATTACAGACAATTTTAAAGTGTTGTAGACTTTGATATAATTTTTTTCCTGTGCCATAAACTAGCAAATTTTATCCAGCTTACTGAAGGATATTCCTGCAGAGAGGATTCAGTGACGTAATGTATCCTTATCTCCCACCTTACCCCACAGCAGAGCACACGGGACATCACTAGTTGCCTTGTGAATGATACAGGTCATGAGAAAGTGAGCAGGAAAGCAAGTATTTTAAGCACATATGGAGATAACAGCTTTTCATAGAGGTAGTGTGATGTTCAGTCAAAAACTGAGACTGCCCAATGTACTTACTGTCACCTCTGTCCGTAGCAGTGGGCCTCTGCCACTCAAAGTACCCCTAAGAACAGGCATCTGTGCTTCCTGAAGAGGGTGTATCCCAGCTCCCCTCACACCCTCCACCCCTGTGTGGGTTGTGCCATCCACCTCTCCATTCTGTGTCATCCCTGCAGTTACAGGCAGTTAGTTAGGTGTTGTTACTTACCTCACACATTATGCAAAGGTTAACGCTTTCAGACTGAACACTGACCCACATTAAACCACTGTAAGTTTTTCGGGTTTTTTCCACACACAATCACTAGTCTATTTTCTAACTAGCTCATTTTCCTTTTCTGTGTCTTAATCTGGATGTCTGAAGCTTGTAGTTTTAAGCTGAGGCCTGTCATGTAAAACTTGATCAAAGGCTTGTTACAAATCCAAATAAAATATATTATATGCACAGTCATTATCAACCTTGCCTGTAAAATGAAGATATAGGCACAAAAATCTTAGACAGTAGCAATGTATTTGCAAGCATTACAATGTGATCTGCTACAGAGGGCTATTCTTTTGATGTTTCATTTGTGGTATATATTGTTCCATGAATAAGGTAATCCTTAATAATTTTTACTCTGCAAGGTACAAAAAGAACGCCAGAGTAAGTAAAGTCTAACATAAAGATCTGCAGCTTCTCTTTAAAAACAGCAGGGTTTTTTTGGTTTGTGTTTTATTGTTATTGTTTAGGGGGTTTTGCTTATATGCTTGTTTCTGTGTATTCAAGATAAAGATTTCTTTTTATTATTTGTTGACAAATACAGCAATTAGAACTCTTATGTAGACTTGTGTGTGTTTTAAATTGTCATTGGGGTTAGTAAACTTTTGGTTAGAGGACAATACCATTGTTCTGTGAATCAGGAGGATCATGTCCTTACTGGTGAGAAGGATTTCTTTGGTACCTAAGTCAGTTGGAGTCTTTGCACAACTTTGAAATTACCTGTGTATTTTTAAAATATGTGCATCATGTCAAAGAAACATGAAAAGAGTCAAAGAACAGCGCAAGAAGAAACTCAGTTCCTCACTGTTGTTTTTAAGCTTCTTATTGCTGCTGATCTCCCAGACCCATTGTTCAACAAACTGGCTCAAGGCAGAGCTTTTTGTCAAGGACTGAAAAGTAGCATTTTGGCATTTGCTGTTCAGCACAGCAGGGACAACTGCATTTGAATTTGAGGCGGTACTAGAAAGGAAATTACCATTAGCACATTTCAGTTCTCCTACAGGTGCAAATTTACAGTTCCTTTACACTCCTTTACAAAAGGTTTATTTCACTTTTTTCCTCTTAGGATAGCACTACGCCGTTCCAGAAGTGGCAGGCTGGATCTCTGTACTGAGCCGATATTTCCTAATCATACTAAAACCACTGGCATAGCAGAGCTTGACATCTGCGAACTCCTTCCCACTGACAGTAGTGGTTGATTGTGAATGGCAAAATCTCTACCCTGAAAAACAAAATCTAATTTACTGGTTCACCCAAGATTCATGGAATATAAAAGAAAGGAAGAAGAAGAAAAAAGCCCGACCTTTAACATCCATGAATACTAATTATTTTTCCCATAATTTCTAAACTTTCCCCATAGCAATTAACCCCACAACTATCTAGAAACAGGATTGCTGTTTTTGTGCTCTGTATGTCTCTTTCCCAACATGTCCTACAACTTACTGACCTTCCTATCGGGTCAGCTATTGCCGGTGTCTGGAGAATTGGTTCATGATTGGGAAGAACAACTTTGGCTAATTTTTGAGGATTTTCCCCATCAAAAAGTGCACATTGTTGCCTCATCATAACCCTGGCTCCCCTCTCTTGTTAGTATTCTATATGACAGCACCTTAACACATCCTAATTATATTCTATTCAGTTTATTTCTGATAGTCAAATTTGATTAGCTCAGTATATTCAGGCAGATAAGCAGAAGTTCTTGTTTTTATCAAGATTATTGCAAACAATTTCCTGAGTTTTCATATAGTGTGAGCTGATACACCTTGTGGGAAGAAACTAGGAACTTTTTTGTCTACAAATTAAAGAGCATGTATCAGGAAATTTTTGAATGTCAGGAGGATAATCTGAAGAACTGAAAACGCATTTATGGGCACAGACTAGAGCATGCCCTGATCCTGGAAATTGTTGTTGGTTCTTCACCAGGGTCCCAAACTAATATACAAATATTTCCCTCAAGAAATATTAATGAAGAATTAAAATTGTTAAGATACCAAAAGATATTAGATCAGCATCAATATTGTTAAACCTAAATTATCATATCATGTTTCTATAAAATAAAAAAAATTAAAACCCAACTTGGTTCACTTCCTGTTATTGTCTTTTTGCTATCATATATTCATAGGTAAATTTTAATACTTGGTGAACCTATGTCCAGGGACATATACTTGCAATAATACTAATAGTTGACAATAATAATCATAGTCAATTTAGAAGTAATGTAGTAAATTCATACATAAATATGAGTCTCCTTTATACAAATGAGTTCCAGTTTATAAACAAGGAAACAAAGGCACAGAGTAATGAAGTGACCTTAACATTTTGTGTGTGATAACAGCCAGCCTGTGACATAGCCTTTTCCTCCTGACTCAGAGCCCAGTGCTTTGTGCAGTGTATCATACTCCGTGATATACTTAGAATTCTTGGTTTGTTATTGTTAAAAAGAATTATTTAAACTAGCAAATACCTAACTTACTGCACACCTCAGTTGTTAGCAGACTGAGTGTATCAAAAAAGATTATAAGCACCACTTAATTTATCTGCAAATTTAGTATTCCTGATTTCTGGACTCTATCTTGAAAAAATATTGCAGGCAACATGTCTTATAGTTTTCTGAAGATAGTTATTTCTCCGGAGATAGGGTTCAGGGCAAATCTAGGAGATACAGAAATTGGATATTTCTAAATAGTATTGAATTGAATGTAATTCATATTTACATTAAATAACAGCAAACATTAAGTTTATACATGTCTAAGTAGTAGATTTTATACTTTATAAAACTCCAGAATTTGAAGTGCTGTGTGATGGGAATTGAGAGATCAAGCTCAAAAGCCCATAGATTTGGAGTTCCCAGATTATGAGCCTGTATAAGGCAACGTAGAATGAGAGTTATATAGTTTCTTCTGTGCAGAAGACCACATAATAAACTTTCATCTTTTACATGCTGTGTAAGAACTTGCAATGGAGCTTACTAGACTGAGCAGTGATGACCCAGATGAAGCCAGGAATGAATTGGTTTCACATCTATTGCTAATAAAAGGTGATTTTTGATTATTCAGCCATTCTCATGTTTCAATATTTCCTCAAAAGACTTTAATGTGGTAATATGGTATAATATGACCAGTCTCATTAATGTTATCAAATTCTCTTTCCTTATGTTAGTTTCTTTGCATCTCATTTTCAAATGGTGTAGCATATAAAAAAATGCATTCAATCTTAGTGGTAGCTTAACCTAAATGAGTTCAGAATTCCTTTAGGAGTATAAAACATTTCATCAGGTCTATTTTTTTCAGGGAAGAATCTTGCTGATTTATTTATAATATTCAAAACCAATTAAAATTTCCTCTAATTATTAGGAATTCTTAATCTTCTCTAAGGCATAAAAAAAAGGAAATAATTAAATAACAGCAGAGAAATTGAGTATAAAGAATAACCATGTTAAATTTAAGATGTTATTAGAAAAAAACTTCTGGGAAATTTGTCCACAATTTTGATGTCTTCAGGTTGCTAAAATTATCTCTATTTTCTATTTGGAAATACATATGAAAGGAATGGAAAAAAAAAAATGTTTATAAACTTTTCCCAAATAGTACATACTAGAGAATTTGAGAGAGAAAAAAATGCATGCTTTCTAGTTTATATTTATCTAAACTTTGTAAGAAGTACCACCTACACTCTAGCTACAGTACAGCATAGTTTAAAACAGTTATGTAAGAATCAAGTTATTCAAATGAAAAATGAGTGGTTAAATACTGTTTTGCAATCTCTGCAATGTAATTACCCTCCCTGGACTATGAAAGTCTGCAGTATTTTCATGTGTTCCTTTGGAATCAATTTATTAATTAAAAAATTAGGCCAGCTCCACTGACCTAATTAACTCTAATAAAACCAACTAGGTCAAAATTAAGATTCTCCTTTCACATAGGTATTTTCTGTCTCTTTAGTGCCATTTGTAATTTAAGTCTGGAGGGGTAGTATGATTAATTCTTTCATATTCTTTGTCTTTTACTGTGTCACCTGAGCTGCTTTTGTAAAACAACATGAGTCCCACAGCTAACAAAAACCAGGGGAAAAATTCTTGAAATACCAAATTTATTCATGGCATTTGTGGTCCCTGTGTGAGAACAAAATCTGTGCTAAATAATGTGAAGAATCTTCTAATCCCCATTGTATTGTTGCTGCATCTTCCAGGGAACCAGAAAGGTTACTGGTTAACAAGAACTGAGCTTCCAGAATTTGTCAGCTGTCAGGTTGGGAAGTATGGATTACACCTGTGTTACTGGGTGGGTATGTTGCACTGAACAGAGCCACATTTTTAAAAAAAAAAAAAAACCTGTCTGCACAACAGAAAACAAATAGCATGTTACTTCCTGATGAGATAAAAGCAATATCTCTGTCCAAGCATAAAGAGTTTCAGAGCAAGATCAGGTTCGTCTTTTGGTTTAGGTTTATACTTACAAACAGCTTGTTGGACCAGGATGCTCAGCATCCTGGTTCAACAAGCACTCCACAGAAAGCTCCAGAGTGTTTATAGTAAGCTGTATTTGCCTTGGTTTCCACTGTAGCTCATTAATGAGGGGAAGATAGGCCATGTAGGTGATGTGTTATCCAACTTAGGCATCTATTTTAAGAGGGGAAAAGTATCTTTATTTATATGTTTATTTACCTTTGCTTTCTGAGAGACCTAAAATAGCCTAGATGAGAAGTCTAATCTTTCAGATATTTTTTATAAGTTAAGAAGGCTATTGGAAGTTGATCATTACAGTAAATCATGTTTGTTACAGTCTGACCGTTCCTTGTTCAGAAGAAATCTATGATAAATAAAAGGACACAATAGAAACCTTGAAGTAACTCCTGAAGAGAGTAACTTAAAGGAAAATAGGCAATTCAGAAAGACTTAAATAGAAAGCCTTCGTTGTAGAAAGAAATTTTGAGAGAAAGAATCTTTTATCTTCCAGAACTCATGCCAAAGATCTTTCTGCCAAGTAGTTAGATGAGTCAGTTAATTCCAAATAGCAAAATAGTGATGATCTAGTGATTATAGCTGGTATGACAGCAAAAATACCAGCTGAAATATGATCTAATGCTCTCATAGGACATTTTACATAGGCCCTAAATTGTTGCTGTTTCCAGAAGTTTTACTAGAAGAAAATGAAAAGATACAGGAGTCGCTTAAGCTGAAAAGCCACTGTTGGTAACAATGTCGCAAAATTCCTCACTTGGCCAAATGTGACTGCAACACTGTGGCAGTCGTGATCACCTTTTTATATAGCACACTTTGTACACTTTTTTCCTCTTCTAGCATTCACAAAGGGGATTTTGGTACAAATGGTACATTTTTTTTCTTCTAAGCACACTTAATATAATTAAAATCTCCAAAGTATGAATTGAATATGGTTTTGGCAGACTCTGTTTCCAATTGTTCCACTACTGTTATCTGTTTATTTATATTTTACTTATTTCAGAAACAAATATTATAATTAAGTTCAAAATAATGCATGACTCAACAGCACTGATTCAACTAATAGTAAATTATTATGAACATAATTGGGGAAAAATAGAACAGGAGTCTCCCTTTTTATAAATCTAATGAAGTATCATAAATCAATAATTTTATAATGAATTTACTTCTCTGAAGAGTACCTTACATAGTTTTCTTACCTTTTTCTGTCTAATAAAGGGTATGTAGAGAATGATCACTACTACTTTGATGGAAATATCTGTTCCATATATGCATCCTCTGACTCCTTCTATCCATCAGTACCTCAGTACATTACAATTCAGGTACAGCAAGTCACAAGTGATTGCCCATAAATCACAATAAAATATGTCACTTAACATCTAGGTTCTGGTGTAATATCTGGGTTGTCTAGTGAGACAATCTGGACATTTGAATTGTATGTGATTTTTCCATTATCTAAGAAACAACCACGTTCTCCAGATAGCTACTGGACTATACATACAAAATTAAAAATCAGTACAGAAGAAAGATTGCTATTTGTAAAATGGTAAAATTCCTTATTTCTTCATGAGAAATGAATGAAGAGTATTTTCTGAGGATATTGCTTTCTAAAGGGTAAAAAAAATAGGAAAAATAGTGTAATGATCTTATGTTGTAACAACACACATTTTATCAGCTACACATATCAACATGTCTATTTCTAAAAATATTATTCTCTTTACCATGGAACTTATGTGACTCTTATTTTGATGCTTCTGTATGTGATCTTCACGGTGTAAAATGAGGACTTCTTATGATGGAACAAGTCTAATATAAATTTACTAAATGTACCTAACAGCAAGCAAAGTAAAGCAATACATGAAGAGATGTTTTAAAACTTAGTGGAATTTTAGACAATAATCTGAACTTTTGCATTTTTTCTTTGCTATCTTTAGTATATTTTTATTGTTCTTCTCTATCACAGAAACTGCTTTTTTTCTTACTCTTTATAATAAAAATGAAATTTTTATTTTTCTTGGAGAAAGAAAAAAAATTGTTCACAAAACCAGTCAGTACAGATACAGTGCCACTGGATTTTAGGATTTTATTTAACCAAACTATTAGGAATCAGGTCAGCAGTCTTCCCCAACCCACTTAAGAACTTGAAAAAATTTGGAAAACCTAGGTTACTCAAAGCCAGTTCTGTGGACAGAGAATGCAATAACCAATGGTTCATTTCAGGGGGAAAAAATAGTGTATCTTGGAAATTTGATCAATCTGTAAATATTCCAGAAATTTTGTTTTTAATGTGATGGATACAGTTGCAAGCCTTTATATGCTAAAACCCTCAAAGATTCTGGGAGGTTAACTCTTTTAGAGAAAAGTTGCAGAGATGAGTAATTGCATACCCAGATGACTAAGGAGTACCTTAATTAAGCCATAAGGAGCTGGATATTTCCAGAATTTGTCATCTACGTTGATGAAAAGTGAATTTGAAACATGTTCATTGTTCACTGCACGGGAACGCTAATTGTAGCATAGAAATCATGGCAACTGTGGCAACATTTTGTCAATGTCATGTAGATTTAAAATGTAAGGATTGTCTCTGCTGAAGAAGTGCTGCCTACCCATTACAAACAAGGATCCATAAACTTGTCCCTCACTGCAAGATGTGGCTTCTTAACGTGACAGTTGATGACAAGCTGAACATGAGCCAGCAGTGCCCTGGAGCCAGGGCCAGCTGTGTCCTGGGGGGCATCAGGCACAGCATCGCCAGCCAGGCAAGGGAGGGGATTGTCCCGCTCTGCTCTGCACTGGGTGGGGCAGCCTCACCAAGCCAAGTTCAAGAAGTGTTTGGACAATGGTCTCAGGCACATGGTGTGATTATTGGGGTTGTTCTGTGCAGGGCCAGGAGCTGGACTAGATGATCCCTGTGGATCCCTTCCAACTCAGTTTATTCTATTTTTTATGGTGTCCAAAGAAAAAATTGATTTAAAAACTAATAAGAAGTGTCTATCCATTAGAATGATCCTGTTGTATCAGATCAACAGAATCATTAATTATTGAATAGAAAATTCAGCTGTTCCTGCTGCTTCTTCTGATGTACAGAGTTTAAACAGCAACCTCTTTTTTCCTTAAGTAAGAGCTATGAATGCAATAACTGAATATTGCAATTAGGTGACTTCCTCTACTATATCTAAGGAATTAAATCTCACTAGAATCATACATCTGACATTTTCTGTATCCATAAACTTACTTGTACTAGACACTACCCTGAGTTAGTGATCTGTGCAAGAACATTTGAGATTGGTGGTTTAACTGGAGATTTTTCTTTTTTTGCTTTGTATTTTTTTGCTAATTTCATACCGACTGAGACTTCATAGCATACCTTTCTGCTTCTAGAGTAGATGCCATTAATTTCAGCTCTCCACATGTTAAAAGAAACACTTCTTCGTTTTGTATTAAAGAGTTACTGTTCCTCAGGAGGGCTACATGCAGACTGCCACAGTGAGGAGAACTATGCCTGACAAAGTGAGTGTATGCTCCTTTTACAGTCATTGAAGAGGAATAAGCTCTTGAAGAACATGGAATAGGATCCTGACATATACAATCAGCAGAGATCAGACTGACTCTTTATTAGAAGGTGTCTCTTCATTGGCTGTGTCATTTTTCAATATTTTGGAATAACTAAAGTATGATGCATAAAATTGCTGAGGAGGTTCAAGGGAGAAAGAAGAGCAATACAAATGTATTGCATTAGACAAGAGATTTCTTTTAAAAAGTGTATATTCTAACGGTTTGGGATTTTTCTTTGTTAAAAGTCATGTCTAGTTCTTAAGAAACTCTAAACCTGAAATATTATGGTGCTATGCAGACAGTGGTTCTCAAAGTTTTGAAAATTAAATCCACCTTTGCAGTGTCATATGCCTTTGTGTGCTACCTTCTGGATATAAATTCAAATAATCACTTTTTCCTTCAAGATCTAACTTTTTATTAACCAATCACTTAAATTTAAAATGAGTAATTTTATTTCTAGGAAAGATCTTGCATTCACTTTCCCACTTATATGAAAGACTCATTAACTACCACCATTTTACCATTTCTCAGATGAGATGACAGCAGATTGGTTCCCACAGATGAGTGAAGAAGATGCTGCATTGCATAAGAACGTAAAATAAGAACCATTCAATGCTTAAGATCCATAAGAAGTAAGTTAAGAACCATGCAGTTAATAGTTTCTTGATAATAGATGCTATCAGGAAGAGTGTTGGAACACAAAGCTGTAGTGTAGGAAGCGCAAAATATCACTTCCTTTAACAAATCTTGCAATTCATGCCTGTTTTTCTTTTTTGAACTTATCTGATGACTTTTGTAGTTCATATAAGATTTTGCCATCTGCTACATTCTATAAAAATCGGTTCCACAGTTTAACAATGCATGGAGTGATAAGAATGTCCCTCTTTGTCGTGTTGACGACTTGTCTGCAATATGTTGAAGGGATGACTTAAGTTGCTCACAAAGGCATTTATGCCTGGGCAGGGGAGAGAACACTGCACTGCTTCCCCCTTTGAAGCTGTTGGAAGAAAAAAAAAGTAGCAGCTCTACAAAACATTCTTGCTATAATTTTAGGGGTTCCTCCATAAATAGAAAATATTACAATAGACATTGGAAAGTAGGTATACTTGCATAAGATTTCCTTGAAAACAAATGCCTCTTTTTTTAAGACAAGATATTAAAAAAAAAAAATCAAGAAAAAAACCTTCTTAAAAAATAAAGAGATCTTAATACATTTTTTCTTTAGCACACGTAATAGAAAATACTATGGTTAGTAGATGGAATAAAATGTAGAATAAAAGACTGATGAAACAAAATGCAGAAAATGCAGAAAGTACAGTACTCTCTTATGAGGAATACATTTAGAAATCACAACCACAGTAATCTGAAATCACCAATGTAAATGTGTAGAAGTAAATAATGCTGTTCGAGTTCATGGAGGGAATTTTTAATGCATGCAGTATATAAAGAATAAAGTTTTCTTATACCATTCCATTGCTAATTTTTTTTTGACAAAAAAAAAGTATTCCTTTCAAGAATAATGTAAAAATATGTTTAATTTAATTGTGATATTCAGTGCCACAAAAAGAGAAGACATATGTTGGTATGTAAATATGTGTATGTATGGTGTGTTGTCACTTTGGCTGAAGCATTGGCAAAAAAGCTTTGCTCTAGAACTTGCTCTTAATAAATTAATGGCATTATTATAGTGAAGTGAAAACAATGTTCATGTTTTTGCCCCTGTTCATCCACCTTACAATACAGAAGCTGTAATTTTTTTTCCTCTTGTGTTGGGGCAGTTTTCCTAGTAGAAGAACTCTAAATCTTTGCTGTCCCATAAATATGTGAACATAAACAGTGATTTATTTCAATTTAGTTCCTGTTTTGGTGGAGGAGGTTTATGGTGCTGAGAAAACTCATTAATCTAATTCACAGCTCATAGTATAAACATAACCTTTACAATATATAACAGCAGAAATTATGCGTGGTTGTGATTTACTGTTTGTGTTTTTGAAGGAGAAAGAAGTGCAAACTTGCTTTGCCACTTCCAGTTTTAATACTCATTGATTAAATTGAATAATGAATATGAAACTGCTATAAATAACAATTTATGTGCATTTAGTTTTGACTAGTTTCAATTTTAATATAAATACTAAAATTTAGAGGCTGTGAGAACAGCTTACTGTGAGTCAAACAAGCAACTTTAAAAAGCATCTCACTGACAGAATTGCCATTAACCTGTTCATTTTTTACAACACTAAATCTACTTAAAAGACAGATTTCTTAAGTTCTCTCCTGAAAATACAAAAAAAAAGGAAGAGATTAAGTAACTGTAGTGTAGTAGTGTTAAATTGCTCTTTAGGTCTTACATAGTTAGGTATGCATATTTTATTAGGATTCATATACTCACTGAAGTGGAAAACCTCAATTTTGAATCTGGAGGGGCTGTTAATACAATATTTGCAATATATTCATATCATGTAACGCTATTATGAGTTTACTTATGCTTCCACTGAATTTTAAGAGAAACCTGTGATGCTTGAAAAATCAGCAGATTTTTTGTTAACTGATCAAAAGAAATATCAAATTCTGGTGGTTTCTCTTTTCACTCACTATGCAGAAAATCTTGAATATCTAGAGATAACACCTATAATTATGAAATAAAAATAATTTTTAATATACATTCTTGGATGTCCTTAATATGTTTCTTGTACTTTAACTTATAATATTGTCAAGAATATTTTGGAAAATGTGTATGTGATGTCATTGGAATGTGGCATGGTTAGATATATTTAGTTGAAGTCTTTTGGATATGTTACAATTTATATAAAGTTAAAAATATGTTATCAAGAACTCTTAACCAATCAAAGCATAGTTCTTTTAAGGAGCCATCTTCTCTGTAAAAGGCAGTATTTTAATAAAGAATTCATTAAAGTGAAGCTTATATAATATATATGTTTTCATTAATAATTCTGATATACTGATATATTATTGGTGCTAATAATATTAAAATAATGTATTTTACTCTTCAGAAATGATGAGAAAGCTAGGGATCATTACAGTGATAAAATATACTGCAAAGTGTGATTTTCATATTGTAAATGACGCTTCAATTTAAATTCACTAAAATTACAATAGAAATTCCTGTTGGAAAGATTTTATTATTGAAATATTGTATGAATTAAAGGTAATTCATAAACCCTATAATTCCTTCAAACTGTAATCAAATATTGCTGACTAGAATCTATTTTATAAAGAATGTTGATCACTTATAGTTCATCTTTCATCTAAGATTATTGGTGGTCTCCTTGTGACCAGAATTTATTTCTGAGTCACATCTTTGCATTTATAAGATATATGGAGGGAAATTATATTTCTTTACATACTGCTTCTCAGTTTTTTTCCCAATTCCTTTCTTTTATATGGTAACACTTTCTGTATAATATGAGAAAATAAAGTTTCTGCTAGTGTAGTACATATTCAAGCAATGTAGCCGTAATATGCTATTTTATTTAAAATATGTATATTAATTTCTAACTTAGATTTTATTGATCACTCAACTTTCCTTCCAAGCTTTGAAAGGAAGAAAGAAATGAGAGCTCTCTCTTCAACAGTTAGGAAGAAAATACAGTGGTGTCTGTAGTCACATCAAAAGAATGCTGATATTCTTCAAAAAGTATTACTAAAAAAGGAGGAAAAATTAAAGACCAGGAAACATTTTTTAAATGATTTTGTGACTTATACATTTAAAACACTATTTTTTTAATACACCTACATATTCATGTCTTTTTGAGTACTGAGTAATATATTTTTACAAAAGTTAAGCAGATGATATTTGGATGACTGGGTAAAATTTCTACACAATATGAGGACACTGATGACACCTAAATCTTACAAAATTAGACTAACAAGATGCTTCAACCTGAATTTTTCAGATACTTTCCCTAGAACCTATTTTAATTTTCCTATTAAAGCTGCATAGTGGAGTACATAAACTCTTTTACTTGTCTTAGTTAATTTTTTACAATATATTTAATTATCATGAAGTGATGATCAAAGGATGCCTTTTAGAATATCATTACAGATATTCTACAATCTCCAGAGCTAATATTTTTTCATTTCTTCAAGCAATGGCAGAAGATCCCATTACCAATTCTGGATAAAAATATATTGAGTTTTGATGGACTCAGATAAGAGAGAACAGTTGACCGTATTGCAGAAGTGTGAATCATAATAGTGAAATGCTTGGCAATATATTTTTAAGATTTAAAACATAAGGGCCATATACTGACCCTAAATTGTATAATCAATAATAATGTATGAACAATGATGTAGCAATGCTGAGAGTTCTGCTAAGGAATTACAACACCTTAAGTGAAGCAGTCTAGCTAATAAGAAAATGTTTTCTTGAATGCCAAATCTACTGAGTAAACAATCAAAACCGAATACTGGCACATTTCAAAGAAATGTTTTCTATAAAGCAAGCCAATTTAAATCTAAAATCTCAATGAACTATTTGAATATTACAATATCCATAGATCCATAAATCAGCTCATATAGTGTTATACAAATGTGCAAGCAGGATTCCCCAATACATGCAAATCAAAAGAACACAATTCACTTTCAGCTTTGGTAAATCAGGGCCAGGCCTAATCATTCAAACCTGAAGATAAATTATTATGTTCAATGGAAGATGTTTGTATGACAGGCAAGTACCATCTCATGTAATCCTATTCAAATCTATTCCCATTATTCACTAATTCATTAGTGAAAATACTCAAGCTGAAGAAAATTTAGAACATATATGCCACTAATGTTTCATTGTTATGTGTATCAATGTCTCTCACATATATTGTCCTTCTGGACAAAACGTCCAGCATCCAGTTAGGCAAGTCCATCATACATTGGGTGAACATTTGAATGATGGGCTGGGCTCAAAGCATTGTAGTAAATGGGGTTATGCCAGGTTGGCAACCCGTCACCAGTGGGGTCCGCCAGGGCCCAATTTTAGGGCCAGTGCTCTTTAATTTTTTCATAAATGATCTACTGAAGGAATCATGGGTATATTGAGTAAGTTTGCTGATGATAGTAAACTAGGAGGAGTTCGAGGGTAGAGAGGTCTTACAGAGAGATGTGGATAGACTAGAGAGCTGGGCAATCACTAAATATATGAAATTCAACACGAGCAAGTGCTGGATTTTCCACCTGGGATGGGGTGATTCTGGTTATACATACAAACTGGGAGACAAGAGGCTGGAGAACAGCCTTGCAGAGAGAGATCTGGGCAGATTGGTTTGGTGAGAAGTTGAGTATGTGTGAACAGCTGTCCAGGCAGCAAAAAGGAGCCAGCTGTGTCCTGGGGTGCATTAAGGACAGTATAGCTGGCTGGTCAAAGAAGGCGATGGTTCTTCTCTACTCCGCACTCTTGCGTTCCCACCTCCAGTACTGTGTGTGGTTTTGACCACATCAAGCCATATGAGGAGTGCTTGAGGGAGCTGGGGTTGTTTATCCTGGGGAAAAGGAGGCTCAGGAGTGATCTTGTCACTCCCTACAACTAGGTGAAAGGAGGTTGTAGCCCGGTGGGGATTGGCCTCTTCTGCCAGGTAATAAGTGACAGGATGAGAGGAAATGGCTGCAAGTTGCTGCAGGGAAGGTTTGAAATGAAATATTATAAAACATTTTTTTACTGAGAGGGTTACCAAGCATTGGAAGAGACTGCCCAGAGAAGTGGTTTAAATGATATTTAGATATGGCACTTAGGAACATGGTTTAGTTGTGGACTTCACATGGTTAGGTTTACAGTTGACTTGATGAACCTGAAAGATTGATTAATATATGACAAGCTTCACCCAAGTAGGGGGGACAGTTTGCAAAGACGGGTTTTTTTTAAGGTTAAGGAATATCTGAAATCAGTCTACTAGTTATTTTTTAATATAAATGTCTCTGATGGTATAAGAATCTGATGGAAATACAGTGAAGACCATTTAGGGTAATAAAATGAAGACCAAACTTCTAAGAAATAAAAATACAACTATATTAATATTTATAAAGAGACCACATGTTGAGAACTTTCCTTTAGGAATAAACCCCATTCTCATCTCCATAGGATAATTTACTCTTTCCTTCCCTGTTTATTGAGTCCTGATACTCTTTCCAAAAAACTGTTGAAAAAGGTTTTTTCCCTAGGTTTTTGTCTATAAGCAAACAGAGCACAATGAACACTCATTCTGTATAAAGTATGCTGATTTACTTTACTCTTTAGCCCTACACTGATTGTCACATATAAATATTTTCTATTAAAAGAAACATGGGCGTGTGACACTTACGCTACATCCACCCCTTACAAAAATTAAAATACTTGACAGCAATTTTTGATGGACTCATGATTTCCATCAAAGAAACATATCACCAGCATGCTTTTTCGGATCATCATATTCATATATCCTAAGAAAGGCATACTGTGGGTTTAATTGAACAGCATTTAAGAGCAATTCTAAGGGATCACCAACTGTGTCTTCACAACTCTAGCTCTAGGTGGGAACATCATGTAGGAGTATAGATACATCTTTTAAAGGTGCCTAAGTTGCTTCACTAAATAAAGAGCCCAGATCTCTCTAGCTCAGAATATTCACTAGAAACTGATAAACTTGCAATATTACATCACTCCTTTTATGCCAACATGGACGGGCAATAGGACATTCAGATTATTTAATTCAGAAATTCTTTGAAATGTTGAGATAGTAATCAATGCTGGGTTTGTTTTGTCCCATTTCTGTACTTTCAGTATCTGAAGGCCACGTTTTTTACATTTTTCCTCTCCTAGAGTTTAACTCTTATTTCATCTTTCAACAATTTGCTTGGAGGGAGGATAAATTCATGTACTCCTAGACAGGTCAACATTGGTTTAAGCCAGTTGTATAAACATTCCCAAAACAAGGGATAAGAGGACCATTCATTTTAACTGAAGGTAGATATATAAGCAGATGACTAGTTTTATTTCTTCATCTCTGGAGCACAATCCTGACCTTGAGTTATACACTTAATGCTGTTTCAGTGAAGCAGCTTCTATATGTTTCAAATTAAATAGTTCAAATCTCTTGACCTCCCTCATTACTTTCTCATGCTCTTTTAGATCTTTTCTAAGTCACAGTTTCACTACCCTAGATTTTTCCAAGAAAATGTGGCAGGAAGAAATGCTAGGAGCAGAAAACACCTTATTTGTTTCTGGGGTGTTTTTTTTTGTTGTTTTGTTTTGGTTTGGTTTGGTTTGGTTTTTTAAATTTTTTTTTTATTAAAGCAAGCTGTCAGCTTCTCCTTCTTTTGTTAATCAGAGGTTCACCAGTATTTCAGGCTGAGCTGAATTTTTCCTTCTCCCTTCTGCCAACAAGTCTTTAACTGCAATGGAAGATTCTGCAAAGGATACATTCTTCCTGAGGTAGGCTCCTCTTCCTATGCCATGTACCCACACTGAGAAAGCATAAATCCACCTGACTACACTATATCTTGGAGAGAGACTATGGAAGGGACATTTTTGTCCCATTAATAATAGACCAGGAGTTAAGGCTCCAGTGATTCTCCACTGCTCTTCCACAAGACATCAAAGACCTTCCTTGAACAGGTCAGAGTCATTTTAGAATAAAGTACAGCAAGATATGTGTAGTCACTATTTCCACACTTTGTCTGAAAGAGTTCACAATGTATATATTTCTACACAATATGAACACAATAAGCCTATCTGTAACACTGGGGAAGTGCCATATAAAGGCACTCCTCCTGGAAGTAGGAATCTTCTTTATCTTCCCATCCTGAATCCAAAAGCAGATGCAGCCTTGATCTAGATCTAGGGCTTCTACAGCAATAGGAACTGCAACTTTATCTCATAAGGCATCACCTCTGCATGTGTAATTTGGTAGGGATGGAAATAATGAGGCATATAAACTTGGGTTGTGTCTGTTCCTTTAAATTCTTGGATGTGAAGTACATCTTTTCATAGAGGAGAAGCGCTGTTTTCTTGTAAAGAATCTGCCACCAACTGGAACATAAAAGTTCCCAGACTGCACAGCTCCATCTCTAGACTGCAGGAATGGCTTTGCAGGTTGACTCCTGCTGCTGTTTCTTGATTAAGGTTACAATGCATCGGTACATTTTTTGTTGGAGACCAAGAAGCTATAACGGACAATCGTCTACCTATCTCCAAGATCCCTGCTGTCATCCTTGAAGAGAAAGTTTGCCTTCAAAAATAAACTCCTGGTCCTCTCAAAATAATTTTCCACTTCAGAAGAAATGTTGGTAGCATTACAGGGACATAAGTAACTACTTGTTTACTCTTGACATTGTAGTCCCATGTATTCTTAATGGTAGAAAGCTGTGTATTGTAGGTCAGGTAATTTCTTCACCTGTCTACTTTGTTTCCTTTCTCATCCATTATCTTTGTTTCTCCTTTTCACCCTTGGATAGCTGATCTCCATGAAGAGAGAAGCCCATATAGCTCATTATTTCACGTTTTCCTCCTCACAGATGGTAACCCCACCTGCAGATCTGCCCTTTTTATGCCATTACTAACTTCATGCTCTGTTTAAACTCTGTTACGTTTGCAACCAGGTCACCTGCTGAGGGAATGGCTACTTCTGACAAAACCCAATCTCCTATTGAGCAAATGAGCTACAGACACAGAGGCCCAATTATTATTAAGTGTTAGCATAATTGTAATTATAAGTAGAGTGTTTCATTATAATACAGCTGTTGAGGCTTTAATGCATCCCTGTAATGTGCTTTATTAATAAGCTCTATAGAACTGCTGACTTTACAATTTTCTGGATCACATTTATGATAACAAAAGAGGATATGAAAATGAATTCACTACAGGAGACCTACTGTGTTAGTTACCATGATTCACAAGTTTATTATGGTAATAAAGCAACATGAGACAATAACGTTTGGAACTGAAATACACTAATGATGCTTCATATTGTTCCAAAAACATTATGCAAAAGTGGTAAAAAGTGTTATGACTTACAGATAGTCAAATGCAGCAGATGTCACACTACTGAATAAAAGTGAGAGAGACAGTAATGTCAGCCCCTGAGTCATTTGCTTCTTCCTTCCAAGTCTTCCAAAGTTAAGAGAATGTTTAAATTGGTTGGTTGATTTATTGTTTCATTGGCAGAAAAAGGGAATTTTTATTAATTTTTACCAAATTCTAAATCAATATTTGAGTGAGACACTACATGATCTTGTCTTCACTAGAGGTTTTCATATTACATATGTTAATTTTAGTCTTATAGAACCTGTATACAGTGTACAGAGGAGTAGTAGTAAATAAGTCTTGCAGCAAAGCTCTGTTGTGACTCAAAATGTCATATTAGTGAAGACTGGAGAGTATAATGTGCATTAAGTGTGCTGAAGCATAATAAGCATGATGAGACTCATGGAAAAATCATAATTTAAAGACTTTTAAAAATTATAAAAATATACTATCTCAGAACACAAGAAGAGTAAGGATATTTAATGATAAAAAAGGTAGCACATGTAAAAATGATGAAAATAAATACTTGATCATAAACTGCCTTGAACAGATTCTTGTAGGAAATTTGCAAAGTCAAGAAAAAAAAAGAAAGGTAAATTGAATCTTTACCTGCAGATAGTGGTAGACATAGAATCTGGTGTCCCTAAATGCCACTTAAAATACAAGGAGAAACATGGTTCAAGTGTCTTGGGGAACTGCTTAAAACAGTAGGTTCTTTCATTCATTGGACATCTACTTGAGTACCTAGTGTACTTAATTTTGTTTGTCAACACACATTTGAGATGTGTTTTTTTCTGAGGTGGGAAATTTTTCTCCAGTTATAAAATTTATGATCAAACTACAGTCAGATGAGCCTTAAAAAAGAAAAGGGGTTCTGCAAGCAAATTTGAAATATCAGTCCTGTTTGGACTCAGCTGTATGTACTATTAATTAGGCTCTTGTCTGGTTGGTCTTGTGGGGCAGACACACTGGACTTAACAGTGGCCTGATGTTAACTAGAAAGTAGAACAAAACTTCATGCAATTGTGGTTGCAGCCCACTTCTGACCTTATGGAAATTACAAAGTCTTGTCACAAGAACCTCTATGAGTGAATGCACAAAGTAGTAGCTTATTAGGCAAAAAGTGCTTTTCTCCACTCTTGCATTGAAGAGGGTTATATGGACTGAGTTCCAAGAAGCTTGAGATGGAAATTTCCTGCAATGTCCCTCTAATACAAAGAGCTAGATAGCTGATCTAATTAACTGAATTTCTTTCTGGAAAAAAAATCATTTGAAGATTTTTTACACATTGTCATGGTTTAACCTCAGCTGGCAGCTCAGCCCCACACACTCACTTGCTAGTAGGATTGGGGAGAGAATCTCAAGACTAAAGTAAGAAAAATCTGGGGTTCAGTTAAAGACTACTTAATAGGTAAAATACAAGCTGTGTGCTCAAGAAAAGCAAAACAGAACATTAATTCACTGCTTCCCATGGGCAGGCAGGTGTTCAGCCATTCCAGGAAAGCAGGGCTCTATCACATGTAATGGTTACTTGGGAAGAGAAACACCATCACTCTGAACTTTCTCCTCTTTCTTCTTCTTTCCCCATCTTTATATGCTGAGCATGATGCCATATGCTCTGGAATATCCCTTTGGTCCAGTTAAGGTCTATGTCTTCTCCACACTTCTTGTGTACCTCCAGCCTCTTCACTGGTGGGGTAGTACAAGAAGCAGAAAAGGCCTTGGCTCTGTGCAAGCCCTGCTCAGCAATAACAAAAACATCTCTCTATTATCAACCCTGTTTTCAGCACAAATCCAAAACTCAACCCCATAACAATTACTTTGAAAGAAATTAACTCTACCCCAGCCAAAATCAGCACGTATATTAAATGAAAAAAGGCAGCCACCTTGTGTGGATGGACTGTGTGGCTGTCCATTGTCTTTAAAGGAGTTCCTCCTTTGACTCAACAGAGAACTTTATGTTAGAATAGCTGAATTACCTCCATGGGGCCAATCACCTAAACTCTTGGGGAGGTGACAACATGCCTAAACTAGGATGCCATGGAAGAATATTTTGTCTTGTAGTACTTGCATTGGAAAAAATCTTTAAAAAGTTCCCATGAAGAACAAGAACATATTCAACTAGATCAGGTCTCTCAAAGCCTCTGATCTTTAATGTTTCCAGGGATGGGACATCTCTAATGTCTGTGGACAACCTGTTACGGTGTTTGACAACTGTCATTGTAAAAAAAAAAAGTCTTCCTTAAATCTTATCTAAATCTGCCCTCTTTTGGTTTAAAATCATTACCCCTTATTCTAGTGTGACAGCACATGCTAAAATGTTTGTCCCCATCTTCCTTATAAGCCCCCTTTAATTACTGAAAAGCTGCAATGAGGTGCCTCCAAAGCCTTGTCCACTGATGTGGTCATTCCATCATAAAAGGCCACTGGGTTTGTCAGGCAGGACTTGCCCTTGGTAAAGAGATGCTGGTTGTCCCATATCACAACCCTGTGCCTTAGCATAGACTCCAGGAGGATCTGTTCCATGATCTGTTCCTAGGCACAGAGGTGAGGCTGTCAGGATGCTATTTCCCAAGCTCCTCCTTTCCACCCTTATTAAAAATGGATGCAATCTTGAATTCATTGCCACTAAATGTTATAAGATGCAATGGACCGTGCTTCACAGTGCTGATAGCTGGAAATCTGGTGGGTCTCAAGGTACCCTATCATTCTTAGACACTTGTTTCTTCATTGATTATGGAGCAATGCACACCATCAAAAGAAAGATGAAATAAGAACTGCAAAAGAAGACTAGAGTCTTGAAAAATTTCACTAGACTTAGAAGAATTTGGAAGTGTGGAAGATTGAAAGTTCACTTGAACTGTGTAATAAATGGGTGGCAGCAGAAAAGAAGACATTTAGAGGCAGTCATAATTCTAAAGCAGCTATTTCTGAAGCATTACCTGATTTTAATACTGCTCAGTTAATTCAAGCAGAGGAGGCTAACTCTATAACTATTAGATATGAGAGGTACTTAGCTTCATGTAAAATAGATGGAAAGGTGCTTTTAATAGAGTTTATTAAAAGAAAAGCAGAGAGAAATTTGTAATGCATCTGTGGATGAGATCTCTTCTTGCAATTTGGGGGAGTAATTGGAATCCCCTATTATGAAATAGAAATATAAGGAAAATTTAAAAACAGGACAAACAAAAATTAAAGGAACCTGACTGAAAACAAATTTGAGATAACAAAATAAGCAGAATTTGTTAAGAAAATGAAATTACTTGAACAAAACTGAATATGATGGAGAATGGATAGGATTTTTGAACTGTTGGAGAATGTACTATGAAGAATGATATAAAATAGAAAGATATGGGAAATTAAAAACTGGAGTCCATTCAGAACGATGCACAGCAGAGAACAAAGCCAACTCTTCACATTTGTCATAGGTTAGTGGTTAGACCAAACCACTACAACATGTTGGAAAAGAAACCAAGAAATTATTATGACCATAAGAAATTGAAATATCAAAACAGAACATGCCTTATTGAAAAAGAGGATAAACTATCATTGATCTAGAAGACCTATTCCTAAATTATTATAGCAATGAAGGAAGAGATAAAAGCTATATAGGAACTGTACTAATTTGAGTGATACAAAAAGCACTGTGGTACCCGAAATAATGAAATTAGTACTGTTAAAGAGATCCATAAGTAACAAAAATGACACAGGATTATTATTTGTGTCTTAACCAGATTATTTTATCCACAAAGCTAATTATATGTTTGCATAAATATATGTGCCAATATATGGAAAAAATTTCTTTTTTTTTAATTTTTACCAGAACTGTGCCACTAATGATTAGATTATACCTGGTCACTCATTTGACTTCAACATAAATGAAATAAAAATACTACTGAATATGCACATAGCACGGAAGAAAATTCTGGAAAAGTTCAACATATTCCTAAGGAGAGTTTAAGGAAGACATTTTGTTTTAATCTTGATATCAGAGATTGAAGAGGAAATGTATAATAACTTGATACACTTTATTATTGTTGAACCACAGGAAAAATGAAAAATCATGGAGAAATGACTAAGAAATCTAGGAACTTATCCTTATAGAAAGGCTTAAGAAAGAAAATACCTAGAAATTAACTTTTTCATCTAACTGCATGGAGAAACATGTTTTGAGGGTTGGCTGATGCCAGGTAATTTAATTCAGTATCCAGGTCCTGGCACAAGACCATATAAAACTAGAGCTCATATTTGTGCACACTGTATGGCTTCTTGCAAAGTGCCATTTCCTCTGAGTGTTGTCTGATGTTCAGCTCTTGTTGCATGTCACTGGGAAATGCAACAGATTTATTTTATTGCATAGAGACAGATAATTTTTGCACAGATGATATTTTGTTCTGAAAAGAGTCAGTAAAAGAGCGTGGCCAGGGACTCCAGCCAGTCTTGGAGAAAACCATAGCTTCTGGACTTAATCTAAACAAACAAACAAGGAAAAAAATAAGCTTTTGTTATTGAAAATATACCTGGGAAGAAATTAAGATGTAAGAGAAGATGACAATTAAACTGTTTTGATCGTAGGCATGCCTGCCATAGCAGGGAAGAAAGGATACATAGAGGTAAAAAAAACATTATATTTCTATGGTTATATCAGTAACCCCAGAGTGCTACAGTGCAAAATTGCCCAATAAAGTTGATATGCAAATTCTGATAAAGAATGAACAGGAATAAAATAATTTTAAAAAATTTATATATTTATACTATTTTAGAGCATTACATAATTGTTCCAAAATGAACTTTAGCCCTTTAGAACTGTTCTGATAAACAGAAAACTGATTTGTGTCTGCTGTATTCTAGCAGATGTATCTTTTCAGATTTTCTGGTGGCAGGTTAGTTGACTGGGAATTTTTTACAATACGCCTGAATTTCTGCTTTGACTGCACTACCTTATTCATAGTAATACAGGGATGGTAAAAAACCTGTGTTTCATGATGGCTGCTCTAAATGCCATGGATTATTTAAACAACTACATTCTATTGTGTTCATATAAAGAAGACAAATCTGTTCTTAGGTATGAGAATCTTTAATTCTAGAGTGAAATTGGTAGCTCAAATTGACTGTGAGCCACTTACTGACCCTTTCCATGATTCATTTTTGAATTTCTAATTGTGTTGACAAAGATCTTCCACTACAGATGTACAGTTTTCTGCCCTAAATGTACAGATCAGACAGATTGTGGACTTCTAGATTTAATTTTGAGAATATTATTTAACTATATTTTAAAAAAAAGCATGACAACCGAACCTTTTTGAAACATCTAGAAAGCTCCTTGTACAGTGCTTGTTTTTCTTCCAGGATTTTTGGTCACAGGCACACTTTACAGTAAGGTTCAGTTTAAAATATTAATTTGTAATCTTTGTTTTAACTTTCAGGTAAATAGCTGCATATTTTTCAGGTTTGTTTTTCAGATCACCTTTATATATCTTATTGCCTGAAAAGGTAGAATTCTTTCATTAGGAGAAAGTCAAGATATTAGGCAGAAATCATCAGCAGGTCATTGACCATTTCTCCTTTGATTATGGGAGCTTCATTGCGCTTGTGTTCTTGTTGTCCTGCTCAGGGAGAGGGGTAGCTAGAGAAGAACTGGTGTTGCTATTAAAGACCGAGTCAAAGAAAGCATTTTCCTCATCCCTTATCACTGTCTTTTCCCACACTCCCAATAAAGGATGAAAATTCTGCTTTGCCCTCCTTTTGCTGCTAATCGATTTGTAGAAACTTTTTTTTATAGTCTTTTATAGCTGTTGCCAGATTAATTCTTATTTGAGCTTTTGCCCTTCTAATTTTCTCCCTGCATAACCTCATAACATCCATGTAATCCTCCTGAGCTGCCCAGCTCTTCTTCCGAAGGTCATAAATTTTCCTTTTTTTCTCTGAGTTCCAGCCAAAGCTCTCTGTTCATCCAGACTGGTCTTCTCTATTGGCTCGTCTTTTGGCACAAGGGGATGGCCTGCTCCTGCACCTTTAATAGCTCCTTCTTGAAGAATGTCCAGCCTTCCTGGGCTACTTTGCTCTTCAGGACTGTCTCCCAAGGGACTCTCTCAACCAGTCTCCTAAGCAGCCCAAAACCCGCCTGCCTAGAAGTCGAAGATGGGAGTCCTGTTAGCACCCCTCCTTACTTCTAGAATCGAAAACTATCATTTCAGGGTTTCTGTGCTCAGGACTGTACATCAAACACAAATCCTTCACTGTTTGCAAACAGTAGGTCCAGCAGAATGTCTTTCCTGCTTGGGTCCCCAACCAACTGTATCAGAAAGTTATTTTCCACCCATTCCAGACTATTTCCTCTCTACTGTATCTTATTTCCATCATACACCTGATCCGTTGAAATCCCTTGTGAGAATAAGCAACAGTGAGACTTTTTACAGATGCTCATAGAATATTTTTTCTGCCTCTTCATTCTGGTTGGATCTATAATAGACTCCAAATATGATATTTGCCTTCAGGGCCTTCCCCCTGATTCGTACCCATAAACACTCAACTCTGTTGTCACCATCATTAAGTAAATATTCTGCAAAGCCTAGCCTAAGTAAAGTCTCGGAAGAAAAAGAGCTTTTCAAGAAAGATGGGGCTCAACTGGAGAGAGTCAGGAGGAGAATGATTTCTACTTTAGAAAACATCCAGCAGGAAAAGGAAATCTGGACATCTTTCCATCATTTGTCCTTTTTGACAACAAAATATCAGTCAGATCCTTAATAAGGGTGGTACTACATCACAGCACTCAGTATTTTTGAACTACATGTTTTGTAAAAGAAAATATTTTTAAAATTTTAATGTTGTGGGTTACTGTTTATTATTGTATACCTTAAAAGGTTGTTGTGTGAAATCATAACTGGTCTAGCATAGCTGGAACATATTTTCCTTTCTGCAGAGACTCATGTTGGGTACCAACAGCCAAAGCTCATATACCAAGTGAAGCAGTCTGCTGAGAAACGTAGCTTCTAATGATTTGTAAACAATATAATTCACCATTTTCAAGGCTAAAAAAATGTAATTATGAAATTTAAAGGGTTTGTTTTTAAAGATATTTGGTATTCAAACAGTCCTGAGTTACAAAAACTCCTGACTCTAAATAATTTCTTCCTGTGAAACCAGGAGACCCAGGATGTTTAAGAAAGCGTAGCAAAATTGTTTTATGTCAGTGCTTACACAGCTGCATGGAAGTAAGAAGTTAGTTGCATGCAGGCTATGGGTGATCAACTGTCTTCTTCTGACTGAGAAAAAGGAAGAAATACTCAGACTTGTCAGAGTTTTTGCTAAAACCAAAGCTGCAATGGTAAACTAAAGCTCTGTTATCTTGACAATTCCTGAGTACCTTTGTTGGAATCAAATAGCCTAGGAAAACAAAATAAATTTTTAAATAAACCTTACCATGTCCCTTGTGCTTCTTGAAGAGTGACTGTGATCTTTGATTCCTGCTTTACATATCAGATCTCTGACTTATGAGTCATGCAAGTGTGTCACAATATCCTACCATATGTTGAGCTATGTTGGAACTATAGGAGTGTGAATGATCAAGCATTCACTTGAGATGACTGCAGAAGACATGTTACAGTGGCAATATCTGTCAACTTGGTTTTCATTACTGTCTGAAAAATTAAAAAAAAAATTTTGACAATTTTAAAGGAAAGATACTAAAAGCACTGCTAGGTTTCGAGTTTTGGTTTTTTTTTTTTTTTTTAAATTTCTTTTTTTCCTCTAGTTGTAGAAGAAAGTGAAAAATCACTGAAAAGTGACAGGGAAGAATTCAGGTTTTTGAATTTTTAAATGTCATGGCACGATTATTCTAGTTGCAGGAACTATCTATAAATCTCAAATAATAGAAAACATCTTTCTGCTTTATACATAAAAAGTCAAAACATTTAATTTCAATATAGATGGGTTTTATATCTGTTTACAAAAAACAATAAAAGCCCTTTCTAAGACCCCTTGCTGGAAATTCTTGTCAGTAAAGCTCTTCAGTTGAAGTATTTAACAGTATATTGCCTCAAAAGAAATAGCCAAACTGAATTCCCAGTTTGGTGTATCACAGGTATAGCTAATATTTCCCCCATTTGAAGAAAATAGATTATATTAGTATATGAAAATACTATATCAAAACAGACAATAACAGAATTTAATTAAAAATGCCTTTTTTTATTGTTGTCCTATAATTACCTTTTTTCAAAAATAAACACTTTCATTTTACAAGCACTTTTTGTGTACTAGGTGATTTCCCACGTGGTAAAAATATACATATATTTAATTTCTGATCTCCAAAATGAGCAGCTGTTATCATATGGAGAACAGCTTCTATATAAACATAATGATTCAGGATGGAAAGTGCCTGACTCTAACAGACAATTCTGTGCAGGATAAAATTGCACACAACGACAGTAGCTAAGATGAAATTGCTGCTTAATTATGAACATTCTTTGTGTATTCTAATTTAAACATGAGAGTTAATAAGGCTGAGTACATCAGCACTGCGACCAGTATGAGCAAATCCCCCAAAATTTTGTTTATGTAAATAAACTACTAAAAAAGAGCTAGGCAGTGACCTTGGGATTCAGCTAATTTGAAGCATCTCAAAAATTTTGATCTACTCAGGTTTCTGAGAACCACATTTATTGGCTTTGTTTTGTTACACAGACATTTTCTGGAGCACCAGCCAGGTTCCAGAAGTACAATTTCAAACCTTATAGACATGTGATTGTATTCAACACCTCAGTCAGTGATCAAAATTTCATACTGAGAAGAGTCAGGTCAATAATTACTGCGTTTCTTTGAGGATGTCTGTTAACTGTCCCAATCAAAGCCATAACTAGATGGATTAACTGCTTGTCTGGTTACTCTCATCTATGCAACAATATGGTTTAGAAAGAACAGTGATATAATACCTGGAATAGTTGACCCTCAAAAGACAACCTCTTCAAGACTGGACCCTCAATTATTTATGGCTTACATATTAAGCATATTAATTGATTTAATGAAAGGTTACTTTTCAGCTGGATGAAGAGGTGTGAAAAGAGAATACAGAACTCTTTTTTTTGCTCTCATTCTGTCACAAGGCTTTTTTCTGTAATGTATCTGTTAGTTATCTCATAGAATTTGCGGAGAGGCAAGAGTTCCTAATTACACCTTTACTACTCAGTTGTAGAGCACTCAGAACTTGTTTATAAAACATGGGTGTATAAAGAAAATAAGATACATATCTCTCTTTAGTGTATCACACTCTCTTTGCATTCATTTCTTCTAAAACAGCCTAATTTAGAAAGTAATAGACCTATTTTTAAAATGTATTTGCATATAAATGGTAATATGGAAATATAATTTTTTTTCAAGAATCAAGAAGAATCAGATTTAAATCATTAATCAAAAATAATAATACACATGTAATTTTATTTATTACATTAAATATTCATTGGATCGTAACAGTTTATTGCTATTACTTAGTCAAATTAGATTCAAATGGATGGCCAAGAGGTCACTGCCTTCAAAACCCATAATAATCCTTTCAGGCATTCATTCCCATAGGAGTACTTAAAACTGAGCTTTAGTTTATTATTATGATAAGATAATTTAAAGTTTTAGAGAGCTAACAAGTGAAAAGGGCTGTAGCAACCTTCTTGCATGTGTAAAGACCATGAGCTAAGAATATTCTACAGCAGCTTACTGAAGAATTTTTCCATGATTTAGCATAAAATTTGCAAAACTGTTGAATATCTGGTTCTGAAACCAAATATCTTCAATCATCTGCTCTTTACTTTGTAGCTTTTTATTTGTCTGAACAACTGCCAGGCTTTTTTGGTTTTATCCAGCTTTAACATTTATATTTTAATCGTAACTAGTACACGGGCAAGTATACTGCAGCTTTCATTCCGGTCAAGTACTCAAGCTATGTAAAAGAAAGGTTGAAAAACTGATATTTTCTTTCTCTAACAATATAATTAATAAACTAAGTGTTTCCTGAATGGCACTTTTTTCTTCTTCTTTTTTTTTTTTTTTTTCTTTTGTAAGAGTGAACTAACAAAGCAATCCTATCCTCATGGGAAGAATACAAACTCAGAGCATTGTGAGTTTGTGAGTGACTGCTCTATTGACCCATAACATATTCACTAACATTAACTAAGCCAAGTGTCATACAAAGCAGTCTCAAGCTTTTCTGGCTTCTCTGCTCCTTTTTCACTTTTTAACCACCTCTGAGACTCAGAGCTCACTTTGGAGGGGAGTACTTGACTGTTGGAAGAATGCTCCTCACGAATCAGAAGCTATTCAAGACGTGGATGTTTAGTATTCTGAGATCATCTCAAGCTGCCTCAATTGGTCTCAGGAGGGCTGTTAGTGTTTAAGATATCAGTGTCATAATGCCAAACTTGATCTAGGGAGGCACAATGAGGTCAGAACACCAGAGCAGTGGCGCAAGTCATTACTGAAATGATACCTACATGGCTGCTATGGTTAAATATCCCACATTTTGTGGGTGTATGATTATCAAAACAGTGCAAAATCCTACTTACGCAGAAGAAAATAACTATTTAATAAATAGTGCAGCTGCTAATTTTTAAATAACTGATTTAGTAGTACTAGGTTAGATTATGAAGTTGTTCTTTTCAACACCCTTGAGAACATAATGGAGATAAAACTCTAATGTGGGAAATGAGGTTATGTAATGTATTGAGGGCTGGAAATGAGATATGAGATTTTAACTTGGTCCATAGTTTATGCTGTGTAGGTGGTTTTGTCATAGATGTCTTGCATCTGAATTTTTCAGTATTAGGGATTTTCTCTTTCACATTCCAGCAGTAGAAATATTTATGAATATTATGTTCTATTCACACTTATATCTAGAAAAACATTCAAATTTCTGTATATTTCTGTTAGAGAAAAAAAAGATGTCTGCATCTTGTACTTTGAGGAGACATGGTATTTTCCTGTATAGTTCCTGGGACAGATGATTGTGAAGCCATTCAGCCTTCAGAAAAGTTACAAATTTGCTCATCAATTAGCTGAGGCAACTGTAACTTCTTGAGACTCGTCAGATTTCTCATTCTAATTTGGTCACTGACTTTGCTTGTATTGGTATCTTAAATATTGTCCTAAATTCCAAGGTAGCGAATATGGAATTACAACAAAGTATTAAAAACTTGAATGTTCATATGGTCAGTTTCTTTCCTAGTTCTTCACCAGGACATTGGTCCATTGGTTATACAAATTACACTCATGCTGTCTTACTCCTGGGCTTTCTGTCTTCTGAGAGAGCTAGCTGACTCTGGAGTGAAATTTGAGCATGGTTTAAATTACAGCTTTCAATAGTGACTCATAGACATCATCTGTGTTCTTGACAGATATTAGATATACTGGGTATGTACCATGTTCTTCTTTTTGGCATGGCAAAATGTCTACAACTATTAAAAAACTCTGTCTACACATCCACTAACTCTTCAATTTACATTGTAACTGGGATGAAAACAACATTCTTTACCCCATCGTCGTGTTTTCAGATAGAGTAAAAAAAGCGAATTGAATGTTAGTATTATTAATTTTATGTTGTTGAGCCTGAGATGAGATGAGATGAGATGAGATGAGATGAGATGAGATGAGATGAGATGGACTGCAAAGAACAGTGAAATGCATACCATTGAAACCAAGAAGACAGTGGAACAAGTATTTTGGCTGTGTGAGCAGCTATTTAAATATGGTGTATTCCAGCAAGCACTTTGAATACTGTATTCAAAAACCTTATTATGGATTTACAGCACTTGAAAGATGAAACCTGATCCATTAAGATAAAGATAAGAATACATATGAATAGCACTTCAGCAATTCAAGACAACTGGAAGATGACAAACTTTATCTGGATTTGATATGGTTTTTCCTTTTCCTACTTCTACTACAGGGTTATTTGTAAGAGAAAAGAGCTGAAAAGATAAATTTAATAGTGATTTTTTTTTCAAGACCATTTAATCTGTATTAATGTGACCCCATGCTGCTCTCATGGCTAGTGAGACCTATTATCACATGCTGAATATTATTTGTAAAAGTTACAACTACCTGGGGGCAGCATTAATTATAGCAAGCAGTTTAACCTCAGAAAAGATAAAAATCAATTGGTGAAGCCTGAATAGAAGCCACATGGCTGCTCTTTAATTCATATTAGAAAAACAGAATTTGTCTTCCTAGAACTGGAAACTAACTGTATGCTTTTAAAAGCTCTTTCTCTATTTCTGAAATACTAAACAATGGCCAGAATAATTTATGAAGTGTTATGCACAAAGAGAATCTCTACCTTTGTAATCCCCACCCTGAGAGATGAGACACAGCCTTTGTGAGGTATCTTACTACAATTCAGAGCTAACTGTACTGCAACTGTTACTGTAGTTCCACTTCAGTAATAAACTAATTGATTGTTTAACTGATTTAGGGTAAGCAAAGGAGTGCAAGACAAGAAATAAATCGTTTTGCATTGGAATATAGTCTGTGTACACATGTTGAAAGACTAATCACTTGAAAGGATGCAAAAAACATTTGTGGATAACTACAACAAGGATAGTTGATGAACTCTCTGAAGGTATGCAGAGAGTTTTTAGTAGGGGTCTTCAGTTACCAGAGAACTTAGTCAATCTAACTGTAAATTATACAAAATAACTCTTTACCACAGAGCAAGGATAATTTGAAATATAGACCACTGCATCATTTCTCCCACGTTTTAAAAGCTACTATGACTATATTGGCTATATCAAGCTGGGAAGTGGTGCAAATGGGCCAGCACTTGTTACTCATTTAAGGGCAGTTTTTTGAACTGAATGAGTAGTATTCAAGTGAGGGTTAAAGCATAACTGTAAAATAAACATAAATTTTCAGGTGAAATTAAATGATTTGTTTATTGTTGGCTTGTGTATTTGTCTATACCTGACCTCTAGCATGTCTCGTGGAGAGTTGAAATTACTATTTACATAATTTTGAGCCACAAGATACTAAAATCTGTTTCAAAGGAGCAAGCAAGCATATGTTGTCTCCCAGCTGGTTTAGAATTGTAGAGATTTAAAAAAAAAAAAGTCTCATCTATACTACAGCATGACTTAGAATTAAATGAAAATTACACAAAAATATCTTTGGGATTTAGGAAAGTAGTCAAGAGGAGTAGAAAAATCTATGCAAGATATACTCCTTCTAAATATATATATATATATTTTTTTTTTAAGTGATTGGCCTAATTCTAACCTTACATTGTTTTTAAATTGCTCTAAATGTAATGACCTTGATCAAGTTATTTTTAATTTACACACATGTAACAGATTTGAGTAAGACCCAGATGTTCACCCATGATTGCTGCTGTACTTGGCAGTAAGTTTTTTGTTATTTCTTGGCCAAGTTTAAGCGATGAAGCCATCTTATTTTGAGACTGTGAAACATCTTTTGTGTTACTGTTCCTTCTAGCAGATGTAGCAATACAGTATGACCTGCCCTAATTGAGCAGACTAGAATTTTCCTGAAATATTGCACTTTCTATATGTCATAATTGCTAGCTCTGGTAGAAAACCTTTCTTTAGTTCTCACGCTCTGTTGCAATCAGGATCAAGGATCAGACAGCTAGAGCTAAATTATCTTGTTTTCCTTTATATAAAGATTAAAAAAATATGAAGAATGGAGACAGATCAGAGATCACTATTACTTTGCGCTTCTTTGTATATTTGTTTAGTGCTTGGAACCAGCCATTTCAAGCAGAGATATATTCCTGTGAAAATGCCTTCCTATTAGCTTGGCTAGCATTTCATATGTTTTGAAATAAATCTGAAAATATCATAAAAAAATCACCCATTCCTTCATCTCGATACCCATAAATAGCCTCATACAACTATGGAGAGTGAAAGCATCTGGAAGCTATATGCTTATAATGAAGAGATATTAACAAAAAATCTGTTTAGATGGTGACTGTGAAGGTTATTCAAACTGCTGGTTGTTGAGGGGTTAAAGCCCAATCATTGTGTGAAAATAGACATTGACGCTTCTAAGCAAAGGTTTTAATAAAGGTGGAAAGAGATTTCTTCAAATCCTTCAAAATGGTTTTACTTCTAAGTGTGAAAAGCCTCACATCATTCTGGTTTAGAAATAGCCTAGGATGTGCAATCTCCCCTTATTGTAATAGGTAGTGAATTGATACTTCTCTTCCATATTCTTTCTTCAAAGGTATCGTGCTTTCAGATTGTTGATACCCTAATTGATGTTAACTGATTAAAGATACAAGTAGATTGTATGTTCTAGGATTTCGTAAAATATAATAATTATTATTCCATATTGAAATAATGCTATGAGAAAAAAAATCTGTAGAACTCTTTGCCATTCTCAAGACTGAAAATGTCTATTTACAGTGATCTATGACTTTATTTTGCTATGTACTCCTGCAGTTGGTAAGGAATGACATCACATTTCTCAAATGTCTTTCATGCAGTTCCTGTTGTATTAAGCTTCAGAGGGATAACATATCACATATCACAATTAACTGAGTATTCTCATGTATTACCTCCTTTCTCTAGAGCGGTTACTGCAATTATTTCAAGTGTAAGACACACAACAATTTGTCTTCCTGGTTGAAATGAAACATTACTTCACAGATACCTATTTCCAACAGCAATGAACTTTACTTCAATTAGTCTAGACTGAATAGTCTCTGATAACTCTACTGTGAAATTACTGTAAGAGCAGACAGATATTCAGCTTGATTTTGAACCTCATCTCTTCAAGTTGTAGAGAAATCCAAACAGCATGCCATTTATCATATCCTAAATTAAACAGCTGGAGAGCTGCTATAATTTTTCAGTGGACTGTGTTGTCATTTGCAAGGTTACTCAGAAATCCTTCCGTAAATGAACCACATATGTATATGCTGCAACTCTGTTTCCTTATAAAAGCACACATTGTCCAAATTCTACTGCCTAGCTGATCAACCATTTTTTTATGTTTTACCACAAAATGAAGCACAGGAGGCCCCCTCTGAATGTCAACAAACCCTTTTTAACTGTGAGGGTGTGTCCCGGCTCTCGGCAGGACAGAGTTTATTTTTTCACACTAGCTGTGAGGCAGCAGAGCCTGGAAGCGTGTGGGCATTTCTAGATTGTTACTGCAGATTTCTAGATTGTTACCACTTCCCATAACTGCCACGGGGTGGAAGTAAGGGATTCTCACTTCTGAGAAGGAGTGGGGCGTGAATCATGGTCAGGAAGAGAAAGGTTGTCTGCAAAGGGTCTGCTGCCATTTTGTCATTATCATAGGGGTCGCGTGGCAGCAGGTTGGTTGGTGAGCATTTTTGCATGTAAATCACCCTGCATTTGTAGAGTTTTTGTTATTAATAATGATGCTGTTACTCTTTGTTTTCTTATCTGATTGTTGAGGGGTTAAAGTTCAGTCGGGTTTCCCATATATTGTTCTTACCTCTGCCTTTGGTCTCTCTCACCAGAGGGAGAGGGGGGAAGGGAGCAGCTTGTGGTTTTCATTTTAGTGGAAGCTGAAAATAGAATGAGCTGGAATTATTGGAAAGAAGGACAGAGTTGACAAGAGAGTAATTATGTGAAAAGTGAAGGCACTGGGTCCACAGGATGCAGTATGTATATTCACAGCAGTTTAGAAACAGCTGGAAACTTCTGATTTGCAGTCAGCTGTATTCTAGAAAAGTTTAGCTCTTTATGTCCGTGTAAGGTAGTGTCAATATTGTGTGATAATGAGAAGTACAGCAATATACGGAATCCAGATTCCATTAAAGTCATCTAAATCGGTGCTCCCCTGAAGCATGTTTAACTTGAGCAGACTTGAATTTAATTGCAGACATTTAATAAGAATGTAGAAAAAAATTAAATGTAGATTTGTTAGTCTTTGGTGATTGAAGCATTGAAAGAATATAAATATTTGGTATTTCAAGAATAGTTTGCAACAGACAAGAGCAAAATCTTTCATATATGTTAGGACAGATAATGTTAAAGATCTACAAATCCAAAGACATAATTGTGTCAAATAATACAATAACTATAACATATACAGTAAGTGTAACACAACCTAATATAACATAATGTACTGTTTCTAGAACTCAAGTATTGGTTTCTCAATCAGTAATAATCAGTGAAAATGACCAGTCAAGGCATCAACATTCTAATATTTACATGATAAATCTTTTACACACGAAATATAAATAAAGTCTTTGTGGGGTTTTGGAATATTTAAAGCTGGAAATTAGTTTATATTCTATATTTTTTCAGTAAACTTCTGGGGGAAATACTTAGATTTGCTTGTAGTTGGTTCAGCTATAGCACTAATAACTTTGGTTTATGCACCCCCTTTGATCACAGATTTAAGTTGTGTCAGGGCTGATTCATATTGCAGATGAACTGAGGATAAGCAGCTTGCTATTCAATTTTCATAGGAGGTATTGGAAGACCTGTTCACCTTGCCTTGACGCTCAAGATTCTGTGCCAGTGAGTCTGAAAGTTGCCTTTTTGCATAACTGCAATTTTGAAGCCTAGAAAACAGTAACCTCTATGTGCCAGTGATGCTAATGTACATTTCTGGGTTATTTTTTATTTCCTCCTATTTACTCTGTCTTTTTTTGGGGTCTGCTTCCAACTGATCACTACGGTCTTTCTTTGGGCATAGACACAAACAACCCCACAAATTTATTAATTTTATTTCCTGCTCATCCAGTTATTAGAGGATCAGAGATAGCTCTTTATCCAGGATGTGTCTGTAATCTACAAGTATCTCTATCAGATAATCCTCTCCTTTGATTGCTGTGCAAATTACTGTTCTTTGAGGTGGAAACTTTCAACTTCAGCATGGTAGCCTTTCAGCTATGAAGTCTGTGTTTCTGAAAATGTCATTCTTATTTTTTGGGAAAGAGGTGTCTTATTCTTACAATTTTGTCTGGTTTAGGCAATAAAACTGAACATGAAAAATTTGTAATTATACATGTTCTACAGGAGACACATTTCATGGTTGTTATGCCAGAAGAGTTGGAAAGATAAACACCATGTTTCAGAGGCTTGGTTTAGTCAGAAAAATTTATTAATTAGTTATTTTATAATTGCCTTAGATACAAGTAATTTTCCTGTCCTACTAAAGAACCTTGTCAGAAGTCTTTCAGAGTTTCTTTCTCATTTATATTCTGTTGCATCCCCTTATTTACAGTTCCATTATTTTAATTCACCTTTCAAGCAGAAGTTCAGTTGCAAATATCGTTCCAGATGCATCTTGTTGACCTTTCCAAGACTCATGAATAGATGGTGCTGTCAGTCAGATATACTTTAATGATAAAGCTAGCCAATTGGTCCTAGAAAACTCTACCAGGACAGGAGATCTTGACCATTATGGAGCAGCATCATGCAAAATATTCCTAGGGAGTTTTTGGGTTTTACTGTCAGAAATGGGAATTTCAGTGCAGAAATAATGTTTCTGTCAGCACACATAATGGGAGTCCAATTTGTGGGAGTTTGTTTGTTTTGTGGAGACTTAGTTACAAATAACTTGTACAGTAATTAGTTCTGAAATATAAACTTTCTGTTTAGTGATCTGCCTCAGTACCAGATGGATATTGACCCTTTATAACTCTCATATCCTTGGAAACATCAAACTAAAGAACATAATAGTTGAGGTGTATTTTTACCCCTAGCATGTCAACTTACATTTGAATAAGTGTTTGCAACAAAGAGTTCTCTTGTGATGTCTAAACCTATCAAAATAAATTAATGAAGAGGTTTCTGAGCTTGAAAAGACTATTCTTTAAGAAACTACACAGTATTTAGACAAGATTTATTGAAACTTTGCTTGAAATGACAGCACAACATCCGCTTCGAAGTAAGTTCAATTAAATTAGCATTCCATCACAGGATATTAGTTTCATGGTGCAGAGAGAAATTATAGGCTGATACTTGCATATGTAGAAATGTATAAGAGGAATGAAGCATATAGAAAGAGTAGCAAGCTGCAGCAATAAAAAAAATAATTTGTTGTTATAACTATCTGGCAAAATAAAATAATTTTTTAAGTGGCTTAAGTGAGAAATATATCAACTCACTACTAAAAGATCAAAAATTGCCTTGCTATACTATTCTCTCTTCCTTTGTCTAGTCTTCTTAGGTTATTAATTTCTTGGTAAAAATGAAAAAAGAAAACTAAAAACCCCTCAACCAATCACCTTCAAACAGAAATACAGCAAAAAGCCCCTAGGAGATACAAAGATATAAAGCTTTCAAGAAAACAGGTTTTACAATTACTTTCATTAATTTTTTTTGAAAAAAGGAATGAAGTTCAAAAGTGTTTAATGTCTTACATTAACGATTTCCAAGTTTTTAGGTGGGATTTGTCTCACTAAGTATAGAGTTTAGATGTGTCTATCTGAGCTATTTATGCAGGTCTTTCTTCTTAGTCAATAAAATCTGGTTGATATAGTCAATGGAGATTATGACATGATTCATTTCATTGTAAAACAGGCATTAAAATTGTTTGGCATATCTGCTTCTTTTTATTCACTGCTAAGAGACATTACATGACTAAATTGGTTTTTTTAACATATCTAAGATTTGTTTTCTAGGATGGGACTGGGACATCTGGTTTTATCCCAGCAATTAGTATTGGTTGTTTCCTGTTTTTGTGCCTTGATGTACTTACTTGTCAAAAGTATTTCTCATATTTATGCCTATTAAACTCTCTAGGATGGACAGATTGAGAGTGCTATAGAATAGTCAAAGTTTGCCTTAGATTGGGAGTCATTAAAGTATATGTAGGTTTTTAATTCATCTTTGATATTAGGACCAGACTTTCCATTCCCAGAGTAGCTTCACAATATATTCTAAGACATGATCTCTAAACCAGTTTCCATTTTAAAAATATATGGAGACTGAATGGTCTACATCATGAACTAGTCAAATACAGAATTTTTACAGGGAAATGAAACAGGCAGCTGCTGATACTTACCTTTTGGGAATGTGCAACAGGCTACAACAACCTAATAAAACCTAAGTATTCTTAGAATACTCAAATATATGCAGTAAGGTTTGTCATGGTGTGAAAATGTTCCAGCTCTCATTTTTATTTCCTCTTTACAATTATGGAAAATCTTGAGCTAATTTTTATCATCCTGGAAAAGATTAATCCTATAGATGTGCTGAAAAATTGAGCTGACCAATAATAGAGACCTTATTCCTTTCTTTCGCATTCACTGTATTCAACCTAAGGATACGGGAATTGCAGGGAGAAATAGCACGTAAGATATTAAAAACTAAAAATGTAGAAACATTCAAGATCAGGTTGGACAGAGTTTTGAAAAACTTGATCTAGTTGAAGATATCCCAGATTATTACAGGGGAGGTTGGACTAGCTGACATTTAAAGTTTCCTTCCAATTGAAAGCATTCTCTGATTCTGTGAAAAACCAATAATTCAGCATAAAATTAATATAAGGTCACAAACCACTTTACTAAATTAATGCTAAGAGTATGGCATATGGAGATGACAAAAAGTATGACACAAAAATATGGTATAAGAGTATATCCTGAATTGTATTTAAGAGAAACAGTGATCATTTGCTCATGTCTAAAATCATCACTTAAGTCCCTAAGCTCCTGAAGGAATTTTAAATTTTAGATCTGAGATGAATAAAAATGTATCCTTGGCTGAGCTGTGGAAGTTGATAAGAGAGGGGTCTGACAAATCCGTTTTTATGTTTTATTACCATTTTATTACCAGGATGACTGCTGCGAATTTCAGATCTCATTCAATATAAGTGGAAGGAAAGTACATAATTCAATGTTTGAATGTGTTTCACTACTGATCAGACACATAAATTTTTAGGCCTTATGTTTTTGAGTGACTTAGTGTTTATACAGCCTTTTTAATGGGGGTCCAGTGCCTGTGTAACAATCTAAGAGCTCACATTCTAGGCTTCCAGTGACACCATGTTACATCTTTGGTGCTCAGTTGCAATGAAAAATAAGGGCATTTCTTTGTCTGTTTGTTTGTCTGCTTATTTTTCTGTTTAGAAAAATAGAAGAAAATTATTCTGCTCTGAAGTAATTTGGTGTATTACATGAGTGTGATATGGGTTTGATAGCAGAGGGGGTTACAGGGGTGACTTCTTTTAGAATGCACCAGAAGCTTCCTCTATGACCAATAGAACTGCTGGCTAAAACTGAGCCAATCAGCCAATCAGTGCAGTAACACTTATGTGATAACATATGTGATAACTCATGACCCTACAGGGGATCCACACTGAAGCACTTTGTTCCTGAAGGACTGCACCCAATGGAAGGGACCCACACTGGAGCAGTTCATGGAAAACTGCAGTCCATGGGAAGGACTCACATTGGAGAAATTTGTAGAGAACGGTCTCCTGTGGGAGAGACATGGCAGAGACATGTGATGAACTGACCACAACCCCCAGTCCCTGTCCCCCTGTGCCTTTGTGGTGGGAAGGAGGTAGAGAAATCCTGAGTTAAATTGAGCCCATGAATAAGAGGGGTGGAAAGAAGGTGTTGTATGATTTGGTTTGATTTCTGATTACCCCACTCTGACTTTTGATTAGAATAAATTAAATTAATTTCCCCAAGCTGAGTCTGTTCTGCTCATGATAGTAATTGCTGAGTGATCTCTCCCTGTCCTAATCTTGACCAACGAGCCTCTTGCATTTTTCTACTTGTCCAGTTAATGAGCAGAAGTGATAGACAAGCTTGATGGGCACTTAGCACCCAGCCAAGGTCAACCCACCATATGTGGCTTAGCTGCTTCAGTCTAACTTTAAAGCTGTGATCAAATTCCTGAAAACTGTCTACATGGTTTATTTTAAAGTGTTTCCACTAGATAATTACATAACTTAAGTAGATGTGTCTTCTAGACCTACTTATTAATTTTCAGGATGAACTCTGTCTTGCTGAACCAGAAATAGATAGAATTATGACTTATGTAAGTATTATTTTATAGATATTAATTTCCTTTATTTAAATACAGGTATGTATGCATGTAGGTATGCATGTATGTATGTATGTTTGTATATGATCACAAGTAGCCAATCTGCTTTGACACTGACAAAGAAAACTGTCTTACTGGAGATCTTTGTCATCATGTTAGAGGATCTCTCATTGAAACTGCTGCCTAAATCAATTTCCAGATCTGAGAATGTGACAGTGAATCACTATAATGAGACCTATAAATATGTAGAAAGTTTAGTATCCCCATTTCTTTTCTGTAATGGAAGTTTGGGGCTACAGTGCTTTAAAAATTAATTATTTTTTTCAGTTAAATGAGGAAAAAATGAGATTTTACAAGGTTTCAAATACACTGAGGTTTTTTGATATTCCAGAGTCTTGGTTCTGCTTCTAACAGTATGTATAATAGACAAGTGTTTTTCATGGTTAATGTTATTTTGTATATTTTCCTGTTGCTGTTTTACCTTTGGAAAATTTGGAATTTTGTAGAAGGAAAAGAAAAAAGTAGTAGCACTCACTGGAAAAGGTCAGAAATACCTTGATTTTTACTGTATTTTTCCTATGCTATTGAATAACATACGATGCAAAAGATGGAGAAAGGAGGAAAGTGAAACTTTCGTATTTGCATAAGAAACTAAAGTACTTAATCTAAGATTTTTATTATAAGATTTTTCATAAATGACTGTTTTTATATGCATTTTAAATTGAATAAGATGACTGATGAGTGTTAACATTAGAAACTTCTAATAATGCTTCTAAAAGTAATGCTTTCCTAATGAAAATAAAAGCTGGCACCAGGAATATTTGTGGGTTTATATAAAAGAAATTACATTCTCATCATTCACACAGACTTTGCAAGCAATATTAGCAACTTCAGGTGTGGATTAAGGAAACAGTCAATTGCAAAGACCACCATCTTCATCCCCCATCTCCCAATATTTCTATAAATGACTAGAAACTAGGTATATACTCAAAAAAGTTGTCTTGGTCAATAGCAGTTTTTTAAAGAAGGTTTGAAGCCCAGGCAAGGGAAGAAAAAAATACCTGCAACTTCTTTGGAGAGTTTGGATAAAATTATTTGGCTCTGAGCCAGAATTGCTGTCTGTAGTGTTGAGCAAATGTGCTCTGTCATGCACCTGCTTTTCCACCCATCTAGACTAGAATGTATTGTAGTTCTTTCTCTGTATCCACAAGTTTCCCTGCAAAGGAAACCTTAGTGCACAGAGAGGTGATGCATACCCAGGTTTCTTTCTGGCATGGACCTGGGATGCTTCCAGATCATATACTTATAGATAGGGCAATCCCTATCTTATGGAGAGGGTTGAGATTGTTGGGATTGTTCAGCCTGTAGAGAAGAAGACTCCAAGGACACCTAATTGTGGCCTCTCAGTACATAAAAGGGACCTACAACAAAGCTCAAGGAGGACTTTTTACATGGGCATGTACTCATAGGACAAGGGGGAATGACTTCAAACTGGAAGAGAGTAACTTTAGATTAGATAGGAAGAAATTCTGTACTCTGTGGGTGGCGAGACAAAGGAACAGGTTGTCCAGCGAAGTTGTGGATAGAACTCCATTCACATTCCTGTAAGAGTTCAAGAGCAGGTTGGATGGGGCTTTGAGAAACCTGGTCTAGTGAAAAGTGTCCCTGTCCACAGGGCAGGGGGTTTGGAACTAGATTATCTTTGAGGTCCCTTCCAACCCAAACCGTTCTATGATTCTGCGAATCTAAATAAAGGAAACAAAAAGGTAAATTCTGAGTGGATCCCAATTTCTTACTGAGCACATCTAAGATCCATCATTGTAATTTAAATATCAGGATCAGTCTGTTTACATCAGTAGACAGGTGAAAGGCAGCTAGTAAATGGATAATGTACCAGCTTTAATAGTGGCACAGAAACAGTGGCAGTGAACTACAGAAATTATTTTAGATGATCACCAATAATTTTAATTGATGAAGAATACTCATCCAGTGGAAAAAGATAACTGGCAAACTAGCAAGTAAAAGTGATTTAATGTGTTCTATGGATCAGAAAATAGGATCTGGCATGGTGTATTGACTATTAGTGCAGTTGTTGTGAAGACGATCTGCATAGGAAAATTGAACAGAAAAACCCACCAGGGAGTAGAAGTTTTGGGACAAATATCACTGTATTTTCTGCAAGAAGTTTAGGATTTTTGCCCTCCTGAAGTTACCACTAATCACACAGCAAATCATTACAAAGGCAGGATAAGAGTCAATAAGATCATACAACGATTTGTGAGAATTCAAAATATTAAACTAACAGCAAAACTGTGGAAGTAAGACCCATCCTGTCTGATACTCAATCAAGACGTCTCTGTTGTCCTTTTGTTAAGACACTATCAAGATGAAGGGATTGAAAAGGAGTAACTATACAGATGAATGAAAATAAATTAATTAAAAATTATCTTTATAATTTATTTTATGGATATCATCATTCAGCTGGGAAAAAATAAAAAGGTCCGTGTCACAAAATACTTTCATATTTTCTTGGCCCATGAGACACAGAAGAGACTCTAAAGCAAAACTTTGAGATGTGACTGGAGGTGCTACCTGCCAGTGAGATAGATGCAAATGCTTCCTAAATATATTAATTTCAGTAGCAGATAAAAATATTTATCCTTTTAACATTGCACAATGAGGAGTATGACTCTTCTTGCCTGCATTCTGATATGCTAAATTCAGGTATCTAATATCTCTTTCTTCCTTGCTATAGGATGATACTGAGCGTACAGTGGATGTCTATTTAGCTCAAAGTTTGATGCCTCAGCTTTACATTAATAAAGCTAAATGATGTATTCCACATTTGGTGGTACATTTTTGTGTGGCTAAAGACATTCAGATATTTTTCATTATTTGACAGTTTTTAGGAAGTCTGGTGGATTCACTGGGTACATTTGACTTATACTTAGTAGTGAAATGTGGCCTTTTCTCTTCTTTTCCCTCTTGTGAAGTAAACCCTGAAAATGATTGTTTAAAATATTAGACTACTCAAGATGGATCATAAACTATGAACTGCTATCAGAGAGTTGGATCTTTATATCTGGTTGCTATGTGCTACCTACCTGATAAAAATGTTGGAGGTTGCTTAGAAAGAAACTTCATTTTTCAGCTATGATTATCACTTTATATTTTATGACTGAATTGATAAGTCAAATGTGCTGTTTTATGAAAAACTAGCCAGGCTTAACTGGCAACTGAAACAATAAACTGAGACTATGCATGTATGCAGAATATCAGCACAATTTCTAATGTGTCAGGTTCTACACTGGGCAGAGCACTTGGATGAAAGGGAAATGGATGGCTGATGACTAGCTTGGCATTTTAGTTGAGATTTAGAGAGTCCAGAGCAAGAACCAGTTTGTAAATGCCAAAATCACTTACAGTGTAAGAACAAATGTATAAGTTCAAGTCAAATATTTTTCCTTCTACTGCTGACTATGTGCTATAAACCTTTCACCCCACTAGGACTGATGAATAAATATAGTGTTTAATGAGACATACTATTCTAAAAAATTATCTAACATGTGTTCTGTGCAAAAAGAAGTAATTAAGGCCTGCATAGTTTGAAACAGCTTACTGAATTTCAATTTAGACATTCTAATAATTAAGTGATATCTCCAATATGTTTATTGACTTTCAGTACTTCAGTTACTTAAAATGACACAGGTGATTGATGACAAAAGCCAATTTCTGCCATCTTATATAAAATAACATCTGATTTTAGTTCTGTCCCCACTGACATCAGAAAGACATCCTGTGGAAAAAATAGTTGCTAATAAAGGTGGCAGGAGCTAACTCAATGTCTTTTTATTTGTTTATAACACTAGATTGGAGAGGATACAGCCATTTACTACTGGCTTTATATTCATCTGGTCTGCTGTACCTGTGGTTGGCTATCAGGTAAGCCAAGTCACTGTTTGGCTTTAAAATCCTCTGTTAAACTGGCTTGATTTGATTTAATCTTGATTTATTTGAAAGATCATTGATTTTTCTTTACCGTGGAACTTTTGTTTTGTCTCCAAACTCTGCAGTGCTTTGATCTGGGTTTGCTGTTAAAGAGCCCTTTTGTAAAATAAAGTTGTGGTTCTAAAAAACCACTGCATGGAGGTTACCTGGAGACTTCACAACGTGACATTTTCTCTGTAAAAGTACTATGTGAGAAGTAAACAGCAATACAAGAAGAAAAATGTCCTTTTAAAAAGCACAAGCCTGCTACACAAGATAAGCAGAGGGGATAATGAATGTTATAAACCCTGAAAATTACTGCTTATTTTAGAAAAGTTTATATGTCAGAGAGGAAAAAAAGTAGATTAAAAGAACAGTGATTTGTGTACACAAAACTGTCGTCCTTCCCCAGTTAAAAGAAAAACTAACTTGAATTTTATCAATTAACTTGTTTTCCTGTATGAACATTTTGGTATTGCTGTACAGGCTACCAAGTTTCATGTATCATGAGCTCATTAGGGATGTTACTTTAATACAGCACAGATTTGTTGGGATCTTCAGATAACCAGTAGGTAATACTGAGTAAGTAGGTTTTAATCAGATTACCAGAATTCAATCTGTAGAAAACATGAATAGTGGTAGAAATTTAACTGGAGAAAAAACATAGCTGTGAATGTCCAGAAGAGGTGACTTATAGGATAAGAATGTTTGTCCAACTGCCTTTTGAATTCAGTCCCTAATACCTTTCTTGTCAGTGTCAAGGGTTTTCAGTCTGGCACTTGGCCTCTAAGGCAAGTAATCCCAAACCCATTTCAAACACCACTGTCAGATGCCAATGAACCAAATTTTTCAGTCCTTCATTAAAAAATACTGCGTAGGTTTCTTCCAAAGTTTTCCCAGTCAGTGGTTATGGCATTTGACCTCATAGACTAATGAAGTCAATTGCTTTGTTTTCTTTGTTTTAATATTGTTTTTCATTAAATAACCCCTTCTGTGTTCATAAACCACAACTAATGCTGAACTGTAATCATACTAGGTGGGTCCAGTCTCTGTACACCTGTATATATGATTTCAAAGGCTCACAAACTGAAAACGTCTAATTTTGTGAGTTCAAACAAAGGAAATTATGCATCTACACGTTCATGCGGACTGATTATAATTGCACATAGAAGAGGCATTGTGAAAACACAAAAATTTTGTAAACCTTGAATACTTATCTCAACAGAGACCTCTTCTAAAAGCCTGTACTGGAATTCTTCTCCTTGCTTGTCTTTCAGTTCTTCTGTCTGATGTCGGAGAGAGAGGCTGCTGTTCTTTATCCTCAATACAGAAATGGAAAGACATCCTTATAAAGGTATTCTTTTGCCTCATCTTTGATTAGGTACTAGAATATCCAGAAAAAGTTGTGAGTGCCAGCTCCTCTCTGATGACTATTCAGATTACAGTTAGGCTGGATGTTTAACCTTAAGGAAGGTAAAATCATTCTAACCAAACTAGTAATCAAATATATGTGTCAAAGGAAAAGCAATATGAAACTTCCCTTGTATTTTACTTTTCATTTAAAAGACAAAGGTTTTAAGAGTAAATCTTTTTCTCAGTGTTCAAACAGTTTCCTCAGGCAGATGTCTGTGAGCCTAGATTAAGACAAAATAAAGCACACAGACCTGTGTTGCACCTGTGGCAGAAGTGTCAGACCTGACTGAAAGCGAAACTTCTACAAAAAAAGAAGGATAAAATAAGCAGATGAACCCAACAACAGGGCAGATTAACAAGATGTATGATAGGCAGCTGTGGGACTTAAAGGTCATCCCTAAACATGAAGCACATTTACCCTTTTAGCTACAGTGCTGTGGTCTTGTTCAGGCAACAAACCCTTGAGATTTCACTGTTATCCGTCTACGTTGAGTTACATTGCTAATTTGAATGCCTAGTGATTATGCTGTGTTATGATATCAATTGAAAGGTCAATGAATTCAGGAAATTGCTTTCTTATAGCTTATATGACAGTCTTTTTGTGATTTTCAACAAAAATTGGATAGTTGATTACTTTCCGTATTACATAAGATAACAATCAGAGAATATAATGGTAATATTCACAGAGAGATACAATGTACTTGCTACAGGTTTTAAAAACACAATATTAGTGAATGAAAACAAAAAATAATTAAGGTTCTCCTGTAGTAAATATTATTTCATATACAGAATAATGCAAAAAAAAAAAAAATTGGTTTAAAAGCTCCATGGTTCCTACATTTTATTTTCATCTGCATTTTAGAAAGCAAAAGAGGGGAAGCTATGTATGTAAAGAAATATAGAGAAATATATCTAAAAAAAGTTTACAAATATTTGTTTAAATACAGATGGGTGTTTAATTGTTTTCAACCTGCCTTTTTTTTTTTTTTTTGCAGACTGTAAATATTTACAGGAACAATTTTTTCTTGCAGGGATGCTTGGGGAATGCAATTTTTTTCTGTAGATACTTACTCATATGAGAAGAAACATTCACACATGGACATATGTATTTGTTATTTGCTGCTTGCTCTTCTCTACTGCTCTTTATGCAGTCAGCTGTACCAAGAATAGAAACAATATTATTATGTGATGGTGATGACTAAACATGTACAGAAAATTTCAAGTGGCTATGGGAAGCAATCTGCAGGCTGCAACATTTACTGTCCACTGAACAATTAAAATAAGAATTTTAGAGAAACCTAAATAATGAAATAAACTATTCATGATCAATGGCAAAATGGGCTATTGTCTACTCCAATAATTTATAGATTTTAAAGAGTTTTTTGCAAAACAATTTGTTTCTTTCATATAGAGTTTTTCTCATTTGGTCCTTTTAGAGCACTGTATTTGGCAACCCCTATGAAAAACTGTGACATTGTGAGTTCACATCATGTACTGTATGAAGGTCTAGTGTGGAATTAATTTCATATGGAAAGCGAACAATCTGTGATTTACTCTTCTAATTCACTTTTGGAGGTTAAAACTTATTTACTCATGAACCTATTCATTCTTTATTTACAGTTCTTTGCTCAGATTTCCCATATAAAACAATTTGTGTCACTTAAGAATTCAAACTCAGAAGAAGCTAGGCTTTCAAGATCAGATGTGACTAAGCACTTATGTCCTTAATTTAAACATTAATAATCACTGATTATTGCTTTGCTGCATGCAGCTTTGAAATATTTTTCTTCATTTCTCTCTTTTTTCTTTTTCTTCCATAAAAATACAATTCTAAATTTGCCATGGCTTTTTTATGTGATATTTAGTTTGTGATTCTGCTTTTTGACCACTGTTTTCAGGATAGCCCTGCTTAATGGTTTGTGCTGCTGTTGTTCTTTCTAATCTGTATGTCATTGCACAGAAATTAAGCTAAGAAAGGCTTTGTTGATGGGTTGATGGGTTGTTTTGTTTCTTTTCCTGATGTTTTTGTTCTCTATGCAATATCCATTCATCAGAAAGCAAAACAAAGCATAAAAACAAATGTCCTCCCACAGGGGCAAGTAAACATATTGAAACAAGAAAGCAGTAAAAAATGAGTAGTATGAAACTATGACACAAGCAAATTAAATCTCTTTATTGATTTGGTTTGTCTCAGATGTAAATTTCTTATTTTCTTCGATCTGATCCATTCACTTATGTACTTATGAGTTGAAATCTATTCAAATCTGCAATGGTGAAGATGACCCTCAAAGCTGAAGGTATTTGACAAAGCTGTGTCATCCAGTGTTTTTCACCCCCTAATTCTTAAGTCCAAAGCCACCAACAATAGAAGAGAGGGAGTAACACTCAAGAAAACAGTGATTTTAAAATATTTTTTCCACAATTAGATCTTGAAAATTGTAATGTAAAATGTGCCTCTTGATACAAGAATGAGTCATAAATGATGCATATACGTAATCGAGTAAGTGAACACTCCAACATAAAGATTTGTCTTGAAATATTTCTCTCTCATTATCAGCTCTCGCTGTAGACTTTACTTTCTCAGTAGGCTAATAAAGTCTTCTGAGAAGAAAAAAGGATTTTCCAGAGGGGCTGTAAACATTCGTGCCACCAACATATGTATCCAAGAGCTAATTTAAGTCATAGAATGATAGATAGAAATGTAATTCTAGAAGAACTAGCAATTCTGACTGATAAACAATAAACATTTCTAAACTATGTTAGTAATAATCAACAATTCATTGTAATAATTCACTGAAAATGCCCATCACTTGAAAGTGTGAAGTATTTGTGGCACATGTTTACAAATTCAAAGTCAATTTGGTTTACAGTGGCAATTCATTTCAGTTGAACTTTATGCCAGGTAAACTACCTGTTGAAAAGTGAAATTTGAGTTGCAAACAAATGCTGCAAAAGCACACCTTTTACTTTTTCTGTAAAGAGATATTCTTAGTACCTAACATGTGCTTTCCTTCAGCCACTGAGGATTACCAGATTTCTGCATTGCCAATGCTAAACATTTAGATCATAGAAATATTTGTGAACCTGACTATATATATGGAACAAGAACACTGAATTCTCAAGTTATGCAAGGTATAGAACATAGAAACAAAGTGTTTTCCCTGAACTTTCCTGGTGTTGGCTGGATGTTTTAAGTGACCTTGCAACTGAAATTGTCCTACTCATTTTCAATATGTGATGGTCACGAGATAGAGAAATCACACATATCTCTATGCTGAACAATACCAATTCTCCATTAGCTCTCCTCAAAACATTAAAAGCCAAGCAGAAAGATGCCTGTCTGCTTCAGAGATATTATGATGACTGAATACACACAAGTCTTTTTGACCTGCATTGAGCCTTATCAGAAAAATTAGCCATCCGTCAGCCTTCTCCAGCCCTTGTTTTCAGTATTGCTTTTATGGAGTACCAGTGTTTTCTGGGGGCAGGATTTTTCACCCTCAGACCAATCAGCCATATAATGCCTTGTGTTTTCAGAGGTCTTGGCTCCCAGAAAATTTGGGGTGCTAGAATGCATCAAAATAAAAGACTTAGAAATATCTTAAGAGACAAAATTATATTGCTTTCTGTCCAGAACATGAAAGAGTTCCATGGAACAATTTCTAGTAACATAGAATCTTGTAAAATTCAATTTTTGTGTCATGCAATATTTTGTAATGTCTTGTAAATTTGTCATGATGGCATTTAAATTTATATGTGGGTCTTAAGCTGACATTTGTTTTATCACAAACCATTCCTTTATAACCCTTGAATCTGGACACATGAGCTTAGTCACACTTTTTAGTATAGGGAATCCTTCATGATTATTGTTAGAATAGTGCCCTGAAGGGCTCTTATGAAAAGGTTAAGCACTTAGACCAAGTTATAGCCTCAGTCTCAACTTCCATTTGTGTGTTTTCACAATTTTTTTTAAATTACTTTACTTCTTTCTTAAATTTTCTTTTTTAATTTCTATGCTCTTTTAAAATTACAGTTGTTGCTTTGCTTAGTCAATTTTATTTGGTGATTAAATACTGAAATGAGTTAATGGCTTTCACTTTGATAAATTGTCTTGTTACGAGTATATAGCTACATCATCTGGCATAGGCAAAAAAGTGATGGCCAACAATACGAATACTCAAGAAGTACTTGCATACTGAAATCCAATTTTCAGAAAATAATATCTATTTTGCCAAAGGCAACATTGCAAAGACAGAGAAAAAATTCATAAAAAGAAAAATTCTGGAAGTAGAGGAATCACCTGTGAATATTGGCATTTCTTTCACAATTGTTCATAGCATATTATGATCTGAAACAGTGACAACCATAGTAATTTTTGCAAGGTCATGTTTCTTGTGAAAAAACAGCTTAAAAAGGGAATGCTAACATGGCAGATAACTGGGTACATATGCATCTGAAAATACTGAAAAAACTTGAACTGGGCAAAAGCAGCATGTCCTGAATCCTCCACTTGACAAGTGACATAAGACAGAACTGCAAGTTAGGAAGATGATCACCTATTGTGCCTCTGCACACTGACTAGATTTAGGAAGAAGTGTTCTCTCAAAGTGGGTGAATATTTTCATTGAAGGAAAAATCTTGGACATGGGCGAAGACCATGGGAACCAGAGTACTGTGTACAGAAAAATGCCAGGGGATGGCCTGGGACTTTGTGAGGTAATACATGAGGCTGGTCACTGTGAGCAGCAGCATGACAAGAACCAACATGAATTTCTGCCCAACATTCCTGGACCGGTAGGGATAACCCTGCAGGAAAAGCATGTCAAGACCTATTGAACATATGGCTGGAGGGGAGTGACTGAGTGAGGCAGTGAAAGAGTGAGTAAGAGTGGAGTAAAAGTTCTAATCTTCTTGGTTCTTAAATAAACCCCAGGATCTATAACCACTGGGGGTTGCCATTTACTCTGTCCGTGTCCATGACAGATCCTTATTCACCTTAGCTAACTAGACTCCTTATTTTCAATAGGTGAGACTGCTGTTCCCAAATGTCCCTCTTTTGACTCTTCAAAACAACAGGTTCAGATATGTCTGATGCAAGACAGACTGGCTACACCCTTGGTGATATCACTGCTCATTCAAATATATGAAATTCATGAGCTTTGTAGCATTGAAACTGCTCACAGCATGAAAGAGAAGGCATCTGCCCCTTGGTGTAGTATATTAATTTCCATATGAAATTAAAATTAAGAACTTTTCAGATATTTAATTCAAATAAGAATTTTCTGAAAAATCTGTGCCTGCCGGAAATGCAAAACAACATTATTGTAATTTGAAATATGGTCAGATATACAAAATCTGGACTTGGGGGTGCTAGTAGACAACAAATTGACCATGATTCAGCAATATATATTTAGGGTAACATTTTACTCATTCAGAGCTTTCACTGGAGCTCAGGAACTGGCTGCTGCATGAAGAGCTGCTTCTTTGTAAGAGAGGAAATTATGCATCTTGGATCTGGTCCAAAAATGATCTTGAAAGGAATAGTAATTTTTTTCATTTATTTTGGTGAATTAACATTAGACTCTTAAGCAGTGCAGATTTTAATTCAGTGTCCTGTTTAATTCTGTGTCCAATGAAGCATCTAAATGGGAATTCAGACTTGGTTTCAGGGTTTTAAAGAAGCAATGCTGAGCTCTCAAGGCTCACAGCTTTAACACTTCTCCTGTCTTGTTTCATTCCAGTCAGTGATATACATTACCAACATCAAAATTGCTCACTACTAGAATGTTCTTGCAAAACTCAAAGAGGAAAACAAGCCAACATGTTGGCAACAAATGGTGCTGTTGACAGAGTAAGTGGCACTTGAATCGCTGGGTGAGCACTAATTCAGAGAATATACATTTTATGACATTATTTTGGGGATGTTTGCCCTTTATTGCAATGAAACAAGACACTAATTGTTATTATCTTAAATGTATAAAGAAGGGTTAATTAGGTGCCTGATTCTAATCATGTATCAGCTGCTTCAGCGAGCATACCTTTAAATACTGAATAAGTGAGAGTAAATTACAAAGAGTATTGCTTCATTCTAACTTCTACAGTGGTTCCACTTGACCAGTTGTGCTCAGAGTCTGGAATAAGGCCCCTGGTTTTATCACAGAGCCAATTATGTTCTAGAGGTACGAGGACACCAACTTAATTATGACCCAAAGTAAGTTGCTTACTGTTCTCTAAGATAAATCTCTCCACTCTTTCCTTACATATGGTGACAGTATCCATTGGGAAAGTGCCTGCACACTACCTTAGGTACAGTGCAATTCAGTGTAATTTGATATGAAGTAATGCCATATTTCAGTAAATACACAGAGTATGGATAGTATACCTACTTCATGGACTTCTATTTTTCATTATTTCTGAACAGTGTTTGCTGTCCTCATGTTTAGAAATATAAAAATATTTTATTTTATTTTTTAATAAAGTGGCATTTTTGGGGGATTAGTGATAACTACAAATATGCTGTGTGTTATTTTTCCACCTACGGATGGTCACCAGGGTATTGTAAATTTTATAAAAGGCAGTCAGAGATTTAAATTTTAATTTTTTTTTCTAAGCTGAAGGTATGCACAGCAACATATAGATTGATAATTGAAAACTGCACATGCTAAGGATTAAAATTATCATAGAAATGCTTCTGTTTACTGCATGTATGTGGCCAGCTCCATGTTATTGTGACAAAATCTCCTTGGTGCATCTGGATGATCTAGATGACAGATCTTAAATTTGGAGCATGGCACAAACATTTTTCTTAAATTACCCAAAGGTATTTGATTTCTTGTTTTTAATAACTAGATCTGTCATGCATCGGTTTCATTAGTCTGGAGAACCTTTGAAACAGATCACAAATACCTTTGACATATTATCATTACTTTAAGGAAAGCGCCTTTCTAAAACTGATGAGGTGAATATGTCATTCTTCCTGTGTTTCAGTGTGATCCTTACAACTTTTCTGCATGTCAGGAGTCCTGACTGACTGTTAGTGAACACTGAATGAATCCACCTTTTCCTGAACTCTAATTTTGTTATCAGCTGCTGCAGGTTCTGTATAGGTCCAATACGTCCCTTTGGATACAGTGGAACAATTTACAAGGAAACAGGATATTTGTTTCACAGGTCCTGCCATACGTATAGAGATGAAAGAGGTTACATATATGTATTTTTCAGAAACAGAAGCATATGATTACTGCAGAAAATTAAAAGCAAGAAAAAGGAAGTACATTCTTTCAGGCACATGGTGTGATTCTTGGGGTTGCCCTGTGCAGTTTCAGGAGTTGACTTGATGATCCTTGTGGGTACCTTCCAAATCAGGAGAGTCTACAATTCTACGGAATTTGTAGTTAGCTATGCTGATACAGGTTGTTTCTTCTTCTCTCAGGTAGAGTTTCCTTCTACTAACTTTAGATAGACATTGATTTACTGTGCTGTTAATTATTCTAGTTCTCTACAACCATCCCAGAAGAGAGGAAGAATATAGACAAAAAGCTATGACTGCTCTAATATTTTTTAAGTTCCCTTACTATCTGATTATAAAGGATTCCTTCTTGTTTCCTGTAACTGAGTTCTGTAGATCCACCCAGTACAATATAAAGCATCCTTCCTACTTTCTCTTTTCATGAGCATTCATAATGCATATATACTATGTTTGATTCTTTTCTAATTTGAGACAGTCTTTCTTTATTATTTTGGAAAAGACTACCTGCTCTATTAGGGCCAAGTATTAAATTTGCATTCTTGTTGTCAGGGTAATTGCTACGCTCTTCCTGAGAGTATGATGTAAATGAAGCCAGATTGCAGAGATTTTTGAAACTAAGAATGGAAACTTTAACTTGAATAACATCCCTGTGACCTCGTTCTATGCCCGTTGTAAGTTTTATGGAAGATCCATCAAGGAAATATATTACAATCATCTGTCCCCTTCAAATAATTTCTAACTGATAAATTATCTGAGAGCCCCAGACATGCAATCATATCAGAACACCGCAGTGGAGTTTTAGGGCTGAGATTCTAAAAGGTCAATGGAGTATAAGTGCAGTAATAGAGGCAGTTGCTAATATCATCAGTAAGTGAAGGCTTTTCAAATAACCTAGTTTTAATAACTATCTAAACTAAACAGTAGCAAATTGCATGGAGAAGTACAAACAGTACTGTCTGGTTACCCCTTTCTTACAAAAGGAAATACAATTTATGATTCTATGAAAATTTTCTAAACAAAACCAGACCCATTTTTATCCAGTTCCATTAACAAGGATGGGAAAAAAAAAGAAAAAAAAGCTGGTTTGCTTATAAAACTGAAAATTTGTTATGTATCACTTGGCCCCAGGAAAAACTTTAACATTTTCTGTTAAAAAGTGCTGCTAGAGATTGACAATATATAACTAGTATGAAAGGATCAGAAACTCGTTTTGTATTATCCATCTTTAGGCCAACATATGTCTTTTAATTTAGATGAGAACTCTATTAAGTTGACTAAGTTCATGTAGATCCAAGGCAGACGTAACAAAAATGTTTTTGTCAAAAAGGCAGGCAAATGGGGTTGTGTGATAACAGCTTCAGAGGCTTCAGCTGTAGTTGTTTGCAAACTGTGTTCTGGGGTAGTTTTGGCCCCAGACCTTCCAGACCGCAAGCACTTTGAGAGACACCGACTACAGGTTGACATTGTCTCAGTGGAGAGCAGAATACAGAGGAGCTCATCTAGAGAGGTTATATGAGCAACTGAGTAGGTAACTAGCCTATGAAGTTGTATTGGGTTGATGTGGCAAGGTTTTGGCAGCAGGCTGCAGGCGTAGCTTCTCTGAGGTGATGCCAGAACCTTTCCCTGTGTCTGATAGAACTGCTGCCAGATGACTCCAAGACAGATCCACTGCTGGCCAAGGCTGAGGCCATCAGTGACTGTGATACTGCCTCTGTGAAAACAGAGTTAAGCTGAAAGAAAAACTACTGTGTTACTCAACAGCAACTACAAGAGAGGAGTGAGAATATGTGAAAGTAACAACTCTGCAGACACCAAGGTCAGTGAAGCAGGGGAAGTGTTCCAGCACCACACAGAGATTTCCCTGCAGCCCATGGTAAAGACCATGGTGAGTCAGCCTGTCCCCCTGCACCCCATGGAAGGAGCAGAGATCTACCCACAGCCTGTGGTAAAGACCCCACACTTGAGCCATTGGATGTCTGAGGGAGGCTGTGACTCCATATAGTACCCATGGAGCAGGCTCCTGGTGAGACCTGAGTACCCCTAGGGAAACTGGAGCCCATGGTGGAGAAGTGCATAAGGAGTCCTCCCTCTGAAGAGGAAGCAGCAGCAGAGATAACATATGATGAACTGACTGCAACCCCTGTTTCCTGTCCCTCTGAGTGTCTGGGGGAGGAGGGAGAGAAAATTGGAAGGAAGAAAGGGGTGGGTATTTTAAAATGTGGTTTTATTTCTCATTACAATCCTCTAATTTGATTGGTAATGAATCAAATTAATTTCCCTGAGCAGTGTCTGTTTTGCTTGTGTTCATAAATGCTGAATGATCTCCCTGTCCTTATCTCAGCCCACAGAGCATTTTGTCATACTTTTCTCCCCTGTCAGATTGAGGAAGGGGAACGATAGAGCCAGGGTCAACTCGCCACAAAATAAAGGAGCTATGTAGTCTTTCGGGACAGAAGCCAGAGTCAGCCTTTCCACAGAGACAACATTTACCTTCTTTTCTGTCCTCTAACTACTGAAAAATTATTCCCTCATGGAACTGAGTTGTTTAAAATAGTCTTCTCTCTTCCCCAAAATTCAAAATTGTGTTAGATAAGGCAATCAAGTCTATACAAGTTCTATGAGTTAAATAATTCCCATCAAGCTTGCAGACCTCTCACAAATACTTTGGTGTAATACAAATCCCAAAACTTTAAAAATGAATAAAATAATTCTTTACAAGAGACAAAAATTACTGATCAGCTCAGAATGAGCATCACATATTTTAAGACTGATCAAAGAGGCAGCAGCAAGTATAATATCCGCTCTTTAAAAGATTAAACTCTTTCGTGCAAAGATATTTTAATTAGAAAGTTTCTGGGATTGCTTTGTAAAATATCACTGCATAACTTGAAAATTTACAAAATAAATTAGGAGTGTGATTAGGAAGTAAAGTAGTATAAAAATTTAATAAAAGTAACTTTAAAGAAAAGCAGTAATTTTTGGGCTTTATAAAAGAAAATGAGCAGGAACAATGTCAGAAGCTAGTGAAAATGTGATATAATTCACCATGGAGAGCAGAAGGGAAAAAAATAGGAACCCAAAGTGGAAAGCATGTCAGATAACTTAAGACATTTATGTTGCAGTATCTGCATTTGCATTACCCATTTTACCTGTTTTAGTAGTCATTAGAGAAAAATAGGTATTCCAGGCTGCTATTAAACTCAACTGAACACATCTGTTTAATGATTCAATCATTGAAGTTGGTGAGATATCTCCAGGAACATATGATATAATTTTCTTGAGTCAGGAAACCATCTTCTTGTATTCACTGTGTAGAAAAACAATTGCAAATGCTTAAAATCTATATCTACATGAGTGGAGACTTAGTCTTCTTAAATCAAGAATACATCTATACTTACTGGTTGAGTAGGGAGCAAAAATACAGATGCCTATGTAGCCTCAGGTCAGCTTAGTGTAACCTTATTTTGAAGTCTGATACTAAAGAGAAGAACCTGATTTTCAAAAAGGTGATGGTAGGATTATGTGATACCTTTGCAGTTAGAAAGAGGTTTCTGTGTTTGGGGTAGGATTCAGTTCCACAAAAAATGACTCAGAGCATTTCCATTCCATTTGCATTCCATGCAAAATCTGCATGGAACAGAAAGGAGATGCCCTGCTGTACCTTCAGTTGTGGCAGTTGCTAGTAGCTGCAGCACAGTTAATCTAAAGCAGTATTGGATATCTTTATTTAGACAGTTCTACTCTGTGTGAGCGAGTCCCCATGGGTAGAAAGCTGAAAGTTTTGGTTGACTACTACAGATATCTAGTGTCATTTTAGCACTGCTGAGTATCCTATTTGATGCTGATACAAATGAATGAAGGTTTTGTATATGTTCCATCTGATCTCTACCTGAACCAGATGAATGCCTGACATCCAATACCCATATTTTTCAAATGAATCTCACTATAGATGCTTAAGTTCCCATTGAGAGGATTGTAAATGTAGGGGTCAATTCATTAGTCCATTCATAGTTTTCTAGGGCAAAGGGACATGTCCTTGAGTATCTTATCTTGCCTCTATCTATCATAATAGAAGGGTATTGGTTTTCGCAAGCTGTATGTTGTATCCACCAAAAACTTGTCTGCCTTGGATGCTCTGAGGATCACTAAATTCTCTGTGGAGGGCTGCTGAGTGTGAGCAGCTGAATCAAGCTGTGTTTATGATAAGAAAGTGGATGTATGTACAGACTGAGGTATGAGATGCTGGAGACCAGCACTGGGGAAAGGGACCTGGGGGTCTTGGTCGACAGCATGTTGAATGTGAGTCCGCTGTGACCTGGCACCAGGAGAGCCAACCCTGTCCTGGACTGCATCAGGCACAGAATTGCCAGCCAGGCAAGGGAGGGGATTGTCCCGCTCTGCTCTGCATTGGGGTGGCCTCACCTGGAGTCTTGTGTGCAGTTTTGGGCACAGTATAAAACACAATATAAAAAAGATACAAATCTATTAGAGAATGTCCAAAGGAGGACTATGAAGATGGTAAAGGGTCATTAAGGGAAGCCGTCTGAGGATTGTCTGAGGTCACTTGGTCTGTTCAGCCTGGAGAAGAGTAGGCTGAGGGAAGACTGCATACCTATCCACAACATCCTCACAAGAGAAAGCAGAGGATCAGGCATCCATCTCTTCTTTCTGGGGACCAGTGATAGGAAATTTTCCCACAGGAATGGCATGAAGCTCTGCCAGAAAGGTTTAGATTGGATATTTGAAAAGGGTTTTTCACCCAGAGGGTGGCTGGCCAGTAGAACAAGTTCCCCAGGGAAGTGGTCACTGCTCCAAGCCTGAGTTCAGGAAGCATTTACACAATGCTCTCAAGACCATGGTGTGATTTTTGGGGTTGTCCTGTGCAGGGCCAGGAGCTGGACTTGATGATCCTTGTAGGTCCCTTCCAATTCAGGATATTCCACGAGTCTATTATTGTATGAAAGCTTAGATTCCCAATTAGAAGTGTAGTTTACCTGGCACAGAATCCTGTCTGTGACTCCCTAGTCTGGACACAGGCATTTTGGTGCCACCTGAGAGAATCCCAAAAGCATGAGATAACTCCATGGAGCTAAGAGATACAGCAGAGTACCTATGAGAGATTCACAATCTATTGAAGTGGCAGCCAGAGGGTAGACAGGTTTTTTGAGGAAATCTCACACTGAAAAGATTTCTGTATGTAAGCAACATTAATGCTAAGAGCTCTACTACCTACCTAATTTTCCATACTTCTATCACCCTTTTCTTAATAGTATCACATTAAAAGCTAATATAATTGTGAAGCTAAAAATAATTGTGGAATGAAATGCTGAGTACAGAAAATAATGAAAAGCTCTGTTGCATCAGGAGTGGGAAAAAGATTGTGGCAGCTCCCTTTAGAAAATTTCTGCGAATGGCTCTCTTATGAAAAAACCCCATATGCCTAACATTGATACATTTTATTAAAACAAAATAAAATACAGCAATACCTTAATTTTATGGGTTTCATCTTAATTTAGTGAGTGACATTTAGGATTTTGCCATTGATTTCAGGAGGTCCAGAAATCAGCAGGGGAACACTGATACACATTTTCCTTTCCTCTCATTGATAAGCCTCTGCTGTAGATAAATTCTAAATGAAAAAAAAAAAAATTAAAAACCCCAACAAAACAAACTAAAAGTGGTATTTTGAGGTCAAAATTGTGGTTTCTACAAAGCAATGCTTTTAAGATTTTAGTTGAAATTAACTGAATTAACAATGAAATAAAATGCCTCAAAAAACAACCCTTTTTAAAAATGAGTTTCTGTAGTGTCTGTCTTTAGTGTCTGTCAAGAGAACCCCCAAGAGACAAACAATTCTGAGTACCAAAGAAGGGGCTAGTATCAAAAGTGTCACTATTGTGACCTTCTGCACTGCTGCTGCTGCTCAAGGGTTTATGCATGAATACGAGTATTCCTTTCTGATGAGTATTATGGGCACACATCATAGAATAAGTAGGAAGAGGATGGTCTTTTTCCCATGACTTGGGTGTCTATCCTTAAGGTGGTGCATGATTCGTGGTCTGGTGGTTCAAGAGTTTGCACAGCTTTTACAATGCAAAGAATCATTAACCTTGGGCTTGGTTATGTTCTTATTTTGGTGCCATATATAGTTGATCAGTTTCAAGAGTAAAGACTTTAGCTTCTAAGATCCCCAATGACTTTATGTTCTTGATTTGGCATAATCTGATTCAAGCTGAAGGGTGGTGACAGAAGAAACAAAATGGAGAATATGGGATCATGGAAGGTTTTTCTCAAGCAAATGTGTGATAAATATGATGTATGGTATGCTTATGTACATACTTGTTTTATCTTCTTTTGCTTCTAGCTTTATATTCCTTTAGTGGCTGTATTGATGGTATCTAAATTGACAAAAAGAAGTCAGTTCTCAGCAGAGATTGTAAGAAGAAGATAAATTTTCTTTTTGAGACTGAGCAGGAAAATCTGCAGCTGGGCTACTTGGAGAAAGAGGAAAGGCATGCATGACAGTTTGCATATTCACTGAACATGGTTTGTGAGGCATTTACAGAAGTGGAAGCGAGGAAGAGGAGATTGATCTGGGTTCAGTTCAGTCTCCTGCAGAGGCCACTGCTTCTGGAGAGCCTGTAGAGACCAGGAGCCTGGCTGCCAGCAACTGCTGCAGGAGGCCATGGGTTTCCTGCAGCTCATAGAATCACAGAATTATAGAATGGTTTGGGTTGGAAGGGACCTTAAAGATCATCTAGTTCCAACCCCTCTGCCATGGGCAGGGATGCCACCCACTAGACCCGGTTGCACAAACCCTCATCCAAACTGGCCTTGAACATTTATTTCCACTGATGAGTCATCTGAAAATTCTCTGGGCAAACTGTGTCAGGTCCTGTAACACAGAGGGCCCGTGTCTATGTTGATTTCCACATGTCTCTGTGTGTCTCAAATGAAGGTTGGTTATGGCACAAGGTCACCTCTGACAGAGGAAAAATACAAGGTGATATTTTTTGAACGCATGAAAATAACTACATTGTAGACATCTACATCTGTGTGAGATACTTTAAGTACAGTTTAAAATGGGTTGAGACAGAAAGCACCTCTAGATGTGAAGGATCTTTTGTAGTAATGGAGTGCTGAAAGACATTGGGTGAATAGGTCTTATATGTGATTATTCCTCTCCTTTGCCCAAAAAACAAGCCCAGGCTGAGAGGTAGGCATCAGCACTTACGCAGTCAGGATTCTCCCAAAGCATCAGGTTCAGGATGGAGTGTCAGGCATTGCTAGGGCTGAGAGCAGGAGATTGACACATCACTTTGAGTGTCTAGAGAGAGACAATTGACAAGATGAACTAATTTTAATAGCAGAACTGGAAAGAGTAGATTCGGAGGAGGCAATGAAGAAGAAAGTGTTTACAAGGAAACATGGGGCAGACATTTCAATCCCATGAGATAAGAACTTTTGTCACTCATTAAAAAAAAGCTTTATTCTTGGACTGAAAACAAGAGTTGTCATGCTGTATCTGGCATTAGTTTAGTGTTTGGCAGTGTCTGATTTAGGTAGTGGTGCCTCAGTTTCCTCTGAACAGAACAGGAAATTATATAATTTAAATAATTTTGCAACATATTCATGTAAAGTATTACAGAAGAGTTTCTAACTCCACAGACTGCTTTTTGGCATATACACGCCAGTTAAATTCTGGAAGAGGACAGACTGAACAGTACATATAAAATACTAAAAATTACTGTTTGAAATACTAAGAGGAGTAACAAGTAATAATCAAAATTAAAAAAAAACAAACCAACAAAACAACAACAAAAACCCAAACAACTGCACAACCAGTTAAAATAACTGACTAAGCCTGTTTTAAAATGATTTAAAATTCAGTTTGAGGAACTAATCACACATAGACAGCCTGCGGTTGTGGCTTTTTAATCCAGTAGGTGTAAAATTGAAATCCTTACATTACTATAGGAGAACTATTTTAGGTAATTAGGGCAAAGCCTGTGTAAGATGTTCTAAACATAAAAGATTCAGGGTAAAGAACTAAACTGTGATCAAAATAGGATGTTTTAAACTTTGCAGAGTAGAAGGTGATTTTAAGTGAACTATATTAGTTTTGGGCAGTTTTACATTATGATTGATATGATTTTCTTTAGTACTAATGCAGCAACAGTTTTAGTCTTCAGTTTTTACTTTTCCTGATTCCTTAGCTATCACTATAAACACCATCAACAACAATCCTCTGTAGTAACTGTGGAGGCAAGTTTGAATCTTGGTTTGCTCTTCATATCCATGTAGAATCTGAAGTCTGCTGTGGGTTATTCACAAGTTTTTGAGCTGCTATCTTCACTGTATACATCTAAACATTGCAAGAGTTGAATTGCATTCTTAAGCAACTTTTCCTTGTACTTGGATATTGGGTTCAGCTTCCAAATTGTAGATTGCAGATGTTGATTGCAGTTAATTAAATTTAGTTGTCTCAGTGCACAATTTTACATCCATTTAGGTATTTATGTTATCATTACAGTCAGTGATGATCTAGCATTAACTAGTGAAAGCAGTTTAAAAAGCAATCCAATTCACCAGAAAATAGACAGTTATTTTTGTTTAGTTTTCTAGTATCCATTAACTAAAACTCACCCAGATGTATAAATTTTGGTGTCTAAATATAATTATACAGTATCTTCCTCTGTGGTACTCAGATGTAGCTGCTTATTTCATCTGTCTATGTGGAAAAGTATCAGGTCTTTTCTATAGGAAAAAATGTATGCAAATTGTGGGGGACTAAATGAGACAGATTTCACCCCACCTGGAGACTTGCTACTCCAGGACTGTGGGATAACTGTCCACAAAACACTTACATAGAGATGGTTGAAAAATTCTACTGTCATGGCAAAAACCAACTTGCACATATTGCAGGTAATTACATTTAATAGATCTAAAATAAAAATAATGTACTTAAAAGTTGGTAGAAGAAGAAAACTTATTTTCCAACACAAGAGAAGACTATGGAAGGCTACCCTGGCCTAAAATGGCTGACTATTTGCTTTTGAGATGGTTAAATCCCATTAAGACTTCATGCACCCAACCCATTGGGAAAAGGAGAACTTAATTAACCCACTATGCAGGCAAAGATCAAAAGGAAAAGAGTACCAGTATTATTTGTAGTTAGATTAAGCTGATGTAATGATTCGTTTGTTTTTTTTTTTAGTAATGCAGTAGCAAGTTGACTCCATCTTGATGATGTATTCTGAGAACACATTTAGAGAGCTCAGCAGTCATAAAGGTTTATGAGCAAAAAGATGCAATTTAGGGACAACCAGTACAGAAGGAACTTAGTGACAGTAAAGAAGTCAGTAGACAGAGGACAATTTTTGCTTAGCACTAGAAAGGAAAATGCAATCTTCCCCAATACCATTGAACCAGATATTCAGGCCTGGCTTTTCATATAAGAAGTGGTTCAGGAATTTAAGATAATGTATGTAGACATCTCTGAGTACCTGACCTTTCCCATCAGGAAAATTTCAGAGTGGCAGAAGTTTGAGTTTGCTAATGTAAAAATTCACAGTGATTATATTGAATACATATTCTTCAGTTGTCATCAACATTCTTTCAGTATGAAAACAGAAATATCTTCTCAATTGCTTTTTTGAAGGAATTTTGTTCTTCTAAAGCATAGAGTTAAACACTTTTAGTGTAGCTATATCATGTATTACAACTTCTTGCTTCTCATGTACATTTTGTTTCATAACTAATTTAAACCATAAGAGACACTAAAATTGAAACTTATACAATCATAAAGCTGAGAATGCTTTATGCTAACTTAAGTTTTAGGTCATTACAAGCACTTTCACAGACAGTAGCTTTGTACAACATTTTATAACTGATCAACAAAATTACGTGTCATACAAAAAATTACAGCACTGAAAAATCAGGTCAATTTATTTCATACATAATTTCTTAATGACTTAGCACAATCAGTAATTAATTTTGTGTTAATTTCTATTGATTTCTCTGAACTCAGAGGAGAAGTGAGGTACTTCTTGTCATGAGATCACTATGAGATATTCCAGCTCATGAAGAGATAAAATTTCTTTTTATAATCTATCTGTGTTTTAAAGATTATGAAGCCTCCAGTTTTTTGTTTATTTAGGTCCAGACAAATTAGTAGATGTTAATGACTAAGTAGTGTAGAAAGGTTTGTATGAACACAAAGAGTCTTGGGCTTTAAATGATATGTTTAGTTAACCAAAAAGTAGTCATATAATGTTTTGGTTGGAAGAGACCTCAAAGATCATCTAGTTTCATCTAGTAGAAAATTTACAGTTGAAAATGAAAAAATATAATTGCAAACCAAACATTTTTCCTGTAGAACTTGCTACAAAGATGCAAGAATTGCACATTTCAGACTTCTAGGTTTTTTTTCTTTCAGAGGCATCTTGAACAGAATCTGTATGAGTAGTTTTACTTTATTTATGCTGATCTTTCTACAGACATTTTTAGAGTGTAAAAACAAACCTTTCTTTCAGGAATGGGGAAAGGTTGTTTTTCCTTGAAGTAGAATAATAGAAGGGTTTGGGTTGGAAGGGACCTTAAAGATTGTCTAGTTTCCATTCCCTCTGCCCTGTACAGGGACAATTTTCACTAGACCAGAGCTCCATCCAGCCTGGCCTTGAGCCCTTCCAGTGGTGGGGCATCCACAACTTCTCTGGGCAACCCATTCCAGTGTCTCACCACCCTCATTGTAAAGAATTTCTTCCTAATATCTAATCTAAACCTACTTGCTTTCAGTTTAAAGCCATTCCCCTTTGTCCTGTCACGACATGATCCTGTATAAAGTCCCTCTACATCTTTCTTGTAGGCTGTTGTCAGGGCACTGCAATGGTTCACTCTTATGGAAAGGTTAAAGCAGAGCACAAGGTTCCATTCTGTTTGCAACATTACTGCCAAATTATAGTAGCAATAATAATATATGTAAATACATATATGCACACGTACAGAGTGTGACATCTCCTTAAACTGCACTGCAGCTGACTACATAGAAAAAGGAACTTTATGTAGTGAGGATTATTATATCACCAAGGCCAGGAGCGTGACAGGATTTAGATAGTAATTTGCCACTGATGAGAACATCTGTAGGATTAAAAAATAAAACCTAATAATTTAGACAGAATGCAAACTTGTATTCCTTAGTCCTCCTGCAAGAGAGTTAAGAAGTGATGCTGTTAGGAGCAAAGAATTCAGAATTTCCCAATTCATTGCTCAAGAATTTGCATAAAGAAGTAATGGGCACTGGAGAAGTTCCTACTAAAAGGGATGATGAAAAAGTGAAAATTTAAATCTTCTGCTGTGTTGTTTTGCTGTGTTCCTGGTTTCAGTTTCAGACTCAAGTCCCATCTCAGCAACGATAAGTAAATCCTTGTATAAGACTTGCAGATCTGTTAATAGTCTAGAAGTGTTGTACCCAATCTTGACACTCAAAAATACTGTAAGATGAAGACAACAGGAATGACATCTTCTATATGAGTACTTACATTTGCTTGATATAGGAGAACAAATGCTTCCTCTCTAAGAGAAGTTCAGTCAACCCCTGCATCATTACGAGGCTACAATAGAATAATAAAAGTTTAAAGGATAGAGTTGTGAATGACTTTGGTTCTTTCAAGCACAAATAGAGCTGCACAGCACTATAAAGAAAAAAAAACCTACCAGCCAAACCCAACCCCCCTCCCCCACCCCAGCAGATCTAATACCTAAAGCCTGTCTTTCTAGACTCTGTCACAAACTAAAATGAGAACTGGAATATCAAATACAGAAAACAAGATAGTGACTTTTGGAGTTTGAATCCAACATGTTATTGTCATCAAGCATGAGTCACACACACTGTTGTTTTATTTTTAACAACCATTTGGTGTGTAAATGCAAATCTTTACTAAAAAAAACAGAGAGGGTGTGAATACAGTGACCATAGCAAACTCAGCTTTTCCACGCTGCTTTAATAATAACATAGCTCTGGGGGGCCTTCAGGCACTAACTGCTCACATATCAGTGGCCATTGACAAAGCACAACATAGTATTAGTCCCTAAACTACTTTTTCAGTTGCTGTGATCAGTGATATCATTCTTAATGCATAAATGGGAAAAAAGTGACAATAGGCATATAAATATTTCAAAGCTTGCCGAAGAAGCAAAACCTCTCAAAATTCTGAGATCTTCTGAAAAGAGTGAAACATGAAAGCATTAAAAATTGTAGACATTGTCTAAATGATAGTGAAGGACAATAAAAGCATGGGTTTGAAATTTGCAATACAAACCTCTGTTTCATTTAGTTTTTCTGCTCTGATGAACAGCATTCCTTTAAGATTCAGGCTTACATTTTCCAAGGGTACAAATTACAATTTTTTATTTCTGTCAAGAAAATATGGTTCTGAGCTGAGAGTGGGAAAAATGAGACGTGGAGACATAATAACTTAAGATATTGGAAAGTAGGATATAGGTCATTCCAACTTTCTGATATCAGTTAAGGCACTTGCTACTGACTGCAATATTTGTCATGGGATGGCTATTTCCTTCCTTTATGTGAAATAAAGTGATGACACTGTTTCAATGTCAGATTCTTCTTTATAGATGTTCACATCACAAAGAACTTATTTTTGGCAGTGCTCTCAGAGGGGGCTTTCTTTCCTACAATGACACATTGTTCACTCATGGTCAACTTGGTGTCCTCCAGGACACCCAGATCCTTTCCTGGGAAGCAGATTTTCATCTTTTTCTCCCCCAACGTGTACTGGTGGACAGAGCTATTCCTCCCCAGGAGAAAGAATTTTTTGCCTTTGTTGAACTTCATAAAATTCTTTTCAACCAGCTTGCCCAGGCCCCTCTGAAAGATAGCAAAACCGTCTGGTGTATTGTCCACAAAATTGCCATGGGCACACTCTGTCTCATTTTCCCCATTATTAATGATGTTCTTAAGCAATATTGACCCAGCATTGACTCCTGAGTACACCACTAGTGAGTGCCTTCAAGCTGGACTTCGCACCTCCGATCAAAACCCTTTGGGCCCAGCAGCTCTGACAGTTTTCAATCCACCTCACTTGCTGTGTATCAAGCCCATACTTTGCCAGCTAGTCTATTAGGCTATTATGAGTAAGAGTCAACAGCTCAAGCAAAGTCAAGATAAACAACATCCAGTGCTCTCCCCATATCCATCAAATCATTCATCTGATCATACGAAGTCTATCAGGTTGGTCAGACATTATTTTGACTTTGTGAACCCATGCTGACTCCTCCCAATCATCTTAATATTCATGTGCCTGAAAACTGTTTCCAGGATTATTTTCTCTATTTCCTTCTTAGGGAACAATGTGAGGCTGACTGGCCTGTTGTACTCTAGATCTTCACTCTTGCCTTTCTTGAAGATAGATATAACATTTGCATTTCTCCTGTCCTTAGGATCCTCTTCCAATTGCCCTAACCTTTTAAAGATAATCAAGACTGACCTTGCAATGGCATAAAACAGCTCCCTTGGTACTCATGAGTGCAGCCCATCAGATCCTATTGAACTGTGCATGTTCTTTTTTTTTTTTAAATGTTCCCTAACCTCTTCCCCTGAGGGTCTTTTTACCTTTACACTTTCCCACAGGCCTCATGGACCTGAGAATCCTGAACTCTTCTATTACCAGAGAAGACTGAGGTACAGAGATAACTAATATGTAATTTGTTTCTTTATGCTTTATCACTAGATTCTTCACACAATTCAGTAGTGGGATCACATTTTTCCTAGTCTTCCTTTTGCTAGTGATAGACTTTTAGAAAGCCTTCTTGTTGCCCTTTGCCAGATTCAGCTTCAAGAAGGTTAGGGCTTTCCTGGCTTCATCCCTGTTAGTCCCAGATGAGAACCTGCTGCCATGGTCAGGGATACCATTCACTAGGTCTTGTTGCTCAGAGCTCCACCCAACCGGGCCTTGAACACTTCCAGGGACGGGGCTACCACAGCTTCTCTGGGCCACTTCTTCCACTGCTTTGCCATCTTTATCCTGATATCTAATCTAAATCAGTTTAAAGCCATTTCTTCTTGTCCTGTCACCATATCAGATTTTAAATAATGTCTCTCCATCTTTCATGTATGTCTCTTCAGGTTCTGGAAGGCTGCAATTAGGTCAACCATAAACCACCTCTTCTCCATGCTGAACAACCCCATGTCTCTCTGCCTCTCTTTGTAGGAGAGTTGCTCCATTACTCTTATCACCTTTGTAGCCCCTCTCTGAACATCATTCTTGTGTTGATACTCTCACCTCTACTCTGTCCTCATAAGAATCATCTCCCTTGACATGACAGCTACACTTCTATTGATGTAGCCCAGGATGCAGCTGGCCTTCAAGGCTGAGAGCACACACTGCTGAACTGTTGATCTATCTTCTTGGTATTTCTTTAATTCTCTGCTTACTCGGTTGTATTTCAGGAACTCTCTGACTTTGTTAATGTTTTTGTGATTCCTCGTATTTGTAAAGCTTGTATACTGCTGAAAAAATCAATGCTCCACAAATACTTTATCACCTTCTGGTTTCCTCCTCTTATGAGACTGTTGCCTTCTTTTCCAACTGATGCTCCTTGATCACAGAGTTGCTTGATTTGCATAACTCTGGCTTTGAACGTTTCGTTCTAATCCTGTCTTTCTAACAGTTTCAGTCTCTTTTTTTTTAATGCCCTGAAGTTAGAATAAACAATAGATTCCCCTTAGAGGGTTCTAGGTCAATGAAGATGGAGTTGAAAGAATACAGGTTTTCTACCTGGAAGATTAATTACAAATGGCCTTAAACTGGTGCATCCTTCCATATTTCTGCATAGTGGGTTGAATAAGTAATGCAGTATGTTCAAAGCTGTATCCTGCAAGAACTGTGCTGCTTCTAAAAAATTAGGTCAGAGATCAGAAGTCAGGCAGTGCAAACCATAATGAACATGGTATTAAAGAATAAGTTCATAAAACAGGTTAATTAATGTTAAACACTTATTTTGGCCTCAGCTTAGTCAGTTTTTTCAGTAACAAATCATCAGATGGTATCTTTCCCTGTGAAACCACCCAAGGTTTGTTTTGCTAAAAATGGTGGTGGTTGAAAGTAACATAGCCAAAACTATTTATTTCAATTAAAGGTTTTTCTGTAAATGTCACACTTACTCAGATATATTTTAAATAAACACAAATTAGAGATATTAAATTTGAAAAGCTTTCATTAGATACTAATAGTAATTAAAAATTTAATAAAATATTTTATTGTCTGTCTTAATATTAGTTCAAGTTTATAACTTTAACTTTTCTCTCTAGCAAAAATGTTCAAATGTCTTAAATTTCATATAATTCTTATTAATCATTTATTTTAGAAGACTCATACTACAGAATTACATAACCTGGCAATACAGTATGTATACCATTCTAGGAAGCTGCCCTATGTAATACAGAAACTACATTTTCTGAATAATAGAATGAATCTGTGAAATAAATTACATCTCAATAACATGAAGGAATTGTTACCATTAAAGAAATATTAAAGAAATATTAAAGAAATTGTCCAGGACACTTCATCTGCTAGTAGCTTTCAGAGAACCCAAAACATTTTAGAGGTCAACTAGACAAGCTAAACCACCTTCCTATCCTCTGGATTCTAGATGATCATATTTCCTCCTTTCAAATTTATAAATTGGTGGGTCATGTATTTTTGTCCCTCTGCATATGTCCAAAATGGCTGTGTAAACAGTCATGGATCTGTTAGCCTGAACCTCAGTTTTATTTATAAACTAGGCAAAATATATGTGCATGATAGGAGCACATGGACATAAATGGATAGATAACCAGGCATCATGCCTACTAAATCTTAACGGGATTGAGTCTTTCATGAAAGCGAGTTGTAGATGCAATATGTAAGAAATGTGTAATAAACACTCACAGGAAGATCTTTTCAGTTTCAAAAGAATTATACTGTCAATGGGCCTGAGGGCTGAACTAGAATAAGATTCTTCCTGCCTACAGATCTTCCAGTTATGCAGTGACAAATTTCATAGGTCGGTGATGGGAATGAAAGCCACAGTCTCATTCATCAGCATACTTAGTCTACTCTGCTTGGAAAGGATAACTACGCACTGCAGGCACAGTACATGCTTTATATTATACAGTCACTGGATGGAAACCAGAGCTAAACTTGATTCACAAGGCTACAATTCAGATCTTAGGCAGCAGAGCATTTCTTAAGTGAAAGATGATAAAATCATATAAGTACTTTATAAAAGGGAAATAACTTACTTCCTTTACACACCACTTTGCACCATTGGAAAAACAGTCTAGCATTATTACATACTTCAGACAGATGCTGTTAGTAAGTTCAACATTGCATAATAATTTTCATTTGTTCTTGCATAGTTGTCTAGAAACTATGGGGCCAAGCATCCCTTGAAGTATATAATTTCCCCTTTATTCTGAACAGAGGGGTGGAAATGGGGGGGAAGGACTTTTCTTATGCCAGGAAATCTTTCTTAGGACTTAAAATGTGCTTTAGAAATGTCATTTTTGGAACATGACTGGAAGTGAGATTGCAGTGCCAGATATCACTAAGCAAAAAAGCATATTATATAACTTTTATAGCTCTCTTTTGTGCAATGCCTTTCTATGCTGATTAACTGGAAAATTCTATCATTGTCATTTTGTGGCCCAGAGTGCAATGTGATGTTATTTAATAAGATGTATAACCTTCCTGACTGCCTAATCTGGTCAGCGCTGTTAAATGGGGTGTGCATACATCATCATGACTGTGGCAATGTTTTTTTGATGATCTAGTTATGCTTTCTAAAACATTTCAATGCAAGACATGTTGATGTTATTAAAAAAAAAAGAAAAAATTGAAAGAGAAAGAAGAGAAATGTATTTAACATTAGTTTTGTAACCTCTCTTTCCATAACTTTATAGTATGTCTACTGAGTCAGGAAAAATAGCTTGAAAACTACCTGGGAATTAAAATCAAAGAAGCCAGGCACAAGCTACAGCATTCTTCAATTAAATTTTAGGGAAAAGTAACAGCACCATAATCACTGTCAGACCCTGGAAGGATTGCTATCTCAGACCCTGGAAGGATTGCTATCTCAAGACATTTTGGACACCTGTGTGTGTGGGAGCGGACAGGTCTGGCCTCGCTCATTGAACTTCCCCAAACTCCCACCAGAGCCTGCAACCCAGCCCTGAAGGGCTGCCAATCATTGAACCACTGGCACACCAGAGGCAGGACTCCATTCTTCCCCAACCCAGGCCAACTGACTGGAAGTCCCTCCTGGGGGGAGGGCCCAACAAGGCCCAGAAGTATTTAATGCTGAGCATGCGGCAAGAACATGTCTTGGCTTTGCCTCTTCTTAGAATTCCTGCTTGAACATTGCTGGAACCCAGGAGCTGGTAGGTGTATGTGTCCTTTGGTGTATCTTTTCTGTCTTTTTTCTAATTCCCTCTTCTTGGAACATTTTGAGTAACTTCGCATCCAGTGTGTTTAAAGTAACAACATCAAACAGGTTTAAAGTTTGCTAAGTTGCATGGGCCAAGTTATTGCTCTGAGAAGTGTTTTATTTTGATTGGATGTTGTACTAAAACTTTTGCTGAAGTTCCTTAATTTTCTGTAGTTTGCCAATAAAGTAATTTTGACCTCTTGAGAATATCTAGTTGATATTTCTCCCGTGCATCTTAGCCAGAGTACAGGAACCTCTGTAAACCCCTTTCAGTGAGTTGTTTGGGGCCTTCCAATCCCAGAATGACTGGAGTTGGAAAGGATGTTTGAAGATCCTCTAGTGCAGGTTTTTTTGGAATGTCTTTAGAGAAGGAAGCTCTCCAATATATCAGGACAGTCTGTTCCAGTGCTCTGTCACTCTCACTGTAAAGAAATTTTTCTTCATATTCAGAGGGATTTTCCTGTGATTGAGTTTGTGCCCACTGACTTTTGTCCTGTCACTGGGAAGAACCATTGAGAAGAGTCTGGCCCCATCCTCTTAGCACCCGCCCTAAAGACATTTGCATGCATTGATAAGATCCCAGCTCAATCATATCTTCTCCAGGCTAAACAAGCCAAGCTCTCTCAGCCTTTCCTCATAAGATAGGTGCTTCAGTCCCCTAATCATTTTTGCAGCCCTCTTTTGGACCCTCTCCAGTAGTTTCTTGTCTTTCCTGAACTGGGGACAGAACTGGACACAGTACTACAGATGCAGCCTCACTGTCTTGCTTCCAGGGCTGACTAGAGGGGTAGCCTCAACCTGACGGCAATGCTCTCCCTAATGCAGGATTCTGTTGGCCTTCTTGGCCACAAAGGCACACTGCTGGCTCATGAACAGCTTGTTGTTCACTAGGATCCCCAGGTCCTTCTCCACGGGACTGCTTTCTAGCAGGTTGGCCCCCAGTTTATACTGGTCCAGGGGGTTATTCTTTTGCAGATGCAGGATCCTGCACTTGCTGTTGTTGTACTTCATTAAGTTTCTCTCTGCCCAACTCTCCTACCTGTCCAAACATGCTGAGGATACAACCTGTCCCTAGATCCAGGTCATTGATAAGCTGGACAAGACTGAACCCAGTACTGACCCCTGGGAAACACTGTTAGCTACAGGCCTCTATCTAGACTGTCACTGATCATGACACTCTGAGCTCTGCCGTTCAACCAGTTCTCAACCCACCTCACTGTTCACCTAACCTACACTTATTATGGGTGACAGTGTCTAAAGGCCTGCTGAAGTACAGGTAGACAATATCCACTGCTCTCTCCACATCTACCCAGCCAGTCATGCCATCATAGAAGACCATCAGATAGGTCAAGCATGACTTTTCCTTGGTGAATCCATGTTGACTACTTCTGATAGCATTTTTTCCCTCCACGTACTTAGTGATGACATGCAGGTTGAGCTGTTCCATCACCTTTCTAGGGATGAAGGTGAGGCTGACTGGCCTGTGGATTCCTGAGTTGTCCTTCTTGCCCTTTTTGATGGCTGGAGTGACACTGGCTTTTCTCCAGTCCTCAGGCACCTCTCTTGTTCTCCATGACCTTTCAAATACGATGGAGACTGTCTTAGCAATACCATCTGCCAGCTCGCTCAGCACTGGTAAGTGCATCCCACCAGGGCCCTTGGTTTTGTCAGTGTCAGGTTTTCCTATTCATTCTCTAACCTGATCTTCCTCAACTGAGACAAAGGTTTCCTTTCTCCTGACTTTCTCTCTTGCCTCCAGGATCTGGGATTCCTGAGGGCTGGCCTTAGCAGTAAAGATCAAAGCAAAGAAGGCATTCAGTAGCTCTAGTTTTTCTGTATCCTCCATCATGCACCAAGGCATGCACCTTATTCAGTAGCAGGCCCACATTTTCCCTTGTCTTCCTTTTGCTGCTGACATGCTTGAAGAAGCTCTTCTTTTTGTCCTTGACATCCCTTGCCAGAGTTAATTTCAGGTGGGCCTTAGCCTTCCTTGTTGTGTCCCTGCACACTCTGATAATATTCCTGTATTTCTCCCAAGTGTCCTTTCCCTTTTTCCACATTCCGTAAACTTTCTTCTTCTGTTTTGTTTTTGCCAGAATTTCCTTGCTCATCTATGTAGGGCTCCTGTCCCTTTTGCGTGACTTCTTAATTATGTAAATGCACCAATACTGAGCTTGGAGAAAGTGATGTTTGAATATTAACCAACTCTCTTGGACACCCTTACCTTCTAGAGTCCTAACTCATGGGATACTGCCGAGTAGGTCCTTGAAGAGGTCAAAGTTTGCTCTCCTGAAGTAGTCCTATGTATTGCCTTACTTCTTCCATCCAGGATCCTGAATTCCACCGTCTCATGGTCCCTGCAGGCAAGGCTGCTCCCAGCCTTCAAATCTCCAACCAGTCTTTCTTTGTTAGTACCCCAAGCCTCTCCTCATTGGCTTCTCCACCAGCTGTGTCAAAAGTTAGTCAGTGCTCTGGAGGAACCTCCTGGGCTGTGTATTCTTGGCTGTGTTGTCTTTCCAGCAGTTACCAAGGTAAAGTTCCCCATGAGAGCCAGTGCCTGGGAGTGTGAGGCTGCTTCCAGATGTCTTTAGGCAGCCTCATTGACTTCCTCTTCCTCATCAGACTGCATGTACTAAACACCCACAACAGTGTCACCATGTTAGCCTGGCCCTTAGTTCTTATCCATAAGCTTTTGACTCATTCTTCATTCTCATTTTATGTCTTCTACTTACTGCTTCATTGCTCATTTGTAAAAACAAACATTTGCCATGAAGACATAACTGCCAATTTAGACTAACTAAGACAAATGAGATAATGAGGCCAGTGGCAGCTTTGAGTTGACAGATCCAGATGAGTGCCCAGCTCTGAGTAGTAAGCTTTCTTTTCCTGCCAGAAGGTCTATATGCTAATACTAACTAATTTGCTAACCTTGGCCCTACAGTGTTTGACAACAGGGGAGTGAACCATTTTGTTACAGATGTGACATTAATTTGTATGTAAACTAAAGCTGGAACAGATAATCTATGTAATCTTCTGAGGAAGCGGTCACCAAAAATATAAACCCATGCCTGGTATACATAAATACAAAAATATTTACGTGTGAAGGACAGATTATTTCACTGTAAGTGATGATTGAATGAATGACAAAGTCTACAGTAAATAATGAAAGAAATAAAGCCATTATAGTCTGTACCTTCTTACACCCCTTTGGTTGAATGTTCTTACCTTAGCATTAAAAGAAGAAACAAAGGATTTTCCCACATTTCAGACTCAACACAGAAGACCAGTTTGACCTAATACACATTTAAAGAACTGCACATAGAGAAAAAGTCAAAGTATTTTGAAACACCTTGTCTAATTAATTTCCATCACTATTATTTTTGATGGAGTTTTTTTCCTAAAGAAATATTTTCTCTTCCTCTAATCCCTTTCTCAAGCTTCATAAAGAAAACAAGTGACAGGAATATTGATGGGGATTACAGTTAGGAATATTGTTCGGGTTTTAAAAAAATATTTTTATTGTTTTTAAAATTTTTCTTAATAAATGTTTTAATGTCAGAAACTGTATTTATAAGTTCATTCCAGATACAAGGATGAGAAATGCATTTTGTAAGCATTGTGTACATCATAGTAAATGAAATAACACCCGCCTCCTCATGAATTTATGTTTTGGAGGTGTTGATTGATAGTTGGCTGGACATGAGCCAGTAGTGCCCAGGTGGCCAAGAAGACCAATGGCATCTTGCCCTGTAACAGCAATAGTGTGGCCAGCAGGACCAGGGCAGTGACTGTCCCTCTGTACTTGGCACTGATGAGGCCACACCTCAAGTCCTGTGTTCAGTTTTGGGTCTCTCACTACAAGAAAGACACTGAGGTGCTGGAGCACCTGGTCCAGAGAAGGACAACAAAGCTGGTGATGGATCTGGAGCACAAGTCAGATGAGGGAGCTGGGGTTGTTTAGCCTGGAGAAAAGGAGGCTCAGGGTAACGCCACTTTCTAAAACTACCTGAAAGGAGGTTGTAGTGAGGTGGGTGTCAGTCTCTTCTCCCAGGTAACAAGTGACAAGATGAGAGGAAATGGCTCCCAAATTGTGCCAGGGGAGATTTAGATTAGGTATTAGGAAAATTTTTCTCACAGAAAAGGTTGCCAAACCATTGGGCCAGACTGCCCAGGGGAGTGGTGGAGTCACTATTCCTGGAAGTGTTAGAAAATAATGTAGATATGGCACTTGAGGACATGTTTTAATGGTGAACATGGTGGTGGTGTTAGGTTGATGACTGGACTTTATGATCTTAAAGGTCTTTTGCAAATGTAAGGATTTTACTTTTTCAGGCTATCAGGAGTGTGATTTAAGAGGCATATTATCAACATTTTTCATCCCCTGTGAATTACAACATAGCTGATGTGCAACATTACCTATAATGTTACAAACAAAGCTATCTGTTGCCCCTAGTCACAGTGAAGCTGCTGGTGAGAAGTTGTGTACATTGATCAAGGACATTATCAGGCCTTAAACTAGGGCACATAATAGAAAAAATATTATTTATATAATTGTTCAGATTTCTTTCAAAGAATTATTCACACAGATAATTGAAATATCTAGAAGTGTAATGTCATTTGACTTCTACTTTTAATGTGGCCATTATAAAACTCTTCTAATGTACAACAGTAGAATTAATCATTATCTATAACTAATGCACTTGAAACATATATGTGGCTTTATACTGATTTGCTAAATGATCCACAAAAAAATATGGGTTTTCTTTAATGAAAAAAACCCCAAACATTATATCAGGTAATTATATATCCATCCAGCTATTTAAAGAGAACTTCAATGTTTTAGAATTTAGCAGTTTTGATTAATTTTCTATAGTTTTGCCCTAATCTACTGTATTTTAAAAGTTATGTAAACTCAGTAGTGAAAGAAATTATTGATGCACGTCCCAGTGCAACGCAAAGAAAAATTAATTCTAAATTTTAAATAACCAAGTTCACTAATGCAATGTGGTTTCTGAAGTATTTCCTGTAACATCTTATCTTCTGAGAAGTTAAAATAATTGTTAAATGTTATAGAGTGAAAATCAATATCCTTTATTCAGATTTCTAAATTTGATTAATACAGTATTCTTCTGCAAATCTTTCAGTACTGTTGCCCTCTTGGTGGACAAACACGGAAAACTCAATCATTTACTGTGGGAGAATAGGTTTACTAGGTGTCCACAATTTATATGAATGTTTGATTCCAAAACTAGCCATTGAGGGAATAATTGTGAACTGATTTAATAATTGTGGACTCTACTGATTTCTGTTTTGTTGCTGTTGTTGTGGAAGTCACTAATCCTTTGCAGTTATAAACAATTGCATTAATAACTTGTAATCATTATGTGCACGCTGTTACCATCATTATAGCTCATATCAGAAGCATTACTATCAAATACTGGTTATTGAATAGTGAGACAGGCATACTTCAATCAGAAGACCTCCAGCTATCTTTTAAGGACAAAAAAGCCTCCCCTTACAATGGGAAGGACTGAATGGAAAAGGCTTATCAACTAGCATTTCATGTTGTGTGGTGATATATCTCAGAAGCTCATGAACAGGATTAAGTTGGCATAGCTGTTGCCTAGTAACTTGAGAGGAAGTTATTTGTATAAATATATATGCATATAAAATTTTGCTAACCCCAGAAGTCACCCCACTCAAGGTATATGTATGATGTGTCTTTATGTATCAAATAAGAAAAACTTTAAGAAAACAATCATCCAAATACTTACAAGTTTTGAAATTAAATGGTACAATGATTCTTGTAGTGATCAGAAATGAACACATCACAAAACAAATACTGCAACTTCTTTGAAAGATGACCATTGATGTCATGTTGTGTTTGGCGTGGTAAAGAATAGCAGATTATTCAAGAATGGCTACACAGTGTAATACAATTATATAGGCAGTTTAATTTGTAATTCAGCATGATGATTTGGAAGACGCTGTACTCCAACTTTGAGAAGGTAGGTGGGATTCTATCAGTTTAACTATGTGTTTTACATTTCCTGTTCTTCAAATTCTGTGGATGCTTTTGTTAATCTTACATGTCTCTTGCAATACGTTTGGCCATTTCTTTTCTCTAAACAATTAAAAAAAGATAGGCTAGCACTGGCAAAAGCACAGGTTACTGCATCATTCCAGGAGAAACAGTTGATTTGTTCATCATTCTCAATTTAGTTATTATTTAAGTTCTAACAGTTAGGAAATTTTGATACATTTAAAATATACTACCTGAATTGTGTGTATATTTTTAATTGTAATAGCATGATCATTTATGTTGGGCATTATCATAGTTTAAGTTAATTATATCAATGTATTGGATACAAATTTACTCATAATCAGGTAAAACAGAGATGAGGCTTATCTCACATTTCTGATTTTTTGACCACCAGTAATTATAGAAATCACAGTTAAGTCTTTAATGAAGAATTAGTCTTCTGGGTTTGTTTTATGCTCTGCTTGTGGACAATGCAGTACTATTTTAAATCTTTTTGTTTCTTACAGAAAACAGAATTGGAATGAAAACTCTTAAAATGCTGACACATTCCTAACTTCTACTTTTTAAAGTCCCAAAAACTTTGGATTCCTCTAAATGCAAACTGACAAGAGCCTCTGATGTTTTCAAACAGCCAAATAATGCCTTATGACAGATATCTGTCTTTCCTCTGTTCTTGAAAGAAGTACAGTAGAGAGAAGATAGAAAGCATCTTTTACCTTCCCAATAGCAATGCTTTTTTGTACAGGGAGGGAACTGAGGAGATAATAGTAATGAAATCCTAAGGTATTTCTGTCTCCATAAAAGCAGATATTAGCATTCAGTTCAGACTAATTCAGACTATTGGCTGCTTTTTATGGTAAAGACTAGTAGATGGTTTAGAAACTAGAAAGTAGTATAAAAGTTTAGAAAATATCTTACTAAATAAGGTCAGCTGATCTGGGTGATGAGCTGGCAAACAGCTATGTTAAATTTCTGCATTTGGATGAACAAACACTAGACTGTAAATTCTCTTTCACTCCAAATGAACTTGAGGAAACAAAACAAATATTGTGTGGAAGGGATCCAAAAAAGGGAGCAGAACAACTCCCTTAAGAGAGAAAAGCACAAGCTAGTGATACATGACCTGAAAAATGAAGGTGGGAAAGATTCATAAAATCATAGAATGTCTTGGGTTGGAAGGGACCTTACAGACCACTTAGTTCTAATCCCTCTACCAGGGGTAGGGACACTTTCTACTAGACCAGGTTGCTCAGAGCCCCATTTAACCTGGCCTTGAATAGTTCCAGGGATGGGGCAATCCATTCTCTGGGCAATTTGTGCCAGTGCCTCACCATCCTCACAGCAAAGAATTTTTTCCTAATATCTAATGTAAACCTACTCCCATCCAGTTTGGAGCCATTCCCCCTTGTCCTGTCACTACCTGACCATATAACAAGGTTCCTCTGCATCTTTCCTGTAGGCTCCCTTAAGGTGCTGGAAGCCTGCAGTTAGGTCACCCTGAAGCCTTCTCTTCTCCAGGCTGAACAATCCCAATTCTCTCAGTTTTTTCCATATAGGAGAGCACTCCATCCCTCTAATTATCTTTGTGGCCCTCCTTTGGACTCAGCCCAACAGGTTCATGTCTTAAATTACATGGTGCCTTTTAAATGAGTACTATTTTATTAAAAATAAAAGTAGTGAAAAGTATGTTTGGAGACACTTCTAGCTAAGAGAGAGAGAGAAAAGAGCAGTGGCTGTTTGTAGATTGAAGGACAAGTGGTTATTTTACTAATGGGAGAAAATGAAACAGACCCAATTTAGAGCGTGATTTACCACAAATTATTTTATAAACCTTCTATACAGATCATATCATTAATGCAGATGAACTTAGGTCTCTTTACCATTTGTGAAGAGAAACAGGATTCTCCAGGGGTCAGTTCAAAGGAGTAATTCTTTATGCCTATTTTAAAATTAATTGTGTTACTGCCTCTAACTGCACCTTTCTCATTATTGTCAATTGAAATCTAGATAATAAGCTCAGATGTAGACATCAAATACAGATGCCATGTAAAGTCTAGCTGTCTGAAGACAGGATGTACCCCTGCCCAGTTCATATTACTCATTTGGAGTATTAGAAATTGTATGCTTCCAGAATCAACAGAATTATTGAAAAAGAGAAATTGATTCTAATTACAAGCCCCTATTTGCTTTGGACAACTTGCTTCACTTGTTCTCCATATGTGTGTTCAGAACTGAGCAAAAGTGGCAGAATCAAAATAAATGAAATTAAATCTCTGGTTTCCAATGTGTGTGTGTGTGTGTGTATATAGATATTAGGAAAATGTGGCATAAAATTCTTGTAAAGCAGAAGAATTTGAATGTATAAATGCCTGTGATCATTTGGGTCATATGTGAGGATGATAGTACTGCCGGTTTTTTAGACTGCCCACTCCTACTTTTGGTAGAGCTTGTAGCTCTATCAAGTCTTTGCTGTTCAGTTGGACTTTTCAAGCTGGGTGAAAGACTAGGAGATATTAGTAGCCTCAGTAGAAGGGTACCTTTGATGAATTGCCAGAAAACATCTGTGGAAGAATCCATAGGAGTGATCACATCTACTCATTGCTGGTAGGGTTTGATTTAAGATCCAGCTGGTCTCATGATTGCCATTATTACTGTTTGATGGCTTCTGACCAGGGAATATCACCATGCCAGACATGTAGTTTTGTGTTCCCTCTGCCTTACTGGCTGACCATGTCTACAAAGATTTAATCCCCTGCTAGCACTCATTGATGTTAACCAATTAACTTGAAAAAATATGGCCTTTTTCTTATTTTAGCATTGTAGCTTCATACTTCTAATAAAAATAATGTTAAGTGATGTAGAAGTGGCAGCCTTCTGCACTTTTGTTTTCTTTTTTCTTTATTTTCATTTTCATGAATAGAGGGGTATCTTTACCCAGTACTCAACTTCCTAAGCAATTAACTCCAGTGTTTGGTGGATACTGAGCTTGAACAAAGGTGTGTGAAAATGCTTGAAAAGAAATTATCTGAGAATGATACCTACAGAATAGTTTTTCCAACACCTAAGACAGACTTATATTGAAAACTGTTGTTCTGAAGTTGCTTTTATCAAAGTTATATATTTAATCTTGAAAAATCATCCTTCAACAATTTTTTTTCTTGGCATTTCAAAATCTCACACAGCACTCTAAAGTTTCGTGCTGGAGTGTAGGTGTAGACGAACTAAAGCTGTACCATTCACCTTTTGTCCACGCTGCCTTTAATAACATCACACTTGTAACTTTATATTTGCTTTAGGTGAAAACTGTTAACTGCCTAGAATATAAATACACTAATCACATATATGGATTATGGTTCTTTCCTTTTCAGTTAATTACAGCTGTGGCCATTGTAAATGGATGTATAAAATTTAAAAGGAATTGTTGGTTTGTTTGACAAGACCTAGGCAATTTCATAATCAGATTATGATTTTAGTGTACATATTTCCTTTGCTATACATATTTCCTTCCCTTTCCTTTTTCCATAAGCTATGTTTAAAATTTGTGAGATGTTTTTCTTACATAAAGGAAGTGTTCAAGACCAAGTGCAAAATGTTTGACATACCTATTTTTAGTAGTGTAGTGACACAGCTGTGTCACTGCTGTCCTGCTCATGAAGATTGATAGTATTTTGCTCATGTTCACACATTTGCTCATACTTAAACAATTTAACGGAACTATAAAAAGCAGAATTTCTCTATGCTAATAATATTAAACAATTTAGAAAAAAACAACTGGAGAATAAAGAGGTCCTTAATGCTTGAAGTCCTGACTCATAAGATTTAGCTTTGCATGTATTTCTGCTTAAAACTTAGAAAAAATTGTTTTCATTGATGATTATGAAACAAACAGGGTTTTGCTATAAAAAAGAATGTTTAGTTTTATTTGAGCCTTTTTATGTCGTGGTTTGGTTTTTTTTTGGTTGGGGTTTTTATAATTATTAATTTAACAGTAAGTTATTCAGAGCAAAGATCAACTTTCAGAAATGTTTACTACAATTTTGTGTCCATCAAATTATTTCATCATTACTGTAGTGATGTAATAAATATAGTACTCAGACCAAAGTGCCTGCGTACTTCCCAGAGACATAAGAGTTTCACTGGTTACATTGTTACAATGTTAAATATCATTAAGTTCTCCTAAATTTTCTTTTGAAATTTGCACCTAACAAACACCTATCTTTTGGCATTTCACACACTCTAGAGTGTGGTGTTTCTTTCTTCCCCAGTCCCACCCACAATATACAAACATGCACTTCATAGAAATTATACAGATTAACAGTTTGTCTCTATGTTACAAATCACCAGATGCAGTTCTTCATTGCAACATGCATTCTCTCTGTCAAAAAAATACTAATTCAAGGTATCCAAAATATTAATTGGGTACTTGGGCTGATACTATTCAACATCTTTGTTGGCAGCATGGAGGGTGGGTTTGAGTGCACCCTCAGCAATTTCACTGACAGCAACCTGTGTGGTGCAGTTGACACACTGGAGGGAAGGGATGCCATTACACACTTGAGAGGTGGGCCCGTGTGAACCTCTGAAGGTTCAGCAAAGTAAAGTGCAGAGTTCTACACCTGGATCACAGCAATCCCAGACCCATCTACAGGTTGGATGGAGAAGTCATTCAGAGCAGCCCTGTGGAGAAGGACTTGGGGGTAATGGTTGATGAAAACATGAAGATGAGGTGTCAGTGTGTGCTCACAGCCCACAGAGCCAACTGAATCCCTGGCCTCATCAAAAGGAGAGTGGCCAGCAGGTGCAAGGAGGTGATTCTCCTCCTCTACTCTGTTTTTGTGAGACCCTATCTGGAATACTGCAAACAGTTCTGGTCCTCCCAACATAAGAAGGACGTGAAACTGTTGGAGCAACTTCAGAGGATGGCCAAAGGTTTATTAGAGGGCTGGATCACTTCCCCTCTGAAGACAGGCTGAGGAAGCTGGACCTGTTCAGCCTTGATGAGGTTGCATGGAGACCTCATAGCAACATTTCAGTATCTGAAGGGGACCTACAAGGAAGACAAGAGAGGGACTGTCTATCAGGAACTGTAGTAATAGGAAAAGGAATAATGGATACAAACTGAAATAGGGGAAATTTAAGTTAGATATTAGGAAGGAATTCTTTACTGCGAGGGTGGTGAGTCACTGGAACAGATTGCCCAGGGAGGCTGTGGATGTCCCGACCATGCCAGTGTTCAGAGGCAGGTTAGAGAAACTTTGAGAAAGTTTTGCTCAGTTTTTTCTTCTCCCTCTCAGGCTCAGTTTAGAGGCACAGAAAGGCACAAAAATTAATTACTGGGCATAGGCAGCGATATGGGATACACATCATAACGTCACCCCAAGACATTGGGATATTAAGCACCCTGGTCTAGTGGGAGGTGTCCCTGCCCATGGCAGGGTGGGCTGAGATTAGATGATCTTTAAGGTCCCTTCCAATCCTTAAAATTCCATAATTCTATGACTCTATGAAATCACCAGGACAAATAATTATAAACTGTAGCCATGTTTCCAAATCTTTTGGAAGCCTACTGAGCCATTATTCATCATTTTGCCACCAACCCAGACTTCTTCATGGAACATTAGAAATCTGATTTAAAACAATAAGAATGCCAGAAATAGGGATCTCTAACTACTGTGTATAGTATATTTTTTTGTAAATACTATATTTGGTATAATTTCCATTTGTATATCAACCAATTAAATATTTCTATACAGAGGCACTCTATTAGCTATTCTAGTGGATCAGTACTGAATGTGGACCTAGAGTTGCATTACAAATTCTTCAGACTCATGAGAAAATGCACATGGAAGCAAAAAAACGTCTCAGAATCAATCTAGGGAAATGAGAGAGGGCCATATCTGTATGCAGCCATTTGTCTCCCAAAATAAAATTTATTTCTCACCAGCTGTTAAACTTCCATGTACATTTTAGGGGAAAAATTCTAGGAAACAACACTAGGAAACATTATTTCCATTATCCATCTCAGTAAGCAGGGAAACACACAAATTACCCTGTAGAAAACAGCAGAAGGAACTCAGGCATTTCCTTCACTGCCCAAAATTCACTGATTATTTAAGATGGCAATTAACAGGGTGAAATTTTCTTCTTTTAGGCTGACATTCTTTCTTTGGAAAACTAGATTTTTTTCCCCCTCGGCCTCCTTTGAAATATGTCTGGAAGTGTTAGACTTGTCCACCTTTCATGTGATAGCCTAGAGCACACATTCAAGATGTAACAGATCTCATTTCTGTGGCTTCCTCAGCCTGAGGCAGTTCAAACCTGTATTTCCCAGGAGAGTAACTTAAACCAGTGGAAAGGGAGGAAGGTTTCTCTCCAGCTCTTCTGACAGAGCTTTGACACTACAGCTAAGAATTGAAGATTTATGGGATGAGAGAGATAAGAATAAGAAGTTCCTAGACTCTTAACACAGTGATGGGACCATTCATCAAAGAGAATGACTTTGTATTTTATTTGTATATTAAGAAATGGGAAACACATAAGCAGAAACCAGATTTAATGGCCTTCTTGTTCCCAGATTAGGAGTTCAATTGTGTGGTTACCATGTCTTGACCCCTCTTCTACCTTCCATAGGATTTGAAAAGGTTTCATATCTGTCCATGTGATTCTACAGATTTAGCAAATGTGGAGAACATAGATTCCTTCTTTCCCAGATTGATAATTATATTCTTCTCTTGGGAAAGGAAAAAATAAGATTTGAATCCAGGTGAAGTATGTAGAGACTTAGGAGGATATAAAACCTAGTGTTTTCCCACCTTGAACATAAACTCTAATTACTAATCTGTTACACAAAATTGAGCACAAAAGTTAACTACATACCTATCACTGCCACTGTATATTACCAGGTGTTATCCCACCAGAGATTTTAAAGAAAAATTTATGTGACTGGTGTTCTGAGCATAATTAGCTCTTACAGCATGGGTTAGCGGTGATCAAAAACTGGTTAAAAACTTGTCAAGGCATAGACTACACTACTTTGTGTAAAGCAGTCATAAGCAGAAGAGAGCCTTGACAGTTCTAGTCATAACCAGGTGCACAACTCTGGGCATGTAGCACATTTTATATCTGTGCCTGTTTTCCAAATACCTACAGAAGTAGACAGGGATTTAACTGGATCCCATTCTGCTTACCACATTTGTGGCCATCAGATGACAGTTACAGAATAATGCAAACTACATAAATGAAAAAAAAAAAAAAAGGCTGCACATTAACTGTTTCTTCAAAATTATATTCATGTTTCTAACAATGTACACTTAGAAAGTTGTTTCAGAGCCAAGCAGGCTGAAACCAAGGATGTACTAATTAAGGCATACAATTAAAATATTAGTCAGATACATTAGAGAGAAGAGGATGGAAAAAGTACATTCCTTATATCTTATAAGGAGGCTGAGTTATTTTTCTTTCTTACAGTAAAATTATCTAAAATTCTACCAGTTTACTGAGGCTCTGTCAGAGACAAAAGTTGGAGCCAAAAATGTGCTACTTAAAAGAGTGCAACAGAAAGATGAGTTAAATCTTTATGGTGAGGGAAACAGACAGTAAAGTGAGGTTCATCAGTATCAAAAATCCATCTATGGGAACATAATGTTCTAAAGGAGAAAACAAGCAAGACTTTTTACAGTGTTTCCAACAGGAAGCCCTCAGATATGATATCGAGATTAACAATGCCCATCTTTTGTGTTGAAGCCATGATGCCAGGATGATTTTTTTTGCCTTTTTTATATATACCTGTTATATACCTTTTAATATAGCTTTTATGTATCCTCAGTGCTCTTAGCATGCATACTTGTAATTCCTTAAGTCTGATAACTTAGCTTAGACCCAATATTCCGTAAAGCCAGGAGACCAAACATCCTGGAGGCCTCGCAGTTGGAGGCCAGAAAGCCCCAAGGTATCCTGAGAAACCAAGGTCTGCTCTAGAACATCCTGTAAACTAAGATAGGCCCTTCCAGGGGGGATTCCTCGGGGTGGAGGGTTCATTCGAGCCTCTCACTGGGGAATCTTTGATAGATATGCTCATTTGCAAGGCCTATAAATTGTATACGTGATGTATCGTGGGTGTGCATTTCAGCGCATTCCACCTGGACAAAGTGATGCACCTTATGGATTCCTAAATAAATACCAAGGTAAAAACCCCTTTTCCCTTAAACCGTGTTTGGTTCTTAATTTTAAGACCAGGAAAAGGCAACAGCAGAGTGATTGTGCTGTACTTACTTACGAGAAGTCTTTTATCTCTTTGTTCTAGCTATCAGATGTTCCTGAGGAGGGGATGTTACAAGTCACACTGAGTGCTTGAATTTTGAGGTTTGAGGTGAACCATGGGAGCGGGCTTCCGAGAAAGAATACAGTGTGGTGATATCTTGCTCAGAATGTGAAAGCTAACTGTTCCAAGTGATGCAGTGGGCAATGTGAACTGCAGAAAATCTAACTGAGCTTTACCTAAAAATCCTACCATATGAAGATCTATTATAATATTTTGGTTAAAAACTTTCTTCGATTATCACTACAAATATATAAATAATAGAGACTATTTTATATAAATGAGAATATTTGGGTTGCAATTTATTATAGTTGGTCTGCTTGGTCTGTATTATCAATAACTTAATTATATTCTCTCATTCAAGTACTTGTCTAGAAGAAAGTAGTGTCTGGTTTCTTTAATCAATTAATTATTTAGATTTTATATATTGACGTGTCAGAGTCCCAGCAATATCAAAAATGTCCTGTGGCAGTCTTAACTGTTAAGCTACCTATGTGATGTAAAAAGATAAGGAGAAAATTGCTTAAATGAAATATCAACATTGTCTTTTTAAATTATATTCCTTTAGGGATTATATTACAAGCAGATTCTGCATGACTTCTTCCTTACACACAAATATAAAATGAAAATCGATGCATAAGCCTTACCCAAAAATAAAAATGAATATTTTAAGACGGCTTATATTGTGCACATTTTTCTGATTGACCGTTCATGTTCTTAAAGCATAAATTAATTTCAGTAAATATCTTCCCTAAAGCGCTCTAAACTGCCAGCTCATGGTGATCCAAGTTATTTGCTCTGAATAATTTATCTCCACATAAAGCTAACATAAAATTTGGTCTAGCAATTAGCATGACAGGGTTGTTGTTGTCAGATACTCCTACTGTACACTGAGACTGATACACTCGCTGAGGATGTGATGGACTGTTTAACAAGTCTATCTGCCACTGACAGAAGTCTGCTCTGGTACTGTGCTGTGAATTATATAGGTCAATGACTTGTACAGCTTGCTTAATACCTCGAAAACTCTCTTTATGTACTTGCTTAAATAAGAGAGGGAAGTATGCTTAAGCTGAGTTTGCATACCCTTTGTGCTAGATGTCTGTAAATATCTCATTGAATAAGCTTATTGGCAGGATGTCCATGAAAGCAAGTTTTAAGCCTGCATTAAGGAATATGAAATTTGGACCTTAAATTATGAGTAGTTGTCCCATGCATTCAGTTCTCAGAATTATACATCTAATTAGGAAATAGATGTCATCAGACCAAAGTAGACATAAAAATAAGGAAAATACTTTATGAGAGTAGTCTATATTTTACTATTTTCAATATTTCTCTGTTTTGTAATTTTTAAGCACTCTCCATCAAGTCAGAAAAAGTAAGAAAAGCCAATAACAATAAAAGCAGAATGAAAACAATATTAAAACAAAATGCTAAAGACTATTCACTTTGAGTCTGATATAATTTATCCTTTAATTTTAAATACCAGAAGTCAAAACACATGCATTTTCTTCTAAATTCTGCATTTTAGGAAACTGAATCGCCAGAAATACCTAGTTTCTACTATGAAGCAGAAAAGAAAGCATGATATTCCCTTGAAAACAAGATACAGACTACTGGGCAAAAGAGAAGTTTGAGGTCACTCTTGCACATATCACATGACAAACTAGAAGCACTACAGACTTTGAATATTGTTTCTGGGGTGAAATTTGTGTGTGTATGTGTATGCAGTTGCATGGGTCAGTCGTAACTGCATATTACTGATACCTTGGCATACATTTTAACTAGATAAAGCACCACTACTTTTAAAATCAGAAGACACAACTGGAGCAAGTTAGGAAGGAGACTTTTATGCTATTGAACTTCTACAGATTAACTCGGTTCCAAAAAACACTGAAAAAAGATTAACACCTAGCTGAGAAGAAATACAGAAAAGGATGTGTTTTAGAAGAACATTGTTCTTTAATGTTCCAGGACTTGATTCCACACACAGCTTCTTCAATCTAAAATAACAAGTTGGCAAAAAGTAATGCAATATAGTCTTATTTATATATTTTTTATATTTTTCAGTACAATAAACTATGTTCATTGCTGTTCATGTGTGCTGTTTGTATTTTGTGAACACAGAAGCTGTGTGCATGTAAGAATTTCATAGCCTCCTAGACTAATTCCAAGTGCACCCACAGAAAAAAAAATATAATTAATAGATGCCTACACTGTTCCTTAACAGCTGGCTCTGCATATTTCCCTGATTACAGTGAGGGATTTCCTGGAGGAAAGCTGTGCAGAATGGATGTGAAATTTTTTATTTGAAGACAACACATCTCCACTATGACTCAGACTGCTTTTATTACCATGTCTGGAAATTGTCATTAGAGCTTTGATTAAGTTCCCATTTCTAGGAGAATGAGAAGAGTGTGGAATGACAGTAATTCAAGATTTCTAGAATCATTAGCCTTTTATTTCACTTCAGGTAGTGTGGTTGCATGCCAAGAGATAAAGTACAGAATGCACTGACTGCATTTATTAGTGACCTTTTCCTGACAAAAAAGCCAAGCCAAAACAAAACAAAACCAGAAGCCCTCCTGGTATATAACTTCACCAATCAAAGAAACAATATTCAACCCATTTTTTAGATCTATTGATAAAAATTCATACTCTAATTTGCAAGCTTGAGTTTCTGCAGTCAAGTGATAATAGGCAATTTCTTTTCTTGCAAGATTTTTACTTCCTTTTCAAAGAAAAAAATGAAAGAAGGACATTTATAAATTTCAAGAAAGATTATTTCTATTCTGATATCTAGTATACTGAATTTAAATTAATTTTGATCCTTTGGACTCAGTAGAATTATCAATGATTTATTTTTCTGAAAAAGAGATCTAAATTTGAGTCCAAATTTCAGGCAGTTCCAACTCATGAAAGCCTATTAATCAAAAGATTAGAGTTATTCCCTAAGATAATTATGGCTTTCAGTTAGGTCATGACATGTCATAAAACAACATCAAGGGAGATATTACCCTTTATATGAATTACCCTTTTGTTCCTTTCGAAAGGATCACTGATGACATTTAAGAGTTGCAAGTGAATTTGATATTGTTCTGCTGCATGTAAATATGTGAAAGTTGCTAACAGTGTGCTTGCAAATGGAAAAGGATGAAAAATATGAATAATACATGGCAAGCCCAATGCGACCGTAGAGTTATGTTGTCTTTTAAATGGAATCTATTCAGATTTAGGTATCTGCAATAGATCATAAATGTTTTTGTAGTCAACTAAATTTAACAAAATTTCCTGGGACAAAATGTTTAACTAGCCTTAGTGTGTAGAATATTTCTTTCCTGTGTATAAAACAATCATTCTGCATATCACTGTTGAAAATTATATGTGCATTTAAAGTCTATTCTCAGTATCACCTCTGACTGTGGTCCTAGTCCCATCAATAACACTTTAGAGAACTTCCTGCAAGCTTCCTAAAGTTCTTCAATAGTAAGAACTACTCTAACAAAACTGGGAGAACTTCATTTACTTACTGGATTTGCCTCTATGTCAAGATTTTTGATACCTTTAATGTCAATATAGTGACTTCTTATCTGCAAGTTTACTGCATGAAGGAATCAGCAATATTTTGAAGGTATCAGTAATATTTATTACACCTCTTGATATTCCAAGATGAAGAATGCTTGTTATCATTGTTATCATTCTCTAATTTAAGAACATTGAGTCCTTCATGCTTTAACTGACTTATATGTGAATTCCACTTTTTTTTTTGTCATTTAGCAATTTTGGTCTAAAAATTAAAGGCTTGGAACTAATTTTTTCATTAGCATAAGTGTTTTGATATGAATATTTTGCCAGTAGAGTTAAGCTTAATACAAGAAATTGGAAACTAGAAATTATTAAGCCATTTTGACTATTCATACTTTGTGTAATTTGAAATAGAGTTTGCTTGACATGTAATTGCTTTCTTGTTACCATTAAATGAGTTTAAAAGAAGGTCATGAATAGTTTTGGGCTATTACTGTTCTAGTTCTCAAAATCTTTTGGGAAGAGGATGGATGTGTCCTTTAAGATGTCACAAAAAAGAAAAAAAATAAAAAACAAAACCAAAAGGAAAATAAATTATATGTAGACATTAACTAAGCCAAAAGTACACTGAAAAACTCAGTTGCCTTGAGTTGTGTGTTTCTGAATAACCTTGAAAGGTTGAGTAACTGAGTGCTGTTGTGGCACTTAAATGCAAAGAGAATTTTGGAGTAGGTTTTTCATCCTCACCTCCGCCAGGCCTGGAATTAGCAAGGGAAGTTCCTTCTGTAGCCTTGACAATGTTTGAGACAGGCAACTGTGCTCTTTGCTAGGACTGCAGAGTCATAGCAGTAACAGTTTTGCCATTTATATGGATAAAAGCCCAGTTAAGAATTGCTAACAAGTCGTTGGTCATTCATTTTTGAACCAAGATATATGCATTTCAAGACTGATTTTACTAACTTTAAATAAATCTAAGCAGATTTCTATTAGAAAAAATTATAGCAAAACGTAAGTTTTAAAAGGATCAGGTGAACTGTACCTTTAGAGACCCTGTTCATCTCAGATGTAAAAGTATGCCAGACTGCCAGTTCATGTGCAAGCAATGAAAATAGTAGTCATAAGTTAAGGTCTCCTGCTCTGGAGGGGAAGTTTCAGAGAAATGTGTCTTACAGAGAGATTTAAGAATAACAGAATCATAGAAGGCTTGGGATTGAAGGGACCTTAAAGATACCTAGTTCCAACCTGTTTGCCATGGTCAGGGACACCTTTCACTAGACCAGAGTTACTCAGAGCTCCATCCAGCATGGTTTTGAACACTTCGAGGGATGGAGCATCCACAGCTTCTCTGGGCAACCTGTTCCAGTGTCTCACCACCCTCACAGTAAAGAATTTCTTCCTAATATCTAATCTAAACCTCTTTCAGTTTGAATCCATCGTCCCCTGTCCTGTTCCTACATGTTCTTATAAATAACCTCAGTAAATAGCATCTTTGTTTTAGGCTCTGAATCTTACTTGTCTTATTAAAGAGAGGTCAGGAAGTAACCTAATGCACCTTTTAAAGTCACCTAAAGAAAGGATTTAATTTACTAAAGATTTCCGTAAAATATGAAAGCAGATCAAGGGCCACTTCTTGTCAGCTGAACGCATACTGCAATTAATTATTGTAGCATCTCGGGGTGCATCTTCTTCATCCTTGAAGACTTTCAATTGAATGTAAGGAAACCCAATGTGACAGTGAGAATAAGAATCTCTGTAAACTGCATTGCATGCAAGGTCAGTTGATGCTAAAAGTCCATTTTAATTATTAAAACCTATTAATATGTAATTAGCATTATTTGTTACATGGCCACTGCTGGGGAATAATCTCTTGCACTACACTTGTTACTTGTTTCCGTATTATATCCATTAAGCTGTCCTCATAGTTTCTGTGCTTTCTAATCTGACAGGTTGTCAAGCCTCAAAAACTATGTCATGGTTTTGAGTTTTTAAAATCCGTCTTACAAACTCTCCATCACATAGTGTTTTATTGCTATTAATAAAACCCAAAACACTTTAATGGTGTTTTATATGATATTGACGAAATAATTTTATCTGAAGAATTTGCTTGGTTTTTCTGTATTAGTCACTGATAACATAAAAGGAGACAGATGTTTCACAGATGTGGGGGAATAAGGCCTCATTAATAATTAAGACACTCAGCTTCATAATTGCATAAACTATATAGATAAGTACCTCATAAGGAATTTGTTCTACCACATAGGACTGTAGAGAAACAAGACATTAAAAACAATTTTTTTCCTCTGTTACATTTTGCATATGCAAATTCTTACTGCAGACCTCTGTGTGTCTGTGCTTTTTCTTTTCTGTTTATTTTCTTTTAACAGAAGTCGCTGAAATCTCTGGCTACTTTGATCATGTAATTTTGACAAGTAGCTGTTGTTTGTTCCTCCACTCCTCCAGGCCCACTTTCTCTGCTGTCATATGTCACTACTGGTTGTGTCAATCACGCATCTCCACAATACAGGCTGTTAGAGAAGAGCAGAGAGTGATAGTTAAAATGCCTAACCAATTTAAAAACATATGTTATTATACTATAACACTAAAACCCACATAATTGTTGCAGCATTATAAATTTGTTTAAGACCAGCATGTGCATTCTAATAAAATTGCATATAAATGGAGATTTACAAAAATTACATATATTCTGAAGCTTTTTGCAAAGGCTGTGTCTAGTCCTTTTTTGATAAGTTTTGAAATTAGAATGTGGAAATTTTCTAAAGCTCAAAAGTTTTCAGTAATGTCTGGTGGATGGAAGGGAAGTGAGAAGAAAAGTAATATCCTGGGAAAGACAAATAGAGGAGAGTGAAGGATGTTGTGCTCACACAGAAAATGCAATCATGGATTGTTTTGTATTGTGTTGCTGTAAAAAAGTTCCACTAGGATTAAAAATTTTAGATGAAGAAAGAAATGTGCCATATTACCCCCCCATGAATTAGGAAAAACTGGTTGTCCATCTCTTTTGCAAACTAGTTATACTGGTTTTGGCTGGGGTAGAGTTAATTTTCTTCAGAGTACCTGGTATGGGACTCTGTTTTGGATTTGTGCTGAAAACAGTGTTGAGGACAGAGGGATGTTTTAGGTATTGCTGAGCAGTGCTTACACAGAGCCAATGCTTTTTCTGCTCCTCACTCCAGATAACTAGCAAGTAGGCTGGTGGTGCACGAGAAGTTGACAAAGGACATAGCCAGGAGAGACAGACCCCAACTAACCAAAGGGATATTCCAGACTATGTGGTGTCATGCTCAGCATATAAAGCTGGGGGAAGAAGAGGAAGGTAGAAAGGGGACTGATGGCATTTTTTACTCCCAATTCATTACTACACACGATGGGGCCCTGCTCTCATGGAGATGGCTGAATACCTGCCTGCCCGTGGGAAGTGGTGAATAAATTCCTTGTTTTGCTTTGCTTGCATGTGCTGCTTTTGCTTTCCCTATTAAACTGTTTTTATCTCAACCCACAGATTTTCTAACTTTTACCCTTCTGATTCTCTCCCCCATCCCACCATGGAGAAGGGAGTGAGTAGCTGCACAGGCCTGAGTTTCTGGTTGGGGTTAAACCACAACCATGGCAGACCTATACAACTGCCAACAAAATCCTAATATTGGCACTAGAAATGTATATTACATTGATTTGCGGTAAAGCACAGCAAGGTAGCACTAAACTTTTGAGTGGTCTCTGCAGTATATTTTCTTGTTTTGGGTGAATGGAACGTACACAGCGGCCGTTGTAGTACATCACTGGAATTAGTTTCTTGGGATTAGCATAATGCTATTCTATGAATCCTCCTTTCCGTTTTATGGCTTCTGTGTGGCTGTTTGTTTATAGAAAATCCTATCAATCACCTGGATTCATTAGAAGTCTGCCTGAACAGCACAGTTCTGTATAATTTTCTTTACCATTATTTTTAAAACTGTGTATGGGAAACCACAGTCTATGCAATTTTTTATTCATTGTAACACTGTCCTTTGAGAGGTAGACTAGATTTACATCAAGGCTGATTACACCAAGATACGATGTAACTGCTAAAAAAAGTATGTAAAAATATCCACAGTTTTCATTAAAAAGGATCATTTTGATATAGGAAAGTTGTTTAGTCTGGGATAGCTAATGCTGTTCCAGAATAATGATATTCAGGCTGTGCCTAACAAGCCATTGCAACATAAAGGTTTGGAAACTCTAGAGAAAGCTACTTCTGTAGATACAGATTTAAAAACAGCTTTGAAACTTTTTCCCAGTAAAGTCAGGTCTACTGTAGGGAAAACTTTCCTTTCCTCACCTTCTTTTCTTTCCTCTGCTCCTCACCCAAGTGATATTAGGAATGTAATTAGCTGAAGAAAGCTTCTATATGAAACATTATATAAGTCTTTTAGCTGCTTGCACTGAAAGTTACATGGCTGTAGGAATTCAACTAATATAAAAGAGTCTTTAAATACTGAATACATAATTAACTACTTTCACATTGAAACAGGAAGAATGTTGTTCTTACGACTTTGTGGGGGAATTATTCCAAGTGTTTTTTAATGTGTGTGAGGGAGTGAAGCTGTGACTTCACTATGTCCAATGGAAAAAAAAATTGTTAAAAGGGACCAAAATGACATTTTAAGTTCTTCGTGGAATCATGGATTGGTTCCTTGGAATAATCTTTCTCAAAGCTTTTTAATTTTCACAGCTTATTATGAGTTAGCTGTTTACCTTGGTATAATAGTCACTTGTTTTCCACATATCTTCCAAACCTTGCTGTCTTTCTCACTTTACTTTTATAGTTTCAACCTTTGGATATGTATTTAGTCACGTTCTCCTACATATTATAAGAAGAAAAGCACTAAAGATAAATAGCATGTATTTCTTCTGCACTATGCAAGTATTTAAATCCTTTGATGTAACTAAAGCCTCAATAAAATTTCACCTCCATGGACAAAATTCAGAAGTTTCCCCCCTCATTAAAAAACAACCCCAAACCATATTTGAAGTAATCTTTCTAGTAGAAATGAAAACTAGAAGAGGGTAATTAACCATGTGAATTGACTTCAGAGGATCAATATGAATGTATGAATTGCATACCTGTAAATTCTCTTTTTTTGTCAAAGATTTAGTGGAGAAAGAACTGTCTGTCACTTACACAGTCTGAATAGAAAAGTGAAGTGTCTTCTTGTTTTTTTGTGTTTTAGTCAGCTTTATATATTTTTATTATTTTCATGTATTTAATGAAACCCTCACTTCAGATAAGTTAGTATGTCAAAGTTCTTTTATACTGAAGTCTTTTGGTTCATCTGTATTTAACCTGTAGGTGGGAAAACTATTACACAAATGGAGCTATTCAAAACAGGGGTAATACCTATTGAAAAGAAGTTGCTTAAAACACTTCAATACTGATCATAATGGATGAAATATACTATAAACTGTTATTTGCCCCAGTATTTCAGTGGCTTTTAGGTCCTTCTGTGCATATGCTGTGAGCCATATACTGAGACATCTTTTGGAGTAATTTAGTTAGAGGAAGGACGTGATGTTAGATATAACACATAATGCTTAGTTTTCTTGATGCTTGAGTATGCTGCCCCAGTTTCTTTGCCTTTCTTATCATTCATTACTCATATTGAGATAGCATCTCTGAGGCATAGGTGCCCTTCTCTGTGTTGTACAAAAATAGGAAAGAGAAGTTTCCTGCCTTGAGAAGGAAGAGAAGCTGCCTTGATTTTATTTTTCAGAAAGTACTGAAGGGGAGTCTGAGTAATCAAGTGATGAAAGGGTTTAACCCCTTCTGCCCATTTTCTGAGTGATCACAGTTCAGGGTCATACTCTCTTTGTGCCTCAGTTTCCAAAGCACACAAGTAGCCCAAGTTGAAATCTTTACACCTGAAGCTTATTTTCCAAACTGCGTAGTCAAACCAACCCATTGGAATTGAAGGAAAATACACACTGGATCTTAAGACCTGAGGTCTTTCTTAATTATAATTACATCATGGAGCAATGGAAATAGTGTTGGGTGATGTTGCGGTGGTGGCTGCTACTGCCCAAGTTGTTGGCGAGCCACAGGGCCGAACCGCAGCATTAAACTCATGGCTGGCTCAGGGGTTCGCTATCTCCCTTGATGGTTAAGGTGAGCACCCACAGACCCTTGTGTTAACCACTCAGTTACAATTGGTTCATCATTTCCCCACCCTGTTTTTTGTATGACCTTTTGAATATGCATCATCCTGTTGAATGTATAAGTTCTTGAAAGTTCTCTGTTGTTCGATACCCCATTGGTTCCCCCTTCACTGCTCCCTCCCACCTTGTATCTGGTTGGTCTGTTTGTACTGTCCCCCTCCCCTTTGCCTAAACCTGATTGGTTAATTGCACCCCTATAAAACCCCTGGACCCCGCCCTGTTCACATTTTTTGTCCCTGGACCTTCTGCTGGAATAAAGTCTTCAGAACCCGTACAAAAGACCCCTCTCTGTCTCTTCATCTTTGGTTGGACACTTGCGCTTGGACACAGCCGCTTGCGTTTGAGCCTGTCATTGCTCCTGGGTGTTTGTGTGGTGGCTCTGCAGCCCCTCCTGAGGGTCGCTAACTGTGGATAGGGACTCCAGAGGTCTCCAGATCTGCAGCGGACACTCGGGGAAGGCACAGCACTGGTCCTCTCCCAGATACAGTGGCTTGCATCAGGATGGAACTGATAAGAACAGGAGAGTAACAGCAACAGTTCTACCAGAATCTCAGCAGAATACATGGTTTCTGTCAGCCCCTCTTAATATGTAGTTTAGGGGAGGGGAGAATTTGTGATCAACAGCTTTCAAACATTTCCTGTATTCACTGCATTAATCTTCTTACCTTGCATGCAAGAACAGCAGCTAAAAGGGCCTGTAATAATAAAACCTATTTGAAATTTCATCAGTAACTCCTGCCATGATTTTTTTGAGTTTATATCAATCAAATGTATATAAATTCCAGGGAAATTTATTAAAATTTTAAATAGGTCAGTGGTATTGCTCCTTGCTACTGTGATTAATAAAATTGTCCACATGGGGTCAATTATCTAGTCAACACACTACTGCAGATAGAACTAAAATTTCTTTATTGTTTTGAAAAGTTTCATTTGACTTTGGATAAGGAGAAAGTAAATGCAGAGAGAAAAAATTGTATTCTTTAATGCTATTTACCCACTGATTTTATTTGAATTTGATGCATAGGAAACAAGGATTATATGAATTATTACAGTTGCCCTTCCCTTCCCTTCCCTTCCCTTCCCTTCCCTTCCCTTCCCTTCCCTTCCCTTCCCTTCCCTTCCCTTCCCTTCCCTTCCCTTCCCTTCCCTTCCCTTCCCTTCCCTTCCCTTCCCTTCCCTTCCCTTCCCTTCCCTTCCCTTCCCTTCCCTTCCCTTCCCTTCCCTTCCCTTCCCTTCCCTTTTTGTTCTGCAAACTCATACCTTCTTTGGCATTTGTTGAACACAGTTATTGCTGTTGAATCTGAGCTCTATTTCCCATTTTATTGATTGTAAAGAAATGTTCAAATGGCCAGGCAGCTATCAAAAAATCAAAGTATCTTTTTTATTGACTATAATTTGCTGGCAGAATAAATTATAAATAACGTGAGCTTTAAAATCCTGGACAGGTGCTAATGCTACAGAAGGTGAAAGAAAATTAGTGTGAAAATATATTCTATTCATATTTTGAGAAAATATCTTTTTGAAATGAGACTGAGTGAAAGATTGTGAAGTGAGATGACTGTAGTTTTTGCTGGTTCACTGTTCTGCCAAAGTACATGCACTAAAATTGAGACACAACTTTGTTTATTCATCTGGGACTCATGTGGCAAAAAGTATTTTGCAGGTCATCATTTGTTCTTTCTTTCTTTCTTTCTACCTAGTGAATGGCTGTTACTGCCTATTGTGACCCATCACAGCAGGTTCCCGGCTTTGCTTGAACCTCATTGCCTTATCTACTATCAGGGTTAAAAGTTCAGTGAAGAAGGCAGTCACTGTGCTGTAAACCTCACCATTAAGGTGCCAGATTCCCTGGTGTGAGGACAATGTTCTTTCCCTGATACACCAGACAAAGAGTGTGTCATCTGCCACAAGCTGGCGCTAGTGACCGGTGCAACTGGTTTTCCTCACACAGGTTCCTATGTAAAAATCGTTACTTTCCTAACACAGGTTTAAGAAACTGTATCAACTCTCAGGTAAGCAATAGTGTCCATCTTTCTTAAAATTTGATGTATACCATAGTCTTGATGAGCAACTACCAGTCTTTGTGGGAGAGATTGAGTGGGGTTGTCAGCCTGGATACACTTTTTTCTCCTGTCAACAGGAGACACTTTCCTATGGGCATTCAGTGTATAAAAGGGCCTTATAAGACAGGTGGAGAAAGACTTTTTACCAGGGCCTAGAGTGATAGAATGAGGGGCAGCAGTTATAAACTGAAGAGGGTAGGTTTAAATTAGACATAAGGAAGAATTTTTTTCTTTTTAATGAGAAGAGTAGTGAGACACTACAAGTGTAGTAGTGAGACCAGAGAAGTTGTGGATGGTCCATCCCTGGAAGTGTTCAAGGTCAGATAGGATGGGGTTTTGAATAACCTGAATAACCTGGTCTAGTAAAAGATGTCCTTGCCCGTGTCAGGGGGGTTGGATTAGATGATCTTCATGTATTTCTTCTCATCCAGACAATTCTGTGATTCTGTCACAAGTCTTCTGTCTTGCCATAGCCTTCAGTCATGGACCATTCAACCAGCTTAAGGTTTTCTTCTGTCACTTAATAGTTATATACCTTTGTAGTGGAATTTCTTATATTTGTGAAACTCCAGAAAGCAATTTTTCTCTCTTTCTTTTTGTCTTGTTATGCCAACACATATTTAACCTACTTAGCACCAGGTCTGACTCAATGAGACCTATGCATAATTCTTATTTGAATGGACTCTCCAGCAAGTTCTTTACCTGTATCTTGCATGCATTTAAACGATGGTGACTGATGAACTGCAAGCCCTCAGTCTCACTGATTTTTTTGATTCTCAGTCTTTCCTATTCATTTCAGCCAGGTACACACAGATTAACCTATCCCATGCGTTTGCTGAGGTGAAAGGACCTTGTAGTTTTCCTGGAGGCGACTTCACTTTCTATGTCTTACTCTACTCTTTTAAGAAGTGCCTACATTAAAATACCTTTGATTGTCTTGAGATTAATAAGTAATGCTTGAACAGCTTCCTTCAAGAGTGAAGTGACATTATTTAAACTTAAATGTAATTTACTGGAAGTGTATGTATTTCCATGGAGGAAACAATTTTATTTCCCCAAAATAATTACCTATTACCGTCTCTGTGTTTCAGGAAAATCAGAGTCTGAGAAATAAATCTAGCTTTGGATCAAACCAGGCACTCTTGAAAATGACATCAGTATAATCTAAGTGAGTTATCCACGGACCAGTTTAAACTGTAAGGGCTTTTACGTTTCTGAGCTGCAGGTTTTACTTTATGGCAAGTTATTATACTGTAAGTGCACAAGAGACAACATGATGTGATTTCAAAACTAATCTTGGCAGATGCTCGGAATTGAGATTACTTGTGAATTCAACGAACATGTAGTTTGCTATGCAATGCTATTGTTCATGAGCTGCTTTTCATTTTATTGAAAATATGCATATACATAACTCAAACACAGTTTTGAAAATGAAAACAATGCCAGAAAAATGAACTGTTATGCCAGTTGAATCATAGGGTAAGCTAACAGATAATGACAAAAAAAAAAGTTGGTTCAGGTGAATGACAATAGCAGACAAAGCACTCTTACCTCATTTTATTCTATGTATAAATTAAATGTTTTAAACATTCAATTAGTTCTAACCACATGTCGTTATGTCATAATACAGCAGACATACAGGTAGATGAACCACTGTGCATATTACCACAGTGTAGATATAGCAGTAGGGGTTGTGTTATTGGCTGTTGTATTGAGGATAATAAAACTGCTCGTTCTATTGAAATCTGCACAAGAAGACGCACTCACAATAACACTGTACTAAGAGTTTTAAAATCAGTCATCTTAGGCTGTATTGTGTTAAAATAATCCTATTGACCAAAAATAGTTACCAATAAATCTAGCAATAGAATCAGTGTGGTGTATTCCTACTGTAGCCATATTTAATCAGGTAGGAACCCAGATAGTGTGTTGACAAGAGCTCAAATTTAATTCATTCTACAGAGCATACATATCAAATAAGTAATAATTAATCCAGATTTTCAGATGATTTAATTAGCAGTATTCAGAATATTTGTGGCTTTTAAATACCATGTCAACACGGTGCAGTTTGCACAAAGAAAATTACAAATGCTGTTATAATTTAAAAGAAGAACTTCCTTTTATTGCTTGTAGTGGTCTAAATGAAAACAATAAATTTGGCTTAACTAAATGAAGTAACGATGTCTGATACTATTTTCTAAAATTCTTCTGTAAAGGGTTTAGACCTCCACTACTGAACTGTGTCTCGTGAGCCACATCACTAAAAACGGGATGATGGCTTGGTTAGATAGCTTTCTTTTAATTATTTTCAACATTTCATAACAACCTTGAAGACAATTAGAAATGTCTAACAGGATTCCATAAATTCTACCTGTCATACATGAAATCCCTATTTGTGCTTGGTCTTTGCATATTAAGTGCTTTAATTAATTTTGAGCTTAACATTTTTAAATTGAATGTTAAAATTAACCCATCAGCCCAGGTACACTAATCAAGTTTTTATGGTCTTCCTGTGTTTACTGTATACTTTTACAAGTATTTTAAGATGTGTTGGATGTATTTTTTTTATGTTTTACTTGTATCTTGGTTTCAAGGCAGATTTTAAAAAACCCCAGTTCCAACAAACAGCCCAGCCCCCGTAAGCACCTGACCCTTATCTCAACTAATATCACCCCTCTGACCAGGAGGAGCCATTGGTGGACGGAGATGGTCTGTCAAAGGGAGAGCACCAATCACCTTGAACCAAAGGGGTGGGCTGTGGGCAGACTGTGGGAGGAGCAAAAGCTATAAAAGGGAGAAAAACAGACACGCCTCCTCAGTCTCCCTTCCTCGCCAGCTTGCTAAGGCAGTGCTGGAGAAACCTACCTCTTTCTAGGGGCTTTTAGAAATAGATTTCTTTTTGACCAGCCTAGACTGCAAGTTTTTTTTTCTCTGCCTGAGGTTCAGAGCTGCCTTAAGCCAAAAGCTCCTGAATCCCTGCGCTCCTGGGGCATACTTCCTGAGCCACTAGGATCCCAAATTTTTATATTTTGTTAGTTTTTGCAATTTTTCAATTTTTCTGTTTTAATAAATTGTTTTAATTTCTACAAAGAGTTGTCTCATTCCTCACACTACCTACCTCCTTTTCTCAAAATAGCGTAAGAAGATTGCAATTCCAGTGCCTTACGTACTGGCAACACATTTACTACCCAACAATTTTCTGCGTAATTTAGTGGAATATTAGTGAAATAATAAACATCACCTGTATCCACCTCTTAGATCTTGGCTTATAATACGGAGCTCCTCAAATTTTTATTGGCCAGTGACAACATCCTGCTGCATTATTGTTGGAGAATAGAATTATTGGGATCAATAAAAGAACTGTGCAAGCTATTGAGCTGGAGGTTTTTGGGCCTGTGTGTGTGAGACACTTTCCGTGAGAAAGTCTCTGTGTAAAGCTAAACAGTCTCAGCCTGAGAAATTTCAGGGAGTAACGTACTTGCAGGTGTGATGTCTAGGAGTATAAGGGAGGCAAGGGCAAGATTCTTTTGAACATAACAAGACTGTGGAAAACTGCCAATGTAGTCCAATTGTGTAGAAATAGAAATATGTCCTGATAAGCGTTAAGCCACTTAGGAGCTAACAAGCTGGTATACTATATAAGTGCCTTTAGACTGCTAATAAATCGGAGTGTATTTTTCAACCATATTGGTTTGGCTTCTGGTCGTCTCCCCCTGCTGGGGATCCGAGTTCCCCGTCCCGCCGCGGCCTCCGACATCTGGCGCCCGAACATGGCACACCGAACTTGGAACACTGAACTCGGAACTTGGAACGCAGAGTACGGGACCCAAACACGGAACTCGGAATTTGGACTGGGACTGGTATTTTGTTCCCTTTGACCCGGCGGGAGCCTAATGCGGTGTCGGGGCAGCGCCGGCGGGTGTGGAGGGTTGGCGGGTCGGCCGACCTCCAGCCAGGACCGCCCTGACATTGGGGGTTCGCCGTTTGGCTGCTAAAGGCTTGCCTGGATGCTGCAGGACCCTGATAATTGAGGCACGCAGAGACGCGGGTTGTATCAGGGTAGTCCACGGGTTTTACGGTTTTGGTACGCAGTTTGCAGGTGGTACGCAGTTCGCGCTGGTTCGCGGTTCGCGGTTTGTCCGTGGTTTTCTTTTTGCGCTGAGGCGCGGGTTCGCGCTGGACGCGGGTACGGTTCACGCTGGACGCGGGTTCGCGGGTTATCCGCGGGTATAGTTTCGCACAGAGACGCGGGTTTACGCTTTGGATGCGGTTTTGGTAGTTCGCGGTTTGTGTTTCGTGCTGAGTCGCGGGTTTGTGGTTAAGACGTGGTCATGGAAACTCAGGCAGCCTTTAATGTATTTTTACACTTTTTAGAAAAGCAGGGAATTAAGGAGATAAACCTTTATAAGGAACTAGTTAATCCAAGATCGTTTAAAATGAAAGCTACAGAAACAAGAGCTCCCAAATTCACCTGGAGAGCAGTAATTAGTACTTTCTCAGAAGTAAAAACAGAAAAGACAGTTGCCACGGTTGCCATAGAGACTGTAGAGAACGGCAGCATGGGCTGTAGCAGCTCCGCAAAAGTAACAGACGCGGGACTTACAGAGCAGCGGCCAGAGACCGCGGCAGAGTCCGGGGCAGCGCGGTCCTTTGGGGTGGCCGCGAGAAGGGCCATTAAAAATACAGCAGCGCGCGTTAGCTCATTGCGAGAGTTACTAAACCCGGCAGAGCCGGATGTTAACTCTCTGACGGCCCGAAGAGTTATGGCCGTGAAAACGGAAGCACAGACACCAGATCCAGGGGTCGGGGCACAGGCGGGCCAGAGAGACACAGTCTGTCCTGCCGTCCTGCCAAAAGCGGCAGAGCCAAAGCCGGCCGGGGCGACCCGAAAACAGCCCCAAAAGAAAGAAAAGTACCAACAAATATTTCAAATAGTAATCAAAAAGTTTGCTAACTTATCTATACTAAGCATTTTTCAGTCTGTCTTTACAGCAGATGTCCTGTGTTCAAAAGCATTACATCAGCATCACACAGTTGTTGTTAACCCCTTCACAGTTCCTGCTCTGGGAACGAACGTGGACTGCAACACTGCAGAATGTCCTGCAACAACAGGGACAAGTCGTCGCTACATCACTGACCAGAGAGGTGCCCAGCAAAGTGGTGCCATGCTACAGGACCCCGAAACGAGACAGCACAGTCAGCATCAGCTCCTGAGGGAACGTGATGCCACTACCATAACAGCTGGGACTGTGAGACCTGTCCTGAGGAGCCTTGAGAGAGGCTGAGACGTGGCTGAGTGAAGGAGCTGAGGACTTGCCAGATCCACCACTCTCCATAGCGGGAGAAATAATGAGACTCTGGGGAGAATCTACCAGCCGCCCTAGGTGGTTGCTAGTGACTGGTGGTGGGTGTCGGGGAACTCTTTCCAAAGACAAAACTAAGAAAAATAATTGCATGAGTCTTTGAGTATATTGCAAAAAGTTTTTGAGTATAACACCAAACTCAGAAGTAAAGTGAAAAATTGTGGTTTTTTGAATGTCTTGAAATAAGAGTACCTTTAAGTTCTGTTAAGTTTACGTGATATTAAGGTTAATTTCTGTTAAGGCTAAGTTCCTTAAGTTTAAAGTTCTGTAGAATTTAAGTGATAAGGTTAAGTTGCATAAAGTTTAGGTAGTGTTAAGGTTAATTCATGTTAAGTTTAAGTAAAGTTAATTTTAAGTTCTGCTAAGTTAAGTTGTGTAGAGTTTAAGTGATGTCAAAGCTGCGCAGCCATTAAGTTTAATATAGCCTTGCAAGTGCTTAATAAGTTAAGTGTGTATTATTAATGTTAGACATGTAATAATATAAAGTTAAGTAGCTATTGATCTTCTGCTATTAGCCCACAGCCACGGCTGTGAAAGGTTTAAAGGTTTATGCTGTTTAAGTCTTTCTAATCATTTTTCCCATTTCACTAATAGATAAGTGATTTACATCAATTAACCACATAATTATAGAAGAAGAAGGTCTCAACTTAGAGGGATAGTTAAAGTTATTAGGTTTAAAATTATAACTAGTTTTATTTGTGTAGAATTTGATTACTGTAGAACTGGCAATACTGTTAATAACAGTGTGTTCACCTTGCCTCCCGATGCTTGCAGCAGATAATATACAAAGTCACTACATCTGTGAACCCTCCAGTATTGCTTGCACAAAAGAAAAACGGGGAATTTGTTGGAGAATAGAATTATTGGGATCAATAAAAGAACTGTGCAAGCTATTGAGCTGGAGGTTTTTGGGCCTGTGTGTGTGAGACACTTTCCGTGAGAAAGTCTCTGTGTAAAGCTAAACAGTTTCAGCCTGAGAAATTTCAGGGAGTAACGTACTTGCAGGTGCGATATCTAGGAGTATAAGGGAGGCAAGGGCAAAATTCTTTTGAACATAACAAGACTGTGGAAAACTGCCAATGTAGTCCAATTGTGTAGAAATAGAAATATGTCCTGATAAGCGTTAAGCCACTTAGGAGCTAACAAGCTGGTATACTATATAAGTGCCTTTAGACTGCTAATAAATCGGAGTGTATTTTTCAACCATATTGGATTGGCTTCTGTTCGTCTCCCCCCGCCGGGGATCCGGGCTCCCCGTCCCGCCGCGGCCTCCGACACATTATATTTCATATTTTAGAGCTTTTGAAATCTTGATTTCAATTTCATTATTTAAATATAATTAATTAAATAAGCTGATATATATTATTTAATGTAACAGTTTTTGTTGGGGTCCCTCCCCTGCCATGTAGCCCAGAGGGGAGGCACGGGGTTTCCCCGCCCCTGCTCAGCCTCGTTCCCCATTGGTTGGTTTGTGTTCCCCTGCGCGGGCAAAGCAGCTCGGGTGCTGACTGTAAGAGTCTCTCGGCAGAGCCCGGCCATGCGGCTGGGGAAATAAACATCTCTGAAACATCTAGCAAGAATCCGTCCGTATATATTTCTTTTCCACGGGACTCCTGGTTGGATATAGGCGTGTTGCAGTATCCCCACTGCAACATTATGGTGGAGAATTGAGGACAGAACGATCCCCGATCCCTAAGCGACTTTGTGTGAGTAAACCCTGGAAACTTTGGATTCCTCTTGGTTTTGTTTTGCTATTCCATATCTAAACTATGGAGGAACCGTGGGAAGACTCTTGGCTTTCAGAGCCGCATATGGACATTTATCTTAAACTTAAAATGATTCTTGAACAACGATTTGTAAATTTTAGCTTGATTCAAGCTCAGAAAGAACTGAAACACTTCCTGGCATGGTTGTTTAAGGACTTTTTCTATGTTTCTTGGGATTTCATTCTTACCAAGAGCTTTTGGAAGACTGTTTGGACCCAGTTAATATTTGAGTCAAAATATATGCCGATGGAAGAATATTTTCGTGACTATTATTTAATAACTGAGACTGTTGAGCAATGTCAGCTGTGTCCTGGTGAAGGGAAGCCTGGCTCAGGGACTGTGCGACCCAGGCCACGTGCACCGAGCGCTCTGCGAGCCGCAGCGAGACGGTTCCCGTGCGCGGGCGGAGCCACGCGAGCCGCAGTGTCGGTGGCGGAGCGAGGCGCGGCAGGAGCGGCGAGACCCGGCAGTGCCCGCCCGGCCCCGCACAGCGCGTGGTGGAGTGAGCCCCGTGAGCGCCCGAACGAGAGGGGCGGCGCGCGGGCGGCGGCTGGCGGCGGCAGAGTGGAGCCGTGCCCAGCCGAAACGCGCGCTGGAGCGGGGCACGGGGGGGTCATCGCTTGGGGGCCCAGCCGAGACGTGGGTGCAGCCCCTGGCAGTGGCAACGCAGCTGAGAGCAGAGGAGGCGACGCACGGAGAACGGAGCGGCGCGGCCCGGCCCGGCCCGCGCGGCCCCGAACGCGACCCCGGGAAAAGCGCGCCGGAACCAGCAGCGCCGATAATTCCAACACGGGAGCGACCGAAAGAGAGAGCAAAGGCACAGCGAGACAGAAAACAGCAGCCACTCGGAAAAAGGAAAAGACCATAGTAGCTAAGATCTTAGGGACAATGAAATGGTATAATGTTAAACAAAACTATGGTTTTATAACAAGATGTGATAACCAGCAAGACATATTCGTGCATAGAACTGCTATTAAAAAGAATAACCCTGAAAAATGCATCCCAAGCTTGGGAGATGGAGAGGTGGTGGAATTCAAAATCATACAAGGTAGAAAAGGGTTACAAGCGTCGCAGGTCACTGGGCCTGATGGTGTTCCTGTAAAAGGCAGTATATATGCAAAAAATCGTAGTCATGTTAGACATTATCTCCATTGTAAACCCCCCCTACAGTCTCCCCTTCCTAATCCCACCTTTCCCTTCTACCCTATGTCCTATTACCCCCAGTGTATTCCCAATCCGTTTTTTCATCCATGGTTTCCCTCACAAAACCCTGCCTTTGCCAATTGTTTCCCCAAAAATCCTTTTCCAATGCCGAGTGGGGGATGAAAAGGGGGAGGGAAGAGATTAAACCCTCTCCTGCCTCAGTTTCCCCACAAAGCATGTTCAGAGAGTTCTGTCTCCCTTCTGTCAGCCCTAAGATGTTCCACAGAACCTGTTTGGACATTTAAAGACTCAGGAGGGTGGCTTGTTTTGTTTTGAAACTGTCCCTGTTATGTTTATCCAGTTGTCTTCATTCTCCTTTTATTAAAATAAAACGGGTGAGATGTTGGGGTCCCTCCCCTGCCATGTAGCCCAGAGGGGAGGCACGGGGTTTCCCCGCCCCTGCTCAGCCTCATCCCCATTGGTTGGTTTGTGTTCCCCTGCGCGGGCAAAGCAGCTCGGGTGCTGACTGTAAGAGTCCCTCAGCAGAGCCCGGCCATGCGGCTGGGGAAATAAACATCTCTGAAACATCTAGCAAGAATCCGTCCGTATATATTTCTTTTCCACGGGACTCCTGGTTTGATATAGGCGTGTTGCAGTATCCCCACTGCAACAAGTTTTTTCTCATGCTGCCAAAGAAGCCAGACTGGTAAAGAGATAGGATACAGGTAAGTAAATTGAATAAATGATCAGAGAGATATGGACATTTTTAAAGGACTTAGTACTTCTTTTCTTACTTTACTTTCTAGAACATGATCAAAATACTTCTGTGAAAAACCAAGAAAACTCATTTTTCAAAGACATGAATGAATCTCAAAAGCAGAGTGATCCAGAAAAAGAATATCTTCCATTGGAATTTTATTAACTGAAAAAACAGACAAGATTTGGGTTACAAATTGCTTCATCAGCCAATCCAATGTAGTTCATGTAGAAAAACCCCAAACATCAGAAAACCATCACTATTTTTTAAATGCTAAAGTTAAGCCAGCTCTACTATATTGCTTATTCATAAGTTAACAAAGGCTGTGAAACTATTCTTGTCAATGTTACAGGATCCCTGCCTTTGTATTGCCACCTCTAGATCAGAGAAATTTCTTTTGTCATGATCAGAAATATATAAAATAGGGAAATAAGGTTTGTGAGCAATCTGGAGTGCAGTCAACAGCTAAGATTTAGCTATCAGAAGTGGCTAAAATATGGATTAACTTCTTTCAGATTGGGAAGAAGCAAAGCAGATGGCAAAGAAAGCAGCATGCAGAACATTTGAGAAGGAGGGTTTAGAAACAAGGGCTGAGATGAAGATGATTTTTTTTATTTTATTTTTAAAGTAATGCTGAGGTGTTAGAGCATGATCAAAAAAAGGATGTAAAAGTGAAGAACATTTGTGGTTTACTGATTAGATGGAATAAATTACACAGTCAAAGTAGCGATATAAAAGCTTATAGCACCATAAGATTTAACGTTTCTGAAAGCTCAATAAAAGAAGTCAAACATTTCTCAAGGACAAATAGGCAGTATTCCAGGTACATGTAAACCACCAAGACAAACTTCTCTTTTCCAGAGGCAGATACTGAAGGTGCCTCAGTATCTTTCTTTTGGCTGGGAAGTTCTGGAGGAAATCTTGAAGTGAATTAAAGAATAGCTTTTTTTTTTTTCCCCTTCCATTTTTTCCTTAAAACTTATAAAATGAAAACTTTAAACTCTCTTACAGTTGTAGACATTTCTCTGGAATATAAACATCTATTGCTGCCACAATATTAAAAATTGTAACTTGGATAAAATGGAAAGTAAAACTAGGTGATATATATGACAGCTCTTCCAAGGTCACATTATTAGTAAAGATATTCAGAGGAATTCCAGAATTCAGTCTGCAGTAACTTGAATCAGAAACATAAGGATTCAAATATAACTTCTGAGAAGACCACTGTGACATGAAAATAGGAGTAGGATTGCATTCCTGGGTTTTTCACACACAGGACATTTGGCTTTCAGCAGAAAGCCTAATGTTTTAGGAGAACCAAGCTTTTTACAGCTCCTACTGATGGTCCCTTTGAAATGGTGAGAGAGCACAAATCCTGTTGGCATCTTAATTTTTAAAAATATCTGTGAGTATTCATTACATCTCTTCAGGCTCTGTATATTTTGCCAAGTTTTTGACTTCAAAAGAAAATATCTAGATACGGACTAAATAAGAGCTGCAGGATTTGGCATATAATGAAAACTGAAAGATGCAATTAAAGTGAAGAATATATTGAATACAATTTTACTTGAATTTCTGCCTAAAAAATAAAATTGTGGCATTTTTAGATATATTTTATTTGGGTCACAGAGTCTGCAAATTCATTTGATAGATTATAGCCCAAGGGGAACTGTAACAAGGTAGGAAATGATGAACAAACCTTTTCCTTCTGACAGGGGCCATGTATGCTGTTTTAGAAAACACCAAATCTCAACCATCTTTGTTATTAAGATAGGCTTTTTTCCTTACCCCTCAACTTGTTCTATCATTTTTCTGCCCTAGGTTGAGGTACATAAAGCTTACTGGTCTCTACCTCAGCTGGTTATCGTTTTTGAGACAATAAATTGAAACAAGCTAAGGATGACTCATTGGCCTCTTTTAAATGCCTGAGGGAAGATGATAGGTCTCTGTAGATACTGATCGTTCTCCACAGACAATGAAAAAGCCTGGAGTGATTAGCTCAAGCATGCATGCCTAGTGGATGACTAGAAACCAGGGCAGATTAATCCTACCCTTATTTGCTGGCAGTTGCTAGAAGTCTTGACATCTGTATGGCTCAGTGAATAATTTCAGATAGGAAATGCATTAAATTAACTTCATCTGTCTCTCATTTCTAATCATAAGCAGTCTTTTATGTTCTACTCGTAAAAAAAAAAAAAAAGATAATTTAGAAAGTATTGCTTAGTCTATACATGCAATATGACTTCCTGGTGTATAGAACTGTATGAATTAATTTTTATTGGATATTAAGGTTGAAGTCAATTTGTGTTACTGCCTTACTAATTTCCACAAAAAACTCAGGTGTTTATTTTCCCTGTTCATTTTCTGGATGTAAAATATTTCTGCAGAATATCCTTTGAAGACAAAAAAAAGGTAAAGGAAAGTTCAGCTGAAACATTGACAGAGTCTTTCACTGTTTATGGGAGTATGAAAGGTATTTTAAGATATTTTATTTCTCACTGTTCTACTCTGATTTGATTAGTAATATATTAGATTATTTCCCCCAAGTCAAGTTTTGTCTGCAGTGGTAACTGCTAATTCTCCCTGCTCTTATCTTGATGAGCCTTTAATCATAATTTTCTTCCCTGTGCTGTTGAAGAGGAGAGTGGCTTTGGTGGGAACCTGTTACCCAGACAGGGTCAACTCACTACAGTGTGTTACAAGCATACATACATTCATATATGTTTATTCCCCTCCATGTTTTTTTTTTTTTAATCCCTTTTGCTGCCTGTTGAAATATTAGGCAAACTCTTCTAAATAATTCCAGGGGTTGGTTGAGCTCATTTTCGTGAAACTGAGGTCTTCCACACTGGTTGGGAATTTGGCCACTTGCCATGTAATTTATTAGAACAATTTTGACGGAAGTCCATTTTTGATGTTGCCCCAGATACTTTCTTGTCCAGATTTTTTTAATAGACAAATAATTTTCACTGGAATAATAAAATATATTTAGAAAAACTATCAAGTTAATGAACCTTCACAACCTAAAGTAAGAGGTCACGTAAGTGGTAGTGTTTAGTTTGGCAAAATATATATCAACCTTACATGAAAATCGTGAATATTTTGTGCACATATAACAATTCATGTTATATTACATTGTTTTCATTCGTTTTTGAAGGGAGACACCCTTTTTGAGGGCCTATTTGACTCTGTTTATTAGCAAATGAAATATTAGTATTGAACTCTATTGTACTTTAAGTGGCTTAGGTGGTTATTGTTGTCAGCATCAGCTTTATTCCTGAGGGCTAATGCTGTGATATTGTGTTCCATATTTCCTCTGGTGCTTTGATAAATGTTAAGGGAGTACTGCAGAGAGAAAGTGCAGTCACTGCTCAGGAAGAAAAGAAAATGTGAGTATGTAGATGGTCAATGTGTTTATATTGTACTGTAAGTCAGCAGTGTTTCTGGGTCAAAGATCAACTCAGTGACATGCCTGTATGGAATTGCTTGAAAGCCTCTGCAATTCCACTTTTTTTCATTTTAGGCTTTTACCATTTGAAACACTTGATGGCCGGTCACTTTGATTTATTTTTTTTCTTTTAATTATTTGTACTTTTACTGACAGTTTTCATGGATGGAGGCAACTTTAATTAAAGTACTTAATGAGTTCTAATCAACTCTGATAAGTGAAAGTAAGACAAATGTAGGGCTTGAAGGGACATGAGAAACCACTCACTATTCAATCCAGCTTTGTATTGAGACAGGATCAGGTGCACTGCTGTTGTCTCTGACACGAGCCTCTCCAGGTTGTTCTGTAAAGCCTGCAATGAAAGGGATTCTGCAGAGTCCCTAAGAATATTGTTCCAATGCTTTACAATACCCATATGGCAGTAAAAATTGTATTAGAAAAATGTCATCAGTGAAAAGGATATAGAACATGAAAGCTCTTTCAAGAGGCAAAGTAACTTTGCCCAGTGGATACTCTACAGTTTCAGCCAGAAAGTGAAAAGCAAAAAAAATCTCCAAAACCCCTCCTCCCCACCTTTATTGAAATGAGATATATAAAGAAATGTACAATAAAATGTAACTCTGCATGAGATGACTTTGCAAGGAAGACAAGACAAATATATGCAGTTGTACTTTATTTGGCCAGAAATAGTGAAGTCAAGTTCTTAGAACTAATTTTTCATCTGAAATATCATCCTTATAACTTCAGAGTGCCCCTTAAAAGCAGACACTGATTCAGTGTTGAATCAGAGGAGAAAATATTGCCTACTAAATCACTAGTACTATTTCTTGTACCATCTAGCTTTTTCTTGGAAGCTTTCCACTTGAGCTGACCTCAACCTTTCTAAGCAACTAACGCCAGTCAAGGTAACAGTAGAAGCCAATGTAAGTAGAGGCCTTGTGAACATAAGTTCACATAAATTACGATAATTAAGTGCAATTAACTATTTGTTAATGATTATCAATATTGTAATTTACTATCCACAGAAATGTTTGAAGATAATTGTGTTATTTACTTACTGCTGTGAATTCGAGGTAAAATTCAAAATCAGTGTAGAACAACTTTCAGTCTTGCATCTCTTTTTGACAGGTATGAGACAGTATTGAAGATGACAGATGACTGACTAGGTGATTTCGGAACAGATCCAGAAATAATAAGCAGGGTTGAAACTTTGTTGCTTAAATTTAGGAGGTCATGCAAACTCTCCAAATTATAGAGTCTTTGCAAAATGTTTGGAAAAATGCTGTGAATTTGAAATATTAAGTACTTAAAAGTGGGAGTTTGGTGTTGGGGCCAAGTCCTATCAAGTTCAAGAGTTGTATCTGAACTAGAATTTAGGTCAGCTATTTCTTTGTGAAAGAAACAGGAAGAGGTCAACTCTTCTCATTTCTTGCATTGTCTTGGTGTTTCCTCTCCAGTTAAGTTCTACTTAGGCTTCCAGTTTTCTGGAAAAAGCTTTGCCTGTTGATGCCAGTGTTAACTCTATCACTTAAAGAGCACTGTGATTTTAACTATAGTATAATTTCTTCTGGACTAGTAGAGCTCTCTAGCAATCAAATGTACTCAGCAGATTTAACTTAGTTACTTGTGTAACTTTGGCATGCATTAGAGACAAATTTTAAAAGCACGTTTTCAACCTTTTGAATGATGTTCAGACACATAATTTTTAGGAGATAAGAAGCCAAAGGCTTAAACTACCTTCAAATGTCACTTGAGCTGGATTAAAAGGAATGGTAATCTTCCATAGTTACTCAACAATTGAAACTGGATGACCTAGAATCCCTGTCTATAGTTTCATACTGATGAACAATCTTTTTTTTTTACCAGATTCTTACTAGTACCTGATTTATAAGAGAATAACCACTCTTAGCATTTTTTTTCTACTTTTTCTAATATTCATACAGTTACTTAAATATAAAAATCACCCAGTAAAACTGAATACCAGTTAAAGCTGTTTATGGAACTTGCAGTTCTACTCATTTTGATGAGTTATTAACAATAGTTTAACATTTAAAATATTAATTTGAGCTTTTAAAATACCTTGTAGGAGACAATGTTTTTTTTGTATTAATGTCTTAAGCCTTTTCTAAACTTTGGGATATTGAAAGTAAATGCTGATACTAAGGAAGACTATATTTTTTTCGCTAAAAATGTGTTTCAGTGTGTGCTTTGAAAGAACATAAATATATAGAGCATTCTTTACTTTCCTTGACATTGCACAGTTTATATGTCTTTTCAAAAGAGAAGTATAAATAAACATACCATAAATTTAAATGCACTTTAGCTTGACGTGTTGTGATATTTAAACACAGATTTCTGATGTATGATGTCTTCAGTTTACATATTAGACATCCCCTGTCACTATGAAAGTGATCTACTGATGTAATTATAAAGTATGGACAGAATTTACTGTAGGGTGTTAAAGGAGATTAAATTTCCTTTTTGAATCAATACAGAGACAGTTTTCAGTTTCACATTATTTAGACAAGAATACCAATATCTCTTTGACTGTTGTTATGCAGTGCAGAGGCCACAGAGGCTGAAACATGTACAAGAAATACTGAGTCAGATTTTCTAGCCTAAAGATCAGCACCCAGACCGAAGCTTTTCAATACAGTACTGGCAGGATTGCTGGACACCCACAAAGCTGCTTGTTTTAAATATCAAACAGCATAGCAAGCTGCAGTTCTGACTTTCCTTTCGATTCTTCCGCTGTTACCTCTTCATGTGTGGAAGTAGGCTGGCTGAGATGCTTTAGACTCCAAACCTCAGTTGCCACAGATACTACCATGACTTAACTACATGTATTCTTTCCAACAGTTACCAGTTTTGAGTGCTCTATTTTACAATGTGCCTATTCAGAACCTTGTGGAATAAGACAGAATCTGCTCTTCTAGGTCTGATGACCTAGCCATACTTAATTTAAGAGGAAAAAAGTAATCTAGAGTTATGAAAGTGTGCTCTGTTGCCTTAGGTTGCTCTGTCTGCCATAGATTTTCTAATGTCAGTATTGTTCTCTTAGGAATCCTGGCACACCTAATTTTATTTTTTGTTGTTGTTTATCCTAGAAAGATGGAACTGATTTTCTTAGAACAACATAGAGTGTTCATGGCATCGAAGCAAAGTTTACAGTATGGACATGTTTTTTTTTTTTCCTCAGATTTACATTTTTCTCCTATGGGTACAATTATTCTGTTTGCTGATATGAAGCACTTTAGGAGTGAACTGTACTTACCAAAGTGTGACAATATGTTTATGAAGTTTATGTTTCCCCACTTCTTCACATATAGCAGTTGTGTATGAAAAAAGTTTTCACAAGAACAATCTTTTGACACATGACATTTCTCCTCCACTTTTCATCTTACATGACAATGAGTATAGTTTTGGCAGTTTTAAACCTAATGAATGCTTTTGCATATTTATTATGCATTGATAGTAGAGTTTATATTGGAGGATACTCAACAGAATGGATTTTCCCTCTGGATATCATACTAGAAATGAAGATCATTTCAAAGAAATGAGAAAAGATGTTATTTTTCTTCAATATCCCAGCATTTATATCAACAACAATATATTTTTTTTGTTGGGCTCTCACAGTCAACCCTTGAAAAAAAATAAATTATTAGGTTCATAATATGCTCTCTTTGTTGATGAGATACTGTAATTTCAGTTTCCATTTTTATCCTGTCAGTTTAGATCTATTCTGTTAAAACCTGAATCAGAATCTGGCTTAAATTGCTCAGTTTAGTTTACCTATTCTAGCCATATTTGAAATAATTTTATTTTCTAATTTCATTTGATAATCTTATCTGGACTTCAAATTATGGATCACTTGGATTCTTCCCTCTGAGGAGGAACAATTATTGCTTGCTAGGTAGATCTGAGTGCGTGGGGTTTGTGCCTTTGATGTTCTTTTGGGGGTTTGTTCCTTCTAAATTTCTTTGAAGACTGAATATGTTACAAAGCCTGGAGGAAATCAGTGTGGCTCAATGAGATTTCAGGCTTCTTTTCATTTTGTTTCATTCACTAAGACAGGACAACTATGGAGGCCATTCTTTTGTTTCCGAGTATTGTAAGAGCATTTGGATATACATATAGTATAAATTACATGTCTTGACCTTTTTTTTGAGACTATGTTAAAATTAGGCACTTGTACCTTGAACTGAAACTGTGATTTATGCTGCCAGGGTAATTCACCAGAAGTATTTTCATGATCAAAGCAGAAAGAACACCTCATAAAGAATCTAGAAAGAACAATATAGAAGCAAACCTCTTCCTATTTTACCAGAGAAAATAGATGCTTCTGTGAGATTTTTTAGGTAAGATTAATACTGAGCAGGAAGCTGAAGACCATGCCAGGATTTAGGACTTTATACCTGACAGCTCAGGATAGATGGAGGGATGGAAGGGATCCTTGCATTTCTTTTAACCACAGGGGCCATACAGACTGTATGTCTTCCTGTGTGTCTGATGTAATCTGGAAATACTGGATCTCCCTGTGGAAGAAGGAAAGGAATAAATTTCTGACATCTTGAAGCCACTTGTCACAAAACAGAAAAAGATACAGAATCACCTTAGGAGAGGACTCTCTGGGAAGACCAAAGGATGTGCATTCTCTTTCTGTGTATCCCTTGCTTGTGTGTCCACCTTTTTTTTCCTCCACATTTCCACTGAAAGTACCAGAGCACACTTACCTATTTCCCTCTGGGAAAAATGTAGTACGTTCAGGTACATCAGGTACATGTGCCCGCTCAATTTTTCCCTCTCACTTGTATCTGTACCCTCCCATAAACATTTGTAGTCTCAATTTTTTTCAATGGCCTTCCCACTTGTTTTCTCTGATTCATCCGTATTGTGTTCATTTTGCCAGAAAAGCAAAAGGCAGGGATCTCCATCAAAGGGAAGTGGAAAATACCTCATTCAGAGTTACCAGATTGCACAAAATTTCATCTCACTGTGACTTGAGTGCGTATTGGCAGCTGTGATCCATCTAGGTCAAACCAACTTCATTCAGAATTAAAATGTCTTTGGTAGTTGGTTTTGATTTAGGATCTTCTCTGCCTGAAAGAAAAGATTATTTAATCACTCATTCCCCTTCCCATTTATTAGGTGTTTCACACCTAATGGGTAGTTCACTAAAGGGTAGTTATTCACCAGGTCATGAACCCGAGGAGTGTTTTACTCGAGTCCCACCTTATTGATTCTTCTTTGTGCGTGCATTTGGAAAATCATCAATAGGATGAAATCTAAGAAGTCAAAATGCTGGATTCTTCACCTAGGATGGAATAATGCTAGGCACAGATGAGTTGGGAGAAGAGCGGATGGGAAGCAACCCAAAAAAGGGGTCTGAGGGTGCGGGTTGACATCAGATTAAATGTGAACCAGCAGTGTGCCCTGGCAGTTAAGAGAGCAAATCACATTCTGGGACACATCAAACACAGTATCACTAGGCAGTCAGGAGACAGGATTACCCCCCTGTGTTCAGCATGGTATGGCCTCACTTGGAGTTCTGTGTTCAGTTCTGATCCCCCCCAATTTAAGAAGGATGTGAAGGTCCTTGAGTGGTCCATGGGAAGGCACCAAACCTAGTGAAAGGTGTCAGGAGTGTCCTATGGCTAAAGAATTTGGGATTGTCAGGTTTGGGGAAAAGGAGGCTGAAGGGTGAACATACTGCTCTCTACAGCTCCTGAGAAAGTGAAATGAAGAGGGAGAGGCTGATCTCTTCTCCCTCGAAGACAATGTAATTTTATGTTGTCATAGTTCTGTCGTTCCAAACTGAATTTTGTGACCTAATCTTAAAGTTAAAATGATTATGTGGGTCTAAGTGGTCTACTCATCCAATATGTTTTGTCTGTCTTACCTTTCTCCTCTCTAATTTTTGCTGCCCATTTCCATGACAAAGATAAAAATTGGCAAAGCAGGAAGGTATCTATTAATTTGTGTAATACTGTAAAGATTTCTTGTGGAAGCCTAGTTTGCCACTTTCACGGAAATATGTAGCAGTGTTACTGACAAGAGGATTTTCACTTTTTTTCACATTATGTGAAAAATATTCCCCTTTCTAAGTGTTGGAAGTCTTAATAGTGTGTTGCCAAATGCTACTGGAGAAGGAAGTAAGGCAAATATAATTTTCCACAAGGGTAATGAGATCTGATTAACAAAGTTGCAAAGCTGCCACCAGGAACCAAAAGGAAAAACTGTAGAAAAATTGATTTCGCGTCAGTGTTCCTACCTGCTGTTGACTGGGTTAGGCTATGGTCTTGTAATTGACTTTGGTGCCATAATTTAATTATAGAAGTTCATTTTTTTCTGGATAGAGCCATCCTTGGAGCAAGATACTAATACATCATCAGCTGTTGATGATCACTAATGATGAATCACACTAATATGTCATTAGCTCTGTCACACAGGTGGCTTTGCAGATTAATTTCATCAGAGACACGACCTGTGCTGCTGATGTATTACTCAACAGATAATTTTGATAAAAATGGGTGTTAAATAATTTTACATTCAAATGTTATTTAATTTATCTAAAGCTTAATTAGTACCTTCAAATAATATAACTGACTGACCAAAACAAGGCTTCTCCTGGAAAATGTGGACAAATGTAATGAACCAGGATTAGGCTATATAATTAAGATGAAAAACTATTTTAAACTACACAAACTATACCTGTGAAAGCAGTGAAATGCAAAGTTTCTTGCAAGTGTTGTGCCATTTTAAAAAAAGGTGTTAGAACCATGCTGACCAAAAGTGTTAGTAAGAACCACAAAAGAAGGTAAAACTTTAATACAGACACAAAAATTTTGCAGTGAAATAGAATACTTCCCACTACAATTTCCTTTACATTTTGTAACTGTGATTGCTTGAGGAAATTTCAGAAAAGCAAAGAGAACTACTTGTTTTAAACATTTTTGTGCATGTTTCCTATATATCTTATGGAAGAAAGAAATTTTAAAGTTTGGGGGAAGATTACTTAATTAATAGGATCATTTTTTCCTTGCACCCATCCTTTGATCTTCATCAAGAAGGACTCATTAACTTTCATCTCACCAGTAAAAATACATCTTTTCCAGACAGGTGTTAGTTTTTCTGAACTCCATTATCATGGTACAAAGCATCCATGATACCTCCACATCTTAAGCGTGTGGGCAGTTCTGGTCATCCTCTCTTCAAAGAGAAAACCAGAAAAAGGATGAGAGAAGAAGGTCAGCTTTATGATAACTTCTGAATGGGGAGAGTCTTAAGAGGGTTAACTGCACTTATAAGGACATCCAGAATGGAAGGAATGTTTGAAAAGCTGAACCAGAAATAAAATTATCTAATACCTTTGTCCAAAGAAGAAGATAAGACGTGAAATGAAATTCTCAAGCGCTACATTTAAAACAAATATAAAAAATTACACTTTTCCTTACAACACAGTTGAGTCATATCCTTCTACGCTAAGGTCACCCACCTAGAACTGGAACTGTACACCACAGAATGCTGTAAAGACCCAAAACTCCAAACCATAGAGAAGTCCACAAAAGGCTTAAACAAACTGAAACTGAATTCAGGTTTGGGCTCCAGAAGTCTTTAATCTACTAGTTTTTTGGACAACAGGAATAATTTTTTCTACCCATACTTATTTTCTTTCTTTAAGTACCTGCTACATTAAGGTTACTTGACTGAGACTACTGGGCTTTTGATCAGACCTAGTAGCAACAGTCTCAAATAACACAAGATTTTTAAGTGTGCAACCTTTGCCTTATACAGACACTCCTGGAATCAAGCAATGAGGGCCTGGGATCAAGTATGACAAAAATTCTGTTTTGCCTAGTTCCATTCGTAAATACCAGGACACAAATTGTCAGAAGTTGATCTCAGCTTGTCTCTGATTTGTCATTAATTCTATATTATTTCATTGGCATGATTTCTGTCTCATAATTGTATGCCTGCTGTAGTAGCTCTTTGCATTGCTTTCATAAACATCCAAGAACTGAATTCAGTGTTACGTGAGCTATTGAAAAATAGATTGAGTAATTGACTTCCATCTGTGAAAGCAGGAATATATTTGTGGTTTAGTGATTACTCTATAAAAAATGGCCCCTGTGAGGAATTTTTCTTGTAGGTGAATAACTATTGGTTTGATTTTTAAAAAATTCATTAAATATGTGTAAATTCAACAGAAGTCATAGATTACCTACAAAATTTGATTTTCTCTAAAAGCTTTGTACTGAAGAAAAAAGTTCAACCATTATAAAGGAAAATCTTGGAAAAAATGACATCATGGGATTCCTTCTTCATCTTTTAGCAGATATAGATTCAACTTAATCACTTCTCAAACAAGAAACTGTCTTTCTGCTATTGCCAGTTCTCATGATCTGACACAGAATGTACTTTCTTCCACAGAGAAGGTCAGAGAATCACTACTACAATCCCATGTTCAGATTATGACCTGAGTGACACAAATTCAGCTGTTTTTATTGTTCTAGTGTCTTTCCTGAAGTGTCTGTTTTCTGCTAAAAAAAGTTTAAGGTCCCTTGCCTCCACTCTGCTCTCTCCCTTACTAAACTGAGTATCTAGGCTGCATTGCAAGAGTTTATATGAGTTTACAAATAAATACATGGAAGACACACCTCTTTGAAACAAAGGTGTAATTTACAGTCACTCTTCCAGGAAAAATCAACCCTGAAGAAGAAGTACTGCAGAAGGAGCTGCATAGTTGGGGGGCTAAAATTTAATGGCATGCTTTTGTTGCTTTTGTTGCTATTTGTTTTTTTTTTCCCAGCAATTTAGTGCCATCGTTCTGTTCTATTATAATGCTACATAAAAGAATATGTTAGTGGATGAAATTTTCTGTATATAAGTCATATTATCTTTCAATAGTGAGATGTGTCATCATTCTCTGCAATAGCGTTATTCCAATTCTGCTTTAGATCCATTAATTCCAATATAAGGAAGAGAATCATGTCTCTATCTCAGAGAAGACATTTATTTCGAAATGTAATATCTGTGAGAGAATGAATTATTGACCAAAATACATATGATATCTAACCATCCAAATTAGTCTTCCTGTAAAGTTTCAGTTCTTTGGTAGAATAAGAGTTTGAAACAGCTCTTATGTAATGCATTAGTCATTTAAATGTCTTAATATATGATAATTAATGCTGATTATAATAATATCTAACAGGAAAAAACTTGAATTGTGATCACTGATAGTAAAGATTAAAGGAATCTGACTTTTTTAGCTTCAGCTGACAGGAATTTAAGGAAAATAAATAGAATCCACATCTGATGCATAAAAGAAACTGTAGCAACAGAGATAAAGATAGAGAAGCTGTAGTAGCTGATAAAGAAGCTGTAGCAGCAGAGAAAGAAACACACTTCACTGGCCTTATCTCACCTGTATCTCCTGAAGTTTAACCTAATTGGGCTTAATTAGTCCAACCTAATTATGTGTGTTTCTTTTGCAATGAATGACAAGTATTAATTCCAGGAAGCCATTACTCCTGCCTGAAGACAAGTAGTATAATTGATTCTTTGAAAACTGGAATATCTGTTAATATGGAAAGAACTAGGCTGCCAGTCTAGACAAGCAAACTGTTTTTTTCATGGCTAAAATTAAGTAAAATAGATCACACCGTTTGGGTGGTAAACTGTTGTACATTCTTGATAACTAACTGAAGGGGTCTAAGGACAGATGTCTGTATGGAAGCTAAATGCCAAAACCCAGGACATCCTGTCAATATAGGAAATATAACTGAATGAGAAAGTATCTTGCTAAACATAAATGTGTCTTTTTAGAGTGAACTTGATAGCTCTTCAGGATTACAGACGGTTCATTGATCAGAGGTTGCTTTTCAAGCCCCAGAATGGGAACTTAGGTTACATGCAAACACAGTAAGATGTTTCTTACTGTGCAGAGACATCTACTTTAACGTGGCTGCAATCAGAATTAACTCTTACACATGGGGACTATTCAGCTGCTGAAATACAGGCACCTACTTCCATTGGAGACATCACTAGGTGTCCTAGTCCTCCACATTGTTGTGTCATCCTCAAAGCAGGATCTGAGGGAGATCTTGGCCTTCTGGAACAACAGCTGGATATTAAGTGGGAATGATACATTATTACATGTCAAAAACACCAGTAAGAATGGTGAGAAGGATGACTCTACTATCACCTGTTTCTGACTCTTTGGTGTGCGATACCTGTGAGAGATACAGAACCTGTTTTCATGAGCTCTAACTAGTGCATGCTAACTTTGACTGTAAAGTAAACTGCAGACTGACATCTTTTGTGAAACCAAAAAATTTGAATCATGTATTTACCTCCCACTTTTTCAAGTACATCTCTCTTTCCTGCTGAATGTGCATTCTGAGTGAAATATATAAATACAAAATGAACTGCATGAAAATGAAACTAAATTCTTGCTGGAGATTTGATAGACTACAAAAGTAGAAAATTCTGATATTAAATTAAGCTTTACTGAGTCTTGAAAACAGCTTTCCAGACATTTTAAACTGGAATGCTTTGGTAGGATTATAGGTCAGGGGAAGCCTTCCTGACTGGAGATCAGTAACCAGCTCTAGTATATGAATTCAACTAAACTAAATAAAATAAGAAGGGTTGTTGCAGAGCAACTTGGAATAATCTCAATAAGTGTTACTGATGAGATGAACCCACATGTTTTAAAAACCTTTACTTTTCACTGTACGTCTATCAAAGTTCCTCTTTTGTCAGCGAGCTGACATTTTTTGAGTAGAAGAAAATTACGTTCTTTGTCCCTTTCTTCCCTTCATCTTGAGAAGATTTTATGGTTCTATCTCATAAAGATAAAAAGATTAGAAGAAGCCTTCATGCTTGAAAGCAAATTTCATTGAAACTCGGCAGACAGTTTTTGGGTGTCTCCTTTCCATCCTGTAGTGTAATCTCAAAGATTTTCTGATGGAGTCTAATATCCTGCTTGACATAGGAAACAATGATTGAAAATTTATTTATAAAACATGTACTACTACAATATACCTCAAAGTCAATAAAAGGGACAAAATATGGTTAAAAACCTGCTTGGTTTATCAGTAAGATCAAAATCCATTTAAAACTCTTTCTAAGGTAGATAGTTCTCCTTGCAGAAAGACTTAGGAGGTTACAGAGAAGAAAAAGTCTGTGACTCTCAATGAATTTAATGAAGAAGAGATCTATCATTCATCACTGTTAAATAACATATCCTCCATGGAATCCTTAGAGAATGCATTTTTCTTCAGAATGACCACAGACAGTCCCATTCTCCCTTCTGATTTCCTCACATCAAGGCTCCAGCATATTCAGTTTTGGGGGTTTTTTTAGAAAGGTTTCTGTATCACTGGCAGTCAGAATGAAAGTAGATGTTTTTGAAACTGTTGTAAAGGTATAAAATATACTCCTCTGCCTTCCCATAGTGTTCCCAAACAACTATTTTACATATGTAGAAACGGGAAGTTAAACATCTTATGCTGGGTACTGTGGAGGAGGGACCTCTTCAAAAGTATCTGGAGACATAAAATCATAGAACCATATAGGCTGGGAGATTAGACCTCTGAGATCATTCAGTCTAACCATTAACCTAGCACGGCCAAGTCCAAATCTAATGGGAAGCAGTTTGATCTAAGCATGTTACCACATCACCATGGTGCGTCAGCCTCATAACCTAGCAATGAGCAGACTTTTGTCTTTTATAATCCTTAAAGGAATATCTTCTATGGTAGGAGGTTATCAGCAGAATCCTGACAAATTTTAGACATTTATGGTAAAGAAACCTATATCTGAACAAGGGGGTCTAGAATGCCTTTAAAGACAAAAGCATTTGCATTGCAGAGTAAATTTCATCCCAACATTCTCTTAATAACTGATGAATTAAAAAAGAATTGTCCCCTCTGCTCAGTTGAGTGTATAACTGCATACTAACATACCTAAATTTTAGTGTGCTGGTATAGTTTGTGCACAGTACTTTCCCATCCCATGGAAGGCACATTTTTTCATGGTTGATTTTTTACTTTGTTTTGCTTTGTTTTGTGGGGCTTGGGGTGATTTTTGTTTGTTTGTTTTGTTTTGTTTTGATGGAAATTCTTCAAGCTATAACCAGCTCTGAAGACAGTATTCACATCTTGGTGTTCTTCTGATTATGGAATATAGCTCTGATTAGACTTCTGTCGTAATTATATTATGGGAATAGAAGTCATTGAGGAGCATCCAACAACAGAAGATGCCTCAGAGTTAAAGTGACTAAATTAATCAGCATTTTAATTAAATCTTAATGAGAAGGATTGTGTCATTTTTGGATGTAAAACTTAGAGTAACTTTTTAAGTCACTTGAAACAAATAACCCTTTAACATATACATGTTTTTCTCCAAAGGGGGCTAATGTTTTAGTGTAGCCCAACGTGAAATATTTGTCCTTTGGAAAATTCTGCTTATGCTGGAGCTAGGCTCTGGGGGATCCTACTGTAGCTGTGACTGTTGACTTTTTTTTCTAATATTGATTAAAAAGAAGATTAAAGATATTTTCAGCAAAGGGAAATTAAAAGAGTCTAGACATTAGATTTTTCATAAATCAAGACTAATCATGCAATGCATTTCAATTAAAAATACAACAAATTTTCCAAACTTAAAGCTTCACTAGGCAGGATGAGGGTACATGGGTTCTTAAGGGATTTTGTGTTTGTTTCTTTGTTTTATTCTATTTGATTTAATTGAGTATGGGACACCAGGCTTCTGAATGTCTTTCTAATGTGATTGCATTTTTTCCCTAAATGCTTACTAAATTGATCAGTGGAAATACCAAATATTTGTATGGTAATTTCCCTGATTATTTGTTTCAATGGCAAAACATTATTCAGATAGAGCTGGAAGTACAAGGTATTACTGAAATTACTATGGTTTATTTTTTTTTTTTTTAGATTCCTGACACTTAGCTTTTATAGCTGCTATGACTGCATCAGTAATGCACAGAGGAATAATTGTTAACTGTCAGGAACACAATGCATTTCTAATCATATTCCATCAATGACATGTGTTTTACATTGTTAAATCATTTTGGCTGAAAAACAGAGGCTCAGAATGGAATATAAAAAGCCTGTTCTTTCAGGTTCTTTGCATTATTCATAAATGCAGTACCTTGTCAGCACTGAGAGTGTAATCAAAACATAAATGTTGTACGAATATTTTGTGTTCAAACTGCATGTAGGATGTTCCTAAGTTACACAATACATTGCATTGTCTTTTTTATAGTCAGTATAAAATTTTAACTATGTGTGTCATAAGTTCTCTAAAAGCAAGGCTGTCTACTCTTTCCTTTTTGTTCACTGTTTCAAAAGAATGAGTTGAAATTGAAAAAAAAAACCAACTCAAAAAAATCAACAAGCTGTTTTTATCCTTTACCATTGAATCTCATTCACACTCATTATGCTGTTGCATGGTATAACTTGATATAATTTTCAAACTAACTGTTTTGAGCACTGGTTTGAGTGCTTCAGAGATAAATAACATGAATAAATAAAAACCCCACCATGACAGTAGTTTTTTTTTGTGCAGTGAAGAAAAGGATAATGAAAAGCCACTTCTGTGTTCTAGCAGTTTGGAGTCTCTCACTATGTCCTCAAAGCTGAAAAAAGTAAGTCTAAATTCCTAAGAAATTGTGAAGTAGCAAAGATAAAACAAAATTTAACATACTCTAATTCTAGAAAAAGAAATAAAAATGAGAAAAGTGGACAAAATTATTTACAATTGAAGATGTGGGAAGTGAAGTTGAAAGTTTTTATTGTCCCCTCTGGTGGACAGACTACAGACTATTATACTGTCTTTCTTGTTACCTTCCAAAATTTCAGCAGTAATATATAGATAACACCTTGCTTTCAGAATTTTCTTTAGTTTTGTTTAGAGACAGTTTAATACAATAAAATATTACTAGAACACTTAGAAAAAACCTCAGTTTTAACTGAAGGTATAACAGAATACTGTTTCTTGGAAGAAATTTGGCCCTATACAAAAATTCAACAGAAAGCAAAAGTTTTGCTGAATACTTTGCTCATTGGATTATGAGAATCCAACTTTCTTAAAGGGCCCCTTTATATGCTGAAAGGTGTCCCCAGCACCTTCTCATTTTCAGGCTGAACAAGCACAACTGTCTTAGCCTTTCTTCATAGAAGAGGTGATTCAGCCCTCTTTTTTTTTTTTTTTTTGGTCCTCTTCTGGACCTTCTCTAACAGGTCCTAGTGTTTCCTTTGTTGGGAGCCCCAAAGCTGAATGCAGTAGTCCAGGTGGGGTCTTAAGAGAGTAGAGTAGAGTAGAGTAGAGTAGAGTAGAGTAGAGTAGAGTAGAGTAGAGTAGAGGGACAGGATCACCTCCCTCAACCTGCTGGCCATGCTTCTGTCTTTGCAATACAGAATACAATTGTCTTTCTGGGCTGCAAGGCCAGCTTATATGAAATTTTTCAACCACCAGACAGCTTTCAATATATTCACCCCCCAGCCTGCATTGGTGCTGTGGACTTCCCCAAACCAGAAGCAGGACCTTGCACTTATCCTTCTTGAACTTAATGGTGTTCATATGGGTCCAGTCCTCAAGCCTGTCACAGACCCTCTGGCTGGCATTCTGTCCCTCTAGTGAAACAACTGCTTCACTAAGCTTGGCGTTATCTGCAAACGTGTGGGTGGTCTCAATGCCACTGCCCCTGTCATTGATGAAGATATGACCTAATATCGATCCTAGTATGGACCTCGAAGGACACCACTTTCCACTTGGATGCTGAGCTGTTGTCTGGAACTCACTGGACTCAGCCATCCAGCTGGTTCCTTGTCCATCTAACAGTTCATTTGTCAAACCCATGTCTCTCTGATGCAGCAGCAAGGATGTTGTGGGGGGACTGTATCAAAGGCTTTGCAGAAGTGTGGATAGATGACATCCATAGCTCTTCCCTTATCCACCGATACATTAGAAGGACACTGGATTAGTCAGGCACAATTTGTACTTGGTGAAACCATGTTGGCTGTCTCTAATCACTTTCATGTCTTCCATATGTTGTGACGTATTCCAGAGGGATCTGCTCCATTATCTTATGGGTCATGGAGGTGAGAGGCTGAAAGGCTGAAAGTCTCACCTCATATTGGTGAAATGAGTGCTGGAGTAGTTTGTGAAAGTGCTCCAACCACTATAATAGCAAAAGTCTGTTTGATATCATGAACACCAATGCATTTTAAAGAAAAGAAACCAGCTGTACTTTATCAGGTGCCTGTCTTCAGAGAAAGGATAGACAGACTGTCTCCCAAGAAGTCACAGGTGCCTAACTTCTACCATTTCTCTGCTTAGCTAGTGAAGAATGATAGTCATCCAAGATAGTAGCTCCAACTGATAAGGAGTTGTCATTGATTTTCCAAGGTCTGGTATTAAGAGACTTCAATCACTGCACTAAGGCAAGATGCCCGACATCTGTGCTTAACTGAGGTGTCTAGATTGTGGATTTCAGTCAAATACAGTCAGTATACCTACCTACTTGAGCTACTTTTCAATATTACACAATGAGCTTCACAATGCCCCCGACATAACCTAGTGGTAGTATCCTAGTCATTCATAAAAGTCTGGGAAATATGGAAAAGCTACATCTCTAAGCTAGCACACAGAAGGCAGATAAGATATGTCAAGGCATCACAATTATTAGAAACATCTGTCTGTATAATTGGATTAAGTGCTATTTCTTTTAAAATCTTTAGCCATTTGATGATGTGTATTTTGTATTTGTCTTTTTTTTTTTTAAATTTATTTTTAGTTTTTTATTTTCTCTATCTGCCATTGCTTGACCCTGTATCATACCAGATATGTTCATGGGCTGAATCTGCACAGAGCTGGCTCCCAGTATTCTGGGAGATACTGTATCCTTGTAATCTTTCTACATGTCTTCTGCTCCATATAAATGTAGCAGTACAACATTCCTGGCAATCGTCTTCGAAAGAGGAGTCTGTGCTTTTGCCAGTCTGTATGTACTATGTGGTATATATCCATGTATATATTTAAAAACGTGCACTGAAGCTGGCCCAAATCTGTAATTTTCAGAAAAATGTCAGCAATATGAGGGTTTTGGGGTTTTTTTTTTTTTTTTTTTTTTTTAAAGAATGATAAAAACTATTTGAAAAATCCAACTTGCGTTATGAGTATTCAGTAACAAAAATTGTGTTAAACCTTCTGTACTACTAATGACTAATTGCTAAAGCCAGAATAAGAAATTTAAGCTAACACTGCAGGGTCAATGTTTCTCTTAAGTGAAACAGATGAGACCTAGATTTTCCATCTAACAAACTTAACTTGAAAATCTGTAGTAAAATAAAGCCTGGAATGAAAAAAGTGGATCTAAAATGGTTAAGCTATTTAAAATGAGAGAATCTGGATCTAAAACGCATTGTAAAGACCTTAAAATATAAATAAAATTCCTTTATATTTAATTATATGCAATTAAAATAGATTTCAACCCCCAAGCAACATTTGCTTTAAAACACTACTTACAGAGAAATAAAAAATGGTAATGACTTCTAAATACTCCAGTGGCATCGTTTAAAAACAATGCAGTGAATTTATTAAATTTGACATGGAAGATAAATATAATTAAATAGGAAAATGCTCATTTTGATTTGAGACCTTTTTTTCAGAAGCCATGCATCACTGGTGCACGGCAGTTTTCTTTTTAGCATATCTACAGGAAAAGCACATATGTATGTAATAGCAATGACATCAGTTTCACTTACATAGTTTCAAAACCAACTCATTTGGTGTTAGCCAATCAAAGTAGGCTAATTGTTCCTACTCTGTTTGTTGGAAATTCATTAAAGAACAGGAAACAAAAATGGACAATATGTAAGATGAGTAGGAACAGATTCAGAATAATCCTGGCCCCAGTAGTACCCATTTTAAAAACATACTGGTATGGTCAGTTATGCAGAATTTGTCTCCTGTGTAGAACACAGGAATAATTTTGAAATCACAGTATATAGAGTCATAGATCAGCCTGGGTTAGAGGGGGCCTCAAAAAATCATCTGGTTCAACCTTTGGTGGGAAAGAGATCCCTGATGAGATTACCTACCACACCATTCTCTTGCACCTTGAAAAACTCCAGTGAAGGGCACTCTCCCATGTCTCCAAGAAGGTTGTTCCTCTGACTGATTCTTCTTAAAAAGAAAAAAAATTCTTTCTTATTTTGAGGTGAAACATCTTCAGGAGCAACTTTTACTCAGTGCCCCTTGTCTTTGTGTGACTTATTGAGAAGAGAGTGCTTCCATCTTCTCTGTAGCTGCGCTCTAAATACTGGAATACTGTGATGAGGTCCTCTTGAGCCTTTTCTTCTCGGGGGAGAAGAGACTTAACTCCTTCAGTCTTTCATCATAAGCCAGGTTTTACACGAATTTGATTATTTTGTGGCCTTCCTCTGAAGTCTCTCCAGTTTGTCTGTGCATTTTTGAATTGTGTGGCCAGAGCTGGCCATATCTGATATGTTACGAGTGGAAGGAAAGAGTATAAAAATCAAGGTATCCTGGAAATGTTGACATTTTGTTTTAATAAAATTTTAAGACTTACCTCTTGATTTACTAGCATACAGAGTCAATGCTATTCCTGTCTACTGAACTATTCAACCTTACTTGCTATGCAAGAAGTTGTCAGTGTTATAGTGGACCCCGAAGCAATGTCTTTACATCTACAGAGTGACACAAAATAAAATTAAATGTTACACAGTTCAGCAGGATGTGCTGCAATTCTCTTGTGGTGTTTTAAAAAAGTGCAAATAAATTTTTGTGTCAGGAAATTGCTAACTAGTCATTGTTTGAACTGTGTACCTGTTCCTTAGAATGATTTACATTTAATAAAATCAAATAAAATTTATTCAGTTAAGTAGTTTGCCACCTTGTATTCAATATTTAATGATAAGAGTAAACAACGCTTATATTTATACTTCCCATCTATGCATAGATGCGTAGATCTGTAAATTTACAGACACCCACATAGATATCTGAGACTTCTAAACTATTCAATATCAAATATTGGTTTTCTTAAACTTCTAATGTTTGCTTACTTTGGGGTCTTTCAGGAAAAAGTAGCTCAGATTATTTTCAGATTAAATAAATTCAACTACCCTAAATAATTTCTGTAATATATTTTATAGTGGATTACTGAGGCTACTTCATAAAGTTAGATAAATTCCATTTCTGTATGAGTTTAATCTGGTGTAAGTAATCCAATTTAAATTCACATTTCTAGTTTGAATATTTTTTCCTGAGTCTCTCTGTGAAGCCACATCCAAGAGCAAATCTAGAGTAAACTGAGGAACCGTTTACACATGGATTGCGATGACTGTTCTAGTTTTAATCCAAGGAACATAGGAAGTGATCAGGGCTGTTTTCTCTTAAAAGACATGAATAAAAATGGTCTAAACATATAGTCCATTAAAATTTTGGTTTCAATAGAATAATTTTCTAAGAAATCCAGAATTAATACTATGATGTCACTGTAAAATGAGTATTAAATTTAATCTGATTAAAATTTTGCACAAGAAAAGTATTATATATTCTAAATTTGTTTCATATTCAAAATACAATGATCAAGAAATTTTAAAATTTCACATCCTTAAAATGGTGCTCAACATTTCTACAGATTTCAGATATATTTAGCCATAGCATTCATAATGTGAAAATTTCAAGTTTTGCGTATCACTAAATCCAACTACAACTTCATCAAAGATTAAAAAGAAAAACAACAGAAAAATGCTTCTTTGTCAAGAAAAAATCTAGTTTTTCCCAGTTACTTTAGTAAATCCAGTTAGCCACTCATGCTTGCATGTTTTTCATTCATGGACAGTACTGAAACTGATTATTTTTTACAAATGTTCCCTAGAGAGGATGCTGTTGTAAAAATAGGTAAGGGAAGTTAAGATGCTTCTAGTATATGGTCTGTGACTGTCTGGGCAGGTAATTTTCGTAGATTTCCAGTTTCTGCCATCTGATTCAGTTGCCTTTTCTCTATAGTTATTTGTCTGTCAAAATCCCCATGTGAATAAATGCCCCAAACTTTCTTCTTTGATCTGATTCCTAGGTGTGATATCTAGTTTGTGTAAGGGTATTTTCTATTCTGGCCATTTTGCCCCTATATTGAGTGCTCGAACTTTTCTTAATTTTCAGCATTGTTTGGCTGCCGTTGATTATTATATCTGACCTCTAGCTGCTGGTTGAGAAGGTGAAGCTCTCCTACAGCTTGTGTGTCTGATTTACCACATGCCATGGATGCCTTGGATGCTCAAAAAATTTCATATGACAATAGATGAACATATTTGAGCAGCTAAATATATCCCCTGGAAAATCAGATTATCCCAGCAATTTAGACACAAATTTTAGAATGACACAGAAAACATATATGCTCATTTATGCTTATATTAGCTCAGAAACTGCATATGCCTATTTCTGTTTATTAACTGCAATGAGACATTAGAGTAGATACCTGAGATTTAGACCTCTAACTTCAGGTACTTAAGATTTCTTGTATGAATTCTATTTCCACTTTCAAAATAAATGCTGAACTAATTTAGCTACTCTGAAATAGCATTCAAAATAGACATTGAAGTATACTGGGATATTCAGAAAGCTAGAATACTATTCTCAAGCTGACATAGTTATTAACCCCAATTTGTCACACTACTTGCATTGTTTATAAGGCTTTGCATTATCTTTTGTGTTCTTCAGTATTGTGACAAACACCTGCAGAGAAAAAAACCCCAAACCACCACCACCAAAAAAAAAAAACCCAAACCAAACTGCCAAAAAAATGAAGAAGAAAAGGCTCCAGAGAATGATATTATGGTATGGGATAATAATCACAAGATCTTTCTGGCCCTTCAGAGACTTTTCTTTGTTGAGTCAACATACAAGTTATTTATGGTGGTATCATATGGTACATTTTGGGTAGGAGTTATGTTGAGATGTGTGACACAAAGCAATCAGATTCTTGAAACTACTTTTGCTACCTCTACAGGTGTGTTAGTGCAAAAGTAGAACTTCTTTGATGAAACACAGAATATCTGACAGTATCCACCTAAGGGTGTTCAGTGAGCTGGCTGATATCATTGTGAGGCCACTCTCCATAATCTTTGAGAAGTCATAGAGACATTCCAGAAAATTAAAGGACTAATGTTACCTCCATGTTCAAGAAGGGCTTAAAGAAGGATCCAGGAAATTATAAGGCCCATCACTCTTCATTCCTATGGTACAAAACCTCCCAGGAGCTATAACAAGGCATATGAAGCACATGTTGGTTAAAGCCTGCATGGATTCACCAAGGGAAAATTGTGCTTGACAAACCAGATCGTCTTCTATGACAAAGTAATCTGCTTGGTTGATGTTATGTGAGCAGTGGACATTATCTACCTGGATTTCTTCAAGGCTTTTAATAGATTTTCCCACAACCTTCTCCCGGAAAAGTGGATGTGTTATGGTCTAGACAAGTGTCTGTGTGGTGGGTGGGGAATTGTCTGACAGGCTGTACCCAGAGGGTGGTGGTAAATAGCTCCTTTTCAAACTGGCAGCCTGTCACAGGTGGGGACCCCCCAGGGTTCAATATTTGGCTCAATGCTTTTTAGAATCTTTGTAAATGATCTGGATGATGGGATCAAGTGTCTGTAGGGAGGTCCTTTGAATCCATTTTCTTCATGATGCAGCAGACAAATTTTTAGACTTCACTGTGTCATACCATGGAAGGGGAGAGAGAGAGAGGTGGAAGAAAATAAGTTTTTTGTATTGGAACTACTCTGATAACAGAGAAGTTAGAACTTAGGTATATGAAGCCTTTTTCTGAAAACAATAACAGTACTGTGATATTGACTTCAGATGATCACTTTAAATGTTTAGGTTTTTTATTTTAGGGGTTTTTTTCCAGTATAAAAGCTATGAATGTCTACTTCAGCAAATATGTTTCAACTTTTATATATCTTTCACTTCTTGCAGTCATTTATGACCATGGTCAGCCTACACCCCATTTGTTTAATTTGATTTTAGCTTTTCTGGCGGCAGTGGCTTGTCTGGATTCAAGATCATGCAATATTACAAACATTTTTGCTTTTTTGAGATAAGCTTTGGTTTCATTAAGATTCTACTAGATAAACTAATGTAGCTCTTGCTTCCTTTTATTGATTAAATCTTGTGGCCTTTCTTGAAAGAGAGAGAGACTTGTAAAGGATTTGTAAAAAGTGATCGGATGAGGGGCGATGGTTTTACATGGAAAGAGAGTAGATTTAAACTAGATGTAAGGAAGAAATTCTTTATGAGGAGGACAGTGAAACCCTGGAACAGGTTGCCCAGAGAAGTTGTGGATTCCCCATTCTTGGAAGCGTTCAAGGCCAGGTTGGATGGAGCTTTGGGCAACCTGGTCTACAGAGGAATGTCTCTACCCATGGCAGGAGGGTTGGAAACAGACGATCTTTAAAGGTCCATTCTAACACAAACCATTCTATGATTCTATAATTCTATATTCTAAATATCTCCTGTCTTAAACATTTCAGAAAGCACTGCTGCTCAGATTGTCTCATATAGGTTTTAATTTGTGTGGGTGTTTGTATCTGGAAGGACATATGTTAAAACATAGTTTTATGGACTCAGTAATGAAGTCCTAGCAATATCCTAGCAATGTCCTACTCATTTGAATCAAGATTTTAGTTTAAATCTAATGTTCTTGTAAGAACTTACAAGAACTTCAGTAACTGTCTATAGATGAGCAGAACAAGTTCTTCAGTGATATTTTAAACCACATGACCAAATTCCTCTTCCCATTGTTAAAGGAAAAGAGTGGGGAATTGTGCTGTATGTAAGGGACTGTGTGGAACTCCGCCTAGGGATAGGAGCTGAGCCAGCTGAGAGCTGGTGAGTAAGGATTAGAAGGTACTCTAACACATCATTGTGGGTGTGTGCTATAGACGATCTGACAACGAAGAACAGGTGGATGAGGCCTTCTTCAGATGATGAGAGGAATATCTGCTGGAGGGAAAAACCAACAGGATGATGACTGTCTGACACATGTGCCAAGCAGCTAATATTCTGGACCTCATATTTACTAAAAAGAGATGAGAAGGCTGGGAGCAGCATTATCTGTAGCTACCATGAGATTGTGTTTATAATCTTGAGAGGAGGGAGCAGGATCTTGGTCCTGAATGTGATATGACCAGACTTTGGCCTATTCATATACCTGTTTGGAAGAATCCCAAGGAATATTGTGCTGAAAAAATTAGAGGTGGAAGATAGCTGGTTGATTTTCATGGATCAAGAACAATCCATCCTGATGAGAAGCAACTCAAACAAAGACAACAGTATGTCCGTATGGATGAACAAGAACTAAGCTTAAATGTAAAAAGGAAGCATAAAAGAAATAAATTTGGGTACAGGCAGAAAAATAGAGACACTCTCCTAGCATGCAGGAATGCTGTTGAAACAGAGTCCCCTCCCCTCCCCTCCCCTCCCCTCCCCTCCCCTCCCCTCCCCTCCCCTCCCCTCCCCTCCCCTCCCCTCCCCTCCCCTCCCCTCCCCTCCCCTCCCCTCCCCTCCCCTCCCCTCCCCTCCCCTCTGTTAGGGTATTCAAACAGTGGAACTGGTTGATCATAGTGGTTCTGGAGTCTCCATTCTTGGAGACATTCAAAACCTAACTGGAAAAGGCCATGGAAAACCTCTACCTGAGCTTGCTAGATAGCCAACAATAACTTTCAGCATTCTGTGATTCTGTGGCACTGTTATTGCATGTGTATTTAGCTATTCTTTACCCCGGTGGAGTTAGCCTGTTCAGGTGGAAAAAAATTAAAAATGCCAGCAGTAAGCCACAACTCTGCTTTTATAGTTACATTTTTAACCACATACTGCTATATTTTCCAGTCTTTTGAAATACATAGTAGTATTTTCTTAAAAATTGAATAAATGTAGAAAAAATGAGAGAGAAATGAAAATAAGAAAGTGTGAATATGAGTTGTCACATTTCATGCTGGAAAACACAGAATAAGGTCAACAAAACTGCCAAGGTCTGGTAAGTTGCTGAGCTGTTCATAATGACAAATTGCTGACCATATTGCATTTTATTGGGTATGTGACACCCAGTAGGAAACTCCTGCTCTACCACATGCAAAATGGAGCTGATATAATTGCATTGTTCCCTCTTGTGTTGAGGGACAACTGAATTCCACCCACTGTGTAACACTTGTAACAAACTCCTCCTTTTTTTTCCTGATTCTGAGGTCCTCACAGTTTTAATGAATTTTACCACTTTTTGAAATCTGTTACTGAGGTCCTTGGGCAAAATTTTGTATTTCCAGTTCAACTATGATTCTCAATTCAGGCTTTCCAAGCAAATTCATTGAAGCTGTGGGCAGAAATATGAATGTCTGCCCAAAACAAAAAAGGCTAAATACAATGAGAAAGGGTTTCCATCTGGTCCTGCTTTCCAAAATTGACCAGAGACACATCTTCTGGCATAGCACACATTGTGGGCTTCAAATAGAGGGGTTACAGCTCTGAGAACCAAGGTATGCTCTCAGCAGTCTAAGTATAAATGGTGCTTCTGGGGAGGTAGGTAGCTAGTCTAGATACCATTTTGTAAAAATGTGGTATGTGCAGAAGAAATACCCTCTCGCACAACTGTCAAGAAAGCCATGGAATTTGGTGGCATGCCTCAAGTCTTGGGTACCCTTTTGAGCTCAGATAGTCCTTGATTCTTGTCTGGTTGTTAGTTAAAGCTTTTTTATTCAGGATACCTGTTTGTCACTTTATTTAGTACTGCTGTGCTCATTTACTTTAATAAGGAGTCTGTGGGGAATATGTAACTATAATATTTGCTTTATTTTTTCGCAAAGCAACAGAATTCCACATGGATATAAATTGTAAATCTATTGTTTTGGTTTGTTTTGTTTTCTATTCTGATGAAACTTATTTTAAATTTGACACTTTTTTCTTCCTATTAAATACATCTATTTTGTTTCTAGATATGTAAGAATAAACATTTTATACCTTGCAACAAAAAAAAAGATAACCATCTCTGTTTTACAACAAATGCCCATGACATTGAGCAAATGTATTTTCTTCAGAGCTTTCTGTAATTTTTATTTTATCCTCTTCCATATTGAACTCTGTTTCTAGTTAATTTATGCATTAAAAATAAGCTTATTCCAAAAAAAGAAAAAATTTGAATGATGAAAACTGTATCATTGCAGATAACTGAGTGATTAAATTGATCTGGCAGATATTAGTAAATACTCTCTAAAACTAATCCTAATAAATAATTGACAAAAATATTTATATCAATCAATGCTACTGACACTAGGAGTGATTTATGTGAAAATTATTAAAATATATAACTGAGATCATACTCTGGGATTTCAGTTTTAAATTTTTTCGCCATCCCCACCTTGTGAGTTTTGTGGATTTAATAAATCTGTTGTAAATATATATATACAGGGATAATAAAAGTAAGATCAGCTTTGAAACTATATTTTCATATAATTTGTAATTTAATTGCTGGTTTAGATTTTTAATAGAGCCGTCCCATGATTGTTAAAGCTCTGTAACACCTTCTTTCAAGTTCAAAATCTAAATATGGATTGTAGTTTAGAACTGGAATTGCAGACTGATGAGACATTTCATTTATAAAACTGCTGATGGAAACATACCTGTGGCAGTCTGGCTGTAAACCTTTATTATATTATGATATTTTGTACTTCTATGAACAATAAAATGGTCAGGTTTGGGTTTTTTTTTCTCATGTAGGGATGAACGTCTTTCTTTTTTCTTAAATTTGTTTTTGTTGGATCATATTTATTAAGTTAGACTATATTTCTTGAGAAAAATCCAGTAATATTAGCCTGCATGTTATAAGTGGTGTTAGATTAGCAATGTTAAGGAAAAAAAAAAAGTAGCTTAGTGATAAATATATTGACATACTCCTTTTAGCTGCAGGTGTAAATTTTATGGATGTCATAAGAGCTAGCCTAGATAGACACCACAAGAATATTGGCAGTGGAGACAGAAAACAGAGTGACAGAAGGAAGAGGAGGAGGAGATGGGAGACATTAGAAACTGGATATTGATGTTCCTGAGCCTTCATATACTGGAGGCATGTTCAAGGCTCTGCCTCTGCCACTGGTCATTACTGATGTCTTGGGAACTTGGACATACTTTTAGGACTCCCTACTCGCTGAGGTTGCACAGTCCAGAAGCTCTCTTGACTTCTGTCTCTTAAAGGAACCTGCAACATAACTGAAAATTCAACTTCTGGAGCTAAACTCCTACACTGTAGGTACTGCAGCACTGGGCTCGACTGCTTCACTTTTGAATCTGTTGATACCTGTCTTAAGTCCAAAGTTTTAGAGGGTCATCTCCAAAGGTTGTGTTTATCTAAAGACGAAAACAGATAACCAGACTTCTTTTTGCTCCTCACTCCTGCATATCTAGACCCATTACTTACCCTGCATGACCTTGAGCATTACTCAGAGCTGCCAGCTGCCACCCTAACATGACCTGGTGTCCTAAAGCTGTCAGGTCTCTGCAAATGTCTTGGATGACTAGGATTCTCTTATTAAGGATGAGATGTTTATGAATAAGCAATTGAAGTGAGTCTCCAGCAGGTGTGCCATTTCCTCTTGCAGAAATCTAAATATAGGTGAGTGCTGAACAAACATCGTGGTGTAATTACTTGTTGATCCATAGGTGTCTAATGTCGTGGGAGATGTGCTGTATTGCCTGTTCTGCCTGAAGACCTGCCACCACTTCAGTACAACACAGGTAGCCCAAAGGCACTGCACCACGTCCCACAGCCCTGAGTAGACGCCTCTTATAACCTAGGATGTCCAAAAGGGCAGCAATGCTTGTTTTTGGCCAGCTGCACTGTCTAATTTTCAGTGGGGATTGTTGTACAGACTCCACTGACTAGAATTTGTTGTGTAAGAATCCCAGATTTTGATCTAGTATTTCCTATGCAAACATGAATGAATGTAGCTATTTATTGTTAAGTATATACCATCTACAGTTGAAATCTACCTCTGTGGTTTTCAAGATATCTACATACTGAAACCTTCCAGGACACCTGCTTGAATACCTCTGAAAATTCCATTTCCTATGTAAATACACTCAAAAAAATGTAATAAAACCTTATTGAAAAATAAGCCAGAATGGAAAAAAAGTAGACCACTCTCATTTTTACATTTTTTCTTTTATATTCTATATATTTTTATTGTAATTTTAGCAAAATGCTAGAGAAACAGTCCTTAATTAAAAAATAAAATCACAAAGAACCTCAATGAACCAACCAAACAATCAACCAAAACTAAACAGCAAACTGGAAAGTACATTATTTACAACTGTAGTTTAATGTTTGTTGTTAAGAAGCATTTTTCTTTCTAAACTTTATCATATTTCACTTGTTTGCTTTGCTTATCACAAGTAAAGCATTAGGAATAGCATATTGCATAAAAATATGTTCAAACACAACAAATGCGATAATGAATACTCAGTCTGGAGGAACTATCGAAGAGAGAATTTTCTGTACATAAAATTCTTTGAGTCAGATTCTGGTGCCACCAACTTTATTAATTTTTGGTTTATAGTATTTGTATTGACTGTTAGATGATACTGTAGACAATATTAGTTAACCATGCCTTTAAATAATTGGATGGTTTTTGTTAAAAAAGAATTTCAAAAATCTAAATTCAAATTAGTTCAAGCTAAATTATTAGTATATCTTTATTAGATACTTAACATCTCATTTCCCTTTTGGTTCTTAGAAATACTGCTGTCTGGTAGTACTATCATTTTTTGCGTTCGTTTTGCTTTTCCTTCTCCTTCCCCTTATTAATTTTCCATTTTAATTTTAATTTTCACTTTGATTTTTTATTTTCCCGTTTTAGTTTTTCTTTCCCCACCCACATTTTCCGTCCTTCCTTCCTTTCTTCCTTCCTTCCTCTCTCCCTACTTTCTTCCCTCACACTGTTCCCTCTTTCTCTCCGCTATCTTTGGTAGATACACACCCTTTTTTGTTTGTTTGTTGATGGTTACTCCATGCAAACATGAACAGTGTTATTTATTAGCTATGTCGTAGGTGCTAAATATCTGAAACATTATCTCTGAAACATTAGTTCAGAAATCGTTAAAAATTTCTATTTTTATTTATAGTGAGCAGTTTACTAATGTGGACTGGATGCAGTATTTGCACATATAAATTTTTAGGAGTGTCACTTCATTGAGTGCAAGGTGTCACTATGGCATAGCATTGTGTTAACACAGTGGAAATTTAAGCCATTTGTAAGCTTCTGAAATTGATTTATTGGACTTTTTTTCAATTTAAAATCAGATTTTCTTTGTAATAGTAGTTCCATTTTTTCCAAAGGCATGTAAGCTTGGTAAGATCTCTTTTTTTGTGTTTGAACTGGATATAACACTTAATGTCTTTCCAAATATGAACTGATACAAAAACTTAATATTCTGTAGTACATACTCACGGACATCTTGGTTAAGTCAGAATCTTGTTCAGCTTAAAATGCCTCCTGACTTCCACAGAGTCATACCATCATGGCCTCAGCAAGGATTAGAATAATAGGTATCTTTTAATATTCTGTGTGTTTTCAGTGCTGATGCAGAAACATCTTTTTGATGATCAGCAGTGACAACCAGGAGAAACTTGCCTGGGCTTACCACGTACATCTACTTCAATGTCCTGGCAAAGGAGTGTTTGAGACATGCCTTCCTGACCTCTTTAGTAGTGTGCCCTGAAATGGAGATCAGGTACTTTGTATTAGTGAGGCTAGGTGCTGACAAACTGCCATTAACTTGGGAAATGTATTAGGATCACATGAAGTCTTACACAGTTTATATATATACATATATTTTTATAACTTTATACATAACTTTTCATATATAACAAATTTGTATATATAGCTTTATAAATATATGTATATCCTATAGTTATATATATATGTATGTGTACATACCTCTTGATATAAATTTACTGCCTCTTGCTTGTGTTTGCCCCAGATACAGAAAGCAAATAGGACTTGACATGCATATGAGGCGTAGCGAATTTCAAGATACTCTAAGGATGCAGATTTTGAGAGTACTTAAGTTATTTTTTTAAACTGCAAGCCCTCCTTGCTCATAACTATAATTACATTGGTGCTCTGGTATAATATCTCATTGGTTGTGTGAGGCTTAGAGTGTTGGTATAATCCCTGATTTCAGAATTTGTCTACTCTGTGTCTGCTGGCTCTAAGCAAACTGAACGATGCTGAGTTGTATTTCTGATTTTAGTCTTACTCTGGAATTGAATTTACTCTTCATCCTGAGTTTTATTACTGTATTGCAAACCACATTTATTTCCAGTAAAGATGTGCAAGGCAAGGTATGTGTGTGTGGAGGATAGCTGGGGATGGGTAAAGAAATGGAGGAAATTATTTTTGTAATGGTTTCTGAATGTCAGGATGCTTCTGCTAATATAGCTGTATTTCAGTTTCTGCTGAAGTTCACCAGAAAGGAATTTACTTGACACAGTTTTGTCCAATGCTTGCCACATTGCTGTAATGTAAACTTGAGTGTCTTTTATAAATTGTAGGGTTAACTGAATTTTTAGCAGTTGAACAGAGAGTACTTACTACAAAACTGCTCATCTATGAGTACTTGTCAAGCCTAAATCCTTGATAATATTTTTCCAGCTCAAAACATTCTGCCATGTTTTTAGACACCTCGTGTTTTGGTGCTGATGTATAACAGTAGGCATGGCACAACACTGCTCGTTTGCTGCATTATCTGAAGTGATATGCTAGACCGAGTCTGTCTCTCTGACTAACATTATCCCACAGCTCAATTGAAAATAAAGTGCAATTCTTGTGATCTTTGAAAGTAACAACTGGTCTGTTTTTCCTCTCATGGGCAGGTTTCTCCAAATAACTGCCTTCTAAACTCCAAACTTTGTAATTTTTTTCCCCCATATCAATATCTAAGTCTTTGTCACATTTACCCTGTAAAAGGAGAATATAAATTTTATTATATTTGTGAGGTTTAGAAGTTAAAATCAAATATAGTAATTGAAGTCAGTGAGGCTTTTTGCCACCTTGTTTACTCCCTCAAAATTTTGCTTCTGGCCAAAGACAGAAATCATCATGTTGGCAATTCAGACTCCTAACAGGACATCTGTTAAGAAAGGAGATAAAAAAAGGAAATTATTACATCCTTACATTCTGGAGGTTTTTTGAGCAAAAATAGTGTTCAGCACTGAGGTTTTGTGTTATTCTATTGTCCTTGCTAAATTTCTTTGCCTTATTTTTCAGGAAACATCTATTTCAAACTATGTCTGAAAAAAAAGTGAAATTTTCAGTGAAAATGCAGGCTACCTCATTGTAATAATGGTTAAACTCAGTTTTATTCTATTTTCACACTTGGTCTCAGAGTGTTTCTGTTCAAGAAGATTTGTTTCTTACTGGAACAAATTTCAGTTCTCATCAGAAAGTTATTTTTAGAAAAGTTATTTTGAATCAGTGAAAACCAATAAATATCAGAAAGGAGAAATTATTCTGAACAGTCAAGTTCAGTCAAGCCAAGGAAGCATTTTTATCAAACTGATAGAGGAACTTCATTAGCTCATACGCTAAGGCTTTTTTTTTTTTGAAGCTCTAAGCAAACAAACTTTTAAAACACTTTCTTATAAGACGTATGCGTAAAGTTCATTTCAAGTCCAAACAGGTAAATACTTTGGCAAGTTATTTTCATGTTGGTTATGATAGATGCACCATCGGCCCAACATGTCTGCTTCAGACCTTTTGACATTATAAAATATATAAGAGGTCATTTCCTATAGCCTTGGACAGCATTTTATCTTCCCAAATCAACCACTGAACAAGTAAGTGTGTATTTCAAGGCAATTCCCTGCCTTTCAGAGGTCAGCGCAGTTCAGCGGCATTAGACTTCTGTTTCTGAAGTGCTTTGAAATACCTCAGGAAATAAGTAGGAAAGAATCACTGTTAGGTGGTGTGGTTTGTGTTGGGATTTTTTTTTTTTTTGTTTTGGTTTGGCTTGTTTTTTTCCTCTGAACTGAAATCATTAGAAAAGAAAAAGTGTCTTTGCTGTCTTTGTGAGAGATCCATCTGTTGTCTTACTAGCACAATATGAACCACAGTCCAGTCACATATAGGTATTTAGAAAGCACAGGCATATATGCACGCCAAAAGAGATAATCCAAATAGATTGGATTAGTGAGACTAATTAAAACCATAAAATTTTGATGAAGAAGAAGTGGTGTTGGATTTCTGTTTTCTGGTGGAACTGCTATTATAGGTGTTTGGAGAAAACTTTATATGAAACATTTGCGAGTGTCACATTGGATTTGACACAGGTTCAACCAATTTTAATTGATTCATAATGAAAACTGTAGTCTCTAGAAAAGAATACAGCTGCACATTTTCAGCAATCAAACTTTTGTTATTGTCTATGAACTTCAGTTAATTAAATGTGCATAATAGCAGAGATTTCCATTTTAAGATCTTATGTGCTGCAGGAAATAGAAATAGAAAATAAGATGATAAATCCTGGGTCCTTATAAGTCTCATATGAACTGAATTTATATGAACTTACAATAGCTGGAACTTAACTAGACTGTATTCAATGTTCTAGTAATGTTTAAACACGTAATATAGTCTTACCTTTTATCATGTTAAACACTTAAAAATTTTACTTCAGACTTTAATTTGTTCTGTCCATACAGATGTAAATAAACAAACCTATGGAATATAACGTGGAAACAATATCTAGTGATACATCTGCGTGAGACAACTTTTTCTGTTATCCATTGCCAAGTAAAACAACTCCTGTTATAGACAATATACAATATAATACATATTTCCTGTTTTTTCTCTTGCTAAATCATAAACAGTGTTACCTCAGAATGTTTGAAATATGACACTAAGATTTTTTTTTTTACATCCGTTATAAAGGAAAATTAATAGAACATATAATTTTCTCCAAAATAATCTAAATTCTGAGTCTGCTCTGGTCTCATTCATTGCTCTCTCAGGAAGCTGGGGAAATTAGACTGGAATTTCCCATTTTTGAATAATGACTTAAACAGGTCTGACTTGCATTATCTATCTCCTTTCTTTGCTTCCTTTTATAATAAAATATTCTTGTCCTATGCTTATTAATTTTATATATGGGCATAATTGAGATAGGTGTATGGAACTTGACACCTGCATGAACTCTTCTGTATTTTTGAGTCATGATGCAGCTGAAGACATCAGAAAGAAATATCACTTCTTTTTGTTAGCTTCTGGCAGGTTTAATAAATATCCTCTTTACCTGAACTAAGATGACCTTTTTTCCCATCATGTAGGGAATTAACTACCAGTGATCATCATCCCAGGACTCTAGCTCATTAAAAATTACAAGTATCGTGAGATGCCTGATTAAGTTATTACTCTAAAACTAGGGTGGATTTAGCATTAAACATCATACTACAGTTTTAGGTAAAAATGTATCTCACCAGATGTCTGTTGACCAGAATGTGGATTAAAAAGTGCAGAGATAAATTGACTATGCCATTCAAAAATTTAAATTCCAAGTAATGATTTGAGAACTTTTTGGTTTCATATAAATGTGTTAAGAAAGCATTAGTTTTTACTTATGGTTTCTGGGAAATTACTCATTGTGCTGAATTTAAAGCTGGTATCTTAATATCTAAGAAAATTACATCACAGCTTTTTCAGTCTGACTGTTGGCCACAAACAAAGGCTGCAGCAGGTTTCTATAAAATTAGAACTTTCTAAGATTTATTATAGTCTTCAGCATTCATAAAAATCTTTCTGTTACGCCCTCCAACAACATGCTGTATCTTGGCAAGAAACCAGCAAGTTATGATAGCTGCCTGATATTAATTAATAATTTAGCCTTTACAATTGTCCTGGCTTTTATCCTAGAAGTGCTTTTTTTTTTTTTTTTTTTTTTTTTTTTTGTGAGCCTTGGCAGTTTATTAGCAGATGCACTGCAGGCAATTAGAAGATGTCATCTTTATATGGCTTTGCTGCCCGTTCACCTATTTAATAAAGCATTTTTATTGCTTGTATTTGGCTTGTGTTGGAACAGGTACAAAAATATTTGCATCTTAAATAAGATATAAAGGCTTTACATCGGCTTTCTTGCCATGGGAAATATATGTATTGAAATAACTGTTTATTTAATGGGAATACTAAACATGAAGGAAGAGATTGAATCTTTATTTGATTTCTACAGCACATACTAAGACTTAGAGTCAAAAGAGGTTGTATGTGACAGCCTTTATTTATCTATCATTTTGAATAAAACTATTTGAAAATTATTTTGTTAAGATAGCTTCAGTTGTTTTAGGTTTTAGTTAGTGGTGGTATTCTGGATATTTTTCTCCTCTCTATCATTTCTTTTGTGTCTAATATCTGAAAGATGAGAGCCACAACACAGTGAATAAGTTGAGATGTATTTATCATATATGAAGAGCTCAGAGAAATATTTATAGATTCCTAAATATTCCAAACATTCCAAGTGTTTAGACCTATTTTAAACATGTTTTGAAAATTCTTATTTTAGCTTACTTTAGTATACTTACTGTTGCAATTTTATTGTATGTTGTTTTTCCCACAGAGGGTATTTCCCTGCCATATTTGGGAAGGCATTTGGGGCACAAGCTTATTGACATGAGTTCAGGTATATTGCACACAGAAAAAGTAGTTTGCAGTTCTTGATATAAAACTTAATGATTTCCAGCTGTATGATATGCATTACAATGCACAGTATTTTGAACTGTTACTCTAAAAACCATCTTTTTAAGTGTGATCCATCCATATTATATACATATACTATTTATGCATAAATGCAAAATTAAAAATTGTTTAACACTTGATAAACTACCTCTAAAGTCAGTTTTAGCATAACACATGGCCCCAAATATTTGTCAAAATGCAGCTTTAAAATAAAAAACAGCAAAAATACTTTAAACACCTACGATTTTATCTAATTTATGCAAATGTAAATGCCATCAAGATGTACTGAATGATGAGTATGGAAATTGACAATGAATATTTACTTTAAAATACTTGGACAAATAACAAATAGAGAAATTCTAAACTTCATATTTTTGTGATCTGCAGAGGTCATTTTATGGAGGAAAACTGAAACATTTGTTGAATAACTAAGTCAGGTAGTAAAAAAACCCACAGATTTTCTTCTATATTCATTCTATAAGAATGCTTTGCAATTTCATAATTGTAGAGTCTTATGAAAATTACTTTAGCTTTAAGTTTCACAGAGCATATGAAAATTACAGTTTAATGTATGCCAGTGACCTCACAGTGAAAACTGAGTGAGCAGAGAGCAGTAATCTGGAAATGCTGAAGAAATTGTTAGTTGCAATTAAATTTCAGGATGAGCTCACAAACACAACAAATGCATTTTTATTTATATATTCGAGGCAGGAAAAGTGGTAAAAAATATTATTTCTTAGTATTCACTTTGTATTTACAGTGGTAGCTACATTAAACAATTTGTGGTACATGAAAAATGTAAGCATAAGAGCTTTCATCTGGAGATATCATTACTTGGTTGGTATGTACTCCCTTCTAACTAAATCAAGAGAAGAAACTTTCTACACCTACTTCTAGAGGTGTTTTTGGTCCATTGTCCCTCACCTCTGTTACTATGGGACCAGATGAGGGAACTTGACATGAAAACTTGCTTCAACTTCAGGAAATTCTAGTTTTACCTTTACAGAATACAGGAAGACCTAAATTTGACCTAATTTTAAACTAATAATATTTATTATTTTCAGAACTAATGGTTAACTCGTGCTTTTGCAGTACACTTTGGATTCATATTTTTGTCCTTTTAGTTTCTGAAGTATCACAAATCTCTGCATTTGTTGCAACATTCTGTGTCAGAAAACAATGAAGCCTTTTCATGTTTCACTTATTAAGGAAACAGACTGAATGGAAATATACTGAATTAGCTACCAATATTTTGAATATTTTCATTACAATATATTTGTCTAGACTAATAAATTTTTCAATGACACATTGTGGTTCTGCTTAGTCCTGTTCTTTCTTCCATGATGAATGACAACTGTTCCTGACAGACAGATTATGCAAAAATAAAAATTCACATGTTTAAATTACTGAGGGTTTTTTGCAGGATATAAAAAATCATAAAAAATACCAAAGCCCTCTGAATTATTCTTTGTTTTGAAGACTAACAGTCCATTCAAACACACACAAAGGTGAATCCATCCCCCAGCAGTTGCAATCTAAAAATTAGATATCTAGTGTAATCTGATTATAAAATTTCCTGCACAAAATTAAGAGAAAATAAAGTAAAATGCATTACAATTAGGAAATAAACAAACAGTGAGAATTATTCTGAATTAGATGCAATCACTGGATTTTTCCCATGTTGTCTCAAAAAAGCATTCTTTTAATGAAAAACATGCAAAGTGGAAACAGAAGCGACAGGGTAACAAACCCAAGTGAGCCAGTAATTATGATGTAAAAAACACACGCGGCAGTAATGGCAGGTTTGCTTCAGGCCTTTCTCCTACCTATAAGCAGTAGTTCCACACAGTTGACTGACAAAACATAAAACTTGTGTTCACTAACTGATTTTTAAGAATGATCCTTGAATGATGAGTCCAGCAGAGAAATGAAGTAATAATTGGAAAGAAATAATTCCGTAACGCTTCGGTTCCCTTATTCAAAATCAAGGAATGGAAAAAGAAAAAAAAGATGAAGAAAGGGAAATGTTCTGATTGTTACTTCAGAATAATCTTTGCATGGATTAATTGAATTCCTGTGTTGAAGATGCAGCTAAATAAATGTTGCTTGGTGGCCCAGTGGAGAATTTTTTCTCTGTGTATATATGGTGTGTGTACATATGCAAAAACCACAGTGGCAGAACAAAACCAGTTATTACACCTTTCTTTATCTCACAAAAGCTCTTCATAGAATCAGTTGAAAAGACCTTTGGAAGTTCCTAGTAGTAGTATATGGAGAAACTTATTCTATAAAATTCACCCTGTTGATCTGCTTGTTCCCCCATCATAGCCAGATAACTAGGGTAACTGGAAACAAGTGGAACAGGTAATCTCTTTTTTTCCAATATATTGGTCATTGCACTGCTTAAATATAATGTAATGTCTTTTAGGAATACAAAAATATATAAGTGAAAATACACTTTATCATAGATATCCTATGGCATTTTGTCATTTGCTACTACTTAAACATGACATGTCTAAATTTCCTTTTTGAGAGTTCTTGGTCATCCATTCAAAATCTTCAAAACCACAGTAGTCAGAGGTATTATTCGGATTTATTATTTGTTTCAACAATATGGAAAGAGCTGTAAACTTCCTGTTTGCAGTAAATTGCACTGAGAGTTATATGCCTGTAACTATATCTACACAGGAATTATCAGGGTGCATGGTATTGTTTTGGATAATAAAATCACTTTGATGCTGTCTCAAGCAGCAGGTTGGGAAATGTTGGCTGAAATTTGCTTAAAGGTGTCAATTAAAAAAAAAAAAAAGGAAAAAATTTGGACAATCATAACTTTATAACTCCATTTTATGCAGAGGATAACCAAATATGGAAATATATTACATGACAAAATTCTGTCACACCATTTAAATTTTCTTAGTAGCAGGTAGTGTTTCTGTTGTGTGGATAAAAAAGGTATGATAAAATTTAAATGAATTGATCCAAACCAATGAAGAAAGCCCAAAATAAATCTGTAAAAGGAAAACTCTCAAATGAACTGATATATTCTCTTTGTGGGAGAATAATACTTGTAAAATTATGTATTTATAAATATATGAAAGCTAATAACAAAAATGAAAGTTGGAGATCAACTTTAGCAAAGGGGGAAACGTAAGTAATCATCTCCTTTGGAAAGGATGAGGGCTTTTCAATCTTTCAATCCTCAAGTACAGAAAAAAATAATTCCTGTAAGATTAGCAGAAGCAGAAACTATAATGACAAAAAAGATTATTCACTTCTATAATGTTGCCTAGAGGTGAGCTGGATCACTAACACTGGAATAGCACTCCAAAAAGTAGAAAAAAGACATTCAGTTTACTGTCGTGAAGGAAATCAGGGAATTGTTTAATAAGTCATCAGTTGTGTAGAGACTATTATATAATAGTAAGGCCACAGGGAAAGCCTACTAATTAGCTACCAGTTTTCCTGCAATACTTTAAGTGAAAGTTTCTTTCTTTTTGTCAGGAACAGAAAAGAGCTGGTTATGTTTTATTTAGATGAAGGCAAGATGCTCAATATCCTCTGTCAGGAAGCCTGTTTTATTCTTGATTGTGGCAATGAGCTGTATTACTGAGGAAATGCTCTGTCCTTATACATTTGTAGATAGATGACTTTAGATAACAGCAGGCTATCTGAGTGAAAGGTTAACAGAACTGTACTTTCTGTGTAAGAGGTAGGGAAATTCTCATTCACTTAGCAAATGGCTCAGAAAGATGTCTGTCTACTGAGACAAGGATTCATCTGGCCTCTTAGGAGTAAGAGAAATTTCAAGGAGTTACGTGGATTAATAATCAGGAAAACACTTACTCTTCTGGCTGATGAAATGTTAAGATGAGAAAGGAAGAAACCTGAAAGATATCAAGAATGTAATTTATATTCATTAAGCTTAAGACTTTTTGAGTTTAGATGAGGTATTTGAATGTTTCTGCTCAGCTCCATTGGCTGGTTTTCAGACAACACAAAATAAATTCAAGCATATACTTTCTGCCTTTTTTTTTTAAATTATTATTTTAAGGAAAGGTGAAAGATGTGATTTTTTCCAGTGTTGTACTGTTGATATCTTAAATGGGAAAATAAGGAGATTTTTGTTTTAAGCATATGTACATTTTGCTTGACACACTTACAGTAGAAGCAGTGGCTGCTTCTCACCTAATGAAATTACCCAAGAAGGACAAAACTAAGCAGACATCCCCTCTGCAGTGGCGAAGGCAGTATGAGAGATAAAAAAATTATTTCATTTAAACTGTGATACCCACAAAGTCTTCTCTCTTCTGTGAAACCCACAACTCTTTCCTTCGAAAATAAATGCCTTCCTCTGAGATTTAAAGGAGTACATTATGTTAATTTTTGTAGTGTAGACAGCTCAATGAGTCAGTATGGGTGAGATTCAGGTCAAAATTAAAACAAGTTACACATACATTTAGGTACCTGTCAGCATTTCAGATGTTTGAGAGTAGTAGAGACATCCCAGTGGAAAAAACAATGTGATAGCTGGAAAACAGGTGCAATTTGTGAGGACAAGCATCTCTGATGGTATTAGATGCTGATGCATGGGCAAATGAGCTACAGCCACAGGTACCTGAATTTCTCTTACGGTGAGTGATTGCTGAAGGCTTAGTACAGTTGCCTGAGGTATTCTAGAGCTTTGTGTCTGACCTTCAGGAGCTGCTTTAGAATACCATAGACCTCCTAATGGGTAGGTTTTTCTACAAAAGAAAAAGTAACTCATTGGGGGTTCTGGTAAAATGTATTCAACTATCTTCATAACCATGCAATTAAGTCAAGAGTTTTATATGGAGCCTATGGTCTTCTAGAGCAGTGATTGAAGGCCACTCACAGTAAAAGAAGTTCATAATCAATGTGGTTATGTGATATGAACATTATGTAGGCATCATGCCTGCTTTTTGTGTTATATATACAAATGTGTGCATATATGCATGATAGTTATAAACAATTGCATGAAAGAGCAAGAAACTGCCTCTTCAAGTAATTAATATCTCCCTAGGAGAATAAAATCAAATACACAGTAATTCTCCAAGATTCATAAAATTTAGTCTTTTCTATGGAAAACTGTTCCTCAGACACTGGCTTTAGAAATAAAAAATTACATCAATACTATAATCAGAAAATTAAAGCCTGAAGCATGATAAGGAAATTTAATTGATGCTTCTTATTTCTTTTTACTCTCTGTTAATAATGCCTTCTATTTTCTACTGAATGTGCTAAGTTATTAGTACTTTATTAATAAAGTTCATTGTATAATTCTAACAGGTCTTTAAAACATTTTAAGTTAGTAAATAATTACAGTTAGCTAAAATGCCATTGGTTAACTCTCCAGTAATTTTTTAATGTTTGAGGAAGCTCTATCTAGGATATTCTATAAACAGTTTACAACTAAGCCCCTGTTTTCTGGAATTGATGAAAAGTAAGAGATTAACAAGGAATATGAGAAATTATTCTATTTATTTCACTATCTAGATTATCTTAGATAATATTTTAACTTTTGTAGAAGGCTGAGTAGACTTCAACATTTTTCCTTTTTGTGATCAGATTGGGTGCATATTGGATGACAAAGTTTTCCCCATCCATTGTGCTTCCAAGTTTAAAAAGTATTAAGTGCACTGAGCTGCATTTGTTGTCTGGGGCCATACCTGCCTTCATCAGATTAAAAAATACTGAGTATAAAATATACTGAGTATATTTGTAAAAAAATGTCAAGACTCTATTATCTTAAATAGATATAGTCATGGTATTTACGTCCATTTTAGGCCATTGATTAAACTTTCATTTTTACAGCACTTTCCCTTCTCCCCACTCCCAATACATGCATCCCTGTCCCTTCCTAAGGACAATGAAAAAGCTGCTGGGTTACTTGTTTCAGCTCTATAGTTCTCTCTGCATTTCTCACAAACAGAAATATATAGAATTAAATTAAAACTACACACTGTCCAGCTCTAGTAGATTTTTACGTATAAGAAACCCTACTGAAGACAATTAGCCCAAAAGTTTAAAGATAGAAGGAAACATACAAAAATAATCATAAGGGAAATTCTGTTATAAGTGAATAAACAAAGAATTAACTGTACATAAATTGTAAGTAACTATTTTTACAGCAAATATTCTTTTAATATATTCAAAATAGTTTGTAAATATGGTCTTCTGAGGGAATGATAAGACTTAATGAATGGAATTACTCTCAAAGGGAGCTTGTATTCAGGTCTGACATTTTACTAGAGAGCTGAGATTAACTTCTGACAAAAAAGAAATTGACAGATGCATGGATTAAAGCATAGGGCAACATTGACAGAAAACTGCAGATAGACATACATTAGACCATCTAAAACTTCAAATGAGGCCCACATTTATTTATGATCTAGTTTATATATACTGATAACCTTAGGGGGGTTCGCATTGGTGTAGAAAGAGAAAGAAATTAAAATTGATTGCTGCCTGCAAAATGAGTTAGAGGAGGATGTTATTGTATCTGTGCTATACAATGCTGTATAGGAGGAGGAAAAGGTGTATGTCAGGGGGGTGTCTGCCTTCTCTGTATGCATTTAGACACCATGATGAATGAACAGTGCATTCTGTGTTTCTGTTTGGATGGAAAAATCATCTTAGGTCATTGTTATTTACTCCATGGACACCTGGAGAATAGGTCAAAGCAAAGTCATCCACTAGTTCTCCTACTAGGAGTACAGGGTGTCATTTTTACTTCCATAAATAGCTTTGATCCTTGGCTCAAACCTCTTGTGAAATGAATCAAAGCTTTTGTTTTAAATGTCAGTAAAAAATGTCAGCCCCTCAACCCAATCTTCTTTCTTTCCAGTCCAGCACAACGTATACATTCAAACAAGATATATTCAAAGATACCCAGCCTCAAAACAGGCTCTCATCTTTCCAGTTGTCCAGCTAAAACACTGACTCTTGACATCATCCTTAATTTTTCTGCTCAAGCTAACAGCACAGTCTAGCTGTGCATGGGGCATAGTAAAATCCCCTTGTAAGGAATTTCTATATAAATAAAGGTTTTTCATCTGGGGCTTTGATATTCCATTTTCACGGGATCAGTCTCTGAAACAAAAATAAAAACCACATTTAGGGCTTCTGTAAATTTTATTCATCTGTAACTATTATCTGTACAGTGTGTCCAATCAATTGGGATTTACCAGATACAGACCCTTCTGGAATAATATTCCTGCTCTAATGAGCAAAATCTTCTGAGAGGATTTATTTCTTTATCACTTGTGGGAGAAGAGGAATGGTGAGGGAAAGGAGCTGTTGCAGATCACATTCAGGGAATATGACACCATGCAGAGGTAGTACCTAGTTCTGGTTGGTGGTCCTACATGGTAAGGTGAATAGTTCTGGCTTGATACACTCCAGCTTACTTCTTCATAGCTCAGTAGGATGTGCAGTTTTCCGTCTGAGAGCTGCAGCAGAATGGCCTTAGAAGTCAGTGCAAGATGCTGAAAAAGAATGTTGAGTTTAGGCCCCCACGAACTTGTAGTCCTCTCCAACTGGGACCTGTGATAGTTCAGGCTCTGTTTTTCCATCATTTTATCTTTTCTTCTTGATGATTTGTCATAGATGGGTGTTTGCTTCCATATCCTTTTTAGCTTTTTCTTCATAATCCTTCAAAAATCTTTACAGCAGCTTTCCATGAAAATATAAGAAGAAGAAGTAAGAGCAGTGAAAATTAGGTTGGATGTCCCCCAGTGAATGAACTGTGAGAATTGACACTGCTCCAAACATTAACAGTGACTGCTTAAAAATATTATAAAAAACCCGAAACAAACAATACTATAGTGAGCAAGAGAAGTTTGCTTTTCTATTCCTTGGAGAAAAAATCTCTACAATGTTAGGAAAGTGGAACCAAATACTTATTAAACCAAAAAGCAAAAAAAAAAAAAAAAAAAAAAAAAAAAAAAGGTTGTAGAAAGCCTGGGAAGCAGAGACTACATAAATGAGTCTAACAGGGAGTTCTCTAGCATGATTCATCAGAAGGAACTTATGGAACTCCTTAAGTTTTTCATCCTGGAACTCAAATATAAAATAAAAATCCTTCTCTGAAAGCTTCTGCAAAAAAGAACAAGTACTTTTCAAATGCTTCCCATGAGCCACAGCAGGAGTTGTTACAAATAGTCATGATATTTTAACCCTTCAGGATTTATAAAAATACACCTTTCTCTCAGTTAGGTATATTTCCCAACACTTAACTATAAACAAACAGCTTGGTCATCCTATATACCAATAACCCCTCCCACAGTGGCATCATGATTGTCTTAAATGCCATTAAGAGTAAGGTCAACTCTCACAACCCAAGATCAAACATACTGCCCTGCTTAAGTGAAATACTCTTATTCTGTACAATAGTCCTTCACAGAAAAGAAATACATGGCTTAAAAAACTAGCTTTGCTGTATTATGAAATCACAAAACATAAAATGGTGAAAACGTAGCTGTCACAGTAAACTTCTTTTTCAAAACAACCAAATTGTGAAGATCAATAGATCTTAAGATAAATCTACAAAATTTATTCAAATTAGGAAAATGTGGACTAAAAGCAGTAATTCTTCCAGAATATGAGAACCTTGGACTCTGGAAAGATGCTGTTTTTATATCATATTGCATTTTTTCCAGTGACTTCCTGCACACTTTTTATGATTCACAAGTTATTATTTCATCAGGTTCATTGTTTCTTACCATTAATTTTCTTGCTAATTTTCTGCACCACAGGAATTTAAATTCTTTTTACAGGTAAAAAGTTTTTGACAAGCTGAAATCATTAGCTTCTCATTTTTCACTTTTATCTACACATTTGTTTCATATTTGTGGTTCAGAACTTATGGAATACCTCATCTAATTTGTATAAGCATTTCAAGTTTTATTTCTGCCTTGGATATATTCATTTGCATTACTCTCATTCTTACTGAGTGATCAGAGATTTCTGTCATATGTCTTACCAGTGTTTTACAGTATTTGATTCCACTGCCTTATTTATCTTAGCTCCTTTATTAACATTCTTTATGTAGGTTAGTTTTCTCTTTTCCTGCCCTTCTTTATTTATATGATTGAAGAACTTTCACTACTTGTTTTAATTTTCTCTCCAAGTTTCAACTCAACTAGGCTTTTGTCCATTCTTGTTTTATTTTCGCCCTTTTTGACCTCAGACAGAGCTCTCCTTGCTGATCAATCCCTCTTTTTATTCCTTTTAAATTCTTTACTCAGTCTTCATATCCTATATGAGGTGTTTCTTCCTCCAGAGAAGTCTGTAGCTCTTTCCTGTAAAGACGATTTTTCCCTCTTGCTTGCAATACAAACCTCGTATAGTGTCTGCACCTTTGACTTAATTCCATGCTGCCAGTAGGTTAAAATACTTGAGTTACGCGGTTCAGTAAACCCTAATAACTAATTTCTTAGTTTCCTGAAGTTTGCTCTTCTGAAACCCCAGACCTCAGGCATATATTTATTTTTGTTTGTGTTGCAATTTAAAGTGAACTGAATCAGCTTATTATTACTCAGTATAAGATAATATTTTACAACCAGCCCCTGTACTTCCCCTTCCTGCTGCTTACTTAAAGGAACTCTAAAGTAGTACCAGCACCTTTTTTACTTCATAAACTAGTTTTTACATAAATTTGTCAATGGATGCATTCAAAAATATTTAAGACCTACTGGTATCTATGGGGGCATATCTCTTCATATTGATGTCAGAAAATTAGTCTCTCACATCCATGTACTTTCCCTTCTTCTTCCTTCCTTCCTTTCTTTCTTTTTTTCACATTCTTACAGAAATCACTACTGCAATCCAATCCTGGATGTTGGGGACTAGAGGAAGGTCCCATTTGTATGGTTCCTAAGCATACCTCTCCAGAGCGACTTCTGTGTTGAGGGATTCTGCTTCATAACTGTGAAGGAAAAAAAAATATTAGTCAATAACTATATTAGGTTTTTTTGGTTGCTAACTTTTTTCTCCCTTTCTTTCTATCCTGAAATTGAAATCTTTATTAGTTTAATTTATTGTCCAACCTGCTTGAATTATTAGTTAGGCATTTCAGTTGTTTGGGTTGGTTTTAACACAGTCCTCAATCAGAACAACCGCAATCCATCTTCTGAAATGCCATGCCTATTACTTACATCCTAGTTCTGATTTTGTTTTTAAAGTGCTTGCATTTTTATTTTCCTCCATTCATACATATCTGTTTTTCTTGTTTCCATGTTTATCAGAATTTGTAGGACTTCACTGACTACTTCCTAGGTTAAAATTCCATGTTTGTTAAAGTTAGCATGAATCCTAAAATGTTGCTAAGCTCTGTAAGCAAAATCTGTTATTTGAGAAGAGTAACCTCTCCACGTTTGAATATAAAATTCCTGAAATGCTCTTGTTAGTACCAGTCCCTGTGGTACATTTCAGTCCTCAAAGATGTTACTGCATTTTCCCCCTTTCTTGCAGAAATAGTGTAATTTCCTGAAATTCCATTTCCATTTCCCCTCAAGTCTTCTTTTTATATCCTATGTATAATCAGTCTCAGTTCACATCAGTGAGAACTTGATGGTACCATTTATGCTTCTAATATGAAGAATAATATGTATCTTCTTCCTTACTGCAAAAAGCAGCAATCTGGGTCTTGCATTCTTTTTCAAAGGCAAATCCAGATTGTGTGATTCTTTACAAATTAGGCAGTCCAAAGGATATCACAAAGGAAAGAATGAATGTTACTGTTAACATTTTTGTGATTTAATATTTCAGAGAAGTAATTTCAGAAACACCATTTTGATTTTATGTTTAAATTGACTGATAAGGCCAGTTCTGTCATTTTTGGATATCAGGTTACAAATATATTTCATAAAAGCCTAATGCCTTCTAAAATTACTAAACCAAAAATAGTCTCAGATTTTGAAGTACTGCAGCCCATGTAGAGATGTCTATATTATCCTGAAGAAATTAACAAAATGATAAAATGTTATGTTGTATAAATTTTTTACAAAGTCATATCTGTGCTTCTAGCTCAGAATTGAGAGAGCTCTATAAATCTGATGGAACACAGAGTTCGGAATTAAACATTGTCATTAGTTGGCCATTTTACATAAAGTTGAGTAATGCACAAAACCTTCACAGTACTCCTGAAATCAATAATTTAGAGATAAGTTGGAATTTAAAATGTTCATGTTCCCTTGACATAAACACTTCTGTGGAATCAAATTTAGTTAAAATGTATAAGTCATCAAGATATGCAAATGTAATCTGTGTATGTAAATGCAAAAGCAATGATCAGGATGATACAGATCTGCAGCATGGCTGCTTTTGCTTGAAACCTGTTCTAAAGTCCTATTAACTGTAACTACAGCAAACTTCACGATACCAAGTTTATTAAAAATTCCATGATATTTTCCAAACATGCCCTCCACATCTGAATATTTAGTTATGTTCATGCTAGCTAATATTCTAGTCATTAATGGAAATGCTCACTGCAAATGGAAAGAAGAACTCCACCAACTTTCTGCCTTCAAAAGTGTTAATTGTTTGTTTGTTTAAAACAATTTTCTCAAAGGAGAACCATGTCTCAGGAAAATAATTCCACAGTTTTCATAGCTTTGTAATCAGATGTGGTAGATATTTGATTTGCTGCTATTATGCTCAGTTTTTGATCCTCTGAAAGAGTTACTGAAAATTCTGAGAATCTTATAAAACATTTTAGTCTACTAGACAACAAAATTCCATGCACAGAATATTTTATCAGGTAGATTCTAAAAATGCCCTGGATTATGTTAGAGCCAACATAAATCAAACATTTAGCAATCTATATAGATATTGGTTAAGTCTTTAAAATCAGTATATTTTTTAATATTGATTAAAAAAAAAAAAAACAACCAAAAAAGCCAAACCAAACAAGTTTTTTGCTTCATTTAATGGTTAAATTCACAACTGCCTATGTCCTACTGCCATACCCACTTAGAGTTCTTTTTCTCATGGAAGGTCTAGTAGTCTTTTTAAAATATAGATTGCCTTCAATACCTTGTCCAGAAAGATCACATAAGTTAGCATTTCCACATTTACTGTGTGTAGATCTGGAGAAATGAGACTTTGAAACTGCCTTCTGTCCCAAACTATTATTTAAATATTTATACAGAAGAAAAAGTCCGCTAAGAGAAAGTGAGACGTAACAGAGTTAGAAGTAGAGCCCCACATTAACGCATCTAATGAGCAATCTCGACGAATTTACAATGTGGTCTATGTTCAAACACAGGAAAATATAACACATTATTCTGCTTTGCAGCTGAGGTAGTGTAACACTGAGAAATTAAAGGCTGAATTAAAGATTTTAGATGCTGTACTGTCTACTGATTTTTAGAACAGTCTGCTTAACCCATATCCACTCTGATCGGGTAGATAAGATAAAATGAAGACTGAGCTGCTGAGACCTGCAATAGGGAAGAAAAATCTGGACATATTCAGAAGCAGAACTTAGATATTTGGGAAATATTTGGGATTAATTTACTAGAGTTTCTAAGGATATATATTTTGAATTCATTTTTTGAATTTATTTTTCTTATTTCCACAACAGAATGACTATATTCCTTTGTAGATTTGAACCTAACAAACTTTTCCAGGGTCAGACAGGACACTTGTGGTGAAGGTGTCAAAAAGCTAGGAATCCCTTTGGGTCCAAGATCAATGCATTACCTGCAGTATTGCCTTCTCCTACTAGAAATCGGACTCAGATACTGTGTCTTGCAAGCTGCCTTAATTGCCACAATTGCTTACATAAACATTAGAGTGTGGGGAACATTCTTATAATTGTGTACAACATCTGAAATTAATTTTGGTGTTCATTTGCAGGCCATCACATTGAGCAAGATTTGCTGATGCTAAATAACTTCCCTATACGTCTGTTCAAAAAAAAAAAAAATAGACGAGTCAAAATCCAGCCTTCACTATTTATGCTTGAATGATGCTAGAAACTTTACAAAGTCATTAATGTCTACCTGCTAAATATTAATACAGATCAATAAACAACTTTCTTCTTCTGAATATGTCTTGGAATATTACCTCTTTCACTGGATTGAGTGAAAAAATCAGTATATGTCTGGTTTTATATTATTATGACTGGGGTTAATCTTGTAAGTGAAAATTAAATAATGAACTCTAGAAAAACCTAATAACATTTTTCAATTTTAAATTTGCTGCAGCTTTATTAAAAATATAGGCTCTTTTACTGATTAAGTTCTGAAGAACTGAAGCATTTCAGTTGGATTCAGTATTTCCTTTTCATTCCATTTCTCCTTTTCTTTAAATCCCTCCTACTCCCAATATGTTCAGAAATTGTTTTACCAAGGCCTGCTTGATGTCAACTTTATTCATTTTACAGCAGCCTTGCGATATGAATGTTCATGTTTTTCTGGCTATTTTTTTGGAAAAAAATCCCCATACTTCTTCACAAACTCATGACTGGTAAACAGCGAAACAGGACTTTTTCACACATAGAACAGAACTGATAATGAAGCATTCTGAGTAGGGTGGTTTGTTTAAGATACAGTGTTCAGGAAGTACATTGTTTTTTCTTTATGTGATCTGCCAATGATGCAAGCTGTGTAAATGTATATGAATTGAATCATAAATCTGTCACTTTAACATGATAAAATAGGGGGTTTAGATCTTCAAACCAGCAAACTTGATATGCCTATAGCACCTCTTGCATTCATCATCCTGAGGGAACCATAGGAGAATATCTTGACAGTGTTGAGAGCCTTTACGGATTTAATAAATAAGAAATTCAAGGATTGGGTGTTTCTATTAGTTTAAAACTAGTCTTTTACAGTTTCATATGTTTGGCCTCACATACCAGTCCAGATCTTAAAGAGTGTGAAGCTTATTCAGAGCCTTCCTTTCCCTACTAGATTTCTTTCACCCAGAACTAAGCTTTTTGCTTGGAAATGAAAGAAAGTTCTTCATTTGTTAGTTAGTTATACAGAGATCATTATGGGCTGTGGGGAAATCTCTTAATTGTCTCCAAAAAATTCTAGATGAATCCTACTACAGAGATTTTTGAAGACACAGTCCTAACTATGTTTATTAATAGAAATTCTGTGTCTTAATGAATTTTGTGAATGCTCTGACATGCCATTATCTGGAAATTTGTCATTGAGAGTCTAATCCAAAGGGATTTTAGATAACTGCTAAACCATATCAAAACACAGGCCAGCAGTTTCGACATGCACAGTCTGCTATTTTTTTCCCACATACTTCTCAGTTTTGTGTCCTGACAGGTCATTCCTTTGTGGATTAGTTAGCAACCTTTCCAGGAGAACATTTTGATGCAAATTAAGTATTTGCTTTTACTTGAAACAAATATAACTATTTATTTACTCGTTCAGTGGGAGATTCTGCACTAAGCCCAAACAGATCGGCAGTTTCTAGACATTTCTTGTTTTATGACATCAGATGCAGCTGACATCTTTTTACTGATCACTTAGTGCAAATGGCATTCTGCCACAACTACTAAACCTAGATAAAGACTTCTAACTCTAGGATGCTTTGGGGATAAAATGAGGCTTTTAAAGCCATAAGTAATTAGCTGAAATGTTTATAAAAGAAAGAAAAGTAAGTGTGCTGAACTTTTTTTAACTGAAGTATTTACATTTTTTAACTGACAGAGCTCTTTAATACTTTTTTTTTTTGTGTGGGTGTACCAGCTGTTCTATATGTAAAGTAATACTAAGAGTTTTCTGTGACTTTTAACCATTACAGAATTCTTCCTCGAAAGGAACTGTGCCTTATGGTATAAAGTCTGTCTGTCAGTAAGTTTGTTTTTTTAATGCATAGTGTAATTTTTCACACTATCTAACTTCAAGTACCTCATTTGCATGCCTAAATTAGAAAACAATCTCCTCCTGAGAATTCAGGTCTCTTAAGCTTACCCCTGAGCACTTAAGTCAGACACTTGATAGGAATCATCCATTAACTGGAAATGGCTGTGAGAGGAACTAAGTGGTAGATGGGAGTATCTCAGCTTTATGTAAATCTTAATATACCATATATATGTATGTATGCCATAATTAGAAGACTTTATGTTAATTTTTGTAAGTAATCAAAGCATCATAAGGAAAACTGTAATTTTGTAATATAATATGCCAAAAAAAAAAAAAGAGTGGGCTTGAGAAGAATACTATGTAGGCTCTGCTGACTTAAAGAACACTGAGAACAAATCTAGTAACACCAGGAATTTGTGTAAGAGACCTGAAAGATTGAGTATGTATTGCCTGTACCTACTACAAAGGTTTGCAATCCTCTTTAAAGAATGCAATCTGTATTTTCATTGTCCATTTTCAACATGAAAAACAATGTTGCTGACAGGAAACAAATACTAATTGAACAAATTAGTTACAGTATTTTCCTATTCCTTTGTGGAGGAAAACTTTTTGATTAACTGTTTCCAGGTGTGTGCTTTAGCATTATTGCTTTGAGAATTTAACTGATAATAGCAACAAAAAATGTGTACGAGTGGCTGTATAATTTGTTACAGCAGTCAAGCACTCCTAGGTGTTCAGTAGCACATCTCAATTGCAGAGTTATGCCAAATGCTGTGTTCTTTTGACCTCCAGGATAATGTACCTAGGTGTGCTATAAATATTAATAGCCCCTTTAGTTTTCTATGTAATTATTTGAATCTTGAATGGATACACAGTAAAATGCTGATGAAAATATTGGAGAACAATAAAGACATAGTAAAAATTGTTTTATTATAAAATAAATTTAGTTTATTCCAAGTGGATAAATTATAATGTTGGTGCTATTAGCAATGGAGTCTCAGGCATTCACCATCCTGTATTATCTGCAAAAGTCCTGGGTTTATCCAGAATGCTTAGAAGGCTGATGTAAAGGGATGATTAAAAGTAATGTACTTTTATTAAAGCTAAAAGTTTCACTGACACAGCTAGCAATGAGATCTTTCTTTCCTCAGATTGCCCGAAGATGAGGGATATCTGATCAGCCAAAGGGTTTGGCTTCTTCTGTGCTAAAGGGAAAAAGGAAAGGATGGCATCTTGCAATTCCCTGACCTCTTACCTGAAGGCTGGTTTCCACACTGAGGAGCATTGTGATTGTATGGCCTATTCTTCCACTTGGCTCCTGACCTCCTCTCTAGTGAAGTTAAAATCAGGAATCTTGTTCCTCTGAAAAAAAAAAGGACTGTGGCAACCAAATATTGACCTGGAAACTGCTATCCTAGGAGGATGAAGGTTTTATTTAAGTATCATTTGCTGCATGCAGTCAGTGATAAAGTGTGAACTACCTATGCTGGGTTTTTATGCTGCTCTGAAACCACACTTTTCATGTAATTACTCCTAATTCATCTGCATGCAAGTAACACAAGGATCTTTTCCTTGCTGTTTGCTAATTACAAAATTCTAATACTTGTCTAATTATTTGTGTTTTCCCTTTGTTTTTTGTTTTGGTTTGGATTTTTTGTACTATAACTGTCAATACATGTATTCTGTGAGGAATAAAGCTGTTTGATAGCATTTCTATATCTTTTAAAATCTGTTTCCCTTTCAACACCACACATTCATCATCAATTTAAACACAAAAAGAGATTGAGATAAAATGTGGGGTTTTTTCCCATTTAATCTGACATATATAACACCTGCGGTCAGCTGAATATATATTGAATTATTTTGAAAATACTTTCTTTGAATATCATTTATGGCATTCATTTGAGAATGTCAGGCTAAAAGAGAAAAGGCTAAAATTTACCAGGGAACCTTATTAATAAAATCACAGAATGGTTTGCATTGGAAGGGCGTTTAAAGATCACGTAGTTCCAACCTCCCTGCCATGGGCAGGGACACCTTCCACTAGACCAGGTTGGTCTAAGCCCCATCCAAACTGGCCTTGAACACCTCCGGGGACAGGGCATTGATGCGGCTGGTGTGGGGTCAGTAGCTCTGACCCAGGAAGCTGTGACCAGTCCTCAGAGATGGTCCCATGAGGAATTATCTTCCCAAGGCCCGGTGTCTTCCCTCAGCCGTAGCTGGAGTGCCCTTGCAGAGAAGCTGTCAGCTCTTTAGTGATTGTCAGCTTGTTATTTCAGCTCTTTGCTCTGCGGGGCAATCTCCAGGCCAGACCAGGAGGAGGGAGACGAGAGACCGGTATAGCAGTTCCGCATGAGGTAGCTTTATTAGTCCGTACCCTGGAAAGTAGAGGCCAGGGATGAGCTCTCTCTGCCCTTGCAGGGGCAGAGGGCTACATCTTATAGGGATACAGGGGGTGGGTGTCAGAGGGTAAAGGCCAATGGGTTACAAAGGATCTGCATAGGGTCTCCCAGAGGATTCTGGATCTGTTGTCTTCTCACTGTAACTGAAAAGTGGCTGGCTTCCCAGGGGGAGTTCTGCTGGGAGGTTAAGCAATCTCCTTATCTCAGCAGGCCTCCCTCCAGGGCAGGGGCTGGGCATACCCTACAGGGCATCCAAAGTTTCTTTGAGCAACCCCTTCCAGTGCCTCATCGCCCTCTGAGTAAAGAATTTCTTCCTCATATGTACATCTACCCTCCTTCAGCTTACAGCCGTTCTCACTTGCACTATCACTCCATGGCCTTGTCAAAAATCCCTCTCCAGTTCTCCTGTTGGCCCCTGTTGTATGGGAGGGTTGGTATAAGGTCTCCCTTGAGTCTTCTCCACACTGAACCATTTCAGTTCTCTCACCCTGTCTTCATAGGAGAGGTGCTCCAGCCGTCTGATCATCTTCATGGTTCTTCTCTGGATTCACTCTGACAAGTCCATGTCCTTCTTATATTGGGGGCCCTAGAGATGGATGCAGTATTCCAGGTGGAGTTTCACAAGAGAAAAACAGAGGAGAAGAATTGCCTCCCTCACCCTGCTGGCTATGCTGCCTTTGGTGCAGCCTAGGACACAATTGTCTTTCTGTCTGTGAGCACACATTGCCAGCTCATGCTGAGTTTCTCATCAACCAACACCCACAAACCCTGTAGGGCTTCCCTCAGTGCATTTTCCCCCCAGCCTGTACTTGTGTTTGGGATTGCCCTGACCCAGGCTCAGGATCACTGAATCCTAGAATCCTAGACCACCGTGAGCTAAAAGGAACCCACAAGGATCATCGAAGTAAAACTCCTGACCCTGCACAGAACAGCCCCATGAATCATTCCTTGTGCCTGAGAGCATTGTCCAAACTCTTCCTGAACTCTGTCAGGCTTGGTGCTGTGACCACTTCCCTGGGGAGCCTGTTCCAGTGCCCAGCCACTAACATCCAATCTAAACTCCCCTAACCTAACCTAAACAGCTTCATGCTGTTCCTTCAGGTTCTGTCATTAGTCACCAGAGAGAAGAGAAGATCTTGCACTTGGCCTTATTGAACTTCATGAGGTTCACATAGGCTTCCCTTCTCAACCCTGTCAAGATCCCTTCTGGGTATCATTCCTTCCTTCCAGTGTGTTGACTGCACCACATAGCTTCTTGTATTACTTATTTTCCAGAAAAAACCCCACACCCAACCAAACTCCAAAACTGTATAGAACACAGGAAAATATGTTATTAAGCTTAGCAAAAATTAATTTCTTTCTCTGGAGTACTGTCTATATTATTGAGACTCGTACGTTAAAGCACTGACAACAAATTTAGATTGCTAATGGCTGAAACAGAGTTGACCCCTTTCTAGTATTTAGATGTACTGAAGCAATTTTCATGCTTATACTTGGATGATATTATAAGGCTAATATTGATTATACTCTGCTGATTTAAGATTAAATGTATTAATTTATGCCTGTTCATAAGGAAAAAGAGAGTTGATATAAACCTGAGGACTGAAATGCAAGGCTTTCGTACAGCTTTTCCCTAGTTTAGTCATTTTTATCCCTACACTGTAGTTCTAGATATACAGTATGAAAACTGGTGTATTCTGTTACAGTTGCTTAAATGAATCCCAGGAATCTGGGTAGTCTCTCTGAGTTGCTTTTTGTCTAACTTTTCCTTTTACAATAAAAGCAAAAAGAAAGCCAGAAATCCTTTCAGAGTTGAAGCACCATGACTCAGCTGTCGTTACTCCTTCCGCAGTGCATCATTTCAAAAAAATCTTAGAGAAGAGGAGGCCATGCCCCCTGTCAGAGACTGGTATGAACAGAAAAAGTTGAATAGGTAATGTTAAAGTCCGTGCAAACAGGACCTGATAACCTGAGAAGCCAGTTGCTTGCTGACAGCTACATTGCTCCTGATAAATAAAGGGGTCTTTGAAACTAACAATACCTCAAAGCCAAGTGGCATGAACTGGCTCATATTTACAGTGCCAAAGGGCTACCCCCTCCCTCTCTTGAGAGCAGATTAATAATTGAGGAGAGTGCTCAAAGTGGGAAAGTGTCCAGCAGGTCTGAGCTCACCTCCTGCCTTTCTACCACTGCAGTGTAGATAGCGAGTCTGAAGCCAGAGCCAAAACCGTAAGGAAAGACCAAAGTTTCATATCCTGGCTGGATATCTGTGCCAAGGATTTGAAAAAAAACCCCCAGAACTAATTGAAACAAGATGCAATCCAGATGACTCAGGATTTATACACTCTCCAGAAAGGGATACGTTTTATCAGCACTGGTCAGACAGAAGCTTTTGGAAGGTAATCAGTGTATAAGTCTTACTACAGTATAACTCACCAACTGGGAATATAGGATCTTCCTTGCTCAGTGTTTTGTAAGCTGCCATACACTCAAGCATCAAAATAGGTGAAAATATGTGTAAAATCCACAGAAACTCATTTACACTGGAAGATTTCTACACTTAGAAAGGATGAGGGAAATTTACAGGAATGGAAACTGGACACCGTAGTGGCAACAGAAGACCTAAATGTTTCTGAAGATCTGGTATTGGCTTTTTAAAATGGGTGAATAAGTACCTGCACTGATTATCTCCAAAACCTTCCCAATTTTCTCGATCTGATATGTAATATATTATAACATGTCTAATTTCATTTTTGGGAAGTCCATTAAAATTTTTGTTCTTGCAATTTCCTATTGGAAGTCTGAGCTGTAAGTTTATTATTGAGGAGAGTGATACTCTGAACAACCCTCTCCATCAGATTTAATATGTTGAATAATGAGGTTATTTACCTCTCTAATGCACTCTGTGGTAAGGTTGTTCCTTGTTTGGAGTGTCAGTTTAACTTAGTAGTTAATCTTCATCTCTCTGAACAAGAGGGTTTTGTTTCATTTTGTATTAGCTGATAGCCATGATGATATTGCAGATGACTGGTAATGCGGTTCAGTGGTTGGACGTCATGAAGGTGCTATCTTTAGAGTGAGATCTTGCGCCACATTTTCATTTGCAAGTCTCCGATTATATTTTTCAGACGTATGTTAAAAATCCTCTAGTACCTTGGGATTTGGTCAGCTTTCCTTATCTAAATTAATACCGTCACAGACTTAATTAACACCAATATAAATATTCACAGCTGCTTGTATGATATATCTGAATGTAAAATGCTGTGTTTGCATAAGCTGTTACATTACCACATACAATTTATTGCTTTCTTAGGGGAATGCACTTTACATAAAAACAACCAAATGTAAAATAAAATTAAACAACAGATACTTTTTTAAAATTGCATTATTATTAGCATAACAGTGCTATCATCTGTGTTAGTGAGAAGCTTTTGCCAAATAAAGAAAAAAAATTGATGCAATATTTTTGCTCATTGCACACACATAAATTGATATTGTTGCTGTTATTATTTAAAATATAGCTTGCACATTACACCGAGGAAAAAAATTAACTTTCTTCTAGTAAATAAATGCTTACTAGTTGTTGGGAAAGTACCCTTTTTATGGAAAAGTCTTCTATGTATATCCTGTATTTACTTGAAGTTTTCTTCCTTAAAAAAAAATTAGATCAAAATTTACCTCTTTAAGGGAAAAATAAGTAGAAATTAATAAAACAACAAGAGCCAAGCAAGGATAATAACTTTCTGGATTATCTCTAGGACTTAAAACAAAACAAAAAAAAATTTACAATGTTAGTTTAGACTTTGCTATTATCTCAAACTTAAAACTTGTAAAATTTCTGGTCACATCAATATTAACTTCAAGTCTTTCTCAATCAGAAAATGAGGGAAAGTAATACTTTGGGACAACTTGAACACAAGGGCTTTAGGCAGTAAGGAAGGAATATGTAACAAGTCTTATAATTTAAAAGTAATAGGGAAAAAAGGTGATTTTAATCTGTATTTGCTGGAAAGCTTACCAAAGGGAAAGCAGAGTTAGAAGCCTTTAACAAAACAAATTATAACAAAAAAGCAATATTGAGATGGAAAAGCTGACCTCTCAGAGGTGGAACCTACATGTTAAGTTAAATTTTATCCTTTGAGTAAGCTAATCATTAATTATAATTATTATAATGTTATAATCATTCTATTGAATTATTTTTATCTCAGACACTTCATAGAGAGAATGGATAGTATTTTCAAATGGACAGAAATTCAGGTTTTTTTCTCTTCATTATTAAATGTTGTAGTCATATATTTACAGCAAGATATTCAAACTTCCTTTCAAAGATAGATTTGTTATATTTAGTTACCATTGTCATGAACTTTGCTATAATGCTTACACCTCTGGAATCTGAGTGATTCAAGAATTAATTTATCTCCATTCACTCCATAGTAAGGGAGAGATTGTCTTAATTGAGGAACTTAGATGGAGACTGAAAAAGTGCACTGATATTTGATGTCAAACTCGATTGATGTAAGTCTAGATTTTAAAGGGAAATCAGCTTCCTAGAGGATTTTATGTTCATAGCACAGATCCGTTGACTTTAATTGCAACTGGAAATACTTACTATTGGTGCAGATGATTAAAAAATTAAAAACAAACAAACAAACAAAAAAAAAAACCAAACCAAAAAAACCAAAACCAAAATCCAAATTCAAAACATAGTTTGCTTTAAAGTCACAGCAAGCGGAAAAAAAAATACTACAAAGTAAAGTATGCAGGTTTTGCCCCACAAATCAAACACCTTAACCACAGACCCTTTTTTCTCCTCTTGAAAATTTTTGCTTATACAGCTTAACATACCCTCAGATAATTTGGTGGACGGTTTGGGGATTTTTTCACCACTTCATTATACTAGCTGTAATGCAAGCATATTCTCTCTCAACAGTAAATGGAATAAAATTCCTGCCAAAAGCATGATTGAACTCCCCATAGGGATGTGGACCTCAAATCATGCTTTTTGTACAACCTTCTATTATTTTCTTAATTTGTATTTGCCATTTTACTGCTTGATTTTTGACCATTAATAATCTCTGAACATGAATTTTTGATGTGTAACACCCTTTCTTATTAAGAGGCTAATTAAAATCATTTCTATAAATTGTGTACTTTGGTAACACAACCAAAAATGTCTCATACTCTGCCACTTGAGCTGATTGAATACCAAGAACGTGCTCTCTAAACCAACACTCACAAGGGAGGGCACCAGCAGCAGGTTTCACAGGTATTTGCTGACATTTGCATTCCCTTCAAACATTGGAGGGAATCATATTTTAGCAAGATAAGTTCTGTTTTCCTATTTTCTTCAGGTATGCCTATCTAAACTGCCTGTTGCTCAAAACTCTAGTTTTATCATCCGAATTCTCATTCCCACAGCATCAATGTGGAGAGCCCTACCATCCCCTCCTTACATACATTTACTTTGATGTCTCTTGCCTTAACTACTACTACCTTTTTTCAGCAGTTCCCATTTATTCTAATACTGCCCTAGAAGTTCCTATTTTGTTTTCTTTATTCAAGTGGTTCTTATTTTTGATGTTTTGTTCTTCATATAATCTGTCTCTCCTACCTTCCTTAATTTGCTTTTTTTAGTGACTTCTACTCCCATCCCTATTCCTTGGGCTTCTCATTCATCCAGTCATCTAAATTATCATATTATTAATTATGCCTGCCTTCCTTCCTTCCTTCCTTCCTTCCTTCCTTCCTTCCTTCCTTCCTTCCTTCCTTCCTTCCTTCCTTCCTTCCTTCCTGCCTGCCTGCCTGCCTGCCTTCCTGCCTTCCTTCCCTTCTGCATTTTCCTTTGCATTTATTTATCAGCCTGTTTCTATTCCTTTCTTCTCAGTTACTTCACTTTTCTTTCCCAGGAACTGGTCTCTTTCTATCCCTGCTTCAGACAATGTGGTTCCCATCTTTGACTCTTTTGTCTCGTGGCCCACAAGTGTTATTCTGATGATCTGCCCCTGAGTCAGTCAAAGCTTCCTTTTCTGTGCTGATTGGATCTTTCTCCAAGATAAGATGCTGGCCTGAGTGGCACAATAATGACAGAGTTCAAGTACTTATGTTCCTTTCCACAGAATACAATGATAGCTTTGTTTCTAATTTATAAAGGGTACAGCTTTTGAAGCAATTAATGAAAGGATGGGAATGCTATTAATTTCACTTGTTATTAGTTGTAATGTAGATTTTGGAATAAAAGGATAAGCCCCAAGAAAAGCTTGAAAGTTCTCTAGCAGTTTTAACCAATGTTTTAATTAATAATGAGCTAAGGCTATGTCACTGGTCACAAAAGAGAAATGTACATATCAAAACCAAACTGGAAATAAAGTTTCACAGTGATTCTCTGATAACACAGGGGATATATATTAGATATATGTAAGAGGCAAAACATATTTGGTCAAGAGAGGGACGCATCTGCACTACATCATATTAATTCACTCAATATGAGCAGCCATGCTATCACAGTTACTGCATTATGAAATGGGCATCAAAAAATTGTATTGAGTGCAACAATCACAGAAATGGAAAAATAGTATTTTTAGGTTTTGTTCTACAGATTCTCTTTTCTATCCCACAGCTTGCCCTGCATATATTTGATTATAAAAATAAGTTGATATGCCTAACATCAGCTTGAAGGAACTCCTAGGAAATAGATACACAGATGCTGTGCCTTCATTTGTTTCTTTTTCCTCATTGTTACATTTGCCTGATATATTTCTCATAGAGAAATCCATATTAAGAATCCAATAATCAGACTTTTTTCCCTGTAGGCAACATACACAGCATCATAATCATAGTTATGAGCATCATCTCACTTCATTTTAGCCACCTAAATATTAGAGGCCAGTTCAGCCAGGTGTCTAATGTATATGGTAATAACTTTGTTGCTGAGGAAGAAAAATAAATCCCTCCAGAAAAATTTTCATCCCAACTATGTCAGATGTCAACTGTCTTCTACCTTAGGAGACAGTTATGTCTCTCTCTACTGGCATAATTGGCGTGAAAATTCATCTCTGGGATACAATTTATAGTGGAAATGAAGTTTCTCCATTGTAAAGAGTTGAGACAATCATTTTAATTATACAAATGACCACACATACTTTCTAACCTCATAAATGACTGGTAACAAGAAGGTGGCAGTGTATCTTACGTCCTTCCTACTCTAGTCAGAGACACAAGCATAATTTATAACATTTAATTTAATATTGATATTTATCTACTGCAGTTTAAAAAAAAATGATATCATACTGTTATTAGAACTCAAATATTTCAGGTCATACTAATCTGTCTAAACTTTATAAAGCTGGGTATGAACTCCTGGCTCTCATTACATCAGGTGTTTTGAGTTTCACTGGTGACTTCAAGGAACTTAGATTTCACAGATAAGATCTTTATATCCTACACAAACTGTATTCTCTCTGACCAAGGTTTCACAGAAAGAATGTGTGAATTATTTGATATTCCTGTTCTTTCTAAATAAGGTAACAAATTATTTTTTTCCCTTTTATATTTGAAACTGTTATTGCCAGAAACCAATACCTGAGGTGCAGTTTTAAGAGTGGCTCAGTGACATATTTGGTATCAGTTGTGATGTTGACATGTCTAGAATCCCTTAGAGTTAACAGAAGCTGTTAATTATATCACTTTCGGTAGCTAAACTGTAGTAGCTGTTACTTATTGAGTAAACAAACTTCAATCAACTGTAAGACTTTCCAGGCCCATTAATGATCTTAAAAAAAAAAAAGAGAGTTGACTGTTTTGAAAGGTAGGTTGACTTTATAAATCTTTTAGCTATAAGGCACATAAATCTTTAAACTGCAATGCATCAATGTAATTAACTGGTGTTTTAAAGATGTATATGTTTAAATGCATGTAATGCACAGAAAAATGTCCATTTTCAAGGCAAGAGCGTATCTATTGAAATTGGACACAAACTGCTACCTGAGTGAAAGTTCTCATTTTTGCTGGTGTTGCAGGTTATATTGCAGTTAATGTTTTACCAATATTGAAAAGCCAATGTTTTTAATCTGTAATTGTAATCCATAATTTTAAAAGAGATGCATGAGTTTTGAAGTGGACTTGCATTAAATAATGAGGTAGTTTGAGAAAGGTAAGATTTATGTTTCATTTTAAAGACTGAGTCTTTTGGAAAATTTGGAAGATGAGTCTGGAAATAGCTTTAAATTTAACAGTAAACATGAAAAAAAAATAAAAACAAGGCAAATATAAGTAGTTATGTGTATAGTTTTTGGAAGTGAAGTAATGAAGTAATATTTTGAATATGACATATGCTTAGACATTCTACATTATTTCAAAAATATTTCTGCACTAACAATTTGTCACTGAATCCACCCAATGTGCTTATATTTCGTAGTAAAGCCTTTTATTGCCTGGGGCCTGTTAATAAGGCAAACACTCTACGTTTTTGAACAGGTGGTCTACCAAAGTAGGCAAGAGTACCCACCCTGAAGGAAGGTCAAGATACCCATTTTTCTCATATTAAAATAATGTAATCAACTCAGTATAAGCCATAGTGGTGTCTTAGTCTAGGGACCATTAGGAAATGGAAATAATCTCACCACTTAAAATATGTGGTTGGAGGTAAAATGTAATGCTAATATATTCTGTTTCTTATTTTTCCTTTCTGTTTCTTAATCTTCAAGGTATTTCATTCTGGTGATAAAAAATATTTCATTTTAGAAGTGGATAGTCCTCTCAAATGCAGGGCTTACGTCTCTTACTCATATCCTAATTACATCTTATGTTTGAATATCAGGTGTATTTTCCTGATTATCTGGAACTCATATTGCAAAGGTCATTAAGCACACACACATAATTAATAGTTGTATATTCTTGTGATATTTTTCAAGCAATAATGTTCATATGTGGAAATCAGTACATATGTATTAGTTTATTTGAAATTCATGTTGTTATGATAATCATGTAGTGAAAAAAACAAAATGGCATTTACAACTCTGAAGAAGGATGTTCAAGGATGTACTTCAATCTACTTATATGTCTAAAATGTGCCTTTAACTGATGATTTTAATTTATTATCTCAGTGTAGTCTCCTCTCTCTGTCAGTGAACTGTGAGCTGGAAAAAAGTAGATTGGAACTGGAGTAAATTTCAGATAGTTATAGCTGTGAATCTGTGTGAATAGAAAATGTTTCTTCATATGACTCTAGAGAAATTGCTACATACTCTCAAAGTGAAAACCAAAGTCATAATTGAGCCTGAGGGCAATATCTATAGTAGCAGACAAGATGCAGCAGGGGATAGGCACAGCCAATAATATGCAATTATCTCTTTTTTCTTCTTTTTTCCCACGTTTGGTATGCTCCCTAGAACGGCTACAGCTGGTGCAAAACAGATTTCCCCTGCCTATTCCTATTCATGATCTGAGGGATAGCAGAGCTGAGGGAATATTTCAGGGGACTTTAGGAATAAAGCACTCTTTTTGAAGGGAATAGAAAGTTTTAGTCATGTGAACACAGGCTGTGTCACATCACTTACCTTGAGGACGCGTGAACAAGGCCTTGTAATTCTATTAAATAGCATAAGAAGGACATGAACTTGTTGGAGGGTGTCCAGGGGAGGGCCATAAAGATGACCAGAAGGCTGGAACATATATCCTGTGAAGACAGGTTGAAAAAAGTTCTGAAGAAAACATAAAGTACTAGTGGGTGTAGTAGATGATAAACAAAAATAAAATAGATGTTACTACAACCACATTATTAAAATCTCAGAGTTTCCTTCCCCGTCAAAACCTTAGCACTACACTAGAACATTGAGAAAAACTATTATCAAATACTAATAATACAACTTCTCTTTCTTGCCATGGAGATCACTGAACAGATTTAAAGCATATCCAGATTACTAGAACTGCACATTTTGCGAGGACCAGCTGAAGGAATGCTTGTTCAGCCTGAACAAGAAGGTTGAGGGGACCTAGTAGCAGCTCTACAACACTTGGAAGTAGGTTGCTGGGAAGATGAAGCTAGAGTCTTTACTGAGATGCACAGCAGCACAAAGAGGGGAAAAGATAGGTAAATTCAGAGAGGAGTGGTTCTGAATAGGTATAAAGAAATAAAACACTATGAGGATAATTAGGCATACAAACAGATTGCCCAGAGAGGCTGTGAAGGCACTGTTCTTTGAAGTCTTCAAGACTTGATGGAAGAAGGGCTTTGCAAAACCTGGTCTTAATTCACCTTTGACCTTTTTCTGAGCAGGAGGTAAAACTGCTGAGATTGAGATGACCTGCTGAGATTCCTTTCAGACCAAGCATCTCTTTGATTATTTATATGGATAAAATCAAACCAAAACAAACCAAAAAAAGGTAAAAAAACCCCAAACCAAAACAAAGACCACACATAAAAAACCCCAAATACCCCATCCTCCCAAAAAAATCCCAAAGACTGAAATAATATCCTGTTTAAAGGATTTTTGACACTACCAAATTAATAATCTTTTCCATAATAAAGATGCACTAAAATAGTGCTACAATAGATGTCTTTTTTTCACTGTCTGGTCCTTTTCTAATAAGCAACCTTGAAATGTCATCATAAACTGACAGCATTCCATATGGATGTAATTTTGCTCTCCTGGCAGTCTTCTCTTAAAAGTCTCTCCCAGATGTGGATTCAGCTGAAGATTTGAAATTGACAATACTGAAGAGTATTTGAATTTAGATATAATGTAGGAATTTATTTTAATTGAACATGCAAAAAGTAACTGGAGGTTTTTGAAAGTAGAAGAAACAAGCAAACTAAAAAGTGAGTATCTCTGAACTCAAGTGGATGAAAACTTAAGAAAAGGAAACCAGATTTATAAAGGAGTAGGCATCTCCTAACAATATTTACTGACTAAAATGTCAAAGGGATAATCTGTTTAGGGGAAACCTGGCATCAGATACAGCACAGATAGGTTAAAATAAGTGCTATCCAATAAAAAACCTTAGGGTGTACTTGCAGTTATTCTAAAGAATGTTGATTTTTTTTTTGAGTTTCAGGAAGTAACATGAAATTCAAGGATCTTTGCAACCTTTCTCTTTGTACATGTGGTGTGAATTGTAACAGAACACAGTCCGGATGAGGCTAGTAGGGACCTCTGGAAACTGCCTAATCAATCTGTCTTCCTCAGTGCAAGGTCACCTACAGGAGGCTGCACATGGCCTTACCCAGTTGAATTTTGAGTATCTCTAGGGATATATACTGCACAGTCTTCCTGGGAAACTTATTCCAGTGTTAGACCAAATCACAGAAAAAAGCATTTCTCCTATGATGAAATGAATTTTCTTGTATTTCAGTTTGTGTCTCTTGACTCTTGTCCTGTCTCTGGGTACCACTGAGAAGTCTCTGTCTCAATAGACTTCTTTACATTTGCCTGTCAGAAATTTATGCACTGGATAAGATTCCTTTGAGCTCTCTTTTCTCAAAGCTAGAAAATCCCAACTCTCTATGTCTCTCCCTTTTACTGTCCTTAAGTCCTTGCAGTATATAAATTTCCTGAAAAACTAAATTTCTCTGCTTTGCTAACAGCAACAAAATGTATCAGGCTTAACAAATTGACATTCCTTTAAAATTAGTTATTTTCAAGTCTGAAATGTCACAGTTACTTAGATTGGAGAGAAATTGTTTCTGTTCCAGGACCCCTCCTTCAATTTCTCCCACCTGAAAATATTTTTCTGCATCTGCAAAACTTACAGTAACTTATCCAAAATTATTTCTTCTGCTGATGAAACTAATACCTCAAGAAAAAGTATTGAAGACTTCTGATTGATAAAAGCATAAAAGGTTTAAGTATGGGTTTTTTCTTACATATATTAGCTTTCATAGAGTAATTTACCATTAGAAATGTAATTAGGAAGTACTGTTAATTCCCTGAGCTTTTGGTCTGTATTGCACTCCGAGAAAGCAAAACTATATAAAACCATCAGGGATTTCACTGTAATGTTGCTTCTTGGAGATATTATGTTTTCACATATGATCGTTTGCTTTTTAGTATGTTTACCTCTGGATAATGACTCCATTTTTTTTTCCCAAAGGGAGCTAAACTAGGGGCTTTCCTTAAAAAGGAAAATGTGGCCTGACCAAAATGTTTCTTCCAACGAATTTTTTCTAAGATTTGGTTAAATGCAGTTGCTAGTTGAACAGTTGAACTTAGTTCATGTTGCCTTCATTACTTCTTAATACAACTAGTGACCTATCTGCTAAAAATAGATTAAAAATATAGTTAAGAAAGGATTTTAAGTCATAATTTAGCTGCATTTTTATTCTAGCTACTAAAAGGATGCCTATTGAACTTGTCTTTAAAAAATCATAGCACTAACCTCTCTTTCTAAAAAAAAATCTGGTCACTTTTACTTTTTTTTCCCTTAGAACTCTGTTTTAGGGCTTACTGTCCATTTTTATAGACTAATGGTTAGTCTTTGTCCCAAAGAGCCAACACAGAAGATTATGATAGGTGCAAGAGCAGTCAGGTCTTGTAATAGCAGGCATGTTCCCACATCAGAATAGAATCATGAGTTTCTAATAATATTATTACTTATTACTTAATACTAGGAAGAAAATATTCTCTTTATTCCAATTAAAGAAAATTACTACCACTAAGTGGATGTTGCACTTATTCATAAGATATTAAATAGGAGTCACCAGATGGTGCTGTAACACCTAATTTTATGAAGTCCTTTGTCTGAACAAACAACAGGCTCTCTCTTTGGCCACAGGAAAAACTATATTCTTTCTAGTTCAGTGATGCACTTCATTTTAGGGAGAGCTCTTGCAAGCAGCTAAAATATGTGCTTTCTAGCTTGTTTTAAATCATCAATCATATTTGTTGAGATAAGTAAATTTTTTGTGTTTGGGCTGAGAATCCTAAAACAGATGAATTTTCTGCATGCAATGTGTCTCTGTGAGAAAAAAAGTAGGTGGTGTAAAATTAACACCTTAGGAACATAAGGTAAACTGTTAATTTCATTCTCAAGATTGACTATCCCTTCACAGAAGACTAACAGTTTATCCATGATGCATTAAAAAAAAAAATATTCTTTCATCCTTCTTCAATTATTCAGCAAAGAAAACATCCTTATTGGAGCACCTTAACACCAGTCTTGGTCAGTTGCAAAAGGAACACTGAAACCCATGATGGATTATGTACTTTAAGTTATGTACTTAGATGGGTTCAAACTTAACACAAATCTCTCTATAATTATCCATTTTACATCCAAGGTATTCTCAGTTGAGACACTTGTTGCCCAGTACCCTTGCTGCATTTTGTTATGCCTCTGACTGCTTTCACCAAAAAGAAAACTTGCTTCTTTCAATCCATGGATAAACACGAAGAAAAGGAGATATGGGACAATATTTTTTTAAAATCTGAAACTAAAAAGATAATTGGAATGTCATTCTTCTGTTTTAATTATATTTCCTCGATCACTTTGTATTTCAGACAACCTCCCCTCCATACCTGCTTACTCAATGGTTCATCTTGTATTTTTGCTGTCAAGTGCACCTCCTTGGTACAGAAGAGGCAATGAAAAGCCTCCTTTTATCAGCTGGAAAGAAGCATGAAATATTTCGTTCTCATATGCCAGAAAGTGAACATGACGTATTCTCCCTAAAACTTGAAACAAGGTCTTCCAAGTTCTGATTCATGCCAAGAATAAACTGCCATAAATATCAAAGCCAGCATGAAAAACATAGGAGAACACATGCAGTAGCTCATATTCCAGTAAGGTTTAAAAGTAATAGTACAATAAAACAGGTTCTGATTATTTTTAAAAGTTTCTCGTGATTAGTTAGTTGATCAAATTCTGCTTCAGAATTTCCAGTTTGACAGTTTGTCTTCAGGTCAGAGGACTATACTCTTGAGCTGAAACACTTGAACAAGAACTTGAGAAAGGAAGAAAGGCACTACATAACTTATATTAACAAAAAGAAAGAAGAAGAAAAAATTCTGGAAATACTGGAATAAAATTATATATCATTGAGTGTTTGACTATAAACAAGTTCTAGTCTTTTTTTGTGTATATTGTACTCTAGATTTCAGCCTCAATCCCTAAAATGAAACAAATGCTTTCAAAATACATTTAATTCTAAAGTAAAATCTCCAAGACAACTCCTGGTTATTTATTTATTTATCTCAATACCTAATTAATCTAGCACTTTAAAAAAATATATTTTATAGTTTGTATTAATCTGGTTTAACCTTGATTTATAGTCAAAGGCTGGAACATAACGATGATTATGACTACTGCATATTATAAGAACTCTCATTGTATGTATTGCTGTAGAATACCTGAGCAAGAAAAGAAGTTGATCACAGTCTCTTCAACTCTCTTAAAGATAAAATAATATCTTGTATTATATTTTCCTCAGTGAAACTTGCAAACATTCACTAATGCCAAGTAATATTACTGACCTTAAGCTAAGCTATCTCGTGTATGTATCTTAAACAATCTTATTGGCTAATTCTTAAATTAATGCCATATGAACATAGAGGAGAAAAGTAGAAGCCCTACATTCAGTATTATAGATGGAGGTTACAATGCCAGCTAAAATTACCTACAGAGTTCCAGAAATTATAAGAAGCTCTCTGCAAAGTTAATTATGTTGAAAAAACTAATCATTGGTTTATCTCTGTCATTTTACCAAGCAGTAATTCTCAAATCCTATTCAATTGCTATTCTCCACTAAAGAGCTTTCAGAAAGATCAGAAATATTTCTCCATGGTTGTTGTTTTAGTGCTTGATTGTTGTATTTATGTCAGGAGCAAAGATGCTTTTTGTTAATCAGCAGTAAGGTTTAGTTCCATTAGAACTTTCACACCCACTTATCACAAGGCATAGATGAAATAGCCATCTGTGTAAATCTAAAAAAAAATTTGAGAGAGTGCAAATTACTAATTTATACATTTAAAGGACTCTATTTTTTAAGCCTTGGCAAATGTGTTTAGACCTGCATTTCATATATCAATGTATTTACATTTTTACTATTCAAGTAATCAAATCTTTTGCTTAGATACAATTTATTCTGAATAAAGTTGTGAATTCCAGAGTTCAGTCATCTGTTTTCTAGCATTATATGAACTTTCTACAATAAAATCTCATAAGGTTAGACAACAGTTGGAACTTTTCCTCTTTTTTCTTTTTTTAAAATTACATTTTCAGTCTATAATTATCAGCATGACATTAATGCATATTCTCTTTTGAGATATGATGTTGATACTGGTTTATAGTGTGATAATACAATAGTTTCACCTGTGTATTGGTTCAATAATAAAACCAGGAAAATGATGCAATTTAGAAAATCCTTGAAGAGATAAATCTTTATTGTAGCAAATTTAATTTTTGATATTTAAGAAATCTAGTGATATAAGAACCCATAAAAGATTTTGAAAGGATTTTTCTGCATATGAAAATGTTCTGTTGTACCAATCTCCTAAATACATTGCTGTATAAATATCTTATAACCTATTATAATTGGAACAATTATTTCTAAGCTACATTTGGGAACAATATCTGTCAGGGACCCTATAATTAGTTCAAATATACAGCCATGAGCTTTCAAAATACAGAAAATACAGAAGAAACAATCACCAAACCTTATCTATCACCTAATTGTCTGCATCACTATTTTTTGAGCTAGTACCTCATGTTTTCATTCACTAATGGAAGCCCTGAATTTTTGGATATCAAATGTTTTTTGACACCTAAAAACTTATTCTTCTCAGGTGGGATTCACCTCAGAACATGTCCTAGTGAGTCTAAGCTTAGAGTCACTCTTTACTTGAAACACACAGTCATATAAATGCCCTGTCTTATACAAGGCAGGCACATTCCTTATTACTAAAGCAAGATGGGTATTTCACACACTTTGCATGGATAAGGCTTCTCCCATCAATGTTGTATTTAGAGGCAAATTGTGTTAATACATTTTTTTTACTCCTGCAGTCCATCACCTTCTTTGGACAGAGATAGCTAAATTTGATTTTTACTGTCACTGTGAGCCAAGAATAGCAGTGGTGAGCTCAGCACTAAGGAGCTGGAAAGATGCAGCAATACCACATGTGTAAACACTCAGAATGAATCTGGTCACTTAAATGCAGAAGTATGACTTGTCATGCTGAATTACTACAAATAGAGTGTGATTGATTGATTATACCCTGTCATAAGAGGTTCCCTCAGAGTAAAGGAATTAATTTAGATAAATACAAGGTAGTAATACACTTAGGAAAATGTCATATCACTAGGATGTACAAAACCAGTAAGTTCTGACTAGGAAATTGATAGCACTGCAGACCTCACAGCTGCACAATATTGCACAAAATACTTTCTTTGTATAAATAGGTGGCTCATGCAGCAGAGAAAGAAATACAGTCCTAGTAACTTAATTAACCCTGAAGTAAATTTTGTAATTATCATATTAAAATTAAGAAAAAATACCCCCCTAAAATTTATAATCTGGGATACATTAATGCATTTGAATATCCACTGAAAAAAGGGGAAAAAACCAAAGTTTATTGTGTATTGACTGAGATACAAGAGATGCCTGTGAATGAGTTAAAGAATAATTTAACCTTTAAAAATCAGTGCGAAGATCAGCATGAAACAGTCTACAAAGTGCAAGAATGTGTTTGAGACTCCAACTGATTCTCTGAATGGTTCCCAATTAGAGGGTATACAGTTTGACGGAGAAGACATAACAATGGAGGCCCAACTACAGAGAATTTGAGTGTAGACATAAAAAAATTACCAAATTTGTTCCATCTTCAATAATTTTTCCTGTCTTTCTCAAAATACTTTACAGATTGCCGTGACTTTTTGTGTAATGTGATAGTTCAAAATAGGAGTCATTTCAGCTCTCCAGGAGATTTAACTTGCACCTGAAGTTTTTTGTCATTAAGACACTAAAAGAGGTCTTCAGGTGGTAAAACCTCAGCCCCTTCTCCAGGCTCAATTTCTGTGTGTGCTAATTATGCAGATTTAGATGCACAGAGATCCTTCTTGTTGTTTTATACATCCATCTCACATAGTAGCAAATCTCACCTCCTTGACTGTGCCTAACGTCCTTCCAGGCATTACATAATTAATTTCTTTCATGGCAGCTCCCTGTAATTTCTGTAAATTTAAATTGACTACAGATAGTACCTGCTTTTTTTCAGGTAGTTGAGGTCTGAAGGGTGATGAATAAGCATAGAGAGCCAAGACGTGCTGTAGTTTCCATTCCATGCCAAAGGATCTGTGTCTGTGTTAAGAGTGTCTGTATCAGGATCAGTTTTGCAATGTGGTGCACACTGTTTTGCTTTCATAACCATCACAATAGCCCATGTGGCATTGTGTCAAATAAGGAGTGATCTCACACCTTTAACAGAGGATGTAGACCACTAGTAGTGGTTGTAGACTTGCTGGCTATCATGGTTTTGTTCTGAAAATAAAAGCCTTTCATTTTCAGCAAAGCCTTTATGGAGGCATTCTTCTTTATGGGCTGCCATATGTTCTGGGGGTTTATAATTCATGTTTGGAATGTGTTTTTCATAAATTAATCTGTGCATATGTGGAGAGGAAGAAGATGTAACAGGCAAGATAAAAGTATAATTTAGGCTGGAGTCTGCCCAGCCTTTCATTCTTGAGTTAGCAGTCTAAAATGTTTTTGCTGGGAAATGCAAAGGTTTTGAACAAAAGTTGTATCACAAATAGAAGACTGCTATATATTTTGGAGTAATTATAATTTATCTAATTAGCTTAGAAAGCCTGAGTGAATCAGTCTTAATTAATGCTGCAGCAAATCTGAAATAAGGATTCAAGTCTAAACTAAGCACCTCAGACAATTGATGGTAGGAGATAGGTACTTTAAGGACGTCTCCAATGAAAAGTCTAAATATGGGCAGATGCTAATACCTTCATACTTCCCCTCAACAACTCACTAGCTGGTAAAGCTGCTTCTTAATTTAGCTGTAGTGAAGCTGCTAGCAGAAAATATTCATGGCACCTCCCTCTCTTTCATTGCTATATTGGGGTAGGAGTCACTTCAGAATTACTGGTTTACTAGGCTTCAGTGTTGGAGCAATTCCATCAGAGCCAAAGTGTAGCTAAATCCCAGTGGGTAAAGTTAGTACTGGGAATTGTGAGAACTGAAACAATTTTCAGTATCTTCTGTATGTTATGTATTTGACCCAGAACAAATGGTTTAGGGTGATCTTTCTTTCTTCTGACATCCCATTAACAAAGAACAAATCTTGTGTAAGCTTACTGGTCACCACTACATTAAGGACTGCTATGCCATTTCCAGGATATTTTCCTGTACTGTTTTTCTATTAATTTGGTTGTAGTTTACTGCATTGTATCCTATTATCCTATTTTTAATTTTTTAACCCTAGTTGTCATCAGGAAGCATGGAATAACTAGTGAAAAACAGAAGGATTTTAAATATATACACTAAATTTAAGGAAGAGGAGGCCATTATATCATAATAAATACTATCAATTAATTTTGTCTGCTTATTCCTATGCTGAAGGCAATAACCTTTGTTATACTGTAGTTTATGCTCAGTAAGAACATCACAGTAGGATAACACTGACTATGAGGATGCTGCATTCGCTGGAGCCTCAGAGCTGGGGGACTCCCCAGGGTCTGGTTGCCATGGTCCGTCCTACCCACCAGCCAGGAGCAGGGCAGCTGAGGGACACTAGGAAGCCTCAGTCATCAGGCTAAGGCACAGTCTGAGACAAGGTCAGCAAGCAGAGGTGGTGTCAGCTTGGTGGGACCCATGGCTGGGCAGGGCAGGGTTGTGGGGAGATGGAGACTGGCCCTACTGTGGCGTCACTGGGACAGGGCTGACAGATCCCAGGGGACTGACATAGGCCATCGGCAAGGTGGGGAGTGCTCAGGGGTCTGGTCAGGGAGAGTCAGGCCTCTTAGTGTCTTCATAGGCCTGGATGAGATATTCATGCTATAGACACCTAAATTATTTTCTACATGTAGAGGTCTACACATGTGACATACACCTGATAATTTTCTATAGAGTAACTGACTATATGGCTAAAACAACCAACAGCAGTATTTAGTCTACTCTAAAGAGAAGCAATGGAATAAAGGTTTAAGCTAAAGGATTATACAGGTGTTCATTCATTTGAAATGCTTAGGGACACTCTTTCTGATCCAGTACTGTGGTTTCAGGATGGCAAAGGTCTTCTCTAAGCCCTTGTATCCAATCTACCCTACTCATATAGATCTCTCAAGCCTTTGAGGCACCACATGTGGTAAGTCAAACCTATCCTTACATAAAAGAACCAAATTCCTACAAATTCCCCTGTCCATATTGGCTGCATCTCCCTTGACTACATGTAAACACGTAGCTTATATGTCAATACCTGGGCATTGATTCCGTTTCCGAAATATAATTGTTTAGTGCCATTTGAAAGGATCTATATTATCTTCCATATGGCTTTGGTGACTATTAAACAGGGAGACAGTCACCCTTTTTCAGTGGAACAAAAAGCCAGATAATTTGTACCAGCATGTTTCAAATGGTTACTTTTTTCAACTGGTATCAAGGCCTTAAAGTTAGAGATAAAATTGTAATTATATCCATTAGAATTTTTTCCTTATTTCAGTAAGTGCAACGTTACTCAGCCATTAAAATTCCCAGAACTTTTGCTGTAACTGCTATATAATCTGTTGCTTCCTAACCTGTATATGTGAAGATTATTTCTACTTAACTATAGGACTTCAGACACAGTCTTAAAAGATGTCATGTTATTTTAGCATGCTGCTTTTCCAATTGGTTGGGGTAATTTTCACTTATAATTCTGCCTTCCTATTGCATTGTCCAAATCATTATTAATAAGTAGCATTGACTGCTTAGTAGAGTCCTGAAAAACCTGATACATCCTAGCTATTTGGCAAGGCTCATTAGTAATAGCAACACATAAAAAGCCTTTGTAGAATCAAGATACGGAAAATCTGCAGCTTCTCCTTTATCTACAAGGTTTGCTACCTTGTCATAGTTAGGAAAAAAAATTAAAGAGAGAATTGTTTGACAGGAGTTTCTCTTAGAATGTTGCTGTTATTTTTCTGCTTTTTATCTCCTGTGTAGTTGCAAACATTTTATTTATTATTTTTATGGTACTTTTCTGCAAAATCAAGTTGACCAGCTGGTCAATATCTTTTCCGTTCTTGCTTGTTTCCCCATTCTTTGCCATTATAAAGCACCTTGTCTTTTTGTTTTGTTTTTTGTTCTTAGTCTTGAGGACTTAATCCATTTCTTGTGAGTTCTCAAAGACAAATGCTAACAGTGTGTCTCTAAAGCAGACATTCAGCAAATGCCCTTAAGTGTTATGATTCATAGGGTCACATTGCCTAGGGCTTAGAGACCTTCCTCCAAGAATGACATACAGAGTAATGACATAACCATCTAAGGGGTTTTCGTAGAAGAGAACAAATGGAATTCACGGCAGTTAACACCCTCAGTGCTGGGTGTATATATACTATACAAAGAAATTAGTTCATCTTTACAATTGCAAGATTCCCAAACATTATTTAGGAGCAAGCTGAATCTGGACTCAAGAGCTGAAGTACCTTCTAAAGGTATAAACATGAACCATAAGAATAAAGCCTCTTTCCTTTCCAAAGCAAATGAGCTAATACCTAAATCATTAAATAAAGAATCTATCAGTAGCTTTAAAAAACAGAATAAGCACTGTCTAAACGTGACTGAAAACTTGTACATTAACTCCTCTTCTGAATGATGCAACAATTATTTTCATCTTTCTTCTTATATAATCAAATTAGGTTTTTCTTAGAAACAGTGCTTCTGATTGTATATTTTTACATGCATTAGTTTTTTAATATTCGAGGTACTGTTTGTCCTACTGTTTTTTATTTGTCCGCTGTCATTTGATCTAGTAGCCATTTTTGGTATATGTCTTTCAAACCAGGTTAATGAAGGACTTATGATTATGAGAAATTAACTTCTACTTTATTTACTGTCCTCCCACACATGCTTGTATTTCCAGTTTGAAATGATCTGGCTTTAAGATTCAGCTATTATATAAAATACAAAAGAAATGTTCTACAACACAGTAATATCCAGAGCAATAAATATTTTCAAACTATTTTACTCTATACAGTAAATGTGCCAAGTGTGGAGAAAGGCCATAATCCATGGCTGAGAAAATATTTTTAATTTTATGGAGATCGGGTGATCATTATTGGTCCCAGTCCTGTTTAATATCTTTATTGATGATCTGGATGAAGGGATCACATCTACCCTTATTAAATTTGCAGCAAACACCAAATTGCTTGGGAATGTTGATCTGCTGGAGGACAGGGAGGATCTGCAGAGGGATCTGGACAGGCTGGATCAGTGGGCTGAGACTAATGGCGTGAGGTTCAGCAAGATCAAATGCCACGTTCTACACTTTGGCCAGAGTAATCCTGTTCAGTGCTACAGGCTGGGGGTAGAGTGGCTGGAGAGATGCCCAGCAGAAAAGGACCTGGGGGTGCTGGTTAACATTTGGTTGAACATGAACCAGCGGGTGCCCAGGTAGCCAAGAAGGCCAATGGCATCCTGACCTTTATCAGCAATAGTGTGGCCAGCAGGACCAGGGCAGGGATTGTCCCCCTGTACTTGGCACTGGTGAGGCTGCACCTTGACTGCTGTGTCGGGTTTTGGACCCCCCAATTCAGGAAGGACATTGAGGTGCTGGAGTGAGTCCAGAGAGGGTATTGAAGCTGGTGAAGGGTCTGGAGCACAGACTTTATGAGGAGTGTCTGAGGGAGCTGGGGTTGTTTAGCTTTAGAGAAAAGGAGGCTCAGGAGTGACCTTATCACTCTCTACAAGTGCCTGAAAGGAGGTTGTGGCCAGGTGGGGGTTGGTCTCTTCTCGCATGAAGCTAATGATAGGACAAGAGGACATATTCCTGAACTGCGTCAGGGGAGGTTTAGGTTGGACATTAGGAAGAGGTTTTTCACAAAAAAGGTGATTAGACATTGAAATGAACTGCCCAGAGAGGGGATAGAGTCACCTTCCCTGAAGGTGTTTAAGGAAAGACTGGAAGAGGCACTTCATGCCATGGTCTAGTTGACATAGTAGTGTCAGGTCCTAGGTTGGATTCAATGGTCTCAGAGGTCTTTTTCAGCCCAATTGATTCTGATTCTGGTTCTCAAAACTTTTATAATTAAACAAGTTGACTTTTTTTAAACTGTTTATACTTGTTGGACTGAATGTTTAACAGCTGTTAGAGTGTTTAAGAGGTAGCTAGCTGTGTGCTAGAACACCTATTTGTGTCTTTTCCTCTGCTTCATTTCTGATGTCTAACACTTGCATGACTGTAGCTCCTAGCTCTTTTTAGCTCTTCCCTTTAACTCCTGATCAGTTTTTAATTCTCTGTTCCTTTTACTGACTCTTGACCTTGGACTTAGACCTTTTCATATGTCTCCAGAGTCTGTTTTCTTCCCTGAGGTCTTTCCCTTGATTCTCAATATTGTGCTGGACTTTTTACAGATCCATAGCTACAAAATATCTACAACTTTATGACGGTTGTGAGGGCTGCTAAATCCTATTTTATTTAATAGTCACATCAAAAAACATCCATTTACACAATTTTAATTATTGGGATTTTGTGTCAATGTTCTGTTGTCACTGAACAGCAATAAACAGTCTTCCAGATTCACTTGTACTACCTTTGTGTGCCATTTTTCACAATATAGCATTGAACTTCTTTAGATCGTGACTTTCATAAGAGCTGTCTTTTAATACAACTATAAAGAAGACCTAATAGGAAATCTTGACAAATGTTTGTGTTAGAAAAAGATTTTATTACTTGAGATGATACAAACTTTTTTCTCTCTTGTAACAGTGTTTCAGAAACTGAAATATAATGTTATAGCTCCAGAATATTTTGAAATGTAATTCAAAATTTGATGTTACAATTAAATCTTGAAATTATTTCTTAAATAGTTAATTATTATTTGTAGTGATTTTAGTGCAGTAGCTTCACCCCTTGGTGGGTCCTAGGAACTGAACTAGTCTACACATATGTAATTTTGTGTTTACGTGATCAAAGGCAGCTTCCAGTTGGATCATATTGAAACATGGTGTCTTATTTTCTAGATCAAACTATGTCTATTCTGTAATGAGAATATTTATTTTGGCTTCAAATAAGAATTAAATCAAATAGGAGTTTTTTGAAGTTACCTTCAAATTGACATTCTTGTGTTTTGATCATCTATTCAACAATAAATTGAGAGTACAAATACATGCATTGGAAAACAGCAGGCATCCTTCATGAGCAACTTTTCAGCAGATTAGATTAAAGTAAAAGCATCCTTTTCCTAACATTTTCATTGCCAAAGTGGCTTAGAATTCTGATAGCAGAGCAATCTAAGGAGAAAAAAATGATTTAGAGGATGTTCTAGAGTATTTATCTGTGACTAAAATAATAAAATAAAATAGAGCCTGTTCCCTGAGTTTGGGAAAAAGCAGAACATCATGTTCCTGTCTGTTCAAAGAAAGTCCGTTTTTTACCTACCCTGTCCCATATTTGGGAACAGATATGGACTTTTGGAAATAGTCTATAGCTTGTCCTAACTTCTGAATTGTCCTCAGCTATTCATGTAGACAGTTACTTAGCCTGATCAAAACTGCAACAGGGATCACTATAACTATATTAGTACAGATAACTATGTTTGCATCTTTATCAACATTTACCTTCTCTGGCACAGTTTGATTTATAACTATTAATGTAAATATTGAGAATTGTTTGAGAAATGGCATATCTTTGGCTTTTCTTAAGCATTAACTGATTTTGCAAATTCTGACTTGCTAAATATTTAATCCTCCGCAATTCCACACTCAAGGGCGAAGATGTCTTCACAAATGCAAAGATGAAGTTCGGTCCCTATGTCATTGATGAGCTCCAGAAATTGCATTTCTATTTAACTGTTCAGGACAGTATGCAGGATTGTGTTTGGGTAAATGACTGCCCAAGGCAGAGAGGTAAACAGAGAAGATGGGAAGGATGATGCTTAATTGTAATTACAAGGAACTTGTACATCAGATTCACTGCAGGCAACTCTTGAGTTGAAGAAATTAATGGATATTATGTAATACTCTCAAAATCTCTACAAAGAGCCTTTTGTAGGGAAAGTGGTGAACCACATGCTGCAGAGATTGGTCATCCATGAGGACATCAGGATGTCATTCATTTGTCATCAGGACAAAGCCATTGCTGAACATTCTGAGATCACCACAAATACATTTCAAATTATATTCAAACTGTACCCAAACTCAACAGTTGGCCGTGTTCTCTATAATAAGATGAACTAAACCCCTATATTTTGGTTTGTTTCAAAACCTGAATCCAAATGTTATTATTCTGGCTTTCACTTGATATCCATATAAACAACTTTGATATCATTGCAGATCAGGAGATTCCCATAAGTGGTGGTCAGTTGCTCTTTCTTTCCTAAGATTAATGTTTTCTATTGCTCTTTGGAAACACTGTGGGGGCTCAGATGACCCTCAGGATCTCACAAAACACCCAAATTTGATCTAGACTGGCACATTACCTGAATGACATTGTGCATATCTGCAAGACTAACACAAATCAATGGCTGAAAAGAAATATTGTACCAATGTCTGCTTCTGAAAGGATAAATAGACACGTATTTTAAAATCTAAGGTATTATGATACACTATGAAGCGTAGGAAATGGGCATCTAGTTGTGTTTTTTGTTTTTGTTTTTTAAAACTCTTTTAAAGATCAATATTATTTTAATAAATGCAACCACTGTCATTGCTAATTCTTTACATGCTATGTTAAACAAAATAAATTTAAATTGTGGGGTGCAGGCATCAGGGAATCCCCATGTCTTCAATACTCAGGATTATTCACTTACCTTAATGAATTCTCCTCTAAATTTCATCTTCAAGAATTGTTTATACTAAAACAGAGTGGGCAGAAGAAGTTATCAAAGAAGATTTTATCTTTTCTATCACTTTAAATTCATTCACATTGAGTAAGATGACTGGTAAGAGAGAATCTGATTCAGAGTTAACCTGAGAGCTCTATGCAGTCAGTATTTCTGACATTTTCCCATTTAATATCCAAATACTGATTTGTCCAAGAATGTGACTGCCATCTTAACTATCTGTTGCTTCCCTCTGGCAGTATTGTTAATGTGTTTTGGGTCACCATCTGGTGAAAGACACTGGCTTCTGTGGCATTTACAAAGACATACCCTAAACTTTTAATTGCTTGAGAGTGTGCTCCTACCTTGCATTTGCTATATGCTACAGACTCTGCCCTTGATACTTTTGTAGTGAACTGTATCATATACTAATTTTTATGCTAAATAAAAACAAGAAAAATCAATGGGGTGAGGATACAGGCCCTATAATAAAGAAATGAAAATATAATTAAATAAATAAGAGTGAGAGAAAAAGTCTTGTGAGGTAAGCCTGAACTCTTTTAGATAATTTGGTGGAATATCTACATCTGGTCACAACAGCAATGGGAAGGTAGAAAGACGTTAAATGCACATTGCTGGAGCCAATACTATATTCCCATTGTTTCAGATTACTTCTGTTAAAAAAAAGAACATATTGAGGATATCTCTGGAAAGGTAACAAGTTTTCATATGATTCACCAAGCTGCTTTCTGGTTGCTGAATGAGGGATCCTTTTTTTGTCTGAAGAGTAGTGAATTTCAGTTATCTCTGCACTACCAGTATTAGATTTGTTACCAGTACAATCGTGGGATAACTTGCAGCATCATTGTCTGTTTTCAGGAAACTCTACTTCATTGAGTCAGTGAAAATGAGGAACAGAGGCTTCACAGGTAGGCACAAGAACAGCAGGACAGTTCTCTCTACTGTGGACTTAGGGCCAAGGATCTGAAAACTGAGAAAATAACTAACAATTCTGAACAAGTGCTGGTGCCTCTCCTTAGCTATAAATTTTTTAGTTCTAAAGTTAAAGAGTTGTGTTTGTTCTCTTGCAGGGCTCATGAATCTTGGTTTCTTGATTAACCAGTGACAGAGCTTCAACATGAAGGGAAAAGGGTATTCCCATTTTCTTTTCTCTCTCTTATTTCCTTCTTTCCTACCTTATGCTTATGTGGTGATCAGGGAGTACTCCTGGGGAGAAAAAAAAAAGTGATTTTAGTTTGAAATCCTTTAGATTAAGGATACTGAACTCTAATCTCCCAAGTGATTTCTTTAACCAAGAGTCTGTCATACAAAATATGAGCAATGCCTCCCCTCATCACCTTTCTCTGACAGCTCTGTTTTCAAGGCAAAGCAATTGAAACAGAGTTTTATAAGTGTCTCAGTAACTGTCAGGCACTGTCACAATACAAGTTTCAGAACTTCAGTCCTAAGTTTCCTTCAGTTTCCTAAGATGACTACGTTGGTCTTCCTAGGAAACTTATGAATTCCATCCAGAGATAGTTGAGGGCTGTGCATCCTCAAGAGGAGACAAGAACAATTCTAAGCATAAGCAAAAATGGAATCGCAGGCAATTAAGAAAATTATAGGTCAAACATAGGCTAGAAAATTTAGCCGTTTTCTGAGCATGGGTGTTTTCAATGGCAATTAATCTGTGAGAGATGTAAACTTGACCTACCTTTTTTAAAGGAGTCTGTATTCTTTTAAACATATGTGCTTTATCCTAGTTTATACTATCGTACTGGAATTACTTCCATCATCTGCCATTCCTTATATTTTTTTTTTCTGAAATATTGACTTTCTTTTTATGTATTGGAAACATATGCTGCTTTTCCCTTTATTGCAGATATCAATTTTATCCCTTTTTCTGAATCGCTGTAGATATAAATTTGGTATAATTAATGTAGCAGTCTTTGACTCTATCTTTCCAAACTCCATAGGCTGAATTTTTACTGGCTTGTACATGAAGACATTAATATCTGGGCAAGTGTTATCATTAGTACATTACCTCTTGATACATTATCTTGGTAAGTGGAAGGATTAGAGAATTATGGTATAGATGGCTTGCCTTGTTAATTAGGCCTAACTTGTCACTATTCTGATTTGTCAAAAAATGAAATAACAAAATGACTGATAGTATGGCTATAAACCATAAAATGTGAGAACATAGCTCTAACAGCTGTTTGGGGACAATTTTGCTCATCATAAAATATATGAGAGAGTAGGGTTTGTTTCTCTCCCCAGTTGTTAATGTAATTTGGGAAATTTGACTCAAGAAGATGTATAAAATAGAGATACTAAGATCACAAAGTAGTTAAACCTGATGTTCAGAACGGTGTTAAAGAATCAAGTGGGAAATGTTTCATAAAACTTAAGCCAATCAAAATAAGCAGGAGGATGGTCTACATAAGTCATTCAGATTCCCTCCCACTGTACTAAAGAATTACCTTTTAATGTTGATATTACTTTCTGACTGTAAGTGTCTTTCTGTTTCTTGGATTTTTTTTTCCTATTTTCTACTGAGGCATTTTAGAAGTCAGTGTTAGACTGAATGTCCAACTTCAGATAAGTCAATTTAGGTGAGGCAAATCTCAGTCTGGTTGTCTGAGTGGTAAGAAAAGCTGAACAGTATGTGACTAGAGGTCATTTCCACGATGTCCTGTTACAATTTTGTGGTTGAGAGTCAGAAAATATTATTACATTGACTGATCTACCTGACACAGCTGTTGTGAAAATGATTACTCTTTGTATATATAGAAATAAATCCAAAAGATAAAATTCTACTTCCTCTAGTCCAAATAAACTGTATATAACATTTCTCGTCAGTTTATGTTATATATACGGAGATCCTTCAAAGGTTTAGGTAGAGGAAATTTGTTCTGCTATCTGGTTTCAATAGTAACAAAATGAAGCAGAATGAAGACAGAAGTAAACCTTCAACTTCCCTCATATTTTCTTATCCAAATAAGACCCATGTTTATTGCCTACAAATAAAATCTTCCAGTAATTGAAGGATAATTATCTATTTTTCTGCATTTTATTTGCTTTATTTGTTGAGTGCAGAATTTTACAAGGTTTGAGGATTACAAAATGCGCTTACTATCTCATCTTTTTAACCATTGGAATGGGCAAAACTGTGAATGTGAATTCAAGCTTATCACAAACTTAAACTGTTTTACTGATTCCAGGTTGTACCTTGGTAGAGAAAAATACACATATCAAATTATCTGATTGATTTTCATACAACCATAGAATCATTTAGGTTGGAGAAGACCTCCAAGATCACCGAGTCCAACCTTTAACTGACCTTGTTAAACAACCATAGCAGTAAGTGCCACAGTCAGTCATTTCTTGAACACCTCCATGGATGGTGAATCCACCACCTCCCTGTGTAGTCCATTCCAGTGCTTGACAACCCTTTCTGTGAAGAAATTCTTCCTGATATCCAAACTGGACTTCCTGTGGTGCAGCTTTAGGCTATGTCCACTTGTCCTGTTGCTAGTTCCTTAGGAGAAGAGTATAACCACCACCTGTCTACAACCTCCTTTCTAGTAGTTGTAGAGTGATAAAGTCTCCTCTGAGTGTCCTGTTCTCCAGAGCTAAACAATCCCAGCTCCCTCAGCCACTCCCCATATGACTCACTCTCTAGACTTTCACCAGCTTTGTGAAAGCTTCTCTGAACTCACTCCAGCACCTCAAGGTCTTTCTTGTTGTGAGGGGCCCAAAACTGAACACAGCACTCAAGGTGTGGCCTCAATAGTGCCCACTACAGGGGGACAATCATTGCTCTGCTCCTGCTGGCCACACTATTTTTAATATATAGGTCAGAATGCCATTGGCCTTCTTGCCTACCTGGGCACACTGATGGCTCGTGTTTGTAAGCCTCTCATCACATCTATCTCATGTAGTTGTATTTGACACCTCAGGACATCTAAAATGACATTAAGCAGTGATGATCAAGCAATAGAATTGAGTCTCTAGTCTAAATAGTCTGAAGTGCTTTTAAACCTACTAGAGTGTCATGTTTCTGTGATCCAAAGCCTAATTTTTATGCAACACAGTGGCATAATCTTGGCTCATGCATCCAAGAAAATTGCCAAAACTCTGGGAAAGAGTGCTGACAAAACTGCATAGGCTAGAGCCATGGAAGGTCATGAAGGTGAGACTGCAGAAAAAGTAAGAGAGTTGTTCAAGGATTTTGCAGGAGTAAGAAGTGAGGAAAATCTTAAGGGGAAAATAAAAAACAAAAAAGCTTTTAGTCCTTGTAATCAATCATATAATATTAAGCAAGAAATGTTTTACATTTTTAGTTTTACAATAATTTTGTGTGTGATCTCTATCCATGTGTAGAATGTCTACAGTTATTTGATATTCATGTTCATTTTCTCCTCCTGCCTTGTCTCGTTATTTTCTTCTCCAAATACTTAAGTTCCACAGTGAAAGGGCAATATGCTTTTTGATCAAGGTTTTATACTACAGAAAATAATTTTAAAAATTGAACGAAGACAATTTTATCTATTTTATAATTCTGCAAAATAGACTGACATCCTGCCTGTAGAAAGCAGGACACTTGTGGTAGTTATTGTTAAATACATTACAACAAATTTCTGATGTAAAGCGGAAGCAAGCCTGAGTTCTGGAGTCATTCAAAATAGCCTTGCTCTAGTGCATTCTGGGCACCTTATTTCCAAGGGGCAGGCAAGAGTTTTCTCAGGGTATATACTTGGGAACAAAGAGACAGCGGAGTGATGGTAGAATAAAATATATGAAACCATTTTCAGAAGATGAGGAAGAAAAAGGTCTTGATCTCCATTCTACCTAATTACTAATAATAAATAAATAAACTACTCCACTTAATTTTACCACACTTGAACAGAGAAAAGGAATTAAAAGAAGACTTTTTATCTGGAGGGATATGGAGAAAAGGAGACATCAGGAATATAACCTAAAGAGTGTGTTAAATTACCGAAAAAATATTCTATCCTCTCTCAAGACCTATCCTAAATAATTTGAGAACAGAGATGACATTTAAAAGCAGAAGAGAAGGTGGGCAGGAAGATCACAGCAGAAAAGATGAATTTCTTGTGCTACTATATAACACCATCATTTTTCTTAATTATTCTTGACATTTCACCTATTATTCTGTGAGCTCCCTCAGAGCATAGAGGGGAAAAAATGCCAGTTGCTTTTCAGAATAAAATGTGAAGAGGTACTTACTGTCAGCTTTTATGTCTGAAGTCTGCCTTTTGATACACAGAATCATAGCACCACCTATCTGGTAAAACTAGCTGTTACGTTTGCAGATGTGCAACCCATGGCAGAGTATGAAAAATGTGGGCTGTGGAGGGTGTTTATGTGGAAGGAGGCCACTAGACTTAACTTGGTTCTATGTTGGAAGAGGAATACTGAAGATATGCTGAAGCAAAGTAATTTTTTGTTCTTTATGATATATAGATAATTTTGTTCCTTTGGTTTAGACAATATATTGAATTTAAATGTCCTATACAGATGCATACTATTTATTTTCAAGGACAAATTTTGAAAAAAGGTTCTTAGAGGGTTAATTCAGCACTTAAGCATTAATTTTCTCTGCTCCTCTAGGGTGTTGCTGTAAAACAAGGATTAAGAATTGCTCATCAATGTGAAAAGGATGTAGGGGTTATGCTAAGAAACGTAGAAATAGAAAACATGGAAAAATAGAAAGCAAAGCAGAAAACTCAATCAAACCACTGGTGGTATAAAATTTGATATTCTTCATTGGACATTTTCATTTCATTGGGTTCTTAAATTTATTTTCTATATTCACTGAATCATGATGTACTGGTAAGAAATTAATTGCTAGCTCACACGATTACATCAATCAAGATAATCACTAATATTAAAAAGAAAAATAAAACTACCTTAATTAGGATTATACAATTAAAAGTATATGCTTGGGACTCAATAAACAAAAGTCACAACAAATAATTTCACAAAGCAAAACACAGATCTGCTAGAAGGCTGGGATCCATGGCAGAATGGATTTATCCATATATTTTTGTATGTATGCATTTATTTATTTATTTAAGGGAATACTGATTTTTTCACAGAAGTACAGTCTTAAAATGAAAATCCATTCTACTCCTATGAAACTTCTTGGAGATTTGATACATTTTGAAGATAAACATCTCTTCCTTAAATCTTTCCCATTTGTAATAAGATTCATGAATGTAAGATAATGAAACTACATTATCTGAAATCTGTAGAATCTCAGTACCTTCCTCTCTATTACATTTTGTTCCGGGAAAGAAAATCTTCTATGTCAATCCACTGTGAATAGTCAATTCTTTAGTATTTTTTTCGTCTTTCTTCTCATAAAACCTGCTCTTCTTTCCAATAGTAGGATTTCTCTTGAGCTTAAGCATCCTACCAACTAGCACCGAAAGAGAAAAAAATAACAATTGTCACTGCCTGATGGATAGTAATATATTTAGGAAGTTGTACTTGCAAAGTACTAAGCACTAGAGCACTTGCAGTCTGTAACCCACTGTTGTGATTTATTTTTGATGCTGTTTAAATATATTAGATTCTGAGTAATGTACAGGTGTGGTGGGTTGATCTTGGCTGGATGCCAGGTGACCACCAAGCTACACTACCATTCCCCTTTCCTGTTGGACAGGGGAGACAAAATAACATGGAAAACAACTCATAGATTGAGATAAGGTGGTTTATTAAAGCAAAAGAGAAAATTTTTGAATTCATAAGAAAAGAGGGAAAGAAGTTTTATTCTCTACTTCCCATCAGCAAGAGATGTCCAGACACTTCCCAGGAGCTTCAGCACACATAGTGGTTGCTTTGGACAGCAAGTGCTGTAAAAAATGGATATAGCCCATTCCTCCTTCTTCCTTTAGCTTTATGTCTGAGCTGATGTCATGTGGTATGGGTTATCCCTTTGCTTAATTTGGGTCAACTGGCCTAGCTGGGTCCCCTCCCAGGATCTTGCCCACTCCCAGCTCTTGATGTGGGGTGAATGTTGAGAGGCAGCACTGATGCTGTGCCAGGACTGCTCAGCAGTAGCCAAAACACTGGTGTGTTATCAACACATTTCCAGCTACCAATGCAAAGCACAACACTGTGATGGCTGCTGTGGGAAAATGAACTCCATCTCAGCCAGACCCAGTACAGTCTCCACCCCTTATTCCATGCTGTTTGCATCGTGTTTAGATGCCACATAATTTATATATCTTCTAATTGTTCCATTGTATTTATTTATCATCACTGAAATCTCTTCTTACTAACACATACAACTTAAAATACGTCCTTAAACCACGTCCTTAAACCATCTTGATGCCCAACACAGAGATTTGTATATTTTCCTTTACTACTATCCCCTGTCCTTTCACAAATAGATATTATTTTCTCATTTCATGGACTTCCTCCACCCCTCCAGATCCTTGACTTGGGCTTAAAATTCATTTTTCACCAGTTCTTGTCATTCCTGCTACTTTACTTCTTGTAACATACACCACAGATTGTTTTTCCCCTAAGGTTAAATCTCCTTGAGGCACACACCGGTTGTCCCTGTCCTTCTGTATTACCCACAAAGTACACCCTGGTCCTTGGGCATCAATCCCACTAATGGGTTTTACTTTTCTCATGGGAGGAGAAATCCACACAGACTTTGCCAGCCACTTCCTTATGTGTAGTACCTTATCTCCTCTCACAGTGTGTAGGGGCTTAGTTTGGGCAGGACCAGGGCTGTTAGCAGATCCCCAAGGGTTCACCAGCCAAGTGGCTTCTGCTAAATTCACACCCCAATGCTTCCATGTCCTATTACCTAACATTTTTAACATAGTCTTCAGCAGTCTATTATACCTCTCAATCTTTCCAGAGGCTTGTGAGTGATGAGGAGTGTAATATATCCACTCAATCCCATGTTTCTTTGTCCAAGAGTTTATAAGATAATTTCAAAAATGAGTCCTACTGTCAGATTCATTTCTCCCTGGTGTACCCTGCTGCCACAAAATGTGTCTCTCAAGGCCTGAGATGGCGTTTCAAGCAGTGGCATGGTATACAGGGTATGTTGCCAGCCAGCCAGTTGTTGCCTCTGCCATGGTGAGAATGTAGCTGTCACCTTGGCATGTTTGTGGCAGTGGTCTGGTGTAGTCAATTTGCTAGGCCTCACCCTATACGAAACCCAGCCAACCTCTATTCCATGGAGATTTCACTCATGTGGCTCCTTGATGGCAGCACATATTTCACATTGGTGGATAAACTGTGTGATAGCCTCTGTGGTCTGTCCTTTAATCACAAGCCCATCTGTATGTTACGTCCCTTCCTAGGTGTCCTGATCTTTCATGGGCCCATTGGCCCATGTGTGCAAAAGCTCACTCTTTTGCTCCCAGTCTAATTCTACCTGAGCTATTCTAATCTAGGCATCCTTATCTCATCTGAGTCACCTCTCTGGCAATGCTCTAAAATCTCAACTTTCTGGTCAGTCCATAATCTCTTCCAGAATTCCTGGTAAATTAGATTTTCCCATTTGGACTCCTTGCATAATCAGTGCTATCCACTGATTCCATGTAGCACTGGTCACATGATGAGTTGAGGGGATGTTTCCTCTGAACACCCAATGTAGCATGGGCAACCACAATGCCAAGAGGAGACATGCTTCTGTCCCAGCATCTTCTGAGGCGGATCAAACCCCTCATAGTCTGTTTGAGCTGGAGAGTAGTGAGCTTCTGATCCTTGATTGCCCCAGCTCCAAAACCCTAATGGTTGACCCTGGGTTTCTCTTGGTGTTCTTTGCCAGAGGTTTTATGTGAGAACCTGCTCCCCAGCTTCAATGTAGAGCATATTTTGAAGGGCTGATCCTGTCCAAATGGATTGTTAACCATCTCCATAGGCACATGATGGTGTCCATCCTGCCGTTTTATTCCCAAGAACTGGATCTCCTTTGCAGGTCCCTTTACCTTACCTTGTTTTATGGCAAAACCAGCTTTCAGAGTAATTTGGGTTATTTTCTTCCTTTCTCAATAACTTCTGTTGTATTTCCCTAGACAATGATATCATCAATATATTGCAAGTGTTTTGCAACTTCACTCAGTGCAGTCTGGATCAGTCGTTGGCAGATGGTGGAGTTGTGTTTTCACCCCTGGGGCAGTTGACTCCAGGTGTACTAGACACCACTCCAAGTAAAAGCAAACTGTGCACTTTGCTAGCAGAGGGATTGAGAAAAATGCATTAGTGATACCAGTTGTGGCATACCATTTGGCTGCCTTTGACTCCAGATCATATTGAAGTTTCAACATGTCTGGTATGGAATAAGGATTTAATTCATACTTTGCATCCATGGTTGTACATTGCAAGTTATCTTGTAAAAATCACCTATTCTTAAAAAAGCTCTAATACCTGAGAAAGAAGGAACTTTATACTGCTGTAGATAGATAGATAGATGGATAGATAGATAGATAGATAGATAGATAGATAGATTCTGTGTAATGATAAAAATAAGGTAATTATGACGGCTTGTCCTTCAACAGAAAATAATCTGACATAAATATTTAACAGAAGCATGACACAGAAAATTCACACTCTCCATTTATGATGTTTTTTATATGTTATTAATTTTTAAATTATTGGATGTCTACATTTTTTCATAGCAAAGTCTTATAACTTGAGGGGCGCATTGCCTCAGGCAAAGCACTGCTGTTTGATTTACCTTCTGCACTCGTCTTGCTTTAACAATATGAACTTTTTTTCAGAGAAGTGCAAAGCTCTGTTTGACCCCACAGGGAAAAAGTTTTCTTTTTTAAGAAATGTGTACAAAGTACGTAATAAGTTATGTCACTCAGTTTTACTGTATATTATTTTTGCAGTGACTACACTTAACTTTCTAAATCCCCAGATCCCAACATTTTAATAAAAACAAGACATTTTTAACAAAATGTCAGCAGCGAAGTGATCAAAGTGCTGTGGGAGCAGTTAGGCAACAGTTTGAGCTTTGAATTTCCTATTCGCTTTCCAAAACATTCACTTAAAAAGCGTTTATTGAAGCTGAACTGCCTTTATCAGCCTGATCAGAGCTCCATAAAGAGCATGCATGATTCAACTGCCTTTCCAAGCTTTAAAAATATAACTTTGATATATACCTCACAAGTACAGCACAATAGTTTTCATGCTCACGTTTGTTAAGATTTAGTGCAGCGATTAAAGAACAGAAGGGCTCTTTGGTGGCAATTCTCAGACATACCAAATATCCCAAAGCACAACCTTCTACAAATCAGAGATTAAGGCAGTGACAAAAATTTCCTCTTGATTGCAGTTTTTTCCCCTTAAACTTGTATCAAGAGTGACTATCTTTTCGATCAAATCTCTGAGGTAGGTGATTTTTTTTATTCTTTTGCTCTGTGAGAAAAATATCAACAGAGATAAAAAGTGACATTTTATGTGCCTTGTCCAGAAGTCAGTCGATTTATTTAAAAACTTTGTGTGTGCCTGACCTATACATGAAGTTTGTGACATGTCTCTTGTCAAGTATTGATCATTTAAGACTTTACTGTTTGCTTACTTCAGTGTAGCTAATAATCTCTTTTTATTTAGCTTTGTGGCTTTGAATTCTTATCATGACCCAGCTGATTTCCCTGGGACATTCTTGCCTCAGCTGGGTAAATGCACTATGGAAATTAAGCCTACTAAAGCACCTTCCCTGGGCAAACAGACCTTGTTTTCCATCAGTTCACACTGCAAGTGGTTTGCATTCAGATAGATACATTTGGAAGCAGCAGATGCCATCAATCTTTATGACTTTCTGATACACACCATTTCACCTCTACCTCCTGTAAGAGATGGCTGAGCAATCATGCTATATTCTCCTTGAATGACGTAGAACTTTGTCATTCAGCTCACCTCAGCATTTTTACAAAATTGCTAGGACTACACAAAAGATAGGACTTTCATCAAATCTCTTCTTGGTGTCTTTCAGATGGAATTCCAATCTCCAGACCTTCTCTCTCAATACTTTAGTTATCCTGTCATTCTTTCCGTTGCTTCTCAATTCAGGATGCAATTACATCTTATTTTCTTAATGTACCCAGACTATTTTTATACGACTCAAAATGCTAACAGGGACATTATTCCTAGGTTCACTGGTAAATCTTGAATGGAAGTGTGAAGAGCCAGTAATAGGAAGAAAAAAACCTCATATCTTTAGGAAATTTGTATGTATCTCACCAGAGAAGCAGGATGATCTTCAGTAGAGTATTTTAATTCTGTCTTGTTCAGAACTGTAGATATTGCCACTGCAAAGAATTATGTGATGGAGTTTCTGACACCCAAGCTGACACCCAAGTAGTTCGCAATGCAATAGTTCATTTTCTGTAAATTTCAAATGTTAGGAACTGAACAATATTTCAGACTTATATTCAGCATTAATTAGGCACAGGTGTCTGCAACAGCTCTTTCAACTAAATCTTAAAATTTACAGGTGGCTTTAAGTATCTGTTTGAACAGGGGTGAGGAAAAATGTAACAGATTTTGACTTTAAATTTATCAATCATAATGGCAACAGCCAGCAGAATCAGCCAGAAATACAATCTCATTTTTCAGACTAATTAAAAAAAAACCAACAACCCAAACCCTCCCCCCAAATTCTGTAATTTACAACGAGAGCAGAGTGAAAATTACAAACTCAGTATAAAATCTGTGATTCTAAAAATTACTATTTAACTTTCCTCTAAATCTCTGCCTGCCTATATTACAGACACTCACCATCCCTTTACTTTAAAATTCCTAAACTCTTATTTCTTTGTGCATGCCTAAAACTGTGCCAGTTTTATTACAGCTCAGTAGTTCAGAGATTACTTTGTAACTCAGTTCAATTGAAACACAAAGCAAGAAATTCTTCTTCCAAAATATTGTTAGATATGAAAATATTTTTCACCGTTAACTTAGCATAGTGACAGAAATGGACTGCTAACAAATATTTTTCTGATGTTGTTTTTATTAAACGAAGCTGGAAGAAAGTGTTCTCATTTTTGTAAGAATGAGACAGTTAAAAGTGCTGCCCAGCTAGTAGAAAAGGCAAATTCATTTCTTTTCCTCACCTAAAATTATTCAAAATCACATTCCATATGGGAATAGGTTAACCATCTAGCTATATCTGTTTTATCTGACTAGGGAGTGAGTGGTTGGGACATCTTGTGGAGAAAGGAAAAGTCTTGAACTGTTATGCATGTTCCAAATAGTTATTCTGAAATTTAATTATACAGACCATAACAAAAAGTTTGACCATTTCTGAAACAGCCATTATATTTTGTTTCTTCCCTTTTTCACGTGACATGCTAGTCCCTTGCACACAAAATTATGCTTTTCCCTACTTCAGTGAATCTTGCATTCTTTTCTGCACAACTTCAGCAGAAGAGTAAGAAGACACTGAACACATAGTGAGGACTGTACTCTGCTGGTGAGGAAAGTCTTCTTGGGGAAAGCAATTGAATCTGATTCTGTCCATATATACCAATATTTGAACAGGTTGGCAACTGTGTGAAAAGAAGGTCAACCCCCTCAAACCTGGACATGATTTCAAGGAAAGCACAAGGGTAAAGCAACAAATTGAGAAGCTCTCTGCCCTCAAGAAGTGTTTTGGAAGCTCTCAAAGTGCTTAGCAGCTGAACACTGACTTCCTAAAGTCTGGCAAGAAATTAAAGTCTGCAGTTTTGGGGTTGTATATATATACTAGAAAGCTAGGCAGTACTAGCAACTTCTCTCAAGTTCCGCCTGGGTGGTTGATTGAGCATAGCTTCACTCACTTGCAAAATTCTTCCACCCTCAGATGCCACAGTACATATTTGGAATGGCTGCTAGACTGCGCTGCCCAAGAAACTATGCCTGAAGAGAAGTCTAAAGAACTGTCTGAAGTCAAAAACTATGCAAGAAAACATGTTAAAAGTTAAACATCATAGATACCAAGGCACAAGTGTTAGACCTCATGTTGTGACCCTGATAAATTTACTAGTGCGGTTCTGGCAACCCCAAATTCTAGTTGAATGTGAGAGTAATTTGAAAAGCCTTCTAGTAGTTGTGTGTTCCGTGATATCTCTCTATAGAGCATTTTCTGTGATTATCTTCAAGCCCTGCTGAACTCATATTTCAGCTCTTTAACAACAGGAACACTTACAGGCTTTTCTCTTCTACTTGGCTACCCTTTACCATGAAGCTTGAGGAACTCAGCATATCTAAGATTACTGACTTTTTGTCAAATACAGTTGAAATTAATTGTCTTCAGAAGCATTCGAGGATAACAAACAAACTGACATACACACAAACATAATGTAATCCTAGTTTGACCAGGAAAAAAGGCTAAAATTAAATTTCAAAATATACCAAATTGAGGTGCTTTTCTTAAGGAGTAACTCCATCTTTTTAGATCTTTATATCAAACTGCATGCTGACTGACTCTGTCTGACATCTGGTGATTGCTTTCTTGATGCCTGATGCTTAACTTCTAGCTCCTGCTGCCTTTCACTTGAGTTGAAGTTTGATCTCCTGGCACCTGAAAATCCTGACTCCTAGAATGTTGATAAAGAACATTCTTTTTAGAGGTAGGAAAGAGTGAGAGTGAAGAGGTTTGGAATTCTTTTAACTAGAAATAACACCAGGAAATGGAAATTTAATGGTTTCCCCAGCAAATGAATTAAAATTTCTCCTGGTGATTTGAAAAATAGATTCTAAAGTATTACTTATCCATTATTTCAACATCACAGACTAAAAGTCCAAGGTAATCTCACTATGTTTCTAATAGAAGAAAAAACCAAGTAATGTAAAAATTAAAAGGGGGGAGGACTGTAAATGAAAAGCAGAACTTAAGGCTTTATTCACATAATCAACACATTAGCGATAATAATGGTGCAATAGAAAAAAGATCCCAATCATATAAGGTAGATTCTAGATATTTTTGGAGTGATTTGACATAACAAAAAAAAATTCAGAATGACAAATAATACCTGGAGGAAAGAAAGACCTCATTTACCTGATGATTTTCCCTCATAAAGCTTATTTTTTTAACTGTAAAATTACATAAACACAGAATTATGCTCCTAACCCTGCCAAGGCATTCTTCTGCCTTATGGAGTGTTGTGCTACATAAACCTAAAGCCAGTTGAGACTGAGAAATTATTCTTTGTTTGGCTCTGTTCCCTGAGACAGCTGTTAGAGTTGGCATTCTCAAACATGCCTGACAGACACACTCTGAAAATGTATAGCAATCTCCAAATTTATGCAGATGTCCAGATGCTAGAATGCTGATTGAGATGTGGATGATGAAGGTTTAGTTTCATGATCCTTCCTGAAAGTAGGAAGTTTAATTCCTAATTTCCCACTTCCATTCAAAAGACATTAACCTTGAGGATATACACTTCTGCCACAAAAGATCACTGACTAGCTCTGTTACTGAAATCATATTTCAATTCAGAAGATTCATTTGGTCAGAAAATGCACACAAAACAATGTACTTCATTAATCTGGTAGATTATCATGATGGGAGTATTACTAGAGATGTGTCTTTTGTGTAATATAATAGTATTTAAAGTGGGTGATAGAGTTCAGATCACCTTCACATGCCTTATTCATAATAATGCTCTTCCTTTCTGCTTTAATGGTTTGTTTGCAAACAAGAGCACATCTTCATCAAGTAGCTGGATAACATGGTGCAATTTGAAATATGGATTTGTGTCCCTCCCAGCAAAAGGTCTTTGACTGCATAAATTAAAAAAAAAAAAAAGAAAATAAAAGAGTGGAAAATGGTACCAAGACATATTTGAAGCTAAAACCATGAAACAGGTTTCAAGATTCACCCTGTGTTTAACATTTCCAATTGGCCACTGCAGAGAGTGTGTTGGATGCATCATATGCTGAGATGTCTTTTTCTATGTTTATATTAATAAATTAAACTGTGCCAGGGAATATATATATTCTCTGGAACTTCAGCATCTATTTAATTTGATTTTATATTCTTATAGTGAGCCTTGTCAATTTGTCTTGAGTCAATTAGGACTCTCCCAAATAATTTCTGAGCATGGCTCAGGAGTAATGGCATACTACAGACATTCTTAATTATCATTTTGGGTGTGTTTTCCTGTTTTGGAAGATGAAGGAATTCAGTGATAGGGACAGAAACACAAAAGGACATTTAATGCCTGTCAGCCTCAATGTCAGCTATTGGTTCTGAAAAAATTCAATATATTAGTATAGATGTAGCTTAAAGCTAGTGATACACTCTTAAGGGTACTCAGATTTTTATTTCCACTGCACTACCTGCCAGGGCCTAAATGAATAATTGCTTGTGATCTTCTTTGGAACTGGTCCTAGAAACTTGCCCAAATTAACCCAAGATGTCCAATTGTAGATAAAAGAAGAGAAGACAAGGAAAGCTGTCATCTTTCAAAAGAAGAGATTATATGTCTTTCTGGATTTTAGCAAAAGATGTGCAAGAGTAGAAAGAAAGGCTTTGCTTAGTGGATGGGAAGTGGAAAATTATTTCATACTAAAATAAAAAATCAACAGCATAAAATTGTCTGAGAGGAATAAAAGATTTAGAAGCATTCAGAAGGTGAAGAACAGGTGAATATTCAGAGCATATTTAAGAATTAGTAATCAGACATGGAGTAATGTTATTGAGAATCTGACTATACACAAATGTGATTAATATGGTGATGAAATTTTAGAGGATACCAAGTTAATGTTAGTTTTCCAGAACAGAGTGATGTATTTCACTTTGATACTTTGAAAAAATGGACAAAGGATGGTGAAGAAGCTGTATGGGAAGAGGCTGGAGCTGTCAAGACAACAGATAAATAAATAGACCAGAGTATTGTTTGGGAGAACAAGAACAGGAGAGATATTTTACACTGAAGAGTGAGTGACAAGGCTTTGACAGAGTTAGCTGAATACTGGAAGTCTTGAATTGGAGCTCAAATAAACAAGAGCTAATATTAGTGTGCTTTCCTTGAGACAAGTCTTCCATGCATGGTGGTAGTGTCAGTCAGTTCAGTCAGTCCCTCTGTGTCTGTATGTGTATGTCAATCGTCTAGTCGACAAATGCAGATTTTTTAATTCTGAAAGTATTGGATTTTAAATCTCTTATCTATGTCCACAAAGACTTGTATTTAGAGACATCCTGTAGAGTGCTTATAGCACAGTAGAAATTTTTCTTGAGTTTTTTTTTTTTATATGAAAAAGAAAGAAGTCTAAATGAAATTTTGGCAACCCAATCTACGAAAAAAAAGTTACTCAGTTTAGTTACTAATTTATTTCATGTGAATTTCATTTTCATAATTTCATGTTTATTGCAACACTTGAAAAACTTGAATTCTAATGTTTGCTGTTTCCTCATCCTTTTGTTTGTTTGGGTTTTTGTTGTTTTTTTGCTTGTTTTTTTGTTAGTTATAGAATGTTTTCTGTCATGGATTTAAATGGGAAAAAACAAAACCAAAACCTGCACAACACCAGTGTATGATGGAACCATTTGCATGGAGTTACATGTTTCTCTTTAGAATGGTGGTCTTCCCTTCCATGCTTCTCTTGTCTGAACCATTTCTTGCAGGTGGAAGATTTTTTCATTGTTTCTGTGATTCTGCAGGTTTACCAAGAAACTCCATTCATGATTCCGGGTCCCATTCTGTCACCAGCTAAATAAATAGGAAACAGTCAGTTCCCACTTTAAAATGTGTGACTGATGCATAAAGATCCAAAGAGATGACTGAGAGGAAAGGGACCAAGAAAAGATGAGATAAATCTGGCTAAAGGTTAAAGATGTAGTCAGAGCCTCTCACTACACAATTTTTATCCCCTTTCATTTAGGCCACAGACTAAGGTTCAATGAAAGGTGTAAAGAATAAGAGTGAGGTGGCTTTGTTGCTGTTCACATGGAAGCCCATAAACAGCCAGAGATCTATGGAATCAGTCATCTGAGTACTTGTTTGAAAAATTAGGGCATGGGTGGAAAGGTAGTCATTTTAGTTTGAGTGGAGGAGGAAAGCAACATTTCAATACTTTCAGAGTCAATAAATTAGAAGGAAAAAATTATCCAAAAATGCTGGAGAGAAAGATGGTCTAATAGAAAGCTGCAAAGAAAACAATGCCATAGGGTAACTTCAGTAGTATGGTCATAACAGATTGGAATTCCCTATAACGCTTCAGTCAGACGTTATTTGGAATCAAATAGGCAGGCAAATCCCAATTTTTCCTTTTACAGGCTTAAAACCTTATGCATACTGAAAAAAATACTTTCTGGTGTATAGCCAGCTCTTATTTTTCCTCATTCACAAACATAAATTGTTTGACTTAACAAAGAATGTTTTATCTGAGGGATAAAAGGAAAATGTAAGAAAGAGCATAAGCAGGATAGCATACAGCTCCTAACTTCTACATATATCTACATACATATATCTCTTAAAATAAGGCAGTTCCTGAGTCACCTGTTTCTTTCTCTGCTCTCAAGCAACATGTACCTCACAGCTGGGATTGCTCAGTCTTGCTGGGTACTAAAGCCTTACTGCTGACCTTATGGTGATGTGACCTGCATTGCTCATTGTGACAATCCCCCACTGCTCCTTGTGTTACCTGCTCATCATTTTTCTCCCCTCCTTGTTCTGTTAGCAACTTTACTAGCTATTCCCAGTGTTTATAAATTCTTAGCAAGAAATCAAAAAGCACTACAAAACAAAGGTCTTGTAAAATACAAGTTCTTCTTAAGTACACTATTTTTTCTCAAGTTAAAGATACCTCTTAAACTCACTATCTTGTAGAAAATATTTTCCTTTTTTTTTTTTTTTTTTAATAAAGGCAGTAGCTTTTGGACCCTGTTACAGAAATCTATTTGCTTAGGTTAGATGTCCACTCTGTTTGCATACATTTAAATGGCAATTATCCTGTACACTGTTACCATCAGAAATGTCTCTTTACATTGGGGTATGAGCAGAAGCAGTTTCCAAACACAAAGAAACAATATATGCAAACAAATAAGCTGAAAGTTGGCTGCTGGAGCATTTAATTTGTTTTTTCTTTCTACCAGATGTCAATAGAGTGCTCTTCCTTTTTGGGCTTCCCTACCACTTGAAAATTTGGAATAAAGAATAGCAGGGCTTTGATTTTGGCTTTATCCCTGAACCATGAAGCTTACATCCCTATACATCCCTGAAATGATATACAAAGAGAATGAGGAACAAGAGGTCTGTTGTTAAGGTAAAAAATGTTTTTTGTTTACCAGATCAAGATTAGACTCTGTGGGTGCTGAATTGAAATATAATTTCTTTTAAGTAGAGCCCTGAGACATCAGTTGTAACCAGCAGTTAATGGCCGTTTGGAACAGCTTGAGGGAAAGCCAAGGGCAGTTAAAGGCTCCAGAAAATTAGTTATTAACTGTGCTAATTAATGGTATTGCAGAGATTATTGCTATTATAAACTGTAATCAATCAGGTTTATCATCGTGTCTAAGAAAAAGTTTGCAAGTAACAAATTCTTCTGGATGCAGCTCCAATTTTAATTAATATGATAATCTGAGCATTCCAAGATGCTTAATTCTATTTTCACTTCCCAGGCAAATATGATCATGCATATTACCCACAATAATAAGTACCTCATGATAAAATGTGGTCAGATGAAATGACAAATACAATGGTGAAGGCATCAGGAGGCTTGTCATAATTTACAGGAAGACCACACAAATATAGAGGACTAACTGTGGCTGGATTCACTGTTGTAGTTTTTCTAGTGATGCAAAGTTGTAAATTTGAGTAATTCATGGCTGTTTTGTTGGTTCAGTTCTGAAAATTTCAGTGCATATGTAGCTCCTACTTACACAGTTCTTTGCTTAGCACTGCATCTCTGCTCTCAAGTGCAGTAATTCTCTCCCAGCCCCTGGTGATGCACTGTCTAGTTTTTACCATGAGGGAGGTTTGTGAACTGTTGCTCTAGCAACTGGGCCTGCTACATGGCTTTTTGGAAGAAAAAAACTTAGTCTGCCATGTGTTTGGGTTGTTTTTTTTTTTTTTAGTTGGTTTGGTTTTGCTCCAAATGAGGACCTTAGCCAAAGCCTATCCCGTTATAAGTGGCTTGCAGTATAAATGGCTCTGTGCAAGAAATATGGACAGTAATACCAATAAAGTATGGACTAAACTGGATGGACAGAGGTACCAATAAAGTTAGTCCAGGTTTACATTATGAAATGTATCCATATTTTCAAGTAGCTTCGATGTCTTTTGCTTTGGGTCCTATACTTCTGTTGGCTTCTGTTGCATGTACAGTACTAATGTGAGTCTCACAGTGTTGCAATGTGGAAGGAAGAGGGATGCAAATGAAAATTGGGACAGTATACCAACCCATTCATGGAAATAGCACCATAGAAGTGAGACGACTGCCTTATTTGGGCACCTTACAAGCACAAGTCAGATGTAGTTGTTTCATGGTATTCTGAAGCCAAACAACAGTGATTCAGGGACTGCTCCTTGGCCTCAAAGCCTAGGGGTACAACCTGTCTTACTGTCACACTTTTGAGAGCCATCTGTCTTTACAAACTTTTCTCAGACTTGTTATTGATCACGTGTTCCTGGACCTCTGCTGGACCTTGAGGCTGAGTCTGTGGTCTAGAGAGGTAATTGTGATTTTTTTTTTTAATTGCAGGTAATAGCTTCTAAAATAATGGTGAATGTTGTTGCTGTTACCTGTACAAGAATGTTGCAGAAGAGAACATGAGAGTGCAAAACCCTTAGGATTTTACTGCAATACAGCAGACAGAGGGACAGAGGAAGTCGTCTCTGTCCAGTCACATTCATAGTGTCATTTGAGAGCAGTTTATAGAGCAATGAGTGCCTTGAGTTCTACCCAAGGATACCTCTTGAGATACCCAGGCAGAGTGTGCACAGATGAGAGATCGAACAATTATGTAAATTAAGTAATATACAGGTACAATCATTGACATTGCTCCCTGTCTCTCTCTTCATTTAGCAATACAGATAAGGTACATTCAGTCTGGCCTTGAACATGTTCCCAGTTCTGCTGATTACATAGTTTACTTCTACCTTAAATTAAAATTACAGATATGGATTAAAGCTGAAATGTTAATGAAGAAAGGAAAACAATGGCATAATTTTTATATTATTATATATATGTAATTATTATATATCAAGATGCTCTTGATGCTTTTTCTAATCGGATTTTAGATCAAATCCATATTAAACAAAACGATCAGCATTGGCACTTAAAATCTCCTACCAGCTGAAATATTATATGAATTACAACATATATGGGATAATTCAAATCAGTATTAATCTTGGTAAATAAAAATGTCATGCCAACCCTAAGTGAGCAATGATCACTAAGCCCCAAATGTGTGTGTGTGTTTGTAAGCGGGGTTACATAATTTGTTGGCAGACAGTATTTTTACTTCCTTAGCAGGAAAAATATGGATTATGGCAATGGCTCATAAACTGCGAAGAGTTAGCACTACTGGATGAAATGAACACTAAAGAGATGTTAAATGGTTTAGAACAGAACAAAGAAAATGGAAGTAACAAGATTTGTGTTAGTCACCAAGCTCGCCATTTGTGTATCTTATTTTAAAATAGCTATTTATTGCTGTTTTTCTCAATGTGTTTAATTAAACTGATAACTGGTAGATATCTCTTCAATTTCTTCTTTCACAGAAACTTGCTGAAACAGATCTATTATCACTTGCAGTCTCTAAATCACCTTAGTGTCTCCTTTTGTTCCTAGCTTGTTCATAGGTCTACTACATTTCTCAAACATTTCTTAATTCTGATATTGTTAGACATGTTTTCTTGTTTGGTTTTATTGTTGTTCTCATTATTTTTCCTTCCAGACATTTCAAATGCTTGAAGAATAATCAGGAGATTGAAACAAGCAAGACCTGCTAAAGAAATTTGGACTATGAATGATAAACTAAAATTATTATTTACAATGTAGGCTAGAGTTTGGTCTTGATTATTTCTTCTTCTGCAGAATAAAGATTTTAATATGAAGGAAATTGCCCATAGCCCAATCTCATCATCAATTCACTTTTCCCAATAAATTGAAAAGTAAAAGAAATAGCACCAGCTGTTGAAATAAGCCAATGAGCTAGTCCATTGAACACTTTTTTTATAATTAAAAATAATTTATCATAGTTTATAATGCACTTACATTAACTTGTAGGACATATATTTTGTAAATATCTTAGTAAGAATTTGTCTCTTAGTGGGTGAATTGAGCTTAATATTCATATGACAGATAAATTGTCCTTGCACTTAAACTGGAATGAATCCATACTAAGACATTCTACCAATGTTATGCTAGTAACTCTTTAGCTAGAATGAAGGCATTTTTTCCCTACTAATCTAATATCTCTTACTAATAAAAGGTAGAATATGAGATAAATGAGATAAACATGAGATAATGAGATTAAAAAAAATAGATTTTTATGTATATGTAAAGTAAAAAATATTGCAAGGAAACTGCCTACCAGATAAATTGCATGTATCTAGACTTCAATTATAGTAAATAATAAATATTACGTAATTACAATAGTATGTTCAGAATCCATTTGATTCTGGGTTCAAAAGGTTTAAATCTTTAGTCATGAGATGGTTTGCTTTTTTTTTGTTGCTTTTTTTCTAAATAAAGCTTTTCTCTTAAAGGACTTACAGAATCAGAGAATATGCTGAGTTGGAAGGAACTCCCAAGGATCATCAAGTCCAATTCCTGGCCCTGTGCACAACCCTCCCCAGGAGTCACACCATGTGCCTGAGAACATTGTCCAAACACTTCTTGAACTCTGGCAGGCTTGGTGCTGTGACTACTTCCCTGGGGAAGTGTTCAGTCTCCTCTGGGTGAAGAACCTTTTCCTGATATCCAACCTAAACCTCCCCTGACACAGCTTCAGGCCATTCTTGCAGGTCCTGTCACTGGTCACCACAGAGAAGAGATCAGTGCCTGCCCCTCCTCTTCACCTAAGGATGAAGTTGTAACTGCACTGAGGTCTCCCCTCAGTCTCCTCTTTTCCAGGCTGAACAGACAAGTGACCACAGCCACTCCTCATACAGCTTCCCCTCAAGGCCCTTTGCCATCCTAACTAATTTTCATCTATTTTTTTTAAGTTTTAAAAAGTTACCTACACAATTAAGTTAAAATATAATGTGGATTGTGCTCTGAAAATATCCAGAGATTTTTTTTTTCTCTGTATTTCAGTAGTATGTGAAGATTTTTATCCTGAATATTTGCTTTAGAATGAATGGGTTATTTTTACTCTGAATGACTCATCTTTGTCCTCCCCAGGATTTGATATTTGTTAATTATAAGGAATACAGTTTCTGTTTTCCAGCAAATTCCTTTGTTACCCAGTAGTTGGATGTCTTCCAAATTTATGGTTTATGTGATACTAATTCAAGCATTCAATATGTTGAAATAATCTCAGCCTTAGAGTTTTTTCGAGTAATTACCTGCAATGTTCTTATTTGAATCACAGAAACAGGCCTAAACTTTTTAAGATTGGAGGTTTTCTTTACTACATGAAGCATTTGTATATCTTTTTCAAAATATAATTTATACCCGCATTTTCTTTATACTTCTTGTTCTGTATTTTTTTCCCTGTCATAACTAAATAACTAACCAAAACAGAGCCTTTCAATTTAGCATGCTATCATGATCGGGTTAAATGGCAAGAACTTCGAGCCTCATATAAATATGATACTTCTTGCCAACAGAAAAATGTGCAGGACAGAAGAGAAGCTATTGAAGGTGAAAAGTAAGGAAGGGGAAGGAAGGAATGGGATTGAAATCAATAGAGTGAGAGGATGTTGGACTAGTGCCAATTCAGCTGAAGTCATGGGAAAAACACTCATTGATTTCCTGGGCAATTGGATCAGACCCATTGTCTGATGCTACTGCATTTTTTATATTTAGTAAGTGGGAGTTGTGGCCAAATTTTCAAACTTCTAAATTTGATACCTTCTCATTTTCTGAAACTCCTTGGTTTGTCCCAGTGCACAATTCAGACCTTCTGACTAGCTGCCCTCCTAGCATATAGAAAATTTTGGATTTATATATAGTCTCACTGAAGGCTGTTGGGGAGGAAAGCAACTATGCATTTTCCAGTAGTCCTCTCCTGCATGGATCATTGATCACTATTGCCTTGCAGGTGTTTGCTTGGTGTTCCAGCTTGTACTGAGGAAAGAGCTACAGTTCTTACCCTGATTTTCCCAAGTCAGAATATCTGGGACTGAGGGTACCAGGGGTCACTTAGAATATAGAAATGCTTTCTTGGTGTACTTCAAGTCTGTAGTATATAGGGTGAAGATGGGGTATCTCGTTCAGTTAAGATGCAGCATAATAATATTTCTAACTCAAAGTTTCGAATTCTACACTTTTTTTTTTTTTTTCAATTGGCTAGTATTTGCCATTATTTACAATTTTTACTTTCAGGTCTCAAACCTTGCCCTGGATGAAATGCCTCTGTTTAAACTTCACTCTCCCATTTCTCCCCACATCTGCAGTACTGCATCTCTCCTTTGAACCAACAGAAGGCTGAATTTGATGCCTTTCAGATTAGATAGAGAGCAGCCATTATATTCTTCTGTCCATACATAAGGATGTTTTTTTTGTTTTTTTTTTAACTCAAATTTATAATGATTTTTTTCCTTTAAATATTTTTTTAAAAGTTTATCAACATGTATTGGTTAAGTGGAATGTTAATAAGCCTATTATGACTTAGTTACTGCTTGGTTCCATTGATTTCAGCAGGACTTCTTATCTGAAGAAGGGCTATTGAATTTTGAGCCTCTTTCAGGAAGGTTATCTTCAAAACAGAAGGCAAGACCTACTATAACTTTATTTATGTGGAAAATGTAATGTCTCTAAGAAGCTTTTAATGGGACCTCAGATGCTGTGAACAACAATGTAGAGTATTAACTATGCAATGAAAAGATCTTTCCATGCTGCAGGCTGAATGAATCCTAGATGAAGTCTGTTGTGGATACACTAATTATTAAAATTATTTACCAAGCTTCCTCTGTACTGGAAGTTACTCTATGGATTGTGACAGGAGACACAAATCCACAACTATCATAGTTGCATAAAACTCTAGTCTTTGGTACATTTAAAAATAGAAAGACAATAATTCTGCACATGTATAGGTTCAGGCGATGAATTGAATATGAAAGGAGAGATGTGAACTCATTGAGCTATGAAGATGTGTGTCTGTCTATAAATTTATTATGTGTATCCTTAAGCATACAGTAGTTTGATCGAATGAATAATATACTTGTAAATCAGATAACTGGATTATCTATGTTCCTAATGGAAATTTTAAATCTCATCTAAAGAAATATAGTGTTTCACCCAATCTAGGTCTTATTTCATTCAAGCAGTTTTACTCAGAGAATACAGACTCAGGGGTTCATACATAGAAGTGATTTCATATGTGGTTCCTATTTGTATCTATTTTTCACAGAAAGAAAACTGCTTGTTTTGTATGACTAGTAATTTGGTTTTACTCACACAGCCATTTCTATAAACAGGAGCTGAAATTCTGTCCCAGTTGGGAAGTTTATGAGTATCTCTTGTCAGCAGCTGAATATTTTGAACTCTGACTGATGTTGTGGCGTCTCAGCAGTATACGAGAGCAACTCATTGCCTCATAAAAAAGGGCTTTAACCAGAAAAAAATATATCAACATGTTATCTTGATAGTTAAAACTGTCTCTAGGGCAGTGAAAGATAGAGACTTAAATTGTCTCAGGACACAGGGTAACTTTACTGTGAACACAGTCTGACATTTTGCCTCCTCTATAAGAGAAGCCTGATCTTGGCTGCTACCACCATATTCTGTGTAGAATTTGGTTGTGCTTGGGTGCATGAGGACAATGGCTGCTCATCAAGCAGATAAATATTTTAGTTTCCAAGGACCCCTAGTTACACTGATTACCACAGCCTGAGATAAGCCACAGAACTGTAGGCTTGCAGGCGATTTTTCAGGTGAAAACATGCAACGTGCTACATGATTTAAAGCAGCTCAGGATAGATCTTTAGCATTTATCTGCAGGGAATTTTTTAATGATAATACTAGATTGTTTTTCAAGCTTTATGAAATGTGATTTTTATTAAAAAATCTGGGCATGTGCAGAAATATATTTATGGATATTCAAGACTCTGAAGTGAAATAGCACGTTCTTGTAAAGAAGTCGCTCCAGTGGGATGGAGGTGAGAAGGGATTTTCAGCATTTCAGTGGATATAGAGACTTCCAGTTTACACTTGTATCTCAGTTTATCAGCTTAGATTCCTTACAGGATTTTAAGATGTTGTGTTCTTCATAGTCGATTCACTAATAATAACCTAGCTAACTAAACATATCTCTTTTACCAGAGCTATATTTGATTGCTTATTCATGAATATCTGTAAGTGTAATATGGTTTTCCATGGATGTACTCATTTAGTCAAGCTGGGACTACAACCCATTCATTCTAGCAGTTACAGGAAATGCAAAAATGTTATAAAGTTTAGTTTCTTTGATTAAAAATTCTTTAGGTGTCAAATTTTCAGAATTGTAATTTTCAATTAAAAAGATAATTTTTCTCTTAATTATCTGGAAACAATAGTGTGACATAAGGTCTGTTTTTAGCATCTTCCTATTTTGCAATTGTCTGTATTTTACAGTATGTTTATACAAATATTCTATAAATTATTTGGCTTAGAATTGTTGTTCATTTGGTACAACTCATATAGTTTATCAATAGTTTCCATTTTACTCATACTCAGAAGAGCCTTCAACTAACTGCAAGAAATGCTTCCTTAGAGGTGCGATTCATGTTACAATGTGCAGGTGTGCCACACTTTCTAGAATATCTTGTTGTGTAGGATCTCCCTCAAAGGCCTGGTATTAATCTTTATGATATATGCAGCCAAGCCCAGCTGCATGTGTTCTTTGCATTTTAGTGAATATGAAGAAATGTTTTCCCCCAGGAGGCCAATATTTGAAGTCAATACTCATCCTGTTGGAAATTGTCTTATTCACCTCAGCAAAGACCAATATTTTCTCAGTGGGTTGATAAGATTAAGTTCATCTGGTCTAACTCTAGCCTATGCTGTATCAAATGTACATATTCTTATTTCTAATATTGCTTCTCAGAAATTAATTGCAATATTCTTTGATAACATGACAGTTAGTTATGATGCAATGAAATAATAATAAAATGTAACCTTATTGTACAACACTTTGTATATATTATGGTGCAGTGCAAAGTTAGTATAAAACACGTAAGTTACTATAACTTCATTTTAGTGGATCTGTAGTACTTCAAGTTAAAATTTGTGTCCACACTATTAATTAGACATTATGTCTCACCTTGCACATCCACACATGCAAAGAAACAATCATACATGAAATAACTCAAATTTTTACCAATCCTAAAGACTGAGAGTACCTTCAGTGTACTGAAGCTTAGATAGCTTAGAAAAGTGAAATAGCTTAGAAAAATGAAAAATGCAATAAACAGAGATGCAGAAGTTTGTTAGAACTGATCATGAGTTGTATATGTATATTGTCACTCCATAACTTAGCTAATGATGAATGCTGTCATATACTCAAAAAGTGAAGACTTTTAAAATCTCATTTAAATAAAGGAAGCTTAGGATTTTACTGATTCTTGAAGAATTAAAAAAAAAAAACTGAATGGAAATGCTGCTGTTATCCAAAGAATCCTTATACAGAAATCAGAAACTCTGTAACCTCTCTGTAATCTAGAAATTCCTTTTCTGTATGACCTTGTGTGCTGTGGAAAATCCTATTTTCAGTATGCCTATCGTGATCAGAAGGTACCAGAAATCATTCTTGTCATTCAGATAGATGAAAGTAAGAAGAAACAACATTTGCATGTAACCACAGCTTTTCCAAACCTCTTGTTTCTAATCTACTTTAAATAAACCTTGGGGTTTTTACATTTGCTTTTGCTCTTGTCTTATTAGACAGAAAAATAACAGAGCAGAATAATCCCACTGTAAAATGTAAAATTGTCCTTTAGCAAAAAAATAATAAAAATGCAATGCTATTTGATGGCATCAAATGTTTTAACTATAACTTCTTATCCCATTATGTCTCTCTTTTAATTAAATAGGTTCCCTGTGTGACTAAAATTAATAAATGAGTATTTCACTAGCTTTTTGCACCTACAGCCTTTGTAATCAAAGCTTGTTTAAAAAGACAAACTCTCACTTCCTGAAAAGAACTACAGCTTAATAGTGGAATATGTTTGCTGTTGTATCACACACTGTGCAGCAGTTTCAGTAGGGAAAGAATAGGATTGGGAATGCAGGTAACAAATTAGATTGATGTGTTGTCCTCGACATACTGGCATTTTCATTTCTGAGGCCTACCAAGTCCAAAACAAAACCATTTTTTATACTTGTTCAAAATCTCTAGAGAAATGACTTCAGGTGGTCTCAGCCCAGTTTTTCATGTACAAGAGGACACATCAAAAAGCTGTCTTGGTTGATAGTAATTCATCACTTTCGTCTGTGGAAAGCCATGGGATTACAAGCATGGAAAAAACAAAGTATTGCTAACCACTTTTTTTCCCACCAACTATATGTCTCTGGCCCATTTTGTATGAATATATGAGCAGACATGTCGAGGGAGGCAATGTAGATCATGTCTCCATGATTGTCAGGTATTGTTTTTTAATTCACCTTTCCAACACCTTGTCTCTGACTGAATCTTTGTTTAATATAATTAAACGAAGTCTCAAAGTATGGAAAGCAAAACAATGGGAGCTATAACTTAAAGAACAGATAGTGAAAAATGTAAGTCACTAAAGAACACTGATGAGATGCTAAAAATGTAATCAAGCAGCATGTCACTGTGTATGGTTTAATTCCTTTTATCTCCTAAAATGACCTTGGCAAAATTAGAACACTTGAAAACGTTGCATCTTCAATAAGTTTCTCCCTCAAGTTTAATGAATAAGACAAATGATTATATTCAAGTTAAAAGAATTCTCTGAGGAATACCTATTTTAAGAACAATGTTCAGTTTTCAACGGTCACACCACAAAGTCCAAAATTGCTTTTGAATGGCTGCTTTTATAATTTCTACTCTTTCAGTCCTCCAGAACTCATTCCATATAACTCCAGTGAAGGGTCATCATACTGACAAGAATATGCAAGTTGTGGGACTGTGAATTTCTTGTCTTCCTTTGGGATATACAAGTGACTAGCATAGACAGAAATGAGACAATATAACAATTCATTATATATCTTCTGGAGAAAATAAGCTCAACTGGTAATAATACAAAAAAATGTTTAGAACACAAGTAAGTATTCTATAGCAAGCCCTTGAAAATATTTGTTCTAACAGAGTCTATTAAGTTTAGAAAGAGTGCAATCCTCTTCTGAAGTATTTGACTATGTGTAAAATGAAATAATTAATATCCTATTTACTAAACAGTTTCCAATAACCATGATACAGGCAGACATCCCAAATAATATATTTAAATCACACAATTTGAGGTTGTGCAACAGCTTATCACCAAATATGCAAGTTGCATGTTAGATAGGAAAGAAATGTACAGGTTTAGTGTGCAACAGGCACTGACAGAAAATGTAGATGCTGTTGAAACAGCTATAATTTGGAGGGTCTATACCGTGTGACTGTCATAATTGTTGTTATTAATGTGTCATTTGGATGTACATCAAAAAAACAATATGAATGCCCCTGTTTCTCTGGTGATTGGATATTCTGTGGCAATAAGAAAAAGTTAAAGGATCCATTTATTGCTATAATATGGTAAATTAATATTCTTCTTAGGTTTCCATACACAACATTAATAGAAATAGATGTTAGTGTATTATGTGCAAATTATTCTAGTAGAGACATTTTCAATAGATCCAGTGGTATTACACTGTTATCACTTAAACAGTTTAGATGTGATCATGAACCTGAGAGACCAAGCAATTATGTTTGCAGTTAGCTTTGATTGACAGAACTCTCAAGTCAGTCACAGTTTTTAAACAATTTGACTCTATTTGATTTTCACGAGCTACGTGAAGAGCTTGTACTTTGGAGTAAAACATTAGTATTAGAGGCACACAAAAACTACAAAATCCCGATACTACTGATGTTGCTTTGGAAAACCCATAATAATCAGGTGTAAAACAATCTGTAAATTCACAGGAATATTGGGTGGCTAAATTTTACCTTGTTTTTCTAATTATTTTTAAAATAATAAAGTTAATTATTATTAGTAGTAACCAATATGATCTGTACTGACAGTCACCTCCCACCTTGTCTCTCCCCTCTGACAGTATTCATATTAGTGTTTTCTGTGCTCTGATTTTCTTTGCAGCCCATAGATAACATATAGAACTATAAATGAAGCTGTAGAGAACTGCACTACTCTGAGTAGGAAATAAAGGCCAGGAGAAAGAGGGCAAAGAATGATCTAAATTAAGTTGCCTTTGTTGCTGAAATCTGTGTGGTTGTATAACTCACCCAAAAATCTCTAAGGAAAGAGGTAGAAATTCTGTCACTACATTCATAAAAGAAGGCACCTGAATGCTACCTGGGTTCTTTTGTTCTAGTTTCTAAATACCATTTGTTATTTCTCAAAAACAAAACAAAACAAAACAAACCCCACAAAACCCCAATAAGTTATTCACATGACTATAAAAGCAAAAACTTGTCACAAAAAATAGTTTCTGCATGAAGTCAATACAATGAGGTGACCAGACCTCCTATAACAAATGTACTGTTCTCAGATAAAAAGTATGTTACCATAAATTGATGTCCTAAATTTACTATATGTGATAGTAAATAATGAGTAATATTATTTAAATTAATCGATGTAACTTGTTTTGTTTGATGTCTGTATTTCAGTACGGCTGGACTATAAGCAGGGATTCTCAAGAAGGAAAGAAAAAAACAAGCAAGCCTCATAGCTTCTTTATATCTATCAAAATACATTTGATCTTATGAGGGTAACATGGTCTTCCACAACAAGAAATCATATGCTTTTGTCGTATGAATAGGCATACTAATGGGTATTGCAAATTGAAAATCTCCATAAAAGAATAAGATATGGAGACTAAGAGACTAGGAACAGTGGGAGGGGAGATACGATATTTTTAAGTAAAGAAGCACATTCTAGAATCTGACTTCTACTTAAAATATCTGGTCCCCTTCAACTTGTGTACATCAAAAGTTCTTCACAAATAGGACATCTATACTACAGCTGTACTTCTATATACACTTTTCAAATATCTTTAGCTTAGTTTTTTAGTACAAAAAATAAAATGGAATGCTTTGTTTCTGATCAAGACCTTGTTCAACAGGTTCAAAGTATTGTAGTTTCTTACAGGACTTTTCAGGATTCATTTAGACTCATGCAACATTCTCCAAAGATAGAAAGGAAGAGTCTTTTTGGTTCAACAGGAGTAGTTAAAATTATGGTTCATGACTATCAAAGAGAATTGATATGAATTGTCCAGTTGCAAATTGGTCCATAGAGGAGAAAAGGCTTATGAGTCATTTGAGTAATAAGTCTCTTGAGGCCTGTAGCCACACAGAGGATGCAATGTTCAAGTGACCTGAATCAATATATTTCATTGTGTCTTTTCATTTTGTTCTTATAAAAGATAAAAAACATATTGATAGAAAACCAGACTTCATGTCATATAAAATACAATCTTGATAAAAAAAAAAAAAGAGAGAATGATTGAATGATAATTCTACACCATGCCACACAATATCACAAAAATATCTGACCTCAAGAGCAGTTTATCTCAACAAGCAAGAAATAAGGCAAAAATACCAGGAGCCCTAAGTGAATGAACCAAATGTTCTTAACAAAAGCCAAACATAAAAATGAAGTAAACCTTCAAGTTCTGCCCTTCAGCCAATTTTTTGGAAGAAAACCCAGTGCACCTGAAACTCCCTTCCTACATCTGGGCAACTGGTCCAGAAGAATGCTGTGAGGGACAGTACCAAAATTCTTACTAAAATCCAGATAAAAATACATCTACTGCCCTCTGGGAGCCTGGTCCAGTCCTTTTCAGGATCTTCATTAATGATCTGGGTGATGGGACAGAATGTACCTTCAGGAAGTTTGCTGATGACACAAAACTTGGAGAAGTGGCTGATATGCTAGAAGGTTATGTTGGCATCCAGAGGGATCTCAATGGGTTGGAGAAATGGGCTGACAGGAATCTCATGAAGCTCAACAAGAAATGCAAAGTCCTGCACAGGGGTGGGGGAGGGGGGTGGGGAACAACCTCAGGTGCCATATTTTGTTGGGCAAAGGTCTAGAAACAAGATTTGCAGAAAAGATCTTTTGGGAGGTGGATAACAAGTTGAACAGGAGCCAGCACTGTGCCCTTGCCACAAAGAAGGCTCATGATATCCGATAATAGTTTGCATTAAGCAAAGTATTGCCAGCAGGCTGAGGGAAGTGGTTCTTCCACTCTACTCAGCGCTGATGTACCTGAAGTACTGTACCAGGACAAGAGTGCCATGAACATACTGGAGAGAGTTCAACAATGGGCCACAAAGATGATAAAGGTGCTGAAGGAACTATTTTATGAGGAAACACTGAAAGAGTTGGAGCTATTTAGCCTAGAAGAGAGAAGGCTTAAGGGGATTTGGTATATAAAGACCTGAAGGGAGAGTGCAGATGTGACAGATCCAGACTCTTCTCAGCCGTGCCCAGTGACTAAAGTTCTTTCTGCATTTCAACTTGGTTATAAAATGCCTTTAAGTGCTTAGTTTGCCAACATAAATCCCTCTTAGAATTATTTCAGAGAAGTCTTGAATCTTGCATTCTATATTGTTAAAAGACTTGAGGAAAAAAACGACCTCTTCAGAGCTAAACCAGCAATTTAATATGAGTGAGATTAAAGAGCACATGGTCTGGTCACATCTGCTTCATTCTGAGCAAGTATGTCATTGCAGTCTCTAGAAGCCGAGAACAGTAGAGGACTCACACTGAGAGGCCTGCTAAATTACAGTTGTGCTAATGTCCTTGGTGACAGATATTGCATGGCCCCTGGAAGATAAAGAAATTATCAACATGATTTAGCTGTACAGTTGGAAATATTGTCAATATGTCTAAACATGGTTCACTGTGAAAAGAGTGGTGTTGCTGAAAATACCTCTCAGAATTTAGCCTCACCCTCTGTTTTAAACCTGTGCCTTTTGAAGAAAAAAGCATACAGAGGACGAGGGAGCCTCTCTGCAGTTCTGACATTTTTTGTCTTCCTATAAAGGTGTTGACACATTCAGCATAAGGTATGAATGAAGATCACTTCTGAGCAACTGGTGCATATCCTACAGTCACATCAGCCTAGGAACCTGTGCAGAGATCAAGTCATTAGGGGCTACAGTGAAAAAAAGGGTATGAATTGTCAGCAGCACAACCTCACCGTAATTTTTCATCTCAAAAATATTTTCTAGGAGGTGATCTAGGAGTCAAATAGAGTAAATGACCTAAAAAGGTATGTTTTTCCATAACAGATCTGATCAACAGATCAGGTAAATAAGAAATTTTCTTTCAAATTTCAAAGGGGGATCACTTTCAAAGATTGCATGGCTGTCAAAATACCTGATTTGCCGTTATATTCTTGGGATAACCACAGTTTAACTAACTGACTGTACTTGTTCATTTGAATCTCTGTCTTTTCATTTGGGTGCTATTTTCACACCAGCGTGAAAGAAAATAGAAGAAAAATACAGTGGAAACAAAAATCTGCTTCTAACTCGAAAGACTGTCCATAGTTTCAGTGGATGGTATTTCAAGTGAACACAAATATTGGTGTATATTTTCTAATGTTTGACCCCTTTCTAATTTTTGATGTGTAATTTCCCTTTCAAGTGTATTTCATCACTATCTGAAAGAAGACCTTGATTTCCCTTAAACACATTTCATTTATTATCAAATGCATTTATATTAACAGATAATTCTTGAATGTTTAAAACAAATACTATCTATGAGAGATTTTATACAGACAGTCGTTATTGCAAAGCATTTACTTTTGACTGCCTTTCCTCTTAAATAGGCTATAGATCAAAAGTATGTACCTTAGCGTTTCTTAGGCTGCACATTTCCAAATGTTTGTTGTTAGTGTACTCCTATGTCATCACCTGGCTATCCTTGCTGTTCAGGGACTTGGCAATAGTTTCATAATTTTTGTACAGTGATGAAAAATTCACACTCTTCATTTTTTTGCGTCACTTCTGTGAATTCAACAACCACAAAAGAAATGTTTTTAATCTTTTGCTTCACACTGAGACCTTATAAAAATGTTGCAAGGACACAGTCAATTGCAAAGAGGTGGTCAGTCAGCTAGTGGCACTTAGCATGCAGCTTTTGGTGGTCTGCTGCTCCTAAGATTTTCACTTCACAAATCTTTACTCCTTAAGATAAGTAATTAATTGCTGAAAGAATTCATGATCTCTGTTGTTTTTCTTTTTCCCCCTGTGGTAGCCCATAATAAATAGCTTATTTTTATTTACGTAGTTCCCATGCTGGTCCAATTAATACGTCAGATTTATATCTGGGATGTCATTTCTGATTACACATTCTGCACTAATTGGATTTCAGGGACCTCTACTGGTCAATCACATTTTCCTCGTGTCATCTTCCAAAAAGTCTTAAGTATGTGATTCCCCAGTTGGTCAGGAAAATCTAAATGCTTTCTCTAAACTGCAATTGTAGCGAAAAAGGAATCTAAAAGTTGAAACAAGAGAAAACTTTGATTTACTTTAAGAAATATTGTTGCAGGATATATATTTTTTTTCTTCTTTACCCTTTCTGAAGAAAAAAAAAAGGAAAATAAATAGGCTATCTATTTTATGATACTAGATTCATCTTACCTATGGTCAAAAATGTGACTCAGTTTGTGCTGCAGTGAACATAGCTGGTGTTATAGTAATAGTATAGGGCCAGAGGGTTTGGGGGTATTTTTGGTGGTTGTTTGGTTTGTTTGGGTTTTTTTTGGGTTCTTTTGATTGACACTAGAAAAATTACTAGGCTCACATTGTCTGAGGAACTTGAGTTCCTCGGTGATTAAGAAGCCATTTAAGATATATTTATCATTCTGCAGTTTAACAAATTTACAGAATTAAGCTTTTGCATGACTTCATCCTTTGAAACTTGTACCAGAAAGTCGATGTCTATTAGCATTTGCTTCTGTAAAGCATAAGCCATTATGAATTTGCTCATTGCTAATGCAATATGCTTTACTTCTGGGATATTACTGTTCTGGCTTCTGTGACTATGAACTGTCTGTTTTATGCTCACAGCAAGCCAAATTTTGAAGTCCTTACTCTAGCACAGAGTGTATCACAGCCACTGGGAGATTTACAGAAAGCCAACTTCATGATTTATACAACAGTATTTCTTGCTTCAAAAGATTTAAATTTCAACTCAGATTCAGGTGCATAGGTACTATTGATCTAGTATGTGGATATTGCTTATCTGACACTAGAATTTGATCCTGACTGTCTTCTTCTGAAAACCAGACCATTCTCTGATGTAAAGTCTACAGATTCTTACATTCCAATCTGATTAGATGGGTCTTAGTGAAGCTGCCTGAATTCATCTAAGTAAGCAGATGGTTATCTATACATTATTGCCATGCTAACTCGAGCTTTTCAAATCAGCAAATTTGAGTTTTTTCCAGACAGTCACTATGGTCTAGTCATTCTTCTGTGTTCTGATAAAACACAGAGATGGCTGTCTTCTGGTATATACCTTAAAAGGAAAACTCTGCTGCTTTTTAAATCTAATCCTATTTGGGTCAGATTCATCAACAAATCTATTACAATTTGTTTAAGAAATGTGTGTTTATGCAGATAAATTAATCTAATGGGCTTGAAAACAAAAACTGACAATGTTTTTAGGAGGTTTTACGACAAAGTCTTTTAAGGAGACAAAAATATCACAAAATCTTAGTCTTGTGGTGAAAAGATTGGAAGTTAAGGCTAAGGATAAATGACAAGCTTTCATATTAGAAATTTTCCCTGAGTATTTTCTGCTGGGAGCTTTTACTGTACTCATAAATTAGCTGGGAAAAAAAAGCCAAAAAATCCAACAAAAAAACCCAACAATCCTTAACTGTGGCAATAGTGAGTTAATAAAGTGGGTCAATCCATCTCGCCTCCTTCCCCCCCCCCCCTTCCCTTTCTTTGTTGACCCAAGATTTGGACCATTTATGCAGCAGGACCAACACAGGATCTAAGGACTGGTGATCCTCTTTCTTCACTTTCTCCTTTTTCCACCTTAATTTCTCTCATTTTTGTCTTAACAAAGTGCAGCTGTCATATTCTACCCCTTACTCTGAATTGAGGTTTGTTGTGAAGACCAGGGGCTTGTTGAAGTTTGTTGTAAAAATTAAGGTCCTGTTACCTTGAGGCTGGAGTTGAAGCTGTTTGCTGGAGTTAAAGCGACTGTATAGTAAGAGCATAAGAATTCCCTGACTCGTGGACTGATGTCTTTGATCAGCCTGATGAGAATTTATAATGAACCCTCTACTGAGTGGATCATGGCAAAGTTCCCTTCAAAACCAAACTATTCTATGATTTTATGGTATAGAAAGGAAATTCAGTATTGATAAAGGCAAACTACTACAGGAAGAAGCAACTTGCTTTATGGAACCAAGACAACTGCAGAGGACAGAATAATAGTAGATTTTTTTTTTCCCCATTTACTATGTGTTACCATACAAGCAGAGCAAAACATAACAGCCTATAAAGCAGTTTGAAATCTTACATTGGTGTTTATGACACTTGGTCACTAATTGACAAAATGGAACAAATCAAAGGTAGGTGCTGATTTTACACCGGGGCAATTGTGATCTTGTCAGACAGCTCTTCTTGCTTTCTCTCTCTCTCTTGCTCTCCTCAGAGATACACTCTTTCAGAGGATTAATGGCTGTGTGTTAATCCTTGCTGACTTCTAAATGTACATGTCCAACACAGGATGGGTCATCTCAGGATTGTTACATTTGACAAGGCCACATAATCACCCCAGCTTCTAATTTTCAGAGCTTCTGCCTCAACTGCAGTTTCTTTTCAATAGGCTATTAACATTCCATATCTGCAAGAAAGATTTTCCATGGCTACCACTATGAGCTAAACAAGTTTAGAAGTAATTTAAAAGTATTCTATTAAGTCAAGTGCATTTAAATACCTTCCTTAGTATCTCTTTTCAATACTTCCGTAGACCGAATAATAGGCTAAGTGGGCCGTTTCATATTAAGTTTACCTAAAATTAGCCAGATGACCAACAAAAAAAAAAAGAATCCTGACTTTCTCTCTATGCCAGTACTTCAGAGTAACTTGACCCTTTCAGCATATAAAATATACAGTGTAGTAATAATGTATTTTGGCTCGACTCATGTCCCCATTTAACCGATACTCCTTTCAGTTTGGATCATTAGTTTTATATCTCCTACAGACTGTTTCCAGAATAGTGTAGAAGTTTTGAGCATGCCAGGCCTCACCATATTAAAGTAAAATTAAAAAAGAATGAAAACATGAAAATTTAAATTAGACAAAGCAGTCATGAACTGCCAGCTTTTTACTAGCTGCTGTAGTTATAATGAGCAATGTCATCATTTACTTAACAAATTCCTTAGTTTTTTTGCCTGACTTGCTAGTGATACCAACTCATGTTAATTTGAGGATTCAGATCTTTTTTTCTTTTTTGGTAGATTACTTTCTTCTAATTTCTTCTTTTTTACTGGGGTTTTAAGCACTGTTAAAAACATTAACCATTAAAATTTCAGTATTTAGTTAGTATATTAACATTTTCTAAGTGAATAAAAATAACACAAACTTAGTAACTTTGAAAACAAAGTAATGTATTCTAAGACAAAAAAAGCTGTGACTGGAACTTTTTTAAGCTTTTTTAGGTTTTCACTGAGGTGAAAATAGAAAAATTGTGAAAATACTTTTCAAGAAAATAAAAAATTTCATGACTAGTGAATGAGGATATAATTGTCTTATGTTTAGAACATCTATGGAGGTATTTTCATTCTTGATGAGTAGATTTTAATAATTTTATTGATTTTATTAAAGTTTAGAATTTGGTGTCCTATGAAATGAGTGTTGTGGTGAGTTTACTTTAAATAAAGTTTCTTTTAAAGTCAAAGTTGAGAAAGCATTTCATTTCTATTGCAGTTAGAGTATCTTTTCCTATATATTCCATTAATACAATGAATGATAACACAAAAGTGCATCTTGATTCTGAGAGCTTTCCAGGACTGATTTCCTGAGAATTTCAAGAAAATATTCCATGCTAAAGTTTTAATACACTTATATAATGTAACAATATTTACTGGTTTTGTTTGCTGGAATAAAATTAAATAGAACAATCTGTGGAAAGCTGGGAGATGACCAAGTTCCATGGTAAAGTGGCATGATGTCAATAATTGGTTTCAAGTTCATTTGAAATTCTAAACAAAATTAGTAAAGATAGCATAAAATAGGTAGATTTTCTACATGGCTTTGGGAATTCTACTGGAGACATCTGGAATAATTGTTGAGTAGTTCTTAACTGGCTCTTTTGAAAGCTACCTCTTCTTTTATCCCCACTAAACACAGTGACTGAAGTATTTTCCCTGGGAATAGCGGGTCTGTGAGGGGAAACCTTCCCTGGGAACTTGGATGACACCCACAGAGACCTCCTGGCACTGAGTGCCCTCACATCAACCCAATGTGAGTGTTCTTCTGCTTGATATCCCTGAGCATTTCTTCAGCTTCTAGGTAGAGTGACATGATCTGCTGCTACCCATGAATAAGAAGCTTCTGTGTGTGAAATCTCCTGAGATCAGCTCAGCTGGTTAAGAGCATGATGCTAATAATGCCAAGGTTATGGGTTTGATCCCAGAATGGGCCATTCACTTAAGAGATGATCCTTGTTGGTCCTTTACAACTCAGAATATTCTGTGATTCCATTGTGAGTGCTCACTTTGGGTCCCAGTCCATGTAGTAATGATATCCCCAACAGGCACAGTGTAAATATTATTGGAGCTGATAGTTTTGGCCAGTGGTTTTGGTTGTCAATTAAAATTTGTCTGAGGTTGTTATCTGAATGAAGTTTTTTTCGTGTACCTACATGACACCTTCTCTGAGTATAACTGCTGAAATAGAAAATAATATTTAAATGTTTTAACCCATTACATACTTCTAGGAGTTACTGCATCTTTATAATTTTAATTACTAGTGTTTGAAACTACAGATATTTGCCAAAAGGACCACCTGAATGTGTTGATTCCCAAGAATTATTTCAATTACTATGGCTGCTTTTTTCTTGTCTATATTAATATCAGAGACTGAAAAATACCCTGAGTAGCACTTTTTTTTCTTTAACAAAATTTTTCACTATTCATCCTCACTCTTAATTCTCTCTGTTTTTAGCACTTTAATTCATTTGGGTGATATCAGTGGATGTTAGGATCAAAATATACTTTAAAGTTGTGTTATAAGAGATTTTCCAATCATGAAAGAAATCTGAGCTGGAGCTGAACCTCAGATCCAGATATCAAATTTTACATCCATTTCCAAAATATCTGGTTGTTCCTGCTGTATTACACGCAAGCATTTAACTCTGTGGTCTTGGAAGACCAGACATTATAAGAAGTTATATAGATTAGATGGGATATATTAGAATTTTAAGTAATAAGAAAATGATTCATAAGTAGGAATAGATTTATGGCTCAGACCACCTGCAAATTACATTCTGCCAGACTCTGTGAGCAAAGACATGAAACATACTCTTTGGGAATAAAACTGTTCACATGCAAATGTATATTATTCTAGTCAAGGTGAGTGTCAGAGGTTATCTGCTTGTAATTAACATTTTTCTAGGTTCAAAGAGGGTTTTGTAGTGATGATATATTTTAAGTGAGAGGAAATGAAAAAAAAAAAACCATCTATCTAGGGAAACATATTTTCATTTAGTGTTGAATAAATGGGACATGAAATGCCAGAAGAGATATTGGTCTCAGTGCTCATTCTATATCCTCAGCTTGATTAGAAGTTACCAGGTAACAGAAGATGCTCATACTTAAAAAACTCTAAGGGCTCTGACAGAACAATGGAAATGATTTCCTGAAAAAAGAGGGCTTTTTAGCCTTGAAAATCTGTGATGAGAGCAGAAAGAGAAATACCCAAACCAGGATCGATGGCTAATGTAAGTAGTAAAAAAATCTCTAAATTCATAGATTTTTCTTTTTGCTTATTCATCATAGTACACTAATAAACTGTGAAACCTTTCTATGCTATCCTTAATGAATAAGATGTTAAGAGGAAAAATGGAGTGAAAAGGAAGCTTGTTTCAGGCGTTTCAGTTTAAAACACTACATACTAAAAAATATGCTTGTATGAAGTTGATGAAGAGCCTTTAGATAAGATGTGAAAGAAACAGAATCCTATTTCTCATGCATGTTCATAATACCTTGATATGTAATCTCTCAATGTCTTAATTTTATCTGTACACAGGAAAGCTCAGATGAAATGGAGCACTTAATGATTCTCTCTGAAATGCGCTTGAAAACTCAAAATACAGCCTCTGAGAAAGCCTGTTTCACTGAAAGCCAGAAGATGTCTGTAAGGACTACTGTCAACAGGAATTCTTCAGAGGGTGTCCTTTTTCCCCTCCCTTTTATTAACCACAGTGTGCTTATTAACCAGCTATCTAAGCTGCACCAGCAATCTAAGTATTAAGGAAAAAAGTTAATTATCCAAGTCCTAAAAATAACCAATGGAAGCAGAATCAATGGAAAAAATGAGGAACAGAAATGAAGAGGACAGTCAAAATTGAGAAGAAATTAAATAAAGCAACTAGTAGGAAAAACAAGAATAGTTCAGGGCCAATCAGCTATTCAAGGACAAACCTGCGAGTATACTTTAAAGAACAGCCCTTTAGAAGTGTATTTCACACACCAGCTTTAGCACAATGTAATACTGAATTATAAAGATTTCCATTCAAATGCATCCCTGCATCTACCTGCATACAAAAGAAGGAAAGGAGTACTGTGATCATAAAAATTTATGCCAATGCCAATGTTTACCTGTTGCAGAGAATAACAGAATTATTTTTTAAAGGAGAAGTCATTATTCCTTTAGAAAAGATTTTAAAAAGCATACTAGCTTGTGACAGCCATACAAATTGAAATGATTTTCTTATCACCACGTGCAGATACATCTGCAGTCAGTTATCCACTGATATTAACTCATGTATCTCAACTCTGGTCTGTGGGGACTGAACCTAAAGATGAGAATGCAATTGCATCTTCATGTCAATCTTCATTCTGTTATCAGAGATTGCCAATGAACACCAGGTGTTTTGATGATTTTTGTGTTATAGATGCTTGTCCGCTGGGATTTGACTTCTGCTGGTGACTTGTACTGCACCTTTAGAGCAGCTGCCAGATGGTAACCTTTCAGTCCCTTATCAGCCTTTGCTGCATTCCAGCCCGTGACTTAGAGGTGAAAGACCTCATATAGTCCTATGAACCATTGTAGTCTTCACAGTATACTAATTTTTTTTTTTAATATCTCATTGAATTTTATGCCTTGTTGTAGGCTATGAGAAAGAAAAGATAAAAAAAAGGCATAAAATACAACAAAAATGCAGGCATTGGTGAAAAAATGCTCTTTTAAATTTTTTATCTTTTTTTTTAAATTCCCAGTGATAAACTTTCATTAAAATTTTATTGCAAGAAAATATATTTGTAGGTTTATTCATTCACTGAAGACTAGGGGTAGTGCATTATGTTTTGGATATGTATGAACTTACCTAATCAGCTTGGAAATGACCCCAGATACTGTGGAAATGAAAATGAGTGAGCATGAAACATAAAAACCCTCTTGAACAAAAAAGAAATTTGCTATCTATATATGATGTGCGTTGGTGATACAGATCTGTGGTAGCCTGTTAACCCCCTGATTCTGTGATGTTCCCCCTCTGTTCCCTGCCCCAGCCCTGGCCACTCCCTCGGTTTCTCCCTATTTGCTCCTGTGCCCCAACCCTGCCCAGGGACCGCCCTGGAGCCCCTGACAAAACCACCCCACACCCAGATCGCGGTGTCTCTGCCACTGAGGGCGCCGGGACAAGATGTGATTAAAGCCATCTTACCACCCTCATGGGAGACCCTTCTCTACCTCTTTAATCACCAGTGCGTTGTAACGCTGCTGGCTGCCCGAGCCAGATCGCGGGGCTGTCCCAAATGGACTCCGGGATGCGACCAGTCACAGGGCTCTAGGAAATCCCTGCTGTGCTCACAGGGAGCTGCAGCCTGCTAGGCAGAGTCTAGTGGTTACAACACAGACCTAGAGAAATGAATATATAAAGAATAGAAAATGTAAAAAAAAAAAAAATTAAAAAAATGTTGGAAGACCTCTTAAGGACTTATGTCCAGCTGAAGTCAACAAGGTATTTATCCATCTTGTCTCTTTGAAGCGTTTAATGGTTTAAGGACTGAAGTTTACAAAGAAGATGATAAAATATATGAACCTCTAAGAGTTCATCCAGCAAAGATTATGAAAAAAACAGGTTGGGGTTTTTTATATCAGTAGTTCTCAAAAGAGAAAAAAAATCATTGTCTTAAAAAGAAAAGTTATGTCATAAAAGAGTATGAGTGATTTTTACATTACTTGATAGTTTGGTAGAGCTTATTCTTTCACAATTTTAGATGTTTGTATTTGGGATAATTTTTTTTATACTTCCTCCATAATCAGTTGAGAGCCATAGCTATTTTTTACGTAATGATTCATCTCATCCATATGCACAAATCTAAAATAGTTTTGGCTTACATCATTAAAAGAATGCTTATATCTCTTTTGGTTAGGAGGGAAGTCTGCAGTGAATAGCTCAAATATTGATATAAGTAGTATTAAAGAAAAAATAAATGAGTCGGACACCATCATTTGTGCATTTCTGAATCACCAAGGAATACACAGCAAACCATGCTTTGAAAAACGCAGTACCATCACTGAAATTGGAGCAAGAGCAACATAATACCCCACTAACTACGCTTACCTGAGCATTCCAAATTGTGTAGGACTCTAGAGGCAGTCTATATAGCAGCTTCAAGGGCTGTTTTCTATTGTACTCACAATCAAGATTGCTTTCTCTGCAATTAAGTCATAATAGTATGTGAAGACTTTTAAAAAAGAAAGGAGCTGATTCTGGTGAAGGTGCATGAGACCAGGTGTATTTTCTGGAGTAAGAAATACAGTATAAAGCTGAAAGTAATCTCTTTATTCCAGATATTGGCAGAGAGACAATACAATTTCCTACTGATCTTTTCCCAGTTTGCCAAGCATAGAGATACTTAATTTCATAGCTAAGCAGAAAATGCCCCAGCTGTTAATATTGAATCTAATCTTGAATTTAATATTTATGTTTGTTAAAAATTGTGTATATTAAAAACCATTATATATATTGCAGAACTCAAACACCAACAGGTAGAGTCCTAGGTAAATGCTCAAATATATGTATTTAGATCTACTTTAACATAATATTGTAGATTTTTTTTCCTGAAAGACATTTTTAGCCAAATTGAAATATTTCATAGGGTTATGCTGATTTTGTTGCAATTCAGAGAGGAAGAAAAAAAATTGTGTTCTTTCTAGGATGTTTCTTGCATTGTGCTCTCTTTTCTGTTTTCATGTCTTCTATGGATAATATGATTGCTATCATACTAGGGTTCTGCCTTCCTGTTGTGAGCTTTGATGTTTCCATATAATATATTTCTGACTGTGAGAGAAAGAATTAGTGAATGTAAGTCATTAATTTTTTGCTGAGGGTTCTACCTCTCTCAACCAGCTCTCATGTGATTATAACTATTTGTATACTGGCAGATAAAGCAACCCAAAATAGTAAAACAATTGGCTTGGAGAATCCTGTAATTACACTATAAGACAGGATGTGAGGAAAGTAGATTACTTTAAATTAGGTTTAGCTCAGTCCTGAGAACTGAATGCCTGTTACTATGAAGAGTTTACTCCTTTCATATTTTTTGGTTTAATTTCATGAGAAAAGGAGTGATTGTGCACTGTATGGCTGAATTGAAATAAAAATACATTTTAGCTTTAATAAAACACACAATATACTTAACTTTAGATAGTACTTTTTGGGAAGAATGTATGTTTAGTTAATTGTACATATTTAAAACTTACAAGTTTTACAGTGAATGATGCCTCAAATTTTATCAGTATATGACCTGTGCATTTATGTATGCATGTAAGAGAAAAAACAAGGAGAGAGAGAAGCACCAGAATAAAAGATGTGCAATAAGCATTGTTGTAATCATTTCCTTGTTCTGAAAGCAAAATTTTAAAGCTGATATTCATAAAGTTCACATGTACATTTAGCCTTTATTTTTTTCTGTGTGAAAATAACAGTTTATCTATCTAACTTTTCAAAATGTGCATGTTTTTAATTTTGCTAAGGAAGCATAGCTCTGTGTCATCCATTGTCACTTTTCCCAATTAGTACTGAAATAGAGCTTATCCAGAAAGAGGATGTTTCATTATGAATTAGTTTTACCAATCTCATAATTCAGTGTAATATTTTTTTAATTTGGAAGTTTGTCTTGTTTAGTTATTTTGGGAAAAGTGAGAACTGCTTTGTCTCTTTTACTCAAAAGGATATGCTGCAGTGCAATGGCATTTCTGGATCCCAAATATGATGTGGCCTTTCAAGTGAAATGAGGTGAAAGTTATGATAAGAGTATGACACAAAGCTTATTTAAGTACGATTCTTTTGTTACTTCCATGTTACAATTTCTAAATGGAATTCTTACACCTTTAGCTATCTTCAAGAGGTATAAATTTAGCTCTAAAAAACAAGGTTGTATCAGGGGAAGTAAAGTGGTAAAGTATTCCAAGGATCATCTCCAAGAAAACCTTCTTACAAACCCAGTGCTGAAAACTTATTATGAAGATTATTTTTCCATAACATTTGCCTTTTCTTGTAAATGTATTATACCTGACAGGCAAGCCTGTCAAGATTTTGAAACTTTCTCTCATCTACTTGCAAAATCAGCAGCACTTAAGAATATTTTTAATATAACATGAGTAGTAAAGATATGGAACAAATCCTCTAAAATCCATGCTTGAGATAGAAAGCACTGAAACATTAAAGGATTGTGTAAATACTGATAAATAGATTGAAAACTGGAGGTTGCTGATTAGAATTTGATACCCAAATCTTTTACTTCACAAAGCAGAAAGAAATGAGGGATTTTACAAAAATATTTATCAGTCAATTTTAAATTGTGGAGAGTAGTAAACTGACTTAAAAAAAAAAGAAAGAAAAAAGTATCAGCTTACCAAAAAGTAACATTAAATTTTGCAACTGAGCATAAATAAGGGTACTTGCGCTTACATGTGAGGGTATATATAGATATTTATATAACAATTAAGGAATCACAGATCCTTGTAATAGAAGTATTTAGAAAACTAAGGAGTCAATTCAATTTTAAAATTTGAAACCAAACTTCAGTAGACATTCATTAACAGCACCCATGGTGTTATTCAAAGCAATTAGTCTTTAATAAGTGTATTCTAAATTAGCTGTGAGTTTGCAATGCCTCAAAGATGATACAGTTAATGCCTACAGTGATAGTCACTGATGACGTAAATTTTTGAGGTGAAGGTGGTCAAGGTTGAGAAGTTTTTAGTGATGGAAACTGGAACCAAAATTGGTTTCCCTACTTCCACTTTTACGAGTGTAAATGGTCTTTTCTTTGGTCATGTAAATCAACCTCGTTTTCTTCCTTGACCAGGGTAACTTACCTGGGGGTAAGTGAAAAGATAGGGTATGATCTGTCTTAGCATCACATGGTGGATTGACTCTCTCTGGATTGCAGAAACCTGCCAAAGCTGCTCTATCACTCCCCTCCGTGAACAGACAGGGGAGAGGAAATATAGTAAAAGGTTCATGAGTTGAGATAAGAAAAGGGAGAGATCACTCACCAAATACCATCATGGGTGAAAGAGACTCAGCTTGGGGATATTAATTGAATATATAGCTAAAAAAAATCTGAGCAGGACAATAAGAAGTAAAATAAATATCAAAAACACCTCCACCCCCACCCCTCCTTTCTTCCCAAGCTCTTCCTCCTCTTCCCCAGCAGTACAGGGAGACAAGGAATGAGAGTTACAGTCAGTTCATCACAGGTTGTTCTTGCTACTGCTCAGGGAGAAACGTCTTTCATCTGTTCCAGCATAGAGTCTGTCCCAGCATAGGGTCTGTCCCATGAGACACAGTCCTCCACAAATTTGTCCAGTGTGAGTCCATCCCACGGGTAACACTTCTCCACAAACTGCTCCAATGTGGGTCACTCTTTCACGGGGTGCAGGATTTCAGGCACAGCCTTTTCAGTGCGGGTCCTCTACAAGGTCACAAGTCCTACTAGGAAACCTACTCCAGCATGGGCTCCCCTCCCCACAGGTCTGCAGGTCCCTGCCAGGAGCCTGCTTTAGGATGGGTCTTCCACAGGTTCACAGCCCTCGTTCAGACATCCACCTGCTCCGGGTTGGGTCTCCTCCATGGGGTGCAGGTGGATCTCTGCTCCCTCACTGATCTCCGTGGGCTGCAGGAGCACAGCTTCTTCACCATGGGCTTCAGGGGATCTCCACTCTGGTGGTGGGACCACTTCCTCCCCTTCCTTCTCCACTGACCTTGGTGTCTGCATAAATATTCCTCTCACATATTCTCACTCAGCTCTTCTCTGGCTGCAATTACTTCTGTGCAATAACCCTTTTTCCCCTTCTTAAATCACAGAGGTGTTGCTGTCATTCCTGACTGGCTCAGCCTTGGCCAGCGGCTGCTCTGTCTTGGAACTGTCTGGCATTGGCTCTGCCAGACATGAAGGAATCTTCTAGTAGCTTCTCACAGAAGTCTCCCCTGTAGCACCATAATTAGCAAAACACAGCAAGTCAATAATGGACAGATATAAGGGCAGTGTTATAACTCAAAGTATGCATCTTGTAGAAATTGTCTGAAATTGTTAAAATAGCAAAAAAATGTGGAAGGTGTTATACTTGGGAAGGAAAACCCAAATGAACAGGTTGCAAGTGTTCATTAATATGTCAGTCAATAGAAGTACAACGGGAAGACGTTAATATTCTTCTAATTGGTGTCAAGAATAAAGCTGAAAATAACAGAGATTTGTTATATCTATGTTAATAATATTCTAGTTATTTTCAACAAATTCTTAGAATTTTTAGAGGCATTTTTCTTGCCATGACACCTACAAATTACTCATGCAGTTTTTATTTTTTAGGAACTAACTTATTACTAACTCCACAATCATTCATTTTGAGGGAAAATTTTCATTGTGTGCTAAAATATCTTCTGTTTTACTCAGACAAAATGTGTAAACAATGGTAAAATAGTTGGAATAGGTTGGGAATATTTCGATATGCAAGGAAAATATGTGTGCATACTTAATTTCTGTAGTCTGATATTTTGAATGTGGATATAGTTTTGTGTAAGAAAAGGGAAGTAGCCTCTTTAACAACTTGGGCTATATCTGATGGATGCTGACTTTTTTACCATTGCCACTAGGAAAATGGAGTACATTAGAAAACTTCCACATGAGCAATTAGGAATTCTGATGGAATCTAGCCAGTGGAAATCTACTCTATTTTTTCTGGTTTTGTCTGGAACAGTTAATTTTCTTCATAATAACTGGTAAGGGGATATTTGCTGGTATAGATACTTGCTGAAAACTGTGATAGCGCAGGGATGTTTTAGCTATTGCTGAGCAGTGCTTACACAGGGCCAAGACCTCTTCTGCCTCTCACCCCACCTGACCAGCAAGGAGGCTAGAGGTGCACAACATTTTGGGAGGGGACACAGCTGGGACAGCTGACCCCAAATGACCAAAGGGATATCCCATTGCACATGGCATCACGGTCAACATATAAAGCAGGGGAAGAAGAAAGAACGGGGGGAGTGTTTGGAGTGATGGTGTTTGTCTTCCCAATTCACTGTTGCATGTGATGAAGCCCTGCTTTCCTGGAGATGGCTGCCCACGGGAACTTATGATTGAAATTCATGTTTTGTTTTGCCTGTGCACACAGATGTTGCTGTACCTATTAAACTGGATTTGTCTCAACCCATGAGTTTTCACACTGTTACCTTCTGATTCTCTTTCCCATCCCACTTTAGGGAATGAGAAAGTGACAGTGTGGGACTGAGCTGTCAGCTGTAGCTAAACCGTGAAACTAGTGCTTGCATAGGTCAAAGACAACACTTTTTAATATTTGAAATCCAAACTCTTCTCTGTTTTAGCATATAACAGTATCTAATATTATCAACTTTATTACATGAAAGAAATTTCTAGATATATGACTACAAATAATTGTATTTTACTGTGCTCTAATTCTGTGGGGTTTTTTGGGGTTTTTTTTTTGTGGTTTTTTTTTGGGGGGTTTTTTGGTGTTTAAATAAAAAATCTCAGTCTGTAGTGTCAAATGGTGACTTGGAGCATCCTGTATCCCACCAAATAGGAAGGAGGCTTCGGAACAGTTCAAAGAAATAGATTTGGGAAGTGACAGTACTGTAAGCTCAGGAAGTTGGTGAACTTGGCATATATCCATACATCTCTTTATATAATTGCCAGTAGGACTGTAATTCTGCAGACAACTTTTTGTCTATATTATGCTAACAGGAAGATTGCTGCTACTTTGCATAGAAAAAGGCCAAAACAGTTTTTAAAGCAGTGGTTCTTGGCCAATATATACTTTCACTAGTAATATTTTATGATATTGCTTGTGGTTTTTAACTTTATGTATCATATGAAGACCTTGAGACTCCCCTAATGAGGTGATACCATATTTTGTTTTACTTTTAGGTGGGAAGATGAAATTCTGGATAAACTAGATTTATGGTCATAATGCATGGATTTTTTAAATTCAAACAACCTGCTTAAGTTATTATAAGAAGCATTTAACTTAGGTACTTGCAACATCAAAATATTAAACATTTAATAAGGTTTATAAATAATAATGAAATAATCTACAAAAGTTTTCTACAGGTTTTTTTTTTTTTGGTGTAAATCTCTGAATATCAGAGGTTGCTATAAAGAACTGTCTAGGAAATCTATATTAAGAAGACTGTTTGAAAGTTAGCAAGCAAACAAATGTTAGTATAGTTGAGAGTGTATTTTAGCTCCTTCCTCTGAAGTTTAGTAATATTGAATTCTCTTCTGGGAAGTCATGCTTGCCGGAAAAGGAGGAGAAGATAATTTTAGTATTACACCCTGGTGAATGGGCATTTGGTTTGAAAGTGTAAACCATTTTTCTTACATGATTGAAAAAGTACTAAAATCATACTCTGATTTGATTTAAACTAGCTAGTTCTCCCTGATACAAAGCCTCTGTGGAGCATATGTTTAATTCATTCCAGCTCTCAGAAAGTTTTAAGCATGACACTACACAGCTTCCAATTTAATCTTAGTTTTTCTATAGTGTTTGCAAGCACCCAAAAATGTCTTTTTTGTATATGCCATGGCATGTGCTTTAAATCCTTAGTTTTAGGCAGTGGAAATTTTGATGAACCGAGACTCAATCCCTATGTCATAACAGACATTATTTCAGTTTCCAGTTTCTGTAACCGAAATATATACAATTTAGGGCCAAGTATCCAAGAAGAAATCCTTTGACCATCCAGTACATATGGACACAATCAGCCACCTGTGGAGGGAGCTTTCTGCATGGATGTATGATGCTGTATTAGTTGGCCTTGAAGACCAGGAATTACTCCTTGAAGCAGAGCATTTAACACTGTAGAGGTGACCCAGAGCTTTTAGGCATTGTTGTATAAGATGATCCAGATTACCACTCCTAGGTAAGTGTAAACATATTTCAAAGGATCTGAAGTTTTACCCTTGAAAAGCCTGACTGGAAACTTCACTCCAACTTACTTGACTATATTTTAATTTTTTTTTTTACAGATAAGAGTTCAAACCATCTGTTACTCCATCGGTCTGTGTGAATGGCATTTCTTTTAAGCAATATTTCTAAAAAGGATGGAACAACTTGTAAGGCAAGTTCAGCATGCACACAAAAAAGAAAAATGGCACAGATGGAAATGTAATTACTGCTCACCTGCTGTAGAACAACATCAAAAATATCACTACAAGCAACATTTGCATTTCATTTATCCCAAATTCAGCAGTGAAATGAGCTATTCATACACGTAAAAATAACCTCAAAGAAAATATTATCGAAAATAAACCCCACAAAAACTCCTCTTTAAACTAATTTCTTTTTTTTTTATGATATTTGTATATATATAAAAAATTCCCCACAATCAGAGATACTTTGCATTTTCTTCTTCTGTATTTGTTCTTTCTCTGTCTTCCCAGAGGATATCAATAAAATAAATTTGGATTAAGTTTTATCAGATAGATGAACTTTACATCTGGCTTACACTTACCATGGTTTTTATATGACAATGATAACAACCATGTATGTAGAAATATGACAAAGGTAACCAAATATACAGATATTGATATTTACCCACATTAATTGTGTTCTTAACTTTATATTCAAATTGATGGCTTCTACATAGAATTTTGTATTCAGGAAAATCTGAATCCAACTAATGTCTATTCTTTTATTTGAAGGCTCAGTTTTGCAACATTATCCACTTAAATTCAGAAACAATAGGTGACTGTGGCAAGAAAACCTGAATTTAGGGAAACTGGACAGAGAATGCATGTGCAATGTGAAGTTCTATATGGTTTCATATGCTGATTTGGGCTGGGAAGAGTTAATATCCTTCCCAGTGGCGAGTGTGGGGCTGTGTTTTGGATTTGTGCTGAACACAGGGTTGATAATACAGAGATGTTTTTGTCATTGCTGAGCCGGGCTTACACAGAGCCAAGGCCTTTTCTGCTTTTCATACTGCCAAGCTGGCAAGGAATGTGGGGGTGCATGGGAGGTTGGGAGGAGACAGAGCTGGGACAGGTGACCCAAACTGACCAAAAGGACATTCCAGACCATATGGCGTCATGCTCTGTGTATAAAGTGGGGGGAAAAAAGAGGAAGCGAGGGACGTTTGGAGTGATGGTGTCCCAAGTTCCCAAGTCACCATTATGTGAGATGGGGCCCTGCTCTCCTGGAGATGGCTGAACCCCTGCCTGCCCATGAGAAGCAGTGAATTAATCCCTTGTTTTGCTTTGCTTGTGTGCATGAGTTTTGCATTCCCTGTTAAACTGTCTTTATCTTAATCCAGGTATTTTCTACCTCTTGACCTCCTGATTCTTTTCCTAGTCCCAGTGGTGAGGCAGTGAGCAAGCAGCTGGGTGGGGTTTGGTTTTTCACTGGGTTTAAACCAAAACACCTCACAAACTAGGAAAATATAGGTAATAGGTTATGGAATGGGTATGGCTTCTCACTTAAGCCTAAGCCTAAAAAAATTTAATGTGTTCAAAACTATTTCTGGAGAACTCAAAAATGAGAAATGCCATCAATAAGAGTTAACTGTGTCAGTTTTTATTTTATTTCTTTTCCATGGGGGTTTTGTGGTGGTTTTTGTTACTGAAGGTGAAGCAGAGATATTTTTATGTAAATATTAAAAGCTTCTTAAATTTCCCGGTCATTAGGGAAATTATTGTTATTGCAGCTGCCAAACATCTAGTCAGATCTCAGTTTTAAATAAGGAATGTAGGGAGAAACTTCAGAATATGCCTTTGGTTGACTGTAAGGATTCAAGTACAGTGCTTAAGAAGAATCTTTTTGAGCACTTTTTGGAGTATCAGTAGGTCTTTTGAGAAAACTTACTGGACTAAATACAGGGGAAAAAACTGTTGTCTACCCAGTACGTACACATGATATACTATTGCATAGGTGCTAGAATCTAGCCGTGTGACTTTAATGAACTGTCACATTCTTGGTTTTTTCACTTTGTTGTTTTTTTTTTTACCAGTAGAGTTTGTGGGGGCAGCAGGATGCTGGGATATGGGTACATATGTACAAACCCACACCACCCTCTATCTTTGATCTATCTATCTATCTATCAACCTATCTATCCATTTATATATCTGTCTAAACACCTGCACAGTCATATGTAGTACCTTTGTTTAGTTATATATCTTGATAGATCACAAATGTTAACGAGAAAAGTCTTCAGAGCCCAATAGCACTACATCCACCATGTTTTTAAATCAGATATCAAACATGCCTCATTTAATTTCTAACAAATTGTTTTGTCCACGATGAATCTTGCAAAAGTTGCAGAAAGAAAATTTGTACTTATTTGAGCTTCAAATCCCTTCTTTCTGCTATTATATCTGTTACATCTGTCATCTACATTTTGGTCTCATTTTGAATGTAATATATTATTCCTTTCTGGATTTATAAATGTGAGATTGTGTTGATACTGAAAGACTAGTAAACAAAGAAAGTTGGTGAAAACTGGAGAGATCACTGGCATCATTAAGTTTCCTAGATGTTACCACTGTGAATACATTAGATGTGCCTTACAGTCTACGTTTGCCTTAGTATTGCATTATAATCTATAGAACAGTATTTCACTGCTGCATGAATAAAAATATAATTATTGTATCTGTAAATGAAATCTGAAAGTAAACAGGTATTATTTCAAAACATATTTAGTGCTTAATTAAACTTTTTTCTTGTTTATCTAGAATACACTCTGTATACATTAATGCATTAAGAAATATTAATATATTTCTTAAAATGCAATTATGCTGAGAATGGAACACCTGCATCAGTACTAGCTAAGATGTATCTACAATCCAAAATTAATTTTTAAATAAAACTGCGTGCAAATAAATTTACAAAAATATGCAGGTGTTATTATCGTTTTTCTACTTGAACTTTTCATTTAAAGCAGCAGAGAAAAAGGAGCATCTTTCATGGGTTTCTTAATTCAGCTATTGAAACTAATCATGTGCACAAAGTCTTTATAAGTTTAGGTATAAGTCTAAGTGTAAGTCAGATATTAAAATAAGAAATGCAAACAATATATCAAAAATGCAAAATTTGGTGTATGCCTTCAAGACTGCAAGTATTTTTCCTAGTAATGACTGCTGGAAAATTTTAGTGTTTCAGTATATTCAGCATAGAGGAAGAGCACTCATCCTTAAATGACTGTAAACCACTTCACAACATGCATTCATGAATCCTCACAGTGTCATTTCTGAGCACATACTCACGTACTTATTTTACAGCTATTTCTACATGAAACAAAATATGTTTTAAAACACCTCACACAAGTCATATTAAGTTCAATAAATTTTATTTAATTTTAGATATTACACAGTCAGTGTGGATATCTCAGCTAGTCACTCCTGGCTCCCTCGACCTTGTATAAATAAACAGGTGCTGGTTAAGGTGTTATTCAATCAACTAAATATTGATGTTAGATGGAACTATTTCCATTCAAGAGTTCTACATTTTCCCCTTACCTGTAAAGAAAGTCTATGTTTAGGTGTAGGTATCTATACTTTAAATGTCTAAAGTAAGATAGTGTAAAGCCTATGCTACGTGTCAGAATGCAAGAATGGATTCCAGGAGCAACTGATTCCTCCTCTAATAAGATTTTTTTTCTGTTTATTTAATTCATTCTTTGGGATACTAATTGAAATGTAGGACCATTCTTTAAATGCTCTCTAAATGGAACTCTTCTGAAATAATAGGGGATTTTATTTGGTTTTGGGAGTTGTTTGCATCTTCTCTTCTCTTCTCTTCTCTTCTCTTCTCTTCTCTTCTCTTCTCTTCTCTTCTCTTCTCTTCTCTTCTCTTCTCTTCTCTTCTCTTCTCTTCTCTTCTCTTCTCTTCTCTTCTCTTCTCTTCTCTTCTCTTCTCTTCTCTTCTCGTTTGGTTTTTTAACTTAAAGACTATGTCCTTAGAACCCCGTATTTTCAGGCCAAAGACACCATTATGATAAGGTGATCTGTCTGGTTGCATAGTATGTGTAGTAAATGCCATCAGAATTTATTGTGTCAGCTGATGACATTAGATTACCTTTTAGAACTATGTCATTCAGATACTTCCAAGACTGCAGAATTCATAATATACATAATGGCTACCCACAGTATTAAAATGATGTGTTCTGCACTACCTATTTTTAGCACCCCTCACATTGAAGTGATCATCACAATTGCTCATGGTTAGGATTATGCTAATCAATAATAGTTGCTGTCTTTAGCATTTCAGAAGTTTGCATTATCTAACTATATCAGCCATAATCATCACAGGCAGGGCTCTGTTGAATGCTTAGTCCACTGGTAAAAAGTGGACAAGAATTTTTAAGCAAAATTATGGTTTTCAAATAACAGCCTGAGTCAGTCTTGGTTTTACCACTTGTTATTTCTAGAAAAGCAGTTATTAAATGAAAAAAAAAGGTATATTATAAAAGAACATGTAATTTTTCTCATATGAACTTTCCTCTCTTAAGTCCAAGTAAACAAAAAAACCTAGAAATTAACAAACTAAAAGCATTTTTTAACTTTCAATCTTTGTCATTACATGGTACCTCCTGTATCAGCAGAAAATATCAAATCTCTTATGAGTGTAAAAAAATATTGCTGCTGAAAGCACAGTTGCTTTTCAGATTTGTTAAACAGTCAAATAGTAATTTGAAAACTTTTCTTGAAATATAATATTAAATCAGTCCAGCAACCTGGCTCAGAACACACTAAATATATCTGAAAACGTGAATTTAATGTTTGCTGCTGAATGCTAAACTACATTGTCATGGATCACATCTCTTAAATGCAGGAATGCTGATGTTTCATGAGTGAAGTCTAGGAAGCATAACCTGGCCCTCTGAATGATGAGAACTTAAAGTTTACACTATGTGAGAAATAGATGTGCTTAAATTCTAAGTCTTTCACAATGTATTTCTAAGCTGGCAAAACTCCTCTCTGTTGTCTACACTCAGCTAATTGAGAGGCTTAATATAAAAAGTATATGTCTTTAAAATATTAACAGCTCGAAGACATAAAAGGCTGAAAAATTCCTTGAGAGGCACTTCAAAAACCAAAGTTCTTTTTGAAAAAAACAATCAACAAAAAGCCCAAACCCAAACAACAACAATAACAAAAAAGATAATTTCTAAATTTAAGCTAAAATAATCTCTATTGTAACTCCTTTAATTTTTTCTTATGGGCAAGTGATCTGCATTGCGAAGGGAAATATCATGAGGATGGCTAATACTATTGCTTAAAAATTGGTATATCAAAACTAAGGGTGTGTGTCCAGTAGCTGGTACAATGAATGAAAATATATAATAGTATATGTTTTTCAGCTTTCCATAAATTCAGATGTAGCCACTGCTACTTCACAACATTTTATCTACTATAAAAGACTAAAAGCATGGTGGTATTTTTTTTTTTTGCCTTAACAAACCTTGTTTTTCTGAAAATTCCTAATGAATAAAAGATAAAAATGTAAAGAAATTGACTTCATTCAATCTTCATGTATTATTCAGTAGTTTTCTATGCGTGTGCAGTATCTAGATACTCTTTAATTAGCTACCTTGGGCAGAGAAGACCTAGTTTAGAATTTTGAAAATAATAGGTTTCAGAGCACAATTAAAGGTAAATATGGGATTAGGTTTCCTAGTGCAAGGTGACAAACACCTGGCATCATTTCAATTATAGTTCTACAAATTATTTAATTGTGAGATGGAAAATAGTGAATAATCCAGAGCTGAACTAAATTCTTTAAACTGAGTTTTAATGCTCTAACTCTTTGGGAAGGAAATACCCCATAGCAATGAAGCTTCTCTCCACAAATAAAAACACATCTCCATCAATGAAACTCGTTTTTACCTGAGCTACTAAGGGGAAAAAAAAAAGGAGAAGAATCATCAGTTGACATAAATCTATGTCTGAGTTGAAGATTTATCCTCTGAGACTGACCAAAGACTATTTTATTGCAAACAACACAATGAAAATGTCCAAGTTCCAAACTGTCAATGAAAACTCGTCTCTAAGCCATATTCTGATTTCTCTTTCTTTCTTTCTTTCTCTTTCTTTCTTTCCTTCTTTTTCTTTCTTTCTTTCTTATATCTACTATAAAAAAAAAATGATATTTTGAAAGTTATTTTTTTTTGTAGATGGTGGAAATGTCATTAATAAAAAGTGACTACTTTCCTGATTGCCCTTCATATAGAGGCAGGGATTGACAGAGATAATAGAGACAGAGAGATATGGATAAATGTGACACACATGGAGTACAGCTGGCCGGAATGCAAACTGGTGATGATGGCTGATTGTCTTCAAATGTTCACAGCTGCTCCCCACGCCAGCTGAGAATGATCACGGATACTTGTGCATTATTATTAATCTGTACCTGTATCTTTTTGACAAAACATAAACCTATATGTACGCACTGATGGTTTAGATGTGCTTCAACTTGAACCTTATATTCTCAGCAATGAAATCAGGTTTAAGTAATATCTATGTGGTTAATTGCATTTCAAAGTGATATACCTGAATAGTGAAAAGACAGTATGAACTCCCATTCAAGAGGCATACACAAAGTCATATTTAAGTAGCCCTACCAATTTTTCATACTCTATTTTGCTTCCACTTATGTTTTGGAAGTTCTTGGGCTTTTTGTTTCTCCTAATTTCCTGTCAAAGTATGATATTTAAAGACACACACACACAAAAAAAAAAATTTTGCTGCTACAAAAAATTTTATTTTTTCTCACAGAGAAAAATTTTTAATATTTTGTTCTCCATATAAATAATAGTTCTGATATCAGTCTAGGAGATACTTCATTACATTTGTGAGATGTCAGACTATAATTTAACAGCTTCATAGTGAATATTCCCATGTCATTCTGAACCACGATGATTATAAGTTGAAATGAATACTTTAAGACTGAGGATAACATATGATTTAGGAGACAAAACTGTTATGTTGATATTTATTTCTATAAAATTTTCCTGAATTTTTTCTCAGACGTCTAAAATTAAAGTTATAATTACCATAAAATGAGAGGGTAGAAAAAATGGAATAACATCAAGCATTTAAGTGCTACATGGTAAAGTTGTGGGTATTGTGTAATACACAAATAAAAACAAGTGTACACCAGCAAAAAATATATATATATTCAGTGTATTGGCCAGCCTCTCTGAAACTAACTAATTCAAGGACAAATGTATGGATAATAAATTGTTTTCTGACTAATCACTCATAATATTGCAAGAGGAAGGCATTTCCTTTCTATTCACCTAGTAGAATTGGTGTTCATTTCATCAGGTTTCCTGGAAAAAAAATTTAAAACTAATATGAATCCTGAAGGTAAATGAAGATTTAAATGGAAAAACCTAAACCCAAACAAAAACCCCACAGTTTCCTTTCAAAGGTGTACACCTGAAGAAAAAAATCTAAGACCATATAACCAGGCAAATATCATGTGAGTTATCTGTGACTAAAAATGAGATGGTGCTAAAGGCAAACACAGGATGCCAGTATTTTCTATGCATTGAAAAAATGACCAAAGTATAGGTACAGCTATATTATTTGTTTGTCGAGATCTGCACTTGTAGTTCCTAAATCAGGCTGATAATTATTATCTTTGTAAGAATTCTATAAGCAGAATTCCCCAATTTCAGATAGCTGGAGTAACAGCTGAGAGAGAGGTAAACAAAAGCCTGTGATACGACCTTCTGTGTATGCCTGTTTGTTTCTGTTAATAAGATGGCAAGAAAAAGAGCACTCCAGAAATTCTAATTCCAGTATTGCTAATTACTTCTTCATTGTTTTACAGAGGTTAAAGTGAGCAAATTAATGTGAATCTTTACAAAATGGATGCTTACTTTTGAATTAGTGGCCCTACAATTCTTTACAGTCTCTGTAGAGAATTAGACATTTCTAAACAAGATAAAATGAACTGTCTGGAAACACACCTTTTTTCTCAATTGTACAGGTACTGAGGATGTCTAGCTCAGATATAGATAGTTATCTTCTGTCCAATTTTAGGTGAGCTGAAAACCACTTTTAATTGTCTCTGGTGTTTCAAAAAAGAGAAAAATATATAAGGCTAAAAGATCACTGTTATCATCTAGTCTGATTACTTCGACAAGTCCTGAAGTCTTACTTGTTCCTAATTCAACTCTGTAAAGGAACCTGAATTTGGGAATATGTTTTGGGAAGAACCAAAAGTAATTCAGAATATATGGGAAATTACTACTTTAAACATGCAGCAAGAAGGCAGATCTGATGTCTTATTTACTGCTTCCTACAGGAGTACTCTAAATCCCTCATTTATCGAAAGACACAAAAAAACCCCATTATCAGAAAATATATTTCAGTTTAAAAAAACAAGTTTTAAGAGAACATTTGAATTTAAATTTTGCATATAATCATCTAATTAAGGACCTAAATAGCTACAGCCCTTTCAGAATATATTTGTTACCTTTCACCTATCAAAAACTGGAAAAACTGAAACTACTTGTTCAATATATCTAGATTTTTCCTATTTGATAATCTGTTTTTCCACCATGGAAAACAAACAAAATCTGTTTCTTTTTTTTAGTTTTAGTAGAATATTTTAATATTTTTTCAATCAGAAGTATTCTGCATAATCATTCATATGTTGGATGTTACCCTCAAATAGTCAGACTATCTGATTAAATTCTATCATATGATTTATAAATACACACCAATACTACAGAACCTAGGAAAAAATGGTATGCACTTGCTGCATTCTTTATGTAGAGTGTGTAGCAAACAGACAGAATATTTTAAGTACAATCTTCATTTACCACTTTTACTGTTTCTAGTAAGCATAACATTTCCACAGTATGTTTTGTTCTCAATTTATGCCTTAATTATGTATTTTCTTTCGCTTAATTAAGTAACACTTATTATCCTTTAGTAGACATTCTGCTTTTCACTTTCATAAGTGATAATTTTTTTTTGTTTAAGTTATTGAGAAAAAATGTACAGAAAATACTGAAATAGTGTATCATCTCTCCTCACCCTCCTCCTCAGAAATTAAAAAAAAAAAAAAAAGAAAAAAAAAAGAAAAGAAATAAATTTCATCTTTCCTGCCAGCAGGGAATAGCATAAGAGATTCTCTATTGTCAGTATGCAGAAAATAGTGAAAGGCCTGCTCATTTCTCTAATTCAAATTCACTACAATAATCCTACTAAAGAACATGGTGTAATTTATTGTGGAATATTAAACAGAATGGGACTTTCATGGGATGTAAATAAAACTCTGATACTGGTAATTTGCATAGAGAAATGAATGCTATTAGCAATATATGTCATTTTTAATGTATATTTTTTTATGTCTTGCCTTGTTGACAAGAATCAACAATCTACCTGTCCCCTTTTGAATATGTATTTAGTATTTGAGATCCTGTAAACCAGCAGTGCAAGATATTGTAATACTGGGCAATGAACTGTGTAATGGTGCCATTTTAATTTATTGCTGAGGTTTTGTCTTTAAAAATCTGTTTTGAAACAAACGAGTATAATCTTCCCCTGAAAAGAGTTCCTCTCTAATCAAAACACAAAGAAAATTAAGTGCTCACAGGGAGCCCATGTTATTTTTTGTTTTTTTTTTTTTTTTTTACCCCAGACTAATTTCAGCAAAGCAGGGCACCACAAAGAAAAACTCAGTTTTAGGGAGCCATAGAAATTTAAAGCAACAGCAAGATCTTCCATTCAGAATAGGTAAATACTCCTATTTCAAGTGCCAAAATTGAACAAACATAAATAAATTCATACATAATATAGTGAGAGAGAGAGGGAGAACCCCACACCAAAACCGAACCCTGTTCTGAATGATCTGGGTATCTCAGAAACTAAACTAATTTAACAACTGGGACCATGGGTGTAGGTTCATGATGGATTTAATGTGATGTATGACATGTTTAATGTACTGCTTCTGAGAAGAAATTCGGTACAAAGCATGCATGAATCCATAGCTGCTTCTCCCCTGTCTAGCTGAGATACCATGCCTTGGGTTTTCAGCCACCCTTTTAGCCGCACTCCACACTCACTTCAAAGCATTTATTGTCTTCAGAGCACTCAATCCCATACTGGGGCTGCTCTTCTGGGGTCCATACAGTCCTCACTATCATGACAACTGAAACTGAAAGGCCCTGAGAAGATTAGAAAAATAACAATAATGAAGCCATAGGATCTGCATGCTGGACCCAGAGGAAACCTGTGATGTACGAGGCCATGAATGCAACCTGTCCTAGGAGGCCCCATGCTAAAACCATGAGAACGTAAGGCATTACAGATCACTTGGCTTAATGTTAATTTCCTGGGATCAGTGTTTCAGGAGTGTAGATGAGCTTTTCAGTTCCCTTCTGTAGGCTGCCCTTAACCTCTTTGAGGTTTTCTGGAAATGACACCAGTCACCTCTGCTAGGAAGTTTAATGCTTTTGAAAAATTGGCTCTGAAAAGACCTGCAGCATTCAAAGCACATAATCTTACAAACTGCTGCTCCAGGTGGCAGCATCTGATGAAACTAAGGGCTTCCAGTGGACACTAATTTCTCCCTTACAATTACTACTTATCCACTCCTGCTCATAAAAACGAAGAAAACAAAACAGAATTAAAACCAGTTCTTCATTATGTGGGACTGTTGTAAGTAAGACAGTTTAAGAGCTGATAGTTTATTAATTTTGGTAGATTGACTAATAATTAAATCACATTTCATGCACTTTAAAAATAGAATTCATGCTTATTGGAAGTAATTTGTTTCTTAATTACTAAATGTCTCTGTCTTCATTTTTTTTGTATGTTTTAATGCAATTTCAGTAAGACATTAAATTTTTCCAGATATCCCTTATATGTAAAATGAGGTTTGTTCAATTTGAAAAAGCTGAGAAGTATATCAAGCTTTGTAAACCAGTGTAAGCTATGAGAGAAAAAGTTGACATTTTTTCCTCTTTTGAATTTATTTTTTATCTGTGAGAATTTCTTCTGTGGTAAAATCAAACAGAAACCATTTGCTTGCAGAGTCTCAGTCCAAAGTGCACATTAGAACATAAACCTAAGTGAAAATGTCAAAACCCTCTGACCTTATATTTAGTTCAATCAAACACAAAATGAAATTAAAAAGAATAGGTCCAGATTCTCAGGTAGTGAAAATCTGTGACAATCCATTTACTCAAATGAGTAGTTCTATGTAAAAATCTATATTGAAACTCAGGATCATTTACATTAAGTGGGAAAAATAGTGCAACTGATAGTGCGTAGAACCTCACTACAATTTTTAAGTTGACCTTGGGACAACCTGAATGTTTTCCTGATTGGATATTGTTTCACAGGCATGGGCTGAAAATAAAATATTGATAAATTGCATCAGACTAATGTCATGTTTCTGCTGGAAAATGTGAAGGGCTACTTGATAATCAATATGTTGTTTAACCAGCAATCTGGGCAAAGATTTCAAAAAGAGTGAAATATGCTTGGATTGTCCCTTTTAGAAGAGAAACCTGGCAACTGCATCCTCAACCAGCTGGAGTTTATGCAGCATCCTATTGGGCAAGCTGCCAATAGGGAATTGCAAGAATCTAATTTTGAAATAACAAAAGCGTGAATGACCATTTCAAGGTCTGACTGTGAAAGACATTCCTGCAACACAGCAGTTCTTTAAGTAACAGGACGATAGCATGCCCTGGAGTTCGTATGTTTTTTAAAAGATAGGGGAATGAAAGTATCTGAAGGTTTCCTAACTCTTAACTGCTGTAGGAAAAGATGTAGTTTTGTTAAAGTAAATAAGAGATTAAAAGTAATCTAAAGATGCCTATGCCTAATATTTCTAAAGATGTCTATGCCTAATATTTACTTATCAGACTGACAAAATTATAATGAAGATAAAACCAAAATTGTTTGTTCCCTGTGTTTTATCCATATCAACACTTACTAACTGTGTTAACTGTGACAGATTCCAAACTGTCAATTGACAAAACTGTATTAATTTTAATAGTGTTAGGCTAGCCAAATAACTAGATGAAAATGACAATGTACAATTGCATTATATTGCATTCAATACGCAAAATTTAGGTGCAAAAACCCAAACTGATGTATGCATCTTTTTGCTAATTTAGAAATCATTTACAGACAGATATAAATACAATTATTACTACTATAATAAACTTCTGTTAGACAGTACGAATAAATATTTCAGAATTAGAACATGGCAGTTAGGTGCTATGTGTCCATTTTGTTATTCAGTTCATATCCATGATATTTTTTAAAAGCAGATTTGAGCTATTTGGCAGTTGTTTGTAAGCTTTAATGTCTTTAACTACAGTCTCAGGTGATTGCCTCAGACACTGTGGGGCCTCTCAAATAGTGCAGTATGCTACTTTTTAAGCAATTAAACAGAAATATTAATACATTCATGTTCACAAATGTAAGAGTGATGCATATAAATTGTCCACCCAAGCTATGTGTCTTTAAAAGGACCTCAGTAGATGATTGAGACCAATTGCTTTCTGAGGTATGAAAAAGCAGGAAATTCCCTAATTTACAGGAGATTGTTTTTCAGTGCACCCTCCTTATAGTCTGCTTTTGTTGAAGATCTCTAAATTCTTCAAACAGCACTCCTTTTTGCATACAATACAATAAGTTTTTGCCATATCATATGATAAGCTCCCTTTCTCAAGAGTTGAGAGTAAGATTGATATTTCCAGCACCTTTTAACATGGGCTATACCATGATTCTAAGAGCTTTCTCCATTTTTTGTACTAAAAGTTGTCTAAAGATAAATTAATTCAGCTTTTTTCATTAATATACTTTTGTTTGATTCATATAATTTGTGCAGCAAAATAAGCAACAGACTTTCAGAATACATCTTTTTTCAAGAGGATATTTAAATTTAAATTTTAAGTAAACTTAAAATAGAAGTAGGTAAAAATATTGTTTATGTATTAAAGAACTTCATATAAAGTATAGTGAGATCTATGTGATTTTTTTTAAGGGAAGGTGTTTGTTTGTTGGTTTCTGGTCATGGTACTGCTTCTTAAGCAGGTGCCTTTAAATGTAACATTTTACCTATAAATTTTTTTTCTCTGTTTCTGCAGAATTCTGTGCATTTTCTTTTCTGTGCAATAAAATGTGTTATAATACTCTGACTAATTCCTTTAGTTTATCTGTATTAGAATGGGAAAAGAATAAGGGGAATAATTCGACTCACTCTCTCCAAAAATAGTTTTAACGCAAGGATATATGATACCTAACAAACGTTAGTGTGAAAGACAAAGATTTTAGAAAATTTTGAGGACCTAAAACATAAAGCTAAAGGGAATCTTGTAGGTCAGATGTAATTATAGATAATCCAGAAATTATACATTGTTCAGAAATAAAGGCATGTCTGTGCTGTGGAAGAATATACATAGTTTTTGTTGGAACATCCAGGTCTGATTGAGTGCCTGCTGTCTCTGGTGGCTCAGGCACAAGCATTTACTAATAACGTGCCCACATCTGCCTGACGGTTTAAATCTTCTTTCTGTTTACATCTTAATTCCGTAAAGTCCATGTAACAATCATCAAATGAGCAAACACTCACAGCATTTCTTCTGAAAGTAGTGTGATGTCATCTCCCACAAGGCAGTGAGGGAGTGGCTGCTATTTGCTCTATGCTGTCTTGCTACTATATGGGAATGCAGCATGTGGGGTACTTACAGCTTTGTAAAATAAATCTTCAAAATTATTATATAAAGTCACCGAGCTGTTGGGAAAACTTGAAATGGCTCTAAATATTTAAGATACTCTCCGTAGGTTGTTAAAAAATGACCTAGTAATTTCCCGTTCATATGCACTCTCTGGGCTAAGTGGACAAGTTCTTGCTTGAATGCAGTAAGCTACAGAGATATGTTGAATTACACCTTTTTTTAAGGGAGAATCTTCTTGGCTGAGCTTGGCATTGAAAGCAACAAAAGAAGTAGGAGAAAAATTAAAACTGTTTTTCCTCCCCAAAAAATTGTAAGAGAAGATTAAAATAGCACTTGTGATGAAAAAACCCTTCCAAATTGACTCTCATACGGGTCACTGATATTTGAGAATAAATGCAGGGAGACACTTTTCCTTAAGACTGTAAAAATATCCATGGATTCAAGAGTCCCAATAAAGGAAAGAATTAATATATCATAGGAAGTTATAAACATGTTGTGGGAAATATCTTCCCAGAAAAATGAAATATGTACTTCCTTTTATCTTTTACCATGAATTGTGGTTTAGAGTTTTGTTCCTAAAACGAGACTATCAGGGTACCTTACCTGCTATAGAGATGAAGTCTTTAATGAAGCACAGTGATGGCCAGCTGGGTCAAGTCATAATAACGCAAAATTCCAGAGCTGAAGGATTTTTTATTTAGACCATTCAAGTAGAATAAGATGCCTTAGTTAGGACGAAGAGTCAAAAGACAAAAAAACAAAGACACCTTGAGGTGGACATTTTCAATCTGTTCTAAAATGATGGTACTGCTAACTCAGATTTGTTCACAGTGCCTATTCCATATTCCATACATACAGTAAAAAAGTATATACAAAACAATTTGAAATAAATAAATAAATAAGAAGCTTCAAAGAAGTCTATAAATCATCTCTTTTCTTTATGTACCTATTGCAATATCTTTCCAATGAAACAACATGTCCTAACTTTACTCATAGGTAACTTTAATCAGTCTGCCAATCAAATTACTTTTTTTTTGAAGGGAAAGCTTCAACAAACAGATGGGCTTTGCAGCAAGTCTTCAAGGTCACCAAATACTGGCTGTAGTGAAATTAGAAGTAAGATCCACCATGAAGGACATCTTTTTTCAGGGAAACAGCTTTCATACAAGTGATCCTGAATGTCATGGTAACACAAGAAGAAAACTAGTTCTGAGAAAGACAACTGTTGTTGTAAAGTGGGAGTTGATTCTATAGCTGTCACTCGTACCTGCACAGATTGTGCCCTGTGAACTGTGGGTCTCTGAAAGAATGATAAGTTCTTCTTTCAAAGTAGAACTAAAGGGAAAGAAATTTAGCAAGATGTTCTTTGACCAACAAAAGCCACAGCCTTTGAGATATGGCAATAGGTTTTCAGGTAAAATCTGTCTGAAACATCCATACAGTGGCAAGGGACATATATCCAGTTGTTTCATCTGCTAAGAAGGTGGTGGCTGTTCTAGTTTGGTTTTTAGGGACAAGTCCAGAGTCAAGGCAGTCTGGGATCAATTCTTTGGACTATAACTGCATGATGATTGCTAGCACTAAGATAAATGTAAAATTTTTTCACTATGGTTATTCAAATAGCTTTAGAAAAGCACATTTTCAAAAACTGTAACAACTTCTATCTCTGTATAGATGATATGTATTTGCTTTTTGTAGCAATGATTGGTACTCTTTTGCAATAAACTGAATATTTCAGAGATGTGGGGTGAAATTTGTGCTCTGCTGCTGCAGAGCTTGATCGACACAGAGCAGAGACCATATCAACACACTAGTAAATTACTCAATGTAATATAGGTGTATATGTGTTTCTTTTCAAATCACTTATTATTTTTTCCCTCCTACCCATCTAGAAAAGAAATCAAGTTAAATTTCAGGAGTAGCAAGGGTTGAAGAAATGAAATGTATATATGTATGCATCTACATCTATGTCTACATTCTCCATCTGCATCTGCATCTACATAAAATAATCCCAGTGTCATTTAATTGTTGCAATGCTAAGAAGCACTTGGAGCACATAGAAATGGAAAAACTTTGGTTAAAGATATCCATGAATATTAACTGGTAAAATTCATTAATCTAAGACACTGGATGAAGAAAGATAATTAAAGACTGATTTTGTGATCTGGCTTGAAAATATCTATTGTTTTGGTAAACCAGTTTCCTTGAACCATAATGTTACAAATTATCCCAGACAAAGAAGTGGGCTTTAGACAAAGAAAAGGAAGAATACCTAAAGGAGATTTACACAATTGGCCTCAGAATAATTTAGGATGCATCAATAATATTTTATAAAATTCTACATGCTAAATATATAATTTATATAACTAAGGATTGCAATTGTGGTGAATGCATGTAATGAAACATTAAAGCTATGGAAACCCCATATTGCCATGAAAATGGACAGTTAGTCCCTTCCTGCATCAAGTTTCTACCAGTGTGTAAAGTATACCTAAAATGGACAGGAGCAGTCTATGGTATCTTGGAAAATTAACTAACTGGTCAATACTGCATGAAGAAAACCGAGTTGCAGCCAAAATTTTGGCAACAACTTTGGAATCATTATATAAGACCGATTTTAGCATAACAACTATACAATTTCCTCCAACTTTAAGCACAGAATTATTCTGTTGATTTCAATGGAAAGCACATGCTTCAAGATAATCACATATCAAAAAACACTGAAGAACAAAAGATAAGCTTGCCTTAATCTTTATCATTAGTTTTGGCCCCCTCATAAAGAGCTGTCCAAAGTATTGCCATACATCTGCTGCAATTTATCTACTATTCCTGAAGAAAAGAAAGGGGACTGTATTTGAGTCTTCACTGTTGTTTTGCTTTGCGTGCTGGTGTTACATTCAATAGCAGAGAAACATTCAATTAGAGCTGTTCCCAGTGTGATCAGTGCTTGTTTTCTGTTCAAGAAGCTCCAAAACACTGGGGGAAGACCCTCAGCAGGTGAAAAACGTCATACCTCAGTTACTTCAGCAAAGAAATGACAGTTTACACCACCTGAGGATCTGTTCTATGGCATATTTTCTTTCTGTGTTCTCATCTTTAGATTTCACATTGGCTTCAGTGCAGAGATTGCATCTGTATTGTTCTCAACATAGCAATATTGGCTGGGGAGACAAACATGCATACTGAGACTTCTGGTGTTTATTGTCGATGTTTTCCTCCTGAACAGTACAAGACATTTTGTATGAAAGCCCAAATTTACCCTGTGTACTTTTATAATACAGACTACTTAGGAGCTGTGTATTAATACACCAAAATGATAGGGACCTGATCTTTGTTAAGTTTTTCATGCACAAAGGAAAGAAGTAAAAATTAAGGGCAGTGTACATAAAAGAACACTGTAATTTATTATTAATTAAAATTTAATAATTTTTAGTCTCCCGGTTAAGCTTCATAAATAGCTCATGCCTATACGAAGTTGAAGCCCAGCCCTTTATTTTTAATGGGTTTTCTTATTAACTAAAAAAAAAGTTATAACATTTTGTATTATTGTTTATAAGACTAGGTTGGAAGGATTTCCTGTTCTTTCAGTAGATCACATTTATAAAGAAGAATGATGTTAAATTGTTGAGCAGACATAAAAATAACAACAAAAATTCAAGGGGAAATCAGGATGACAGAAGATTTTATGTGAGATCATTTGTTTATTGCTCATGATTCTTTAGACTCTTTAAAGTTCCCAAGACAAGCCTGCATTCCCTTAAGTTAAACTGGAAATGAGGTAGAAAGGAGTGGACTCTTGGAAACTAAAAATGAGAATTCATGGAATTCGTTTGTTCAAATATGGCTAAAAATAAAGTGCATAAAAGTTGGCATTTTGGGACAGAGAGCTGAGAATAATTAATATTATTTGTGAAGATACAGGGGCATAGACAGATGTGGTTTGGTTTGTGGTTTGGGGTTTGATTTTGGATTTATATATTTGCAAAATAACACTGAAAAAGATGGCTACTGTGGCATGTATGTTCTGGTCTGTATAATAACAGGCCATGAGAAAAGCCCAATTCTCCCAATATAATGAAGCTAGCAAATGTTATTCAATATCCTTCTATATGACTAATATTAAATTAACCTAAAAAAAAAAAAAAAAAGTAGTGGAATGGAATTAATTATCAGGGTCTAGGTTAATCCCATACAACTTTATATGTCAATGTACAGTACATAAATTTAGGAATATTTTTTTTTAGATTTCTTAGTAGTAAATGGAGAGGGTTTAATACCTTCAGAAGGTATTTCAGGCTTTATACTGGCAAAGCTTATGAAAGTTCCTGTCTCCCCACAGATTGCAAAAGACTAGAATGGCTGGTGACCCTTTTCTTGGTTTAGGTTTGAGTTTATAGCTTTTTGTTTGGTTTTTTTTTAATATAGGTCCTGTAATTAGGCACTTTAAACTTAGTCAGGAAATACAGATATTAACGAACAAGAGGTAGGACAGGGAGAATATTGTCTGATGAACACAGCCAAAGTAATTTTGTTTTCTTTAGTTGTAGGTTTTTTTTGTTTGTTTGTTTGTTTGTTTGTTTTTGTTTTTTTGTTTTTTTTTAATTGTTGTTCTTTCACCATAAAATATTTTCTGTAGAGAGTATTTAGGTTTTTATCAGTGGAAAAAATGCATTGGAAAACTTTTTAAATATTCATCTCTCCCCCTTCTCTTTTTTTGCATTAGATAACTCCACGATGTTTTAGACCTTTCTTGTAGCATTTGCTTTTGTTATACTAATTTTGTTTTTTAAAAGTACAATAATGTAAATCAGTCTTATATTAAAACTAATTTAAAGTAATATAATGATATTAGACATTAATAGAGCCTTTTGTTTTCCAAACAGCAATATTGAAATTCAGTCATACTGAAGTAGGTGATATCCAATCTTTATACGTTAATTACTTTAATAAAGATTACTACAGCCTTCTTACAGTTGTACAAACTAAATGCAAGTGGTAGGCTATTTTTTAAGTACAAGAAAGATTTTTATCTTGAAAACAACAAAAACAAAGCTAAAAGTGTAGCATCAGGTGCAAAGCTTTTTCTTTTTCAAATTACTTTCAAGATGTTCTATTACAACTGCTTGTCTTTGTTTATGTTTATGGTAAATTGTTATCATTTGGAGTTCCTTTTTATGGAAAATTAATGTTTTCAGACAATTGCTGGATATCACAGCTGATTTCAAATAAAAAAGCTAATTATATACTGTTCATTATTAAAATTACAGCTTGTCAGAAAATATGGGAAATCTGTAAAACTGAATTTTCTTCTACCTTGTGAAGGAGATCTTCTCACTAAAAGAGGACAAATAGCATATGCACCCTTCCCAAACCATATTTAAATATTTTACCTTTCTAAGTGCTGGATACTTAAGAATGACTTCTGACTTCTCAATACTTGCACAGCATGAGATGATAAAGTCTCTTCATGTTCTGTAATAGCATAATACAGAACTCAAAAGTAGAGAAAACACCACAAATCTGGAGAAAAGGAATGAGAATCTAAAGCTTCCATAAACATAGACATTTTCAAGTAGACTGTCAAAGCATTTTAAATAAATACTTAGTCAAAGCACAATACAGCTATCACATAGGTTTATGAATACCATTTTCTCTTTTATATAAATATCAACAGTCAGCAGTCTTGTGAGTTGCTCTAACTCACACAACAGTTTAGACAGAATTAGGACCAGCCAATTTAAAAAGTCTGACTTTCAAATTGCACCCCTACACAAAATGAATGCAAATATACTAATGGAAGAGCATTATCCCTATTTGCTTTCTTTTGATAGCACTCCATTGGCTGGATTTAGTAATGGTTTGGTTCTTTTCTTACAGATTTGTCCTCATCTATCTCAGTATTTTCTAGAGAGTGTGAATTTAAAAATACAAGCAAAAGAGACACCCATTTGTAGTTATGAGCATCTCTGTTATGAGGGCTAATACAAGATAAATACTTGAAAGAAAAATGCAGCTATGGAAATGCTGTCATAACGCAAGAAAATCTCCAAAATCCTACTTCTCACAGGTGAATGAGATAATCTTTATAAAGGAAGGTTAAAAGAACAGATACATGGAACTATCAGTCAAAAAATAACTACCTTCCATAAATTTTATCAGCTAAAGATAGTACCAGAATACAGCTAAATGGGAATTTACATCAACTCACTTTAACCTCTAAAATGTGGATGTCTCTAGCACAGATGTCATTGCATATGGTACCCTTTTGGCATTTAAGATATGAATTACCATGGGAACAGGCATGATCACTGAAATAAATAAGTCCATCTTAGAAAAGAAAATCAGTGAAGTTGACTTGTGAAGTTTGATAAGGTCTAGGGGCTTCTTATGTGCAATAACAATTGGAGTTGGGAGAAAGAAAATCCAATAAACTGACAACTTATTTTTGTTAACTGACGTTACCTTTCATTCATTTTTTCTTTTGATTATCAGATCTATGTTCATTGATCAATATTAATTTTATTTTATTTTAGATGAAGGCATTTTTCCACAGAGTGCATCATAATCACATTACTTATAATCTAGTCTGAATATGGAAAGGAAGAAAGGCTTGTGTGAGTTTATGTGCTGGTATTATGTACAAATAGTATTTAGCAACATGACATAGATGAAGAATCTTTTCAGCATAACCTACACTGGCAATGTCATTTATCTTTTAAATTTAATGTTAATTTATTCTCAAAGACTAAGGAAATAAAGGCCAAATTGCATCCCCTCTCCTATAATGTGTAACACAGATGACATGACAAGTGCATCAAGTCAAGCACTCAAGTCTTGACTCACCTGGAGTACAGTTACAGACACAGACATCTCTTGAGATTAATGGGATGGGTTACGTGAGTGGTAAAGGTATCCTGAGAAAGGGATTTCCAATCTGGCTTGCAGAGCACCCTGTCTTCATATTTGCCATCAAAGTATAAAGATTTTTTGTGTTAAAATTTGTGCACAAACGCATTGGCTATGTATATGCAAATATATACACACAGGCACATACATATATACCATTTACATACAGATGCATTGTACTACAAATCTTATAATTAAAAAGAATCTTTCATTTTACAGAGGCACATGGTTCTGCACAAACCTTTTTTATCCATCTTGAATAAGACATCACTCAAAATGTTCGTGACACTCAGCAGCTATTACCATGAAGGATAAAGAAGCTTCTCAAAAAACCCAGGAACTGATAAACAGACTCCATTAAAATGTTTTTGCATGCTAGTATTCAACCAAAATTAGTTATTTTTTGCTTTGATGTTACCATTTGTAGTGTAACCCTTATTTAGTTGTTTTGATGTATGCAATAACTGATACTTCAATAATAAACTTGTTTATATTCAAAATATCTTTAATCCTTGTATGGTTCTTTTGGTGTCTTTTTTGAGAGTGAAGTGCCCTTGTGGCATATCACTACTCTGATGTAGTCTTTGCAAGTCTTTCATTGCTAATGTATTGACATGAATAGCAGTGTTTTCATATTTGCCACCTATTCAGCATTGAGAAACAAATACAAAATTGCTGTCTTCCTCTACTCACAATCTTTTGGGTTTTAATCATACATGTATATTTTTTATTCCTAGATTATATTATTCCTTATTAAGTAGAAGGAATGATAGGAAAAACCAGAAAAGTGGTTGTGGTGGGTTGACCCTGGCTGGATGCTAAGTGCCCACCAAGCTGCTCTATCACTCCCCTCCTCAATCGGACGGGGGAGACAAATAGAGCAAAAGGGCTGAGATAAACAGGGACAGATCTCTCACCAATTACCAGCATGGGCAAAACAGACCCTGTTGGGGAAAATTTATTTAATTTATTACCAATCAAATCTGGGCAGGATAAGGAGAGAAAGAAAAAAATTCTTAAAAGCACCTTTTCCCCATCCCACCTTTCTTACCATGTTTAACTTCCAGTTTTCTCTACCTCCTTGTCCCCAAGGCACGGGAATGGGCAATGGGGGCTGCAGTCAGTTCATCACCTGTGATCTGTGCCAATCCTTCTTCCCCTAGGGGAGGACTCCTCTCTTTTCCTCTGCTCCAGAGTGGATCCTGTGCAGGATCACGTCCTGCCAGTGGCATGGACTCCTCTCTACAAAAGTCCACAGGTCCTGCCAGAAATCTGCTCCAGCATGGGCTTCCCACAGTGTCACAGCCTCCTTCAGTCATCCACCTGCTCTGGCCTAAGGTCCTCCATCAGCAGCAGGTGGATGTCTGCTGCACCATGAGCCTCCATGGGCTGCAGGGCACAGCTGCCTCACCATGGTCTGTGCCATGGGCTGCAGGGGAATCTCAGGTCCAATGCCTAGAGGACCTCCTTCCCTTCCTTCCTGCCTGACCTGGGTGTCAGAAAGGCAGTTTCATACATTCTCACTCCTCTCTCTGGCTGTAATTGCAGGGTTTAATTTCCTTCTTAAATCTGTTATCCCTGAGGTACTACTGCCACTGCTAACAGGCTTGGCCTTGACCAGCAGCAGGTCCATCTTGGCACTGGCTGGCATTGACTTTACTCCACATAGAAGCCTCTGGCAGCTCCTCCCAGAAGACACCCCTGCAGTGCTTCCACTGCCAAAATACAAACACAATACAGTCATATTGCAGTAGGAAAAACCAAGCAGAACAGAAAGAACTGATGTACTATCTTATAAATGGCAATGGAAGAAAATACTTACAAACAAGCAAAATAAGTAGAATCTGTCTCAATCCATTATCACGTGCAGAGAAAATGACACCTTCTATTCCTGTTTATTCTTTTAAAAAAAGTAAATAAACAACAATTACAGTTTTTCATTCCTGCATTTATTTTACTTGCTAGACTTCACATCTCAAAAAACTTTCTTAAAACAATAAACATGTTTAGTTCATTTTTCTTCTGTTTAATGAAATGTGTTTTGAGTTGACCTTGTCCAGCTGCCAGATGTCCACCCAGCCACTGTCTCACTCTCCTTCCTCAGCTGGATACAGGAGGGGAGAAAATAAGATGAAAAAGTTCATGAGTTGAGATAAGGACAGGGAGATCCCCTGCAACCATCACTGTCAGGGGCAAAACTGACTCAACTTGGAAAGGTTAATTTAATTTATTGCCAGCTAATAAGAGATAGGATAGGGAAAAACAATCATGAAATTAAAACCACCTTCCCCCTCAATCCTGTTTCTTCCCAGGCTCAGCTTCACCCCTGACCATTCTGCCCCCTCTTTCTCAAAGAGTTTTCTGCCCTTTCTTAAACACGTTTTCCCCAAGGAGCCATCCCCTTGGCTGCAGGACTCGGCCATGCCTTCCAGTGGGTCAGTTGGAGCTGCAGGAACCATCAGTGTACGGTACAGGGCAGCCCTGGCAGCACCTCATAGAGACCCCCCTGCAGCCCCAGCTGCCAACGCCCAGGATATGAGTGGGTTGCCTAGCTTGGTATGTATCTATACATATGGAATATTTTAGCTAGTCTATGAACATTGCCAACTTGTTTGGGAACATACTAAGCTGTGTTCACTGTAGTGTTCATGAAGGAATCATGTAATCTGGTTCATCAGTCACATAATCCTAGGAACACTCACCTATAGTTAGAATACCTTGTGGAAGCTCTTCATGAGGTCCTATCTCATAAATGACAAGGTTTAGTAGTCACCCACCGATGCATATAGCTTTACAAAAATCTCCTGCTCTTGCTCAATTAATTTACCTACTGAAAGAATCTGAAAGATCTTTGGCACAGTGTCCCTTTATCCTTTTGTGTTGATGGAATTTCTTATTGCTTATTTTTCAGGCCAGGGGGCAATTGGCTTTTATAAAAGATTTGTGATTTGTGTTTTCTCCATGTCATATAACCACTGTGAAATAACAAGTGCAGGGAGTGCACACTTTGTTACATGGTCAGTGTACTTGAGGCACTTTTCTTGCAACTCTGTTTAATAACATTTGTTCAGAGTGGAGAGGAGAATGTTTTGTGGGTTAATGGAGTACACAACTCTTAACAGGAATTCAAGATGACTAATGGATGTGCATTCAGATGCTGAAGTGCTGTTGAAGAAGGAAATCTGAACTGGTAACAAGAAAATTCCATTAGTGACATATTAGTATTTTTCTGAGGCTTCAGTGGGATCAAGAAGAAAGACTGTTTTCTTATTAATGGATAAGTGAATCTGAATGACATTTTGCGAAACATGGGGGACATAGGAAAGAAAACAGAGGCTTCTAGAAGTAGTAGGGGACATGTAAGGTGTCCTGGTTTGGGCTTGAACAGAGTTAATTTTCTTAGCAGCTGTATAGTCTTGTGTTTTTGATTTAGGATGATAATAATATTGATAACACACAGAGAGTGCTTTCACCAAATCAAGGACTTTTCAGCTTCTTATTCTGCCCTGCCAACAAGAGGGCTGGGAGCACACAAGAAGTTCTGAGGGAGTGTAGCCAGGACAGCTGACCCAAAGGAATCCTCCCCAGCCTAGAAAGTCATGCTGAACAATAAAACTGTGGGAGCGTGGTAGCCCACTGCTTAGGGTCTGGCTGGGTTTCAGTCAGGGAGTGGTGGGCAACCACATTGTGCATCACTTGGTGTGTGCATTCTTTTACCATTATAGCTATTTTGCCTTCTTTTTGTGTCCTCTTAAAGTGTCTTTATCTCAACCTATAAGCATCACCTTTTTTTTGGTTGTCCGTCATCTCACTGGAGGAGAATAAGCAAATGGCCATGTGGTGTTTAGCTGTCTGATGGATTAAACCACAACATATGCCTACTTGTCCCCTGGAATTACTGTGTGCATGCCCTCATCTAGGATAAGAGTCAGGGGATGGTACTTTCATCAAGAATCTCTCTAAGTATAGAGGGACATATGACAGTGTAGATTGCATGGGTTTCTGAATTCAGCAGTAGAATGAGATCAGCTGCAGAGGCATCCTGACATCATACTCAGAAATACATCAGATGAAATCTGACCCCAAAAATGCTTATTATTTTCCAGCCTAAACTTAGTTTGAGATTAGATTAAAAGCAGCAGATGTGTTTAAAGTGAAGTTCCAGTTCATCCTGTGTTTCAGAACTATTAAAATAAACAAGAATAAAAATACAGAAAATTGGAAAACCAGCATTTATCTTCAAAAGCCTAGTTATTGCTATACTTGATCTCCATAAAATCTAGATACTTCTCTTCCACAATTTTTTCAGAAGAAATGAGCAGGATAATTGCCATGTATATACACATATATAAAGTTAACCCAACACCACCAAGCAAAGAGATTTTCTGCATGGACTACTTCACTACTGACACAGCTCTTCCTTTTCCCTGAAGAAAATGCTTGTCATAATTGACACATATACCTGATGCACTTAACTCAGAAACTGACATTCCTCCCACTCTACTATATGTTCACATTAATTCCCCGAGTTGTTTTCAATTCACTCTTATAAAAATAAGAGTGATTCCAGATGTTAAGCTTAGTAAGGAAAATATCAAAACAAAAGGATTTTTACCTTCCCAGTCTGAGAAAAGCTATAGGTAAGGTAATAGATGGAAGAAATTGCAGTCTAATGCACACTTTACCAATGTGAGCAACACATGGTGAGAAAGCCAGCTTTTCTTCAGCACACTGAGCAGCAGTGATTTGCCAGTGGCACTTCTGGAAAAGAAAGGGGACAAACAAAGAAATCAGAAAAACAAGTTGGACTGTCACAGGTCAGAATGTGTGTCTATGCTTCTCAAGACAGAATTAAGTCACAAAAATCAAATATTATTTATGAAAGGTTTTTAATGAGATTATTTTCATGGAAACTGGATATTTGCATAATGTTTTTGCTAGGAAAAAAAAGATTTTCAAAAGGAAGCTTTCAAACTATCAGAAAAGGAACCAAAATTTTAATAGGTTTATGTGATTTGTGAAAATATAGAAATGCTGATACGATTTTAGTAGAAGTTATTTAAATATTTCTGTCCTGTGTTTTAGTAGAAGTTATTTAAATATTTCTGTCCTGTGACTGTGCTCTTTTCCAAATCATAGTGAATAATCTTTCATGGGCATGTTATTTACATGAATATTTACAGTGCATTCTTAGGAACTGTGTGTTGCCTTTATTAATAATACAGCTCATACTACTATATTTCACACCAAGATGAAAGATCATTTTATTATTTATTTTCAAAGAGGTTTAAATCACATTTACATCGTTCAGTTTGTTTCACAGACAGTTAATCCCAAGTCTACTTTCATCTCTAAGGATGTTTCACAGAGGGTTGATTTTTTTTTTTAATTTCACTTTCTTTATCTGTTTTATTCAAAAGCAAATTTTGATCTAAATCCCACTAAAATCAACGAAAGAATTACAAAGTCTTGAGCTTTGTCATACTCTGAATAAAGTGTGTTTATATTTTTTTCTTTTTTTTATAGAAATGTGTTTTTTTCGATTTTAAAGTATAAAATCTGGAAATTAGAATATTAATTAATTTTCAGTCTTGTTTTCTTCCCTTTATGGTAATATAGAGATGCAACCTAATTAAGACAATTCAATATACTGACACATCTGCTATAAAACTAGATATCTTACATTAAAACAGCTTGGCCTTCAGATGTCTTTTTTTCAGTGTTTTCATGAGAAAAGGGGGTGTCAGCTTATTGGCGTAGAATTAAGTGTTTTTTGATTCCTATAGTTTCAATTGTTAAGAATGTTAGAAAAAAACAAAACAAACCAACAACCCCATCTCCAACTTACCTCTAAGTTGTTCTCAAATTTAAGTGATTAGCCAGTATGAGGTAATGGTAGCAATATTTTGGACTATTTTGCTTAGTGAGATGCCCCAAAGTTATTTAAAGATTATACAACATCTTATTTCTCTGAAGACAGGGTCACAAAAGGCTAGAATCAATGAGAAAACAAAATTCCACTGCTCTTTACATTTTCCTTTCTCACAATTTCTAGCCCTTTTCCACATAGGTCTGACACTTAGCTCAAAAAGTTCTATGTTGAAGTGACACAGATAACAATACTTTTGTGTCTATGTATCTCTGTATATTGTTTCCCTCTGTGTTCCTTTTCATTGCAGCTTGCTATTTCTTTCCCACACACAGGGCTTTAGTCCAGTCACTCCTGCACAACTAAGTTTATCACCAGATCACAGCGAGCCTCTCTTTATAGCAAAGTATAGGAAAACACAGATAACTCTTACTCCAGCTCTGTTTGTATCTTTTTACGGCCAACAGACATTACTGTTTCAGCTATAAAGGATGTAGACAGTGTGATGGGTTTTTTTACACTGACTGAGAGACATGGCATCTATCAACACTGCTGAGGTTAACCTAACTCAAAACAAAGTGTTGCAATGGAAGCTGTAACTGGGAATACAAGCTACAAGAAACCTAGGGCAACTGCACTGTTAGCTTAGACAGGCTACTTCCATTTCTGAACCTGGGTGGTATGAATTTAGAGGTAGGTGCCCTGAACAATGTCAGATGCCCTTTAAAACAAAATCAACCAAGCATAGAAAAACCCTAAGCGATTTCCCCTGAGATGAGAAACTTCGTACTTCATAGGTCTTTTTCACTACCTACTGCATTGTGCTAGTTAGTAAATTGTTAAGCAATCCCTAACAAGCTCTAGCTTTATTGACACTGCTATTACACAAGCTGTTGATTGCTTTAGTTTTTGTCCACAAACATTTGTGACACTGAGATCAAGAGGAAAAAGCAGTAAGGGATGGCCATAGTTCTGAACACTCCTCTTTCCAGCCCCCTCCTCCAAATCTTACTTGGGAAAAATTGACTACATAGACCAAAAACTTTCTAGAGTCCTAGCCCCACCACTATTTATCAGCATTTCCAGGACAGTCTTAGACTATCTTCCCAAAGTAATGCTGATGTGCTCTGCATAGTTCTAATTTATATAGAGGAATAAAATTCTTCATTGAATGGAGTAATATTTTTGTTTTTCTTTGAAGTATGATACATTGGTGTCAAGATCTGCCTTTTATATCACAGACTCACAGAATTATTGATGCTGAAATAGACCCCTTGTTAAACCACCTTACTCAAGCAGGGGCACCCAGAGTTGCCCAGATTTTTATGTGCAGATTTTTTTAATATCTCCAAGGACAGGAACACCACAACACCTCTGGGAAACCTGTGCAAGTGCTCAGTCACACTCACAGTAAAAAAAATGTTTCCTGATGCTAAGGTGGAACCTCTTGTGTTTCAGATTGTTCTGGTTTTCTCTGGTTCCTGTTACTGGACACTACTGAAAAGAGGCTGGCTCCATCCTCTTTCCACCCATCCTTCTTGTATTCATATCTATTGATGAGCTATCCCTGAGGGGATGTAGGCTGAACAGTGACACCTCTCTCATCTTTTCCTCATAGGAGAAATGCTTCAGTCCCTTAAACATCTTGGTGGCCTTTTGCTAGACTCTCTACAGCCGGTCAATATCTCTTAAGGTCCGCAGACCTTAAAATATGTACTAGTTCACATCTTAAAGTTCTCAAATGGAAGTGAGCACTCTAAAGTTTTCAACAAGGTTCCTTGACAGGGGATCAGACTTTCAAAGTTAGCAGGAGGCACAACGTTTGAGAGCACGGATTACAAGCCCAGACTTCCCTCTACATTTTGAATTCCGCAGCAGAAAATGGAATATGTGTTCTCTATCTTCAGCTGCCATAATCACTCCTAAATACTTTGAGTTCCTTTGTTTGTAAATGCACTGAAAGGGGCAGATTTGACAGGAAAAATAATTGATCTGTTTTAATGCCTTTCCTCAGATGAAATAGGTTTTATTGGGTTTTTTCTTCCATTGACTTTAACACAGGCAAGGGCAGCCTGCTCCAGCTTTAAAAGCTAAGGTCTGTATGTTTAACCAAGGCAAAATAAATGCAGATATTATCATCTAATATTGGACAGGTCTCCTGAGAGATGGAACTTTGGGTTCTCTGTCTTCAGCCAAGTATGGTTTGCTGCATGATGCACTTCAGAAGCTTCTTTCCAGGTGAGCATACTCATTTACTGCCAGACATAAACCAGCCTGCTTTGACCTTCAATGAGGGCCTATTTGACCATCTTTGCATTAGCCAAGACATGGCAAATGAATAAACATGCCTCCCAGATATATATACCATAAAATAAAAATAACATGGCCAAATAAGAGGCAAACTTTACAAAGCTGTCAATACAATGATTTATTTTGTATTTCAGAGCGCTGTCGTTTTTTACATTCACATCCAAAATGAAGTCTTCCTAATAAAAATTTTGTAGCAAAAAGTTGTACTATACTTTCAAGCTATTAACATTATATTACTTTTTCAAAATATACTACAGAACACTTAAAAGTTATTATGAATAATTGTAAAGCAATAAAGCAAAAATGTACTTGCCAAATAAATGAGCAGTGTAAGGCAATGAATTTTCCTTGCTTGATAATTCCCAGAATTCCATACCTGATAACAGAATAACTAGCCTTTATTTTTAGTAAAGCCAGTATTATTAACAAAGATCTAATGTAACAGATTTTCAAAGGCTCTAAGCGACACATCTGAGTGCTTTGGAGGCTGCAGCCTCCTTGAACTCAGTGCAACCGGTCAAATTTAGAGAATCACCGAATAATTTAGGTGGAAAAGACCCCTAAGATCATCAAGTCCAACAATTAACCCACCACTACCAAGTCCACCACTAAACCATGTCCCTAAGTTCCCCTAAGTGTCCCTACATGTCTTTTAAATACCTCCAAGGATAGAGACTCAACCCTTTCCCTGGGCAGACTGTTCTAATGCTTGACAACCCTTTCCATGAAAAATGTTTTCTAATATCCCATTTAAATCTACCCTAGTGCAACTTCAGGCCATTTTATCTTGCCCTATCACTTGTTATTTGGGAGCGGAGACTGGTTCCCATCTCACTACAGTCTCCTTTAGGTAGTTGTAGAGAGCAGTAACATTTGACCTGAGACTCCTTTTGACTTCCAGGCAAATGGGACCTCCTTGGTTAGGCAGGACTGTCGGTAAATGATGAAAAGTGGCTCGGTGAGCACTTCTGCCAGACATCTGAATATCTATGGGTGGATCCCACCTGGGACCATAGATTCATGTGTGTCTAAGTGGTCTAGCAGATTGCTGACCATTTGACCTTGGATTATGGGAGTTTCATTCAGCTCCCCATCCCTGTGTTTTGGCTCAGGTGGCTGGGTACCTGGAGAGCAGCTGGTATTACTATTAAAAACTGAGTCAAAGAAGGCATTAAGTACCTCAGACTTTTCCTCATCCTGTTATTTTGTTTCCCTCTGAATGCAATAAAGGATAGAGATTCTCCTTAGAACTTTTTTTGTTGCCTATATATATATAAGCATTTTTTTTGTCTTTCATGGCAGTAACCAGTTTAATTTCTAGTTGGGCTTTGTCCCTTCTAATTATCTTCCTGCATAACTTCTACAACATCCTTGTAGATGTTTTTTCCCTCTGCGTTCAAGCTAAAGCTCTCTATTCAGCCAGGCTGACCTTCTATCTTGCCAACTTCTCTTTTAGCACATGGGGATGGCCTCTAAGATTTTCTTCTTGAAAAATGTCCAGCCATCCCTTTGCCCTTCAGGACTGTATCCCAAGGCCAAAAAACCAAACAGGCCAAAGTCTGCCCTCCAGAATTCCAAGACAGTGGTTTTGCTGACCCCCTTCCTCACTCCTCTGAGAAATGAAAGCTCCATCATTTTGTTGTCACTGTGCCCAAGATGGCCTCCAACCATCACATCACCCATCAGTCTTTCTCTGTTCATAAATGCAGGTCCAGTGGGACATCTCACAGCACTCTGCAGCTATGTCAGGAATTTACCTTCCACACACTCTAGGAAATTCCTAGACTGTTTCCTCTCTGAGGTATTGCATTTCCAGCAGACATCTGTGAAACTGAATTTTTGCACAAGAACACAATCTAACTATCATGAGACTTCTCCCAGCTGCTTATTGTACCAATGACACATGGACCCTCTTGGTTCTTGTTCCGAAGGGAATCAACTTTATTGTCATAATGCAAGATCTTATATATTGTACTATGATGCCAAGCTTTTATACTGTGTTAAAAATTCTCTGGCTAAAATGATATTTGTTAGCATTTTTGCAAACTAAAACAAACATTCATTAGGTTCTGCCACTACAGGTGTTGCTGTTCATGCATACGTCCAACCAATCAGCTGTCTGATCATGCACTGTTCACGTGTATGTTATGTAACTTGTTTTCTAGGTTATATAACTTGGTTTTTACTATCCTGTTAGCAAACCTTTCCCAGAGTGCTTCTCAGTGAATAAAAGTGACAGAAATGAACAGAAGTGATCAGAGGTCTATAAGGCTCTTATTCTGTAAGATTTTTCTTATCTGCTACAGATTATAGCATATTTCATCTGCCTCTCCATCCTGGTTGGGTCTATAAATGACTCCCACCATGATATCTGCCTTGTTGAACTTCCCCTTTATCCTTACCCACATCCAATCCATCAAACTCTAGATGATCAAAGCACTCTAACGCAGAGGGTTATCCCACTGTCTCTCCTTCCCTGCCAATCCCTTCTGATGAGTTTACAGACATCCATTACAGCATTTCAGTTGTGCAAGTCATCCCACCATGTCTTTGTGACAACTACTATATCATAGTTTTACCTCTACGCAATGGCTTCCAACTTCTCCTCATTGTTGCCCACGTTGTGTGCAAAAGGGTAGATGAGCTTCAGTTGGGCTATTGATCTTTTGGGGGCAAGAAGCCCTAATTCCTATATGATCACTCTCAGGTGCATCCATGGTTTCTAACACATCAATAATCCTTGCATCTTTAACATCTACTGAGGTGGCAGACTGAAGGATCTCACACACCATTCTTCAACCACTTTCATGTTGTCACCAAACTTCTGTCTAGTGAACCTGGCTTTTTAATTTTTCCCCTTCAAATCTAGTTTAAAGCTCTTTTCTGAGTCCTGGTAACACCTGTCTGAAGATCCTTTTGCCTCTTTGAGGCAGGTGTACTGCAGAAGAATTTGACAGCAAATAGTTTCAACAGGACTTTTCAAACGTGTAGCAGAAATCATGAAAAAATTCCTGGGTCAAGGGCAGTTGTCATACGTATCCTGAAGTGGTGCATTGTCTATGCTATTTTCTAATTTCGGCTATGACAGTTTGTTCACACCCACTTTTAGTGAGGTTAGGACCACACTTCTGTGTTATTATAAATGTGATTTTTTCCTGTATTTAAAACAAAAATACTATGCTGAGACTAGTAGAAAAGCAGAAAAAAGATAGAAAATGAGCATGGAGAAGGTAAAGTTTTATGTTGGTATTCATGCGTAATTGCACTCTACATAGCAATAAAGTGTATAAACAGTTTCTTCCCTTCCAAAAGTTTCACAAGAAAATTCTTCAGTTCCTCTTGATACTGCATACAATGCAAAACAAACCTAAAACAAAATAGCATGAAGTCATTTTTCAGTTTGAATGAGGAAATGTCAACTGATGGGTCCTAAAAACTTTGCAGAGACAATGGAGATCTCTGCATAAAATACCCAGCCCATCATAGTCACAAAAACTCCAGATTTAAATATTTCTGATATAGTAAAGGGAAAAATAATTAACGTTTAAATAGCAAATACGTTTCTGACACACACAACTCCATAAACTTAACTTCAGTTAAGTTAATATGACATACAGAAAAAACCCTAAACCCGTCTGTAAAGGATTGGCAAAACAGTCACCACAAGGGAATAACAACGGCGTTTTTTCACCAGTTTTGAATTTAGAATTAGTGATTCTCCATATTATGAAAACATTTCAAAATTAGTGGCTGTTTTATGAAAAACAGAATTAACATTTCTCTGTTTTCCAGCGATGCTTGCAAAGCACTGAAGACATGTCCTTCAAAGGTCACTCTTTTCTTTGTTTATGCTGTGAAAAATGCTAAGGGACTGCATACATATACAACAACTATCAAACATAAAACTGAGTTGCTCTGTCCTTTAACCTGCTACCAATTCAGACAAAAAATTATTTTATCTTTTTGGGTTATACTTAATTCATGGAACAAATAATGACATTTGACAACTCCAGGTCTGACATTGGAGGTCAAGGAAGGAAGGAAGGAAGGAAGGATGGATCTAGCTTCTAGTATCTAAACTGAAGAACTCCGGAGGTTGAGATAAGGTGTCATTATGAGTTTTGCTGGGAGAATAATTCATCAAATAGGTAAAAAAAATCTGCACAATCCACTCTCCCAGTATGTGCAATCCTTGCACCAGGACTTTGTAGCACACTACTTTCCACAGTTCAGAATCAACTGGAATGAATACTCTCCATCTTCACTCTTTGAACTCTAATTTTTAAGATTGATGACTTTTTTCTTTATCCATTAAAGAAATATAATCGGAAAATAACCCAACAATAAAAACTTACTAAAACACCCAACAAAAACCAAGCCCAAACAAAACCAACCCTCCAAAGAAAACACCAACAAAACAAAACCACAATCTCAAAATAAAAACCAACACCAAAACCAAACCAAATCCATATTTTTCATAACATATGCCATGATACCTTTGAACTACCATCCTGACAGACCAGAGCTGAAACTCCCTATTTCCATAAACATATTCAGTTGTCAAATCTGGGTTCTACAAATATTTCAGAAGATGGCCTGCTATCCAGGTTGATTTTGACTCTTCTGCTCTTCTTAAACTTCTACATTTATTCATATATTGAACAGCTGTACTGTATTTTATGACACGAGCTGATCTGGATGAGTCAGCAATATGGTACTGCTCCCTGTAGAAGACTTTGGAAAGTTTTAGTTCAAACAAACATATTGGTTATTTTTGATATGAAATGGACATACTCCAGCTACATTCCAAAATGCAGAAGATTTTGCAGGCATTCAATCTCTTAGAAAAGGGAAGCATGTAGGCATTCAGCCCATACTCTACTGGCTCAATATTGAGGATTTTCCAGCAAGAGGAATTGAGTATGAAGAAAAATGTGCATGCTCTCCTGCAGTACCCAACACAGATGATTGGGTTTTGAAAACATAAAATAAAACAGTGTTAAATTGCTGTTAAAAAGTTGTTCATAATTTCTTCTTGTATAAATCCATCTGTACAACTTATCTTTCTATTTTCTGCAACATGACCTATGACAGAGATCACACTATTGCTTGGTCTGTCACCAGACTACATAATGTAGGTAAAGTCTTGTCAGTAACTTGCCTAGGATAATTGAGATATTCCAAAGTTTAAAACATAAAAAAGCTACATATAAAATCAGAAAAAAATGCAACTGCGGTTAACCTCCTATATCTAAATTAAATTGTGTACAGCAAATTAAAATATATATTTTTAGCTAACTATTAATGCATAGCAGTGAATGGAAGATGTAATAATAACTTTTTCTCAAATATTAGCTTTCTAAATACTGATTATTGTAGAGATGACGGATTACGTGGGGTTTCTAAACTGCTCACAGTAACACTGTTATTTATTTATGTTGAGAATTGCCACACGAAAGAGACAGTGACACTAACATGGTAGGAGGTTGCATAATGCTGGTGTAAGTGTAAGACTTTCCTACATTTTATTATATTGTCCTTGAATGAGTCCAGAGGAGGGCAGGAAAGCTGGTGAAAGGGCTAGAAAGCATGTCCTGTGAGGAGTGGGTGGAGACTTTCGGGTTGTCTAGTTGGGAGGAAAGAAAGCTGAGGGTTGACCTCATTTTTTTCTACAGCTTCTTGAGGAAAGGAAGTGGACAAGGAATGCTGAACTCTACTCCCTGGTATCCAGTGATAGGATGGATGGGAATGGTTGAAAGCTGCACCATGCCTTTCTTTCCTGAGAGGGTGGTCAACTGGTGGGACAGGCGTCCTAGAGAATGTACAGACTAGGTGCCCTAAATCTACCAGTGTTTACAAGGCATTTGGAAAATAACCTTAATAAGATGGTTTAAATTTTGTTCAGCCCTGAATTGGGTCAGTCAGATGGACTAGAAGATAGCTGTACATCCCTTCCAACTGAAATAATTATTATATTCCTGTTCTGTTCTATCACCTGGTTTCACCTGGTTTCTGCATTTCCAAATAAAAAATTTGTACTTCAGAATATAATCTGCAGGTATGTTGACTGCATGTGCACAGTCATCATGTTTGTAGCTTTGAAAGACAATAATTCTTCCCTAGTCAGTGTTAATTGTACAATATGACCACTGGTTACTGAAAGCAGAGCCTTTGCAACTCATCTCTCAGGTTGAACACTTTCTTTCTTTTTTTTTTTTTTTTACTTGTCTCATGTTATTTTACAGTTTGGTTTTTCTAAAAGCCTCTCAAAATATCAAAGATACTACATATGTGTTATCACGCAGCAACATGAACTGAGGAATATTCTTAAAATATTCTCTCATATTTTCTACAGAAAACATATTCAGATGTGTAAAACTGTGTTTATCACTATCATGACATGAAATCCAGATCATAAAATAAATACTCAAGACTTTTTTTTTTTCCAGAGCTGGAGATGATGCTGACAGATTTCTAACAGTGAAATTCTGGTCCACATGTAAGAAGTTCATAACAGATATGTTTTGATTTGTTTTGTTTTTGCAAGAGCTGTTTTGCTAGAAATGTCATAGTATGTTGTTTTTGTCCTCTTTCTGCTTTGGAAATTTGCCTATGAGTATACTGTTTTGAACTAAATTCACAGGACAGAGATATAGATATGGAATTTCTGTTACAGGAAAAGGTTCCAGATTTCTTTTTTTCTGAGGACAGAATAGTCTAGAAAGTATTTTTTTCTAAAACTGCAACAGAGAGAAGAGCAAGTACATACAAAGCTAAGAATCAGATGGTCAATGCTTGTGCTTTGATGTTCAGCAAAGAACTTTAAAAAGTGGTAATTGGACCTTAATCCAGACCAGAAATCTGGAGCAAACTGGAAGATGATTTCCTCTCCACCTTCATATTCACCAGACCCATATACCTTGTGATGCAGTTGTTCAAAGCGAAGACATTTGTCACTATTTTATGGTCTATTTCTCTTTCTTTTATTGAAGTTTTTCACTTAATGCAGTGAATCAAAAAATCAAGATGATCTGTGTGCAGGCCAGATAGCAAACGACTACTTATGGAAGAGTGATACAGGTAACTGGACATGATTCACTAGGCTAAATCTACTCAAGAGAATCACAGTCTTTTAGCACACACACAGTATTTGATTTTGATGTATTTTAAATTCTTGGTTATTTCCAGCAGTGACCAAACACATTTCTGTGTTTGGAGGAAGAAAAACAGCATCTAAAATGAATGAGGCTTTGGTGTTTGTATCATTTGCTGATTACAGCAGGGCACAGCACAGATTTGGCCTCTGGGGATGAGGAACAGAATGGTAGTGTACTGCCACTGAGGTTGCTGACAGCAAAGTAGCAGTTATTCCTACTTATTGGAATCATGCTGCTCCTCTAGTTCCTCAGATAAGCAATTGCTAAACTGTGCATAAACTTTCCAACTTATTTTAAAACTCAATGTGAAAACACCTATGCAGATAACTAGTATGCACTTTTAAATAGTTCTTGACAGAAACACATTACAGACACAGAGGCTCTGTCACAACCCCTAAAATTGTATCCTTTCCCCACCAACCCCACCCTCCTTTTGCCTAACTCCATTTATAGCTTCATAACTGTATAAAAATGCTGCCTATATTTAGAGCAGGTTTTGTATTCCTCCCTCACAAGCTTATAGAAATATTTTACTCTCCTCATATGATGCCTGGCAGGAAAGCACTGTTTAACAGTTTCTGGGTTGGTTTGAAGCAGAAGTGTCAGCCTTATGTATTCAGAATATTTCAATGAGGCTGTGCTGTAGGAGGTAACTTTTCTTCTACTACACACCACAGGAAGAACTACTTGCACAGGTTCAACAAGAAGAATATTAGTGGTCATTTCTTCAAGGCCAGGAACAGAACATTGTAAATGTTCCATATCTCATCATAAAAAACCCCTAAACCTGCTGCTTCAAATATAATAAAATCTATTAACAAAGTAAAATCAATTCTTTATGACAAAATTAGATTTCTGAAGATAAAGTAATTTTACTGAAATTTCTGTAGATGTTAATATTCAAACTTCAGCTGCTCACTTTGTAGCTTGCTAATCAACCTCATGCACTTCGGCAAGACATAAACAGTCAGAATATTCTTTCTTTTTATTTGTATTTAGTACTTAATGAAAAAAAAGTCTGCTTCTGTATTATGTTTGGCATTGTATAATATCAACATGGTAATCCCCAGTGAAATTTTCTGTTATTCATTGTTCCAAGATATTTTGTTTGTTGCACATTAATAAAGCAGATTATCTGGTTACCTGAGGATTTGATAACTAAATTCTCAATGTACAGAATTGCTTAACAAGCTTGCCTGCCCACTTATTATATAAATTAATCCCAGGTGACATAGCACAAGAGCAGTAGCTATGCCTAATGTCATCTTTGTATTATTTCCCAAACACATTTCTGCTACTTAAAAGGCTTTGAAGCTCAGTGAAGGCTTCTTTTAGCTTTTTGTGGGCTTTTAAAAATTTTATTGCTATTTTTTGCCTTTTTCTGTTATTGAAAAGAAGTCAATGACAAATATATTAACTGAGTATTCTTCAACTTGTTTGGAAAATTGTAGAAATTATTCTGCTGTTTATCCTCATATATATGATATAGTAAATTCCAATCAAATCTGTCACTGTCTTGAACCTTTTGAGCTCTGTGTTCTGCAATAAAAAGGACTGTCTTTCTTTAACTTCAGCCAGCAACTAAACCCAGCTCAGCCAGTCAGTCACTTCCCACTCATGGGAAGGGGGAGAGAATCAGAAGACTAACAGTGAAAACTCCTGAGAAAAAAATGGTTTAACAGGTAAAGCCAAAGCCATGCACACAAGGAAAGTAGAAAAAGTAATTAATTCACTTCTTCCTGTCAGTAGGGAAGCATTCAGGCATCTCCAGGAAAGCAGGGGTTCATCACGTGTGGCAGTCACTTCAAAAGAAAGCTCTGAAGCTTCACTCAGTTTATTGCTGAGGATAATGCCATATAGTATGGAATATCCCTCTGGTCAGCTGAGGTCAGCAGTCCCAGTTGTGCCCCTTCCCAGCTCCTTGTGCACCCCCAGCCTTCTCATTGGTGGTGAGAAGCAGAAAAACCCTTGAGGCTGTGTAAAAACTCAGCAATAGTTAAAATATCCCTGTGTTATCAATGCAATTTCCAGAACCAATCCAAAGTAACATTATAGTAACTAATATGAAGGATATTAACTCTATCCTAAAACCAGTGCATAAAGACAAAAGTCAAAAAGACAGTCGTAACAAAGGAAATTCAAACTGCACATTAGGAAGCTGAATGCTTAACTGCAATGACACCTGATCAGGAGAACAGAGAAAGTATGGAATCTCCATCCTTGGAAATTTTTAAAACTTGACTAGAGAAGTTGTGAACACTCTTATTAAAGGTTTTAAACTATCCTTCCTTCAAGTGGGAGCTTGGTTGTAAACAATCACCAGATGTTCCTTCCAACCTTTTTTTCTTTCTGTGATTCTGTGATCTCTCTCCACACATAATACTTGAAATTACAAGCCTTTAAAATGTGGGGGATTCATATCCAGTAGTCAGTCTTTTCCTAGTTTAGAAAATATGTGTCATGCTGGACTAAGTTCAAAGTTAGCAGTTATCTTCCTCTAAGAATGTAAATTAATTGGCACCAATCAAGTCAGTTGTTGAGATTAACCAAAATACTCTTCTAAGTGTATGTGGCAGACTGTGTGTTATGGATAATTGTACTGGATCTGGCTGGGCTGGAGTTCATTTTTCCACAGCAGCCCTCACAGCTCTGTGCTTTGCATTAGTAGCTGGAAAGGTGTTGGTAACACTCCAGTGTTTTGGCTCCTGCTGAGCAGGGCTGGCACAGCACCAGTGCTGTCTCCTTGACATTCTGCATCCCACCAGTAGGATGGGAGTGGGCAAAACCCTGGGAGGGGACACAACCAGTACAAATGACCAAAAGTGAGAAAAGGGGTATTCCATAGAGTATGATGTCAGCTCAGACATAAAAGCTAGGAAGAGGAGAAGGAAGGGGGATGCATATGTTATTTACGATATTTGCCTTCCTAAGCAACCATTAGGAATGCTGATGCCCTGCTTCCCAGGAAGTAGCCAGACATTGCTTGCTGATGGGAAGTAGAGAATAAAATCTCTTTTTTTTCCACTTTGCTTGCACACACACAAACTTTGGCTTTTTCCTCTGTAAACTGCCTTCTCTCAACCTGCGAGTTGCTTTCCATCTTATTTTGTCTCCCCTGTCCAACTGAGAAGGGGGAGTGGTAGAGTGGCTTGGTGGACATCTGGCATTCAGCCAAGGTTAATCCTCTACAGTAATCTCTCTTCTACTGCTCAGCATAATCAGTCTGTAGACATACACACAGAGAGCTTTCTCCCGATAAAGGTATGAATTAGGAGATATTAATTCCCATCTTTATAGTACGTAAAACTCTACTTATCAAATGAAATTTTGAAATTGGTTCAAACTACAGAAAAAGTTTTATCATAAATTGCTTCACAGATATATGCTCAAAATCCTTTCAATCACAGTAATGCTATAAGTCCTAGCATTTTCTCTCAAAATGTGACTTGATATTTCATCAACGTACTTCATTGTCTCCAGTGCAATTAAGTCCTTCCTAGTGTCTACCCCAAATAACCCAGAAAAGAGGCCAGGTTAACACCTTTTTTGGATATAATTTATGCTTTAACCTTGGTCTTAACATTTACTGCTTTCTCTCTCTTTCCCCCCAAACTGTATTCAAGCTGTGTCCATAAACCAAAAACTGATTAAGATTACCTAAATCTCAGGTTTCTAGTCCTTTAATTAAGTGCTAGGCAGTTGTGGCTATGAAAGGTATGTATTTCTTTGGAGAAACATTTTACTAATGACTGCAAACCAACTGTTTAGCAATGTATTAAAAACTAATTATGAGCATAAATAATTGTGCCAAATTAATATTTTAAAATTATTTTGAATGAAGAGAAATTGACTAGATTGTCCAGAGATTAGAAAAAGTGAACACATAAAATCCTGGATTTAAAATAATTTAAAAAACAACAAAACAAAACATCTAAATTTTTCTATACTTAAAAGTCTCTGAATTTAATGCAAAATTTCTGTAGAAGGTGCAGAATATTCTGAATACATATACAGTTTAAATTGCATTTAAAATAATTGAAACAAAGATTTTCCCCTGAAAAAATTGTTGGTGCTGCAATTAGCATAAGTTTGTGCTACAAGGTGCTCTCCACAACCCTGGATTTAAGAAATGCTGAGACCTCATTAGGGTGGTGGCTACCTACATCTCTCTCCTTTTTATTTTCCTTTCTCTTTCTTCTCCTCACTTTTTCTTCTCAAAATACAGTACGAGTTGGACCAATAAAAATTCCAATCAATGCCTTGTTAAATCCCTTGTTGTGTCTGAACAAGTTAAAGTTTAAGTTAAACTTTGCCGAGTGCCTTATTCCATTGGAATGTTCCAAATTTGGCAAGCAAAAGTGGTTTTTTGAACTTCCTGAGAATTTTGTTGTTTCTCCTATGTACTGCCTAGGGTAAATACAACTACCTTTCCCTGAATCCACCAAGCAGACTGGGGCATTGCACAGGTCATATAGTGCTGTGGTTTACATTTACGACCACAACTGTTTTGATAACAATGTTTTGACTTTTACAGGGCAGTGCTTATGCAGCATCAAGGCCTTCTCTGTTTCCTTCTCTGGCCAGTCAATGAGTAGGCAGGAGCTGCACAAGAGCTGGGAAGAGACACAGATGGGAGAACTGACCCAAAGTGACTAAAGGGATATTCCATGCAATGAAATGCCATGCTCAGCGCTAAATCTGTGGGAATTTTTCCAAGGTAGCCATTGCTCATATACTGGTTGGGCATTGATCTCCCAGTGGTGAGAAATTATTTTTGCATCACTTGATGGTTGTTTTCTTCTTTTTTCCCCTTCAACTGTTGAACTCTCTTGACCCATGAATTTTGTCACTTTTGCCATTCTGATTCCCTCCCTGATCCGGAAGGGGGAATAGTGAGCGAGCAACTGTATAGAGGCTTATTTGCCAATCACAGAGAGCAAAAGATTGGTCATTAACTAGCTATGCAATTTTTTATTTAAAATAATCCATAGAAATTGACTTGCTTTAATTAAATTACATAGCTGAGTAACCAAGAGTGGGACAGAATAATTTATTAACAAAATAATAAGATTTGGCTATACTACATACTGATTATTGCAGGCAAGCTTTGGCTAAACCATGTCTCTTTGGTGAGGGAAACCTTTCCATGAGAAAAAAATTTGTTACTGCTCAGTTCAGATCAGATCTTAGTATCTCTACTGATGAAGCACAAAATAAATTTCCTTTGATTGGACCAACTATTAGGACACTGGTAAGTAACTGGGCATCGTGATGTTTGTTAAACTTGACTGACTTATTTTGTAAACTGTAGGAAACAATTAAGTATTTGGAGTGTCATACTCACCATAGCTAGAAAGAGGAGATACACAAACCCCTATTAAATGTGTCCATTTTCAGTTCCTGATGAGTTTTTTCTAATGACTGTATGTACTCTTAAGGTCTTTAGGCTAAACTTTAAGAAGCCAATAAAAATCACCCTTACAATATATTTTCTTTGGTATTATTTAAGATTTTTTTTATTTTATTGTTATAGGATTTTTTTTAAATTTTTAATAGAAAATTTTATTTGATATTAAGCCAAATTCCACAGAGATTAAAAATCACTTTTAACATGAAAAAAAGACAACTAAATGTTATGGTTTGATAAATCAAATTGCCTCTACGATTTGTTTTTATTGTTATTTGTTGATGGATCTTGAAGACTGACAGCATTATGCTTGTTTCATAACTTTTATCTTTTAGCTAGACAGATTTTCTTCATAATGTTCGAAGATCGTCAATTTTGGATGATGCAGGGATGTGAGATAGAACTGTATTGAAATAAAAGTAAATATAGAACCAAATCAATCTTTCATTTGAAGAAAAACATGAAATGAATAAAGGACTTCACATAGCCACATTTTTAAATGCATTTTTATGTATTTGAGTGAAATATTTTTCAGAAGATGTGATTTTTTTAGATTTTGTTCTGCATGTATATGTTGTGCTTTATACAAGAGAGTATAGTTTGAGATGCAGTTGTGTGACTAATACATTTTTAAAAAACATCAGCTCTGAGACAGGAAATATCCAACATACTTTATTGTGGGAAAACACAGATTAATTAATCAAACTATTTATTTTACATGAAACTAAATATCATCTATCAAGTATGTTTATGCCATGAACAAATCTGACATGAACAAATCTGCTGCCTGTAGTGAAGTTTATAATAGAAATGCATGTCTTTGGAACAACTTGCCTTCCACTCCAGTTCTGAGCTGTGCTGTAGAGTGGAATGTGATCAAAGAGTAGTAGGCAATAGAGCAAGTAAAAGTGGAATGGTCTACTTCAGACAAATATGAGAGTAATGAAAATTAAGGCCACCTGAAATGACTGCAGAAAGGTTATTTTTTTTGTAACCACATGACACATGGAGGATACAAGTAGGTGAAAACTTTTCAAATGTTTTTAGACAAAGTAAACAATTTGGAAAAGAAAAACAAAAATAAAGAAAGAAAATCTCCAAAATATGGAAGTCAGAAATCAGGTTTTGATTTTTATCACAACAGCTAAAAAAAAGATAAATTAAAATGAAAATTTATGAATATTTTCTTACAGGGAGCTTGGAATGATAAAAAATACTGTCTGTGTTGGTGGTGATGTGACAAAACTCTGCATAATTTTGAAGAACAGAACATTAAAACAGATAAAAATATTTTTGGGAAATTAATTTTGTTTCTGGGACAAACGCATAATTTGTTGCTTGACATAAGATCAAGATCAGAATTCATGCTGTACTAGAAAATATACCCAGATTTCAGGAAGTTGTTTCCCTTCCCTTGACTTTGCTGGTCCTTTGTGTATATAAGACAAGTAAGTGGGGGAATATGGGACTATAGTGAGACAGTTTTGATTACTCAAGAAGCAGAAAAAGCCAACTGAAGTAAGAGAGACAAATGTTTCTGGAATAATTTCCATGAAATTTGACAACGACAGCATACTTCAAGGGGAATTTTTTTAGTCATTGTCCCACATTGTGTAAGAAGCATTAACTCTATTAAAAATTGACTTTGTAATTGTTGAACAGCCTATACATTTGTATATCATCATGAATAACTGTTAAATAATAGACATGCCTCCTTATTATGTAAAAAGGAGAGCTTCTAGGCAGAGAGTAAGGCACCCTTAATTTGCATCTAGCTAGAAAACAAGACTGAAGTGAAAAATAGAAAGCTGTTAAGAGCAGTTACCATCATTGACCATGAGGAACTTCATTTAAGTCTAGTAAGGAATGGAAGGGTTCACTGAGTTCAGTCTTAAAGCAGTTCAGGATTCTTATGTATTTGAATATCAGTGGACAACAGTAAAGAAGCTTAAAAAGTCTTGCCAGGACCCAAACTTTTTAAAATTTACTCCTGTTTTAAGGCCTCTGACAGTTTATATATTTCTATGGATGATATTTAACTACCCTGTTTTCCAGAAAGTAAATGTGTGGCAATTTGGAATATTTTGTTCTAATTTTCTCCAGAATACACCACACCGCCTAAGAAGACATACAAAATAATGCTAAAAAAAAAATAAGTCAGGCTTTGTAAGTTTTTCTTGAAATTAATTGAGACTTCAATACTGAAAATTAGACTTCTAGGGGCTCATAGGTAACTCTTTGTAGGAAAATCTTCTCTGATTTGATCCTCTCTGATATGTGAACCTCTACATGTCAGTTCTTTGGTTAAAGAAGCATTCTAGAATCAAGACTTCAATGAGCTGCAATAAAAAGTTATGTCAAATCAACAATGGGCACAAAATTGTAATTATTCTAAATCATGTAAGGACATAAAAGTATATATATATCTACATTTGCTGTTGCTTCCAAACAAGGAAAACCCCCAAAATTCTCAATTAAAGTGTAAAGGACATATTTTTTATATTTTGGAGGTTTTTGCACTTTTTTAAAACTGCAAATTACTACATTCTCAGATTTTCTCATGATAGCTGATCCTAAACTTTCCCCTCATAGGTATTTTCCATACAGTAAGGGGGAGATAAGGAGCATTTACAAGTAAAAGTTTGTGAATGCATAACTTGAGGACTGTATTCTCAAAAACAGTTTCAAATTTTAAAAAGGAAATTTTAAGCCTGAAAGGCTATCAATATGAAAAGGGGTTTTTGTTATGCACATGATATCTCAATGATACACCTAATTAATTTATTGGTTAAATAATTCATCCCTTCTTTATTTATCTAGAAAGCATTGAAAGTGTCATGAGGACTTTTCTTTGCCTTTAATCAGATCAGAGGAAATTCCAAATGAAACAAGCCAAACAAAAAAACATGAGTCATCTAATGTTCATAAAAACAAAATAAGAAGAATAAAATAAAATATTTTAAAGTTCACTAAAGAGAAAAATATTTCTTTTGCCAAAAGGAGCAATAGGTGTTAGGAAGAGAATAAGTAAAAAGCAAGTAAGAAAGTGATAAAAATTTTAAATTATATATTGGTAAGATACTGAAATTCAAGAAACAAAACATAAGAAGAATTCTTCTAATCCTGAAGGATTCAAAAGGTAAAATTCACAATCTCTACTTTGCTTGGAGTCATTGGTGGAAGGTGAAAAATTTACCCTTTGAACATATGTAGAGCTCCTGTTACACAGGGGATTTTATTCTTATAAAACATTTCAGAGACACGCTAGACTTAGCAAAACCTGGCCACTTTGGTATGTACCACAAGGGGGCTCAATATGTCAGGTTTAGAAATTGCCCCTGTTAAATAAAGCTCCCTATGGCAGCAGAATCCTGGAAGACATTTTATTGCTGGCAGCACTGAACAGCAGCAACAAAGATTAAGGCGAGAAAATACAAAATATCAAGCTGGATGTAATGCCTTTTCCTGGTCTTAAAATCAAAGTCATACACCGTTAGAAGGGGAAAAGGGATTTTACCTTGGTATTTATTTTAAGGATCCTTGGGTGCACTACATCCAGGTCGAATGCACCGAAATGCACAGGCAGTGCACACCCCCAAAAGACCGGGTATAACATTATGGGTCTTAATAATTAGCATATCTATCAAAGATTACCCACGTGTGCACAGCACAATGGATTAGCAATGGATTAGTGTTGCTGGCGACCACGAAGGGACCCTAAAGACCTTGAAACTTGCTGTCTTGGGTTGGAACACATCCTGCTTTGCCCCTCTCTTTGCCGGCAAATTAGAGAGGGGCCGGAGCCACAGTCTAAGACTGTGACCAGGACTTTAGGACCCAGCATGGAAAGACATCAAATGGACTCCTCTTCAGAATGGAGAAACAGAATCTTAAAAGCCTGAACGTTCTTAACCCCCTTTCAATGATCAATGTGCTTGTGATGACATCTGAGCATGTGGCTCAGTCATGGTTACCCCATGACTGACAGATACGAAGAGTTACAGGTGTCTATTAGAACTCTTCATCGATTAAATATCACACATATTTCCTACAGGGAAATGTGAAAGGAAACTGCAAATGAATGGAGAGAAAATTTGTAATTGGAATCTGGAATTTGAAATCTGTCAAATTGCATTGTGTAAGTCTTAGAATCATAGAATCATACAATATCCTGAGTTAGACGAGACCCACGGGGATCTTTAAGTCCAACTCCTGGCCTTGATCAGGACATCCATGTGCCTGGGAGCATTGTCCAAATGCTTCTTGAACTCTGCCAGGCTTGATGGGTGTGGCCACTTTCTGGAGCAGCCTGTTCCAGTGCCCAATCCACCTCTGGGTGAAAAACCTTTTCCCATTATCCAATCTAAACCTCCCCTGACACAACTTCAGGCCATTTCCTCAAGTCCTGTCAATGGTCATAACAGGGAAGAGATAGGTACCTGCCCCCCTCCTTCCCCTCATGAGGAAGTTGTAGACTGCAACAAGGTCTCCCCTCACTCTCTTCTCCACGCTTGCCACTAGCCAGGACCCCTGGTCCTGTTCTGCAGGGCTGTTCTCCAGCCTCTCGTTCCCCAGTCTGTCCATACATCCAGGGTTGTCCCATTCTTGCCACTATCTCCTCTGAGGATGATTGATTATCCAGCGAAGAATAGAATTTTAGTGGAGAGTTCACCACTCCTGTTTCCAGATGTTAGAATATATTTTTTTCTTGGAATGATGATGTTGATATAAGTGTGAGTCTGGTGTTTCAGAAGCTTCTCTGTCTGTTAAGAATTATTCAATAATGGCATTAAATTCAGGAGTCTGGATGGATGCCACATATCCAACCTGGTTGAGTTTCAGGTATAATGCTCTCCTAACCTTTTGCTTTCCCCAAATCTTTAATAACTTAAGCTATTGATGATTCAATTTAGGCTTGTAATGAATGAAACAAGATTTTAAAATAGCCACAAGGAAAACTCAATTACTTGAAAACTTGAAAACCAATATTGAATGTAGAAGAAATTAGTACAATTTTTAAACAATTTCAATAATTGTTTAGCAAAGTATTTCTGTAGGAAAAATATCTTATGAGGATTCTGATTTCTTTTAAAATTAGCTTATAATTACATTATAAACAAGTAATGTCCACATTTCTGAAAAATAGAATACATGGCATTGTGTAATGCCTCAAAGGAAATAAGTTCGTGCCTTTCACGGTATTCCAGACATAAGAGTGCAAGGATAGGTTATCTGAACTTCTTTACTTGTAACCATGTGGTAGAAATTGAGTATTCTGCATTCTAATTTTTTCCACTAAATGAATCTTGTTCAGTGTCGCTTATAATGGTCCCAAAGAGTGTTTTAAAACCAGAGTTTGTGTCTGTTGTACGTGTTGGTTTTGGACAAATTCCACCTTCAATTATTCACTTAAAAATGCAACTTTTAAACTAATAGAAGTCTTCATAAGTGCTTTGCATGAAGAATTGTTCTGGAGTATGTTTAAGCTCATTGATATGTTACTTGTAGTAGACAGAAGAACTCAAACAGTATAAAACCTTGAAATATATTTGCTCTCCCAGCTTCAAAGTTTAATGCTCTTTGTGATGGCCCACCACTTTAGATGGTGTGCTTCAGAAACAAACTAACAAATAAACCAATCAAAAAAGGAGATAAATATTGGTATCTTCAAAGTTCGTTCTACTATTTTTCCATGTAGACAGACCTTGCAAATTAGTTGAAATATCTGCTTATTATTATTGTTTCAATGACATTAGGCTAAGAGATTCCATAAATTAACTCGATAGAGAAACTGTAAGTGTTCTAATATCTCCTTTGTCAGAAGAATAACTGAAATAAAAAAAAAAAATTTTTTGAAGTAGTAGCATGGTGGAATTCAAAGTTTTCACAGAAAGATAAAAATAGAACAAAATTAACTCATAAATATTTGATCCATCAAAACAATAGAGTATCATTAGGATTGTTCTGTTGGTAAGCTTCATTTGTAAAGGTATTTTAAAAAAAGTATTTTAAAGCGAACAAGGTTGAAAATAATTTAGAATCTGGAGGTCTGTTAAGGCCTGACCCAAAATCGTTTAAAATCAGTTTTACTGTTTAGGGTGGGTTTTGAATCAGTCCTCTGGGTTCATACAGATAGCAATATTGAGATATATGATATATACTGCAAAACATGTTGGAAAAATTGAGAAATCGAAATTTTAGAAATATCTGTTGCTCATATATAACCCATGAATTATTTTCTGCACTTCATAATCTTTGTTGTATTTCAGATTAGGCAAGATTCCTGAAATAGTATTTTAAAGCTTTTATACTTGTCCAGGGACTAAAGGATTATCTCAGTGTGGAATCTTACTTTCAAACAGGTAGAAAAACAGAAGGGAAACCATCCAGAATGGCAATTCTGCTTCTGCATTTGTACATGAAAATTAGTCCAATTAGTCCAAAGGGCAAAATTGGCCCTGAGCAGAAAAATTTTTTTTATCTCAGAGCTCATTCCTTTAAAGAATTAATAACATCTCTTTTTCCATGGACTGTAATTTGTACACATATGAATGTTGTTAGAAGTTTTCATTTCTGTCCTGACATACCTATTTCCACAAAGTAGGTCACCGTTTATGGAGAAAGTCACTAAGCAGACTTTATTTTTAGAAAAAGTTTACTACTTGAGTGCAGTGAAGTCTTTAAAAATGAATAAACCACAGAAACATATGCAATCTTTGGTCACCAGAGCTACCTTTATGTCCCCAGAAGCCCTCTGCGACAATTTCTATCGAATATAGTGACACTTCAGATTAATTGCCAGATTCTCCCCTGCTGAATTCAGCCAACAAGCCACTCATGACTCAAGCAGATGTTTCTGCATTTTAGGCAAACTGCAGCAGGTTTGTATTCCCATTGCTCCCTTACCTCCATCACCTGTGACAAAGGCTATTACCAGAGACATCACAGGAATTTTACTCACAAGAAACAAGATGCTGGCCCACCAGCAGTGCTGCAGTGTAGTCTAAGTTTGCATCAACCAGCACGCAGGGGAATCTAAGGGATGGAATATGAAAAAAAAGATATGGATTAACTTCATCAATATATTTATATTGATAATGATTGTATTTACAGGGAAAAGGAGGCAACAGGTTCCTTGAGAAGTTCCCTAGGAAAAACATATTTGAGCTTATTTCACTAATGATTTTCATAAAGCTAGTGAGGGTAAGAAGTAGCTGTCAGAGACAATTTTTTTTTCTTTGTCCTGAAAAAAGCTAAGCAGAGGCAGAGTGGACAGTGACAGGTATTAACACAGCAGTACGACAAAACATTGCAAGGACCAAAGCAGTACAGCAAGCCTTCCCCTGGACTGTTTTATGGTCCTCAGTTATCCTGAGGAAGACTCCTGTGGGGAAAGGATCAGACAGCTTTCTTGTAGCTGCTGCAGCTCATCGTACCATACCCCAGCTGGAGAGTCAGTGCTGCCAGGAGGAGGGCCCCGCGCCTGCAGCTGAATCTGTGAGCACAACTTCCGTTGTCCTTTCATCTTCCCGCTGAGCGCTCCCACTCTCCTAACTCCCACACATACTTCTATGGTGTCCTTTTATCCTTCAGTTCCTGCTTTTCTTAGAGAGACAGAGAAAATATGACTGACAGTTTGCTTTTACTACATCTCAGTTGCTATTTCAATATACTTAATCATCCGAATTAAATTGGATTAAAAAGAACTGTGGAGTTCTGTAGAGTATGAATAGGCTGAGAAGAACTGTATGGGAATGGCACATTTCTTACTGATTATGTCACTTTTTCAGTGACATTCCATTTCCAATTCAGCATAATTTTTGTTCCTTCTTCGTTCCCTCCCTGCACCAAAAAAAAAATTCCACCATTTTTGCAGAAAGTCTTGGAACAATCTCTTATTTGGGAAATATTTGTCCATCTGCAGGGTGTGTGGGGGTTTTGTGTAGTTTTAATTAATGCCCTTGTAGAATATGTGATGCTAATCCATTTTTCTGATTTTTTTTTTTTTTTTTTTTTTTTTGGTAATATTGAGACCATTTCTTAGTTTCAGACCTTTTGTGGGGAGAGATAAGATAGAATTGAGCTGCAGGCTGTGGGACGTGCCTGCAGAATGCCATGGCAGCACAGAGAAGCTTGTCTCCACCTGACCTTGAGGGCAGGAGATGACAGACGGCGGAGCCCGGCGGAGCAGAGTCTGCCAGAAGCTGCTGGACAGGAGGGCAGCGTGTGATTACCCCCGTATAAGGACACTGAGAAAGTGTGACACTGACGTGGCAATGTGTGATAGGTCGCTCAGTGAAAAATTCCCTATAAGGAAATATTGTGTCTTGAAGAAGTCTACAAAACCAGCTGATTTCTTTGAATAAACGTCTCAGATTCTCTGCCGGTCTCAGTCCATGCTTTAGTTGTTATGTTAATGTTTCATATGATTTCTTCTCCGCTTTCAGACCCAATTTTAGAAAACTTACAGCTTTCTGAATTCCTTATCGCGTTACTTCTTTCTGTACGACAGAAGACTTGAGGCCTTGTCTTTTCTGTTGGGCGTCTTCGGCATCCCTGCTGCCTATGGATCAATGCTTCGTGGCCTCATGGTCGTTGGAGTAACACACACTTGCTTTCTGTCCTTCTTGCCTGGAACAACACAGATGTGATATGAGGATGCAGAAACTGGTACCACTTCCACTCTCCTGGTTGGAGGACAGATGAGTGAGTGTTTTGTGGAAAGGCAGAAATGAACTGCCTCTCTGCAACATATTCAAAAGCTCTATGAGGGGAATCTATTTTTGCTACAGGTATGGCCAGGAAAGCCCTAGGTGTTTTGAAAAATGTTAAACTAAGAAGTCTCAAAAAAATTCAACTTTTCAATTCTCAAAATTCAACTTTCAAATTTCAAAAAGTCTCTTTCATTATAGATTGTGCTATCATTTAAAGTTTCAGTAAAAAAAAAACCTTAAAAAAATTAAAATGCGGAAACATTTGACAACAAACTGTTTATTTCAGAATGTAGAGTAACAGAGTTGTCAAAGAAAATATCATGGTGACTTAAAGTCTTTTTATATTTGAACAACCTCTTTTGTTTAGCCTGAGAGAAAAACCTGGGCTATTCAGGATGAAATCTTCCCAGAAACTGAAAACAATTAAATCAGGCTAAGAAAAGCATCTGACACAGAAGATAAGAGGTTAAATGTTAAACTATGTCATCTATCACCTACTGAAAATGGGATTGTTTAATGGGAGCATCATAAAACTTTGATTAAAGACAGCTGAACCACTCCTTTTAAAAGAGGAATATTGTTTTTTTTTCTGTAAGCATAAAAAGTAGAAGTTTTGCATACAATAAAATATTTTAGAAGAAAAATTATCTATTGTTTCTTCAATCCAGATGATTCCATTCAAACATTCCTTCATGCAGTCTCTGAGAGCTCTGCTACTGCCATGGATGATGGTAGGACCTTTGTAACCAGTATACTTTAATTATCATTTTCTCTGTCATGCACTTTTTTATCCAGTCAAATCTTTCATTTTTTTTTGAAGATCCTAGGAAATGTGTCGTATGGGAAAAATCATATATGCATATTAATTTCTGCTTCCATGCTATTATTTCTAGCTGGAACATTAAAAAAAAAAAAAAAAAAAAAGTATTCTCTTTTTATTATAATTTAAAAAAAAGAATTTTAAAACTTAATATTTCAAAGTAATTTCCTGTGTCTAGGAAAAATAGCTGTTGTACATCTCTTGGGGAATGGATCCAATCTGTGTCTTATTTCACCTTTGCGGGTTTGAATAGATACATGCATATATATATATAAATATATCTCCAGAATGTTATATGCAAGGATCATTAATAATGAATTTCTGATATTTATAGGAAAAATATCACTATTACACTGCCTTTGTAGACACCTAAGCTTCTTTGTAAAGCATGATCCAAGGGATTTTAAAAGTATAATTTTGTTCTTGTTGCTAAAGTTAAATTTTAGCAACATGTTAGCAGCAGCAAGGCTGTTTACATACCACAGCTCTCACTAGGGGCTTTCAGTCACAGGCAAAGCTCTCTTACTTTCTTATTAAATTCCATGCTACTTCCCTGTCTGAATTGTCACCCACTAGATATAGCCAAAATATCAGCAATTGTGATGAAGAGAAGGAAAAAGAACTCACTTGCCATACAAGGCCTTACGCTGTGATGCTTTATAAAGCTGATGCTGTCAGTCAAAGCCCATCAGTATTGCTTGTGCAAAGCACAGGGCTTGCTATTGATTTAATTAACTGGAGTTGAGATAAAGTTCAGTTTATGCCACACAGTAATTTGCAGAATGTCCAGAGGGTTTCACAGAATGTGTTGTGAGAAAGGAAAAACACAGAAGTGAATTGGTCCAACACAGCCCTGGAAGCAGTGACTGACAGACTAACAGAGAAGACTGCATATGTATCAAATATCTGGGCAAAATATTCTGTGCTACTGATACCTGAGATACAATAATTGTAAAATATATGCAAGGGAGTCAGTTCTAGTTTCACTTTCCATTGTCAGCTGCCATCACAGATTAAGAAACTGATCAGATCAGCATTTGTTGTGTGATTATCAGAGGAATAATACTTTTTAATATAATCACCTTTAAAAGAATATGATGCTTATATTTAAAAGACCACAATACAATATTATCAGTGACACAGTGATCCATCTGTTAGGCTGTATAGGTAACTTACTTTTAAAATCTGATTTTCCATTTGTGCCCTTGCAGCTTTTTATTACTTTTGATCCACTCTAGCAAAATGATTGCATGTGACACGATTAAAAATAAATTCCGTCTTAACTACAAGCGATTAACAAGTTCTTTCTTCCACCTTCAGCTTGTAACAGTAACATTATTTTTATGTATATGTATCTATAGATGCAGTTATGTGTCTGCAATGTATACATACTACTAAAATACTAACAGTGTTGCACCAAATTATCTTCTTTTAACTATTATTTTGTCTCAAAAATCTCCTCTTGGTTTTCAGCTGTACTGAAATCAGCGTCTATTAAATCTTGAAATATGTGGCTCTGGTGGACTAATACAGTAATCAGAAATGTTTCTGTGAGCTTAATTCTCTCATTTTATGTAAGAGCTACTTTAAAAAGACTTGGTGAGTTAGTCTCAGATATCAGTGTTTCAAAGTTCTGCGTGGTAGGGAAAAAGCTGCTGACTTTTCCTGCTAGTAGGCTGGTTGCAGAGTACTCCTTGCTTCAGACCTTTCTTTGCCCACTTCATTGTTGGCAGCATCGTAGGTCTGCCCCATCCAACAATAAAGCCAGCCTGTTCTCATCTCTGTATCTGATACCACTATTCCCATCTTCCCTGGTGGCCATCAGCCAGTCCTTGTTTTCCAAGTATAATTGTGGGGGATTCAGTGGACCATACAAAGGTCAAAAGGAAGTTGTGGGAACCCAGAATGGAGAGAATATTTCTCTGCCTGTTTTGAAGGGTTTTACCCCCCTGGACAGTACTGGTTTTGGCCTTTGTCCATGGGAAAATTTGCCTAGCCTCTGGGAAGAATTTTAATCTACAATAGTGTGAATTAGGTGATAGAATACTATGTGGGATTATCACAGGGTGAAAAATTTAGAGTTTTTACGTCTATTTGCATAGTAAATAGATAAAAGCAAAAACCATCAAAATGGAGGATTGTTGTTCTCCAAACCTTCTTCTTCTTCTTCTTCACTAACTCCATATTTTTCAGCAATAGTGGTCTGGGATGATTGGATACAGCATTCTGCAGTTCCTGTCTACATGATTTAGGAACTTGTTGGACATTGGTAAAAAAAGTGAAAATATCTTGAATTTTAAGTTCTCATTGGGTAGTTTACCTTTAAAAAGGAGGTGAAATTTTTATAAGTTGCCTTCTTGCTGCATTCTCTGCTCTGTGCTGTGTCTCGGCCACACCAGTGGCTTGTACTCCTTAGATAAGAATTAACAAACACCTCTCTGGACACTGAGAAGCACAATGTCCCATTCGTCTCCTTTTTTCTCCTGGCAAAAATCTGAACGTCTCCCCCATCAGGGAAGACAACAATTAATAATGTGGACAGTGTTAGAAGTTTTACATAAACGTAGACACAGACCTACACAGTGTTATAGATGTAGATATTGTGCACACACACACACATGTATTTCTATATGAATTTCTATGCCGCTATATAGTCATATGTATATTTATATATATATATAATGAAAGTCTAGATCTATTGTATGAAATCAAAACAATATGCTAGTCAATGTAGCAATTAGTTAAGAAAGTTATTTTGAAAGTAGTTCATCTGGAGAAAAAAAACTTGAAAGTATAACAATGCTGTTGTCTTTCAAGATTACAATATTTCTTTTTTTCCTCAAAAATTTTAGGAGTCATTTATCTTACAGTAGTAAGCTGAAAAAAGTCTTTGGGTTTAATTCAGTAATGTTGGTAAAGAATGGTGCATTACGTTTCTCATGAGGCAACTGATTATGTAATTGTTCAGACACTAAAAAAGTTTTATTCACGTATAATAAAATTTATACAGCTGTTACACAGTTTTGCTGTACCTTGATTCAGTGTGTTTCTAAAAATCATGAATAACATGAGGGACTCTTCATAAATTGTTTTTATGTGTCTGAGACTTTGCTAAAATATCCTAAATTCAGATGGTTTTTGTATCTCGAAAACATACATGGAACAACACAGGAAACAAACTGTTCTGATAGGGACAAGAGGAAGATGCTGTGATGAGAAATAATAAGATGGTGACAGCTTGGGGGAGATGTAACAGACAACCCTTTCTGATGGTTATAGAGTTTGTACAGAAAAGTGGCATGTTCCCTATGCAGTCTGCCAATTTAGTTTTCATTTCTTGTATGGAAAAGCTCTTAAATATTACAGAACAAACCCAAGAAATTTTCCCAGATTAAGCAATCAAGTAAAACTCCTTGGCACAGATTGAAAGCTGAATACAGGTAAAAACTTTCAGAAGAATGTCTTTGAAAGTCGCAGTGGAGGAAATGAGATCTATACGTGAATGAAGTAACAAAGTTAAGATGACCTTTAAATACAATAGGAGTTAAACACTGCATGGCTTAACAATAATCAACCAAATTGACCTTGATTATGACTCCTGACCATACAAAGATGGTCCAAGTGCACCCCTTAGATATGGATCTGGTGCAAGAGTAGAAAGAACACAGGCTCTTTTTCTTATGCTCTTTCTTGAAGCATCTGCAACTGGTCACTGTTGGAGACAAGATACTGCTTTAAAAGAATATTTATATTTAAATAAGGATATTATCTTATGACACTTTTTTTTTTTCAGACCTACATTTTAAAGTACAATATCTTTGAATGAATAATTTTCCTGAAAAATTATGGCCTAGATAAAGGCTATTCCCTGGTAGTATTTGGGAAGACTTGCAAATTAACACAAATATTTCAGAAAACGATGCTAAGCAAGATTTTACTTTCATCATTTGCCTGTAGAGTATAACAACAGCAGCGTAAAAACTTTTTCTTTCATGTAAATCTAGTGATTTCATCAGTGTGTTATTTTATGTTTCACCTCTAAACTACTCTTTGCTCTTGTTTTCTGTAGTTCACAGTTAAGGATACGTTTGGATTCAAAACAAAATATCTAAATTCTATATAAATTTTTCATGATTCACTGTGTGTTTGAGACCACTTATGCAGAGTGACCAGTGTAAAAGCAGTTTGAATTGCTTTAATTAGTGATATTCCTTAGCTTTTTACAGGCACTGGCTCTATTGCCTGTTGCTGTTACTTTCAGTGGCAGCAAAGAGATATTAGTAAATGTCAAATTTATTGGACTTACTTGCATTCATTATTAAGTTTCTGCAAATTTAGCAGAGCAATACTTAGAGCATATTCATTTATTTAAAATTCCTTAGCAAATACATTTTTCTTTAGGTTCAGTTTTCATCTTCTTTGGTCTACATCTATTATCATGTGAAACCTGTCAAATGAACCTCTTATCTTTGTAGAATGTCAAGATTCTTCACACATTCATTAAAAATACAGTAAAATAAAACTCCTCTCCCTTCTTTCATTTTTTACAGATTTCTGACGATACCTTTTTGATTATGTTTTTTATAGCATATTTTGATGTGGCAGAGACACAGAACTGTTTACATTCTTCTGAATTTTCCTTGCTTATGCTTTTCATACATTTATAAATAACAGAATCTTGTGGTAGGAGAGAAAGAAAGATTAGTACAACAAATATTGAAATTATAAAATGGCTCAAACCAAATTAATATCAGTTCTGAGGTAATTTTTGCATTAGAAAGTTAGTCAAATAAAAAATGATTGGGAAATAAAAAGTATATTACATATCCAGAGTAGAAAGGGAGAGATTAAACTTGTTAAAGACAAAATGCCGTATAAATCAGTATAAAGTGTTGAAAACTAAGGGAATATTCAATGAAAATATCAGGCTTGATCTTATTTTCCACAGTCATTTGTTTTGGGCTGCTTCTGGGGGAAAAATAATACTGATTTAGTGGAACTTTTAAAAATTCCTGGTGTAATACCTTTTATGTTCTTATCTTTGCTGAGCTTTGTAAACATTGGTGATTTTTATCCTATAAATTCTGTCCCCAGCCTTATCACTTCATCAGTAACTCAGTGTTCCTCCATTCTTCTACAGTTTACAACACAACTGGATCACTCCAGCTTCCTCAGGCTAATCTCTGCTGCAACTCATATTTTCTTTCCCTCTGCCGTTGTTTAGCCTCATAGCAGCATTAATGTTATATATGCCTATGTAGTACAACATGTTTGTTTGCCAAAGGACAAAGAAAGCACTTCAAATGTCTGTTGTTAAATAAATAAATAAATTATAAATGCCCGCTTTAATTTTTAGAGAAATTATTTGCACCCTGAATCAGCTATTAAATGTGAAATTACCAACTCTCTAATATATCCTAAGAATTTCTATTTTTGTATTTTTTACTTAAACTTATGTCTTTCCATATAAGAGCTCTGTGTGGACAAAATGTATATTATGAAAGAAAAAGCCTCATTGAAAATATATCAACCTGCTCACTTCCTACCATATGGTCAGATGTAGCGTGTGTTAGCTGCACTCTTTTAGTACAGGAGCTGAATGTAGAACATGACAGGATGAAAGTCCCTTAGACTGACAGCCTATGCTTTACCTCATGATAAAACATGCTTCAAAACAGGAAAAGAAGTATGGTAAATATCACTTTAAAAAACTTCCCGCATACTTGGTTCAATGTTATTGACTGTGTGTTTCATGAGACAAATAAAAATCTATATATGTGTACATTCATCTGTTGGGGTTTAACCCCCACCAACAACGAAGCATCACACAGGTGGTTACTCCCCTCTCCCCACCAGAAGGATGAGATGAAGAGAACTGGAAGGGTTAGAGGGAGAAAACTCATGAGTTGAGATAAGAACAGTTTAAAGTAATAACAACTATTTAAAAATATTATAATAGTAATAACAGCAATAGTAGCAGTACTACTATTACTACTGGTACTACTACTACTAATCTGTAGTGAAAAGGAAAAAAAAAAAACAAAGAGAAATAAAATCCAAGAAAGAGGAGGGATGCAAATGAAAAAAATTGCTTACCAACAACTGGCTGATGCCCAGCCACCTAACTTTCCTTGTTGTTTGCAGTGTAAATACTTACAACTGAGCCAGTCACAATTGTTTGTGTGACTGGTCAACATAGAGAATAGGTACTTCTTGGGTACAATTCTTAGCATCCTGAAGTAACCTAAACCAATCCAGTTGAACTGTGCACTTCGAGGTATGCTTCTATTGTGACTGTGCATGGAAGACATTTATTGTGATTGGCTCAGACATAGATATCCATCCTACAAAAAGTTAGGTGATATCAGTACAGCTCCTATGAAATGGACCAGAGGTATAAGATCCCTGTGTGCTCACTCGTTCAAAGTGAAAATAAGAAGGATTAGTCAATTCTGATTTCTTTTGTATATCTGGCCAACCCTTACATGCTCAAAGACAAGTCGTAGGATTCTGAGCGGTTTTGGAAATTCAGTCCTTCCAGTAAATAAATGAGATTTTTAAACCGTCCCATTTTCATTATTTTTCTTTTCTGATGTAAATAATTTACAGTAGTATATGTGAGAACAGCAGGTCTGAGTAGGCTGGTGTGAGATTTGGGTCTAGAAAGAGGACTGTCTTTTCTAATGAGGGGCAGTTGAGACCTACCGTATGCTCTTAACTTTCAAATTAGTAGAGCCATCTGTTAAAGAAGTTGTTTGGGGTTCAGGTTTATTGTTTTTTCATTTTACTTCTTTTCTTTTAAAAATAAATTTAATTATTAAGCAATGATCCTACTTCTAAGTTCTTTACCTGGAGTTTTCAAAGTTTTTCATTCAAAGATGAGATTTATCAGGTTTTGACAAAGTCTTGAAAAATATGAAGATCATAAACTGCTCTCTCTAAGGGTTTGGTTCACTAGTGATTGTCTGTGGTCTTACACATCATAGAAACTGTGAAAACCTTCAGATCCCAGCTTAGCTAGAAGATATGATTTTCATATATTTATGTTTGAAGCCTATTAAAAGCCCCAAACACATTTGTTTTCATGGTAAAGAGTGTCAGGTCTCAGAAAAAGGGGTAAAGAGCATGAATGGAGGAAATTTGTATTTCCAAAACTCATGACTCTACTCATCTTGAAATTGATTTTTTTTTTCTACACAAAACAAGTCTGGGTTAATATTAAAAATAAATAAAAATAACACAAATAAAAAAACCCCCTCCCCACAACCAAAACTGAATCTAACATACTTACAGTAAATAATATTTATTTCATAAATTGAATTGAGTTATTTCAGAATTTGAGGCATTTCACTTTTGGCAAAACTTAAGTAGTTTGGGTTATTTCGGGAGTATGCAACTGTTCAGAATTTTCCGTCCCCCAGTGGAATCATAGCTTGTCTTGAACTTGTTAAAATCTTCAACTGTTCCATTTGGGCACACTTTTGTTACATGTAAGTTGGTTATAAAGACTTTGTTATAGCTATTTTATGCATCGTCACTCCCTCCTTCTTCATTTATCTTCTACTAGGTGTAAAATACGTATAAACCATTTCATTTTTCTTTTTCTTTTCTTTTTAATCTTTCTCTCATTCAATGAATTTTAGGCTGCATTTGCCTGTTTTGGCTGAACTGTTGGAATTCTTCTCACCTTGTTTATCCTGTGCCCTTCTCTATATGGTTCTGCCACAGCTAGGCTGTCTTTCTGTCAAAAAATCTGTGGTTCCTCACACCCTTTCCTCAATATATACAACTCAGTAAACTAGTAGAAAAATATTTCCAATTTGATTTTTTTTTTCTCCATTGACTGTGTAGTTTTTCCAATGTTTGAGTGAGTTGACTCAGTTCTTTGATAATACAAATGAAAATCAGAGCTGACTTGAGTGAGACACTAAGAATTTACAGGAAGGCAAGGAGAAGTAAACAGAAAACATTTCAGAAAACAGGAGAACATTTCAAAGGCAGGGTCAAGAGGCCCAAATGGTACTTCATCCTTCAGTTGTCCCCAGCACACCAACTCTTCTCCCCCTCCTATTCAGTTTAAATGGAAAGTCTTCAACTGCATTTGCTTAATAGAAATCCGTAACTAGACAGTAGGAATTATAAGCAAAGAATGGAAGAATTTGTGTTCATTATCACTGGCTGCTAATTGCAAGGTAAACATGGTGAACTGCAGATTTACAGATCCTATACCAATTTTCAGTTGCTGAAGTGTTTCACTGTCATCTCTAGTTGGTGTATGTCTCTATGGTAAACTAGATTCCTAGTTCAACCTTACCTCTGTGCCTGGTAAAATCCTGGGAGATATGTCAAGGCATGTGAATGACAGCAATATGATTACAGGCAACAGCTCCCTGCAAAGTGCTGCAGCATCAGTCCATCCAATGGCAACAGTCCTCCCAAAACTGCTGCAGCATGGGTCACTCTTCCACACGGTGCAGTTCTTCAAGGATAGGCTGCTCCATCATGGGAGCAGGGCCCTCTCTCCATGGATCTCCCACAGGATCACAGCCTTCTCCCAGGCATTCACCCGCTTCAGCGCGGGTTCCCCCGCAGGCTTCAGGTGGATCTCTGTATCCCCATGGACTTCCACGGGCTGCAGGGGCACAGCTGCTTCACTGTGGTCATCACCACAACCTGTAGTGGAATCTCAGCTCTGGCACCTGGAGCACCTCCTCCCCCTCCTTCTCCACTGACCTTAGTGTCTGCAGAGTTGTTCTTACATGTTCTCACTCCTCTGTTCTCTGTCTAGAAAATTACAACTGCATAACAACCTTTGTTTTGATTTTTTCTTAAATATCACCATTATCACCATTTCTAATTGGCCCAGCTTTGGCCAGCGGCATGTCCATCTTCAGAGCCAACAGGAACTGTTTCTGCAGGACATGGTGGAAGCTTCTAGCAGCTTCTCACAGAAGCCACCTCTGTGGCCCAAAAGCAAAAAACAGACCATGCAAAACCAATACAGATGGCAACTCCCACTAAAATAAATGGTTTAGGACATGAATGACTTTAGAGACATTCTTTACTCTGCTAATTTGAAATGTATAAAAATTCAAGGGTTTCTGTGAATCCATTTTGCTCTTCATCTGGATATCAGTAATTTTTCTTTGAGTTTCCTTCTTTACAATATCCAGAGAAAGAAGGAAAATATTTTTTCCCCTCACCTTATCATAGTGTTATTTTTACTCTGACATTTTAAGAACTTACTCAGAAGTTTTCTGTCAATGTTATTTAATCTTACAATTAGGGATTCAAGAATATTTACTTGAAAAGTAAAAAAATATGGTAATAATCAAATTTTCCTGTACTACACTGCTGTCATTTAAATTCAAAGTTAAGATTGTTTTTCAATTTCCTCAAAAGAAGAAAAAATAAATTAGTTTCTAGGTTAAAGATTCTGGGAGATTTATGGAGTTTTATCTGGCTAGTTGCCATGGAGGTTAATTACTGTTGAGGTAAGCCCTAAGGATTATGAAATTTCAAAGCTCAGAAAAAGTGCCATTCTTTGTTATATAAGGAATAAGTTTCCAAACCAGTCAGATGTGTTAGGAAGAGCATAGGGAACAGGAATAATCTGGGACAGCTGCAGTCCTGGTTTTTTTTTTTGGTTTTTTTTTTTTGTTTGGTTGGTTGGTTTTGGGGTGTTTTTGTTTTTTTGGTGCTGGGTTGGGTTTGGGGCTTTTTTGTGTTTTTTTTTTGTTTGTCTGTTTGTTTGTATTTTTGTTTGTTTTTTGTTTTTTGGTTTTTTTTAAATTTTTTTATTTGTTTAATTTTTTCCCCTATTTATGTTTCAGGTGAAATGCCCCTATTACATTTGTAATCTTTCCCCCCTTCCTTTGGAGAATGTGAGGAGGTAAGGTGGTGGCTCTTGTCTTGTTTACGAAACCTTTCTTTTGCTGTTTATTTAAATTCTGTCTTTGTTTTGTAGCTATATTTAGCCCCAGTATTTTCTGAGCCATCAGCAAAAATATTCAAAATATCAACAAGAAGAAGTGATAATATGAACAGTGAAGACACTTTAATTGTTTTCTGCATTAGGTCAGGTAACTTAAAAAGAGGTATTTAAAAATGAGGTTATCATTCTTCTTAAAATACAAACATTGGAAACATAAAAAGAGATCCTTCTCTTTGATCCGTATTAGGAAAAAGGGGTAAAGGTTTATCAGCTTCAATGGATTATGTTTTCACTGTGGAAAATTTGACACAGCTGTGCCTCTGGTTCACCTGAATAGCATGCCTTCAAATGCCCAGAATTAACCATGGGGGATGTTATGTACTTAAATTTAATAAGCAAAAAGGCAAAAGAGATTTAAGATTCCTCAGTCACTCCACAGGGAAGACGTGTTAGCTTTTTAATTCCTGCAGAAGAAACTAGTCTTTAAGATATATTTTTCAGACCCCAACAGTGTCCTTAAGTGCTGGAGTTTTTTAGTTGCTATAAATCTGGAATAAAGTAATACAATGCCAAAAGCATTGGAAAGTTGATTAAAATAAAGTAAAGCACACACTGAAGAAATATTATGAACCATACTCAGCTGACAGACCTGCAAGAAAACTAGTACTTATTTACAGCAACTAATTATCTTCTTGTGAAAAAAACACCCTGAAATTGGTTCATTATTCTCTAAAGAAAACAAGGATTAAGAGAACCTTTGCCTGCTTTGGTGCTTTTAAAATAATTTATATGAAAAACAACCTTTTATAAATTTTTATTTCAACACAAAAACTTTAGTTCACCGTTTAGCTTTCTCGAGATCATTGCCTATTCAATAGAACTGCTACTAAATACAGGAACCATATTTCTTTGACTTCTTAATCATTTTATCAGTCAGTCAATTAAACACTCAGGTTTAAGGAGACTAATAGCATCTTGTTTTAAGAAGATTAATAACATCTAGTTTAGGATTTTGATTCAGTTTTTCTCTTCAGCTTTTCAGACTCATATTTAGACTATGTGATTTTATTGATTTGAGGGTTGTAAAGTTTCACCACACATACACATAGCAGTTCAGTGCTATTTGAAATCTGGCATATTGGCTAAACTCCAGCTTCCACTGCAAAACTACACAAATAGTATTTACGTCTTGTGTAAGTTCATCCTATCCCACGGGTATTTGCTTGCCCAAGGACTCTCAAATGGCCATAGATACCATGAATCATGTTCAAGATGTCTGTGGAGAGTAATGGAAATCTAGGCAATCTCAGTGCAGATACCTGCATTTAGACACCTAATTTAAGTGGTTTGCCTCATGTATCAATTTGGATACATTAATTTCATGTTGAATCCCACTCAGGTCTTGAGTTGCATACTGAAATGTGGTATTTGGTACTGAGGAACTCAAGGGTATCTGACCCATCCCCATAAGATTGGTAGAAATTACACAGGGGACTTAAAGGAGACTTTTAAAATCAGGAGCTTTGGACAGAAGAGATACACTGGAGCGGTTTAAATATCATTTTTAGTAGATACTTTTTTTCATATAAACAGAAATGCTTAGTTTATGCAACAAAGCCATCAACTCATCAACTTCTAGCCATCAGGCTAGAAGATATGGCATAATATGTTGTAGAAATCTTGTACCATACAAAAGCAGCAACTAGAAACTTTGATTCCCAGGCAGAAGAGAGTGGCCCATATGTAGGCAATTGAATTGAGCCCAGGGTGTTGACATTGGCCATGTTTAAGCTCATCATCCTAAATTCCATTTATAGCTAATGGAAAAAGAGTGACACTCTTAGGGCATAACTGGTCTAATCTAATTTAGATATGCTCATTAAAGGTCATACTCAAGGGGCCTCTGTGAGTCAATAAGGGACTGAAAATTGCATTAGAATAACTGCAAAAACATTTTAAAGGAATTTTTGTGACTGACTGTACACTGACTCCTCACATTGAAAGTGATGAGCATATTAGTTAGCTTATGGTGGGCAAAGTTAGTAGAGAGACATGAGTTATGATAGGCTCTAGGAGAAGCAGCTGCTGAGTTTGTGTGCACAGCAAGGGTTGACTGCTACTGTTTAGGAAAAAAAATGGAATAGGTTGCCCTGTAGGACTCTTGTTGTCTGAGGTTAGGTTGAGTAGACTCACTAAAAAGAGAGCTGGCAGCAATGCCTCTTTTTCTGTCAGTGACATGAAGTTTTTCCCATAAACAGTATGACAGAAAGAACATTGAGGTGGAAAGATTCAGGGCAGTAGAGATTAGAGTAAGAAAGATTTCCATTAAGAAGGAAGTAGCTACAACTGTGAAGTTAAATGCGACTGATATTACAGAAGTTAGAGACTTGGGAGAAGAATAACTGTTGAAACACATGAGGGAAGCCAGATGTGTTTGGCAACTGATATTGAAAGTCTACACAGGCAGCACCTCATTTGGTATATCTGAATATGCATCATGTTTAATTCCTCTGGCTTTGTTAATCTCAACCAGAAAAATCTAACACCTAGGTATGATAAAGGAAGTTGGGCAAGTTTGTAAACCAGCTCAGGGTCAAGCTCTGAATCTACAGGCAGTAAGGACACAGTAAGGGTTACTAGTTTTCAAGACTTTATATCTAACCTCTGTACAATTACTGAAAGCAAAACAAGTGGCAGAGGCTTTTAAAACTTGTAAAAACTTGTAAAAACTTGTAAACCATTGCTTCTCTGTTGTGAAAGGGCTCTTGAGAAAACTAGTGAACTAAAGCAGTTGCCTGTGGGAACTTAGGTCTAGCTGTTGTTACAGGGCAAAAGCACTGTAAATGTTTGTTTATACACACACATACACAAATATATACATATATATGACAGCTATAAATAGTGAAAACAAACTGTTGAAAAAGTGCTCGAGGCATACAAAAATCTTTTAAAGTTTCAAAACAAAGTATATTCATTATACTGCTTTTGAAATACGAATAGAATATTACATTAGGAAACTATTTGGTTAGACATTGAATATGTTTTCAGAAGTTTTTGAGCTACTTAGTCTAAGCAACTTCATAAACTCTGTGACTATAACCTCCATTCTTAATTTTAGAATTACACCCAAGGAATACAAAATTCACTTCTGCTTTATGAAGAGCTGGTCCACGGGCAAAACAAAGGTAAAGGCAGGCTGACCTTCCATGAGGCCTAAGTAGACAGACCTTGTGATGTTTTCTAAAAAGACAGTAGAGGCAAACTATAGAAACAGTAGCTTGCCTTTAACCCTGAGCAAAGTCTGAAGAAATACCACATCTATCAGGTTATGGTGGCATACATAGATGACAGCCTGAAGGTAGAAAACCAAAAGAGCAGGTCAAATCTCTAAGTATAAAAATCTGTCTCTATTTAAGTATAACTTCTCTCTCCTAAAAAATATCTAGAGTTATATGTTATTGAGCTGTAAAAATGTATAAATCTGAAGCAAGATAATAGACTATCATGCATCCTTTACCTGCCTTGTATGATTAATCTCTAAAGATCCTTACCAACACCTAGGAGCAGCAGACTTTGTTATATTGGGTGTTAAAAACAAATTTAAAAAAATAAAGAAGAAAAAGGCTCCTGACTTTATGAACAAACAGAAAACATAGAGAGATAACTACAGAACAGCTATAATAGTGTTAATAAATTTTGGCAAACTTCTTGTGCAATGTTTTGGAATTTAAAACTTGTAACTAAATTAAGATAAAAATAGGTGTCAAGGGAAGAAGGGTCTAAGGAAATGGACAAAAGATTGTAAAGGAACAAACTTTTTCTTTGTACAAATGTAACTGGCCAAGGACCAGGACCAAACTGGTTTAATTAACCTTGGACAACAAATTACACAAAAAGCTACATCAAATCTGCTTTAAAATATAATTCTGTACCTATTTATAAAGAGGGGTGTTTTGTTTATTTTGCATGTTTGGGTTTTTTTGTCTGCATACATATTGCCTCTAGGTTAAATGACTGGATCCTTAACATGTCAAAGATAATGGGATTTATTTAAAACTTAATGAATAACTGTGAAAGATGTGGGGACCAGAGATTAGATGAGTCACAGGCCAATCAATTCTGTCCCATCCCTGGAAATGTGGAAGGCCAAGCTTGACAAGGCTTTGATCAACTTGGTCTTGTGAAAGGTGTCCCTGTCCATTGAAAAGGGGTCAAAACTAGTTCCTCTTTAAGGTCCTAATCCAAACTATTCTGTGATAATGTGATCCTATGATATGCAAATAATGTGAGGAATATTGTTTGAGGATACCTACTGGGCAGCTTTGTGCCCGATCACTGCAGACTATCCAGGACTGGAAACCAAATATGTTGTGCTGAACATACCACAGAAGTCAACCATCTTTCCACATTCAGCAAAAAGAAATATTTTCCCTGGCTAACAGAACACCCAGACAAACAAAATGAGCATCCTGATACCCTCGTGTCAGTGCCTGCTCTAAGCTTGAGAGCATCAGAATCTATCCACTACTATCTAAGTGGGTTTAATGCTTTATTAAAATGTAATATTAGTTGTAAGGACTCAGAATTAGCAAGTGTCAGAGTTAATAGAATTATTCTTTGTGCTTTTAGTAGCAGTGAGAGTTTTGATTTGCATTTGTCAGGAGCAAGTGATCCTTAATCAGTTAATGTAGAAATATTAAACGATTGCTCTTGTATACTTTTTAAAATTACATTTGAAAATGTAGATTTTTAAGAGCTTTAGGGATAGAAAACAATATTTTCTTGCATATATTTTGAACAATTAGGTACAGTTGCATACTGAAAAGCATGAGTTAGAAAATTTCTCTCATAAGCCTTCTCAGGACACATCATCTCTGGTCAGTCCTGGTTAAGGCAAAGAAATAATACTGATAGCTGTAACACTATTAATGTACTAATTTCTGAGGGAACTGAATTCTCTTTCTGCTGCGTGAGACAGATCATGTCAGCCAATTCTATGCCCTTTCAAGCAGTCCACTTTCAAGCTTTTAGGATTAAATAACAAGAAGGATTGCACCTTCTTTTTCCCCCTCCTTATCCTGCCCTCTCTCCCTCCCCGCCCCCCATTTTAGTAAGCAATGGAAGCAAACCAGTTTTTAAACACTATTAAAGAATATTGTGTCTTCAAATGGAGACAACTATGAAAAACTTAAAGAAGTTATTAATAAGGACATCTTACTGTCCTTATTCTCACAATGTATATAGAGTTCATTTCACCTAAAAAATACATTATAATATCTGAGCCAATCACCTCTACCTCTTCTCATGGGAAAGGGAGAGAATTAGTCAGTTATAGGGAAAGATAGTAATGATATATTGCAAATGTCTTCTTTAGAATGAACCTCGTCTTAGCGATGCTTATTGCTCTCCACTAGTAGTGAAAAAAAACCAACTGCCAGATCCAATAAGAACTTTCACATTTAGTTAGATAAATCTCACTATCCATAACTTCTGCTGATGTTTGCCCAAACAGAGCACTCCTACATTCCCCATTTCTCCTAGAGTATCCTGGAATCTTGAATTTTGATCATCAATTGAAAGTCTACATTTTTCAGTACATACTTTTACATATGTGATATATATGTGTTCATATGTGTGTAATCTTCATTGAACATGATAAGAAATCTTTACCTTATTCTGTAGGAAAAAAAGGATGAAGAAATTAAAATTGTCATTCTGGGTAGTCCAGATTTGTCCAAGAGGTAGGCAAAGGTTAGGGGTTTCATTTGAGGTATGGGAGAGTAGACTTAAATCCCTGTTCTTCATGACTAAGGGAACTTCGTATCCCAAACATATATTATTGATGTGTTCATCATGCTAAATGAAAGAGGACCAAAGAACAAGCACACTGTTGAACGGATAGCTCACTATCAGATTCCTTTTACAAGTACTCCAGCTTGTTTGCTATGAGCCAAGTCTATTATAGAGAAAGTTGTTCATCAGCTAATTACAGACTAGTCTGTGCCATTTCACCTTCAGATCAGCAATCACTTTCCAGTTCCTTGTAATTATTAAAATAACTGTAGACATCTACTAATGAATGCATGTGTGTATGTGTGTGTGTGTGTGTGTGTGTTTGGATTTGTTTGTGTGGTTTTTTTCTTGGTAAATTAATATATCTGCAGGAAAAAACAAAATTTGATCCAAAATATCAGTATTTTATATCCAGGAATGCCAAATTAGTAGTGATCCTGTGTGGTACATGCTAGAATTTAAGCCACTGTGGAGTCAGATGTCACTTTTGAGGAGATAAATAAGTAAGTACCCAAGGAGGTAAGCTCTTCCCCTGCATTATTTTTAGTATGCATATTTGCTTCTTCAAGTTAGTGCTATTAGGGAAAACACTTATTATCTGAAGCAGTAAAAGCCTAGAGAGCTGTGGAAGAGGCTGAATGATAGACAGAGATGATAAACCACTAGAAAAAACTGAGGGGGAAAAAGCTTCACAAGTCATAAATATAAAGAACATTTCAAAAATAAGAGAGGAGACTAAAGAAGCAGGAAATAAAATAAAAAGCCCAGTTTTGATTATGTTCAAAGAGAATAAACCCACTGCATCAAGAAAGTTTGCCAACAAGGCACGTATGAATGCAGCAACTCATCTAATGTTTAAATGGAACACAGTCCTTTTACTTTAGAAAATTAAGGATTACTAGTAAGTTTGAAAATTAGTAGAAAGTGGGTTACCGTAAACATAGCAGAGGATCTTCGTTGAACAAAGTTTGAAGAAATTAGTAAAACTGGAATATCAACAATCAAACTGTTGCAGCAACTACACATATTTTCTTGAATGATTTTTTCAATATGTTTGGTACATATTTAATTAATTGGTACTTTAATTGTGTGTTGTTTTATTAAGATGGACTAACAGTAGTGCACAATCAAAAGTATAATTCAGGAGTCAGGTATATTATCTCATATAACTGCAATGTCAGTTGACTTCTATACTGTATTAACACCATTATATTAATGTTAAGCATTTGATTACTGAGGTAATTAAGAAAACTTTTAAGACATTTTATACTCTCAGCCATTTCACAAGAGCTATAAAACTAGCCCATCAATTCAGTCTTCAGGAAAAATTGGTCCTCTGTGGGAGAACATCTCTCATGATGGCAATCAAAGCACCTACTGTAGCAAGATGTATTTGCTTACTTGTGCTTCACTGTGCAACTTTGTGCTTGAGATTTATGGGAAGAATAAAAATGAAATGCAGCATGTTTGTGAGGAGTGTGCAGATCCGCATGCATTACCTAAATTAGTAGATCTAAAATATTCAGGTTCATTTTGTATGTCCTTCCTATTATTTACTGGATTTATCTTGGGAAGATAAGCTCATCTAGCAACTTCATCTTAGAGAACTTTAAAATATTGGAAGAATTTTAAGGAATGCTATGCATTCAGTGCCTGGGATTTTGTTTCCCCATTTTCCGAACTTTAGAAATAGTGAAAATAAGTGAAGCATTTATGACATAAAACAACTAAATTAAACCAGAGAGTCTCTCTTGCAAGAGAAAGTACTCTGTACCTCACCAAAACACTAGGCAGCAACCAAGAACTGTCATCTAGATTATTTCGATCCAGGCACATTTAATATTTTTCAGTTTAGAGATTCAACAGTGTGAACAAAAGATAGAGAGGCTTTTGAAGTCAATTAGGCTTTCAGCTTTGCTTACACACTGTCTCAATGCTAGTCCAAAACAATGTGTTAGCATTTTTTGCATAACTGGAGAACCAGGGGGCAAATTAACCCTGGTGACCAACCCATTTTCCTGAGTGACTTTTATTTGAGGGAGCTGTGTATGACAAAGTCCGAACTTAAGCATTTTGCCACTGTCAATCCATCATCATACCTTTCAGTGTACTCCGGCCTGTTTAAAATGTGTTACACTAAAAAGATAAAAATTTCTGAAGAAAACCAACTCCAGCACAGCTGAAACCAGCACAGCTGTTTTCAGAAAACATTACTTTGTAAAATTGACACTGGTTTACTACTCATATGCTCATTTTTATCCAGGAATATTAATTGTTTCTAATAAAAAATGAAAAGGTCACACAGCTAGTAGCTTGTTCTCCTTTGGGGCCTCTTCACCACTGTTTTCACTCACCAAAAGAACTGTTTAGTATTGTTACTTGTATAAGAGCTAAAGTCTCTAATACAAGTAATTCAGAAATTACAGAAAACTATAAATTCACCAGTGAATGTGGTTTACTCATTATATAACCTGATGGAAAACAAAGGGATTCAGGTTGTTTGTGGGGTTTTTTTGTTGTTTTTTTTTTTTTTTTAATCTATAACAAGGTGTTTTGTGATATATACTAAACCAGAAGCATGGTAAAATGTTTTATCAAAGAAGAGTATTTTCTAAAATTTATATATTTTCAGTCTTTCTTTTGTTTTCTTCTTCAGTACATATTTTAAAGAAATAAAAAACAACAAAAAAGACAGTATTGTTGTTTCTATAACTGATTAATAATATTCAAGTATACAAGAGAGTATTTTTTGCTTCTACAGCTGATTTTCTAAAAGAATTTTGCAAATAGTAGGCTATTTTAATCCAGAAAGCACTAAAATCTTTAAATGATGTGGTCACTTGTTACTTGAAGGGAAAATAAAAAAGAGGGTTTGGAAATAATTTAGGATTCTAAAGCAGCAAAAAAGTCTGGATGTGTCAGAGAGTAAAGTATAGGCAATTTAGAGGAGCAAAAGAGGAGATCTAAGTAAAAAAAAAGAGCTTACACTTGTCATGCTCTTGGTACAGGACAGACATTTTCTATGACTGTGGAACTTGATGTTGGGAGTATAACATTTCTTACAGAACTTTCACAACAAAAAGTTCTCAGACTATAAGATTTCTGGTCAAACAGGATCTCAGGGCTACAAGCAACCTTGTGATCAACAGTGTATGTTGGGGAGAAAACACCACAAATGAATCATGTCCTTGGGCTGTCTGAGACAGATGAGAGATTCCAATCTCAGCCTCTTACATTACAGAAGAATAACCTCATTAAGGGCTGTTTAATGAGCCCTTAGTATGTCATTCTAAATTAACCATGTGGTAAAGTATGATACAGCAAGAATATTGACTCTAGGTTTTCCAGATTGCAGGATTTTTTAAAAAAATCTTTTCCCCTAAGGCAGGCTTAAATTTCTGATTCTGAAAGTTTTGTGTTTTGCCTTTTTTTTGTTGTTGTTGCTGTTTTTTGGGTTTTTTTGTGTTTTTTTTTTTGTTTGTTTTTTTTGGTTTTTTTTTGTTGTTGTTTTGGTATATGTTTTGGTTTTTGCTTTTGTTTTTTCTTCCTGTGATGTTTTTTAAATACATTCTTATTCTGTATTATTTCATAAGGGAAGGGGAGAATGTAGGAGAGTTTTGAAAACAGACTTTACTTTCAACTATATTTCCTTGTCCTCTTTTTTCATAAAGAACTGGTACATCCCAAGTTCTGCACTCTAATTAATTTAAAACCAAAACAACTACACAATTAAATTTCTAGCTATGTGAGTGTCCCAATTCATATCACTTCAATCTTTATTTCAAAAGATCAGTTCATGAATCTACAGAATTATATCTAAAGAACAGGCATATGCTGAGTGAAATATTAAGAGATATCAACCTGCTAGACATTTCATTGAAATAGAAGCACTCTGATTTTGCAATAATTAAATCCTATTAAGCCCTGGCTTAAATTGATCACCAATTGCAGAGTTACATAAAGTTAGGGTGAAAATTTATTTGGAAACAACTACATTTGAATTAAAGCAGCGAAGGGACTAACTGTGAATCGTTTGAAACTGACTTCTGTGTTCTCTCTCTTGATCTGAGATTTGCAGGAGAAGGTCCACAACCAGCATTTTCCCTCCATGTTTTCTGTTACATTTATATATAATGTTATTATTTAGAGTTTATTTAGAAGCAGACCACTTACATGTAACTGACCATGTCACTCTTCTCATTCTCCTTATTTTCCCCCCTTTTTAGTATCCTTTCTGCCCTACCAGTTTCTGCTGGTGTGTTTCTCCTTCTTCAAGTGTCCTTAGTGCACTACATTTTTCCTTCACTTGTTGTGTTTTCATCTTCTTATATTTACTCTGTCTTTCTCCATTTCATGTCACTGGCACGACTTTCTGTCCCTACTTCCATTCCCTGGTGCCCTATCAGCATTTCTTCTGTACCAGCCTTTCCAATTTAGTTTTCATTTCCTCCTTGAGATAAATCTAGTAGTGTCACAGATTTCTCTCTAACACCATGTAAGTACTGCATTAAAACTCTATTACTGGTAATTGAGCTAATGTAAGAGTGCAGATTACCTATAATTTATGACAAAGTAACTCTGTGTCTTAGACATTGCAATGAATCACCATTTTAATTTAAATGTATTGGACGCTTACCAAACCTCCCAAAGTGAGGTAGGGAACACTTGAAAGAATATTCTAAAGCCTCTGACAATTGAAATGTAAGCAGTCCAAATCCAGAGTCTTTCAGGACTGTGGAGTTATCCTGGGACCCTATATTCAAGCTATCTTCTTTACCATGAGAAGGGTCTTTTTTGTTTTATCTCTTGCATCAGCTTCCATATACTTATTTTTTGCAGCAGACAAATGAAATTTCAGTCCAGACTCATGTATTTTGAATGGAATCAGACAATAGTTATTTCACATACACTTTTGTATTCAGTCTTGTACAATTTAGTCATTGGTATGAGTCTAATTCTTTCAGTTAGGTATATCAGGAGTAGATTTGGCCCAGTATTTTAAATTCAAGACAATTTCACACTTTAAACATGTCAGTTATGCTGTGCGGTTCTGAGTGCCTAGATTGTGCTGAGTTTAGCTGCTTCATGAAACTAACAAAATTCAGACTTTTAATCATTTGAAACTGGGAGAGGGGGGAATTTGGAACTGATCAGCAAAAGAACCTTCCCTGCTATTCTATTGTGAGTGCTTCTCTTGCAAGAAGTGCACTGATGGAGTGGTCACCCACAAATCAGAGTTTGACTGCACTCTTTGTTGTGCTGAAGCTAGCTAGTTGCTTTTTATGCCAAGCAAGACAGTGGATATTTTACATCAGTGCTGGCTCAATAATTTTGCTCATCTACATTTGAAAATACTCAGATGTGTTCCAAGATGTGCAACTCATAAATCTAAACATATGGACTGTGTAACCACATGGAAGTAAAATCAGTCCACCAATGCAGTTTTTCCCTTTAATGGCCTTTTTCTTCTGGATACAATTCTAAGACCTTGTTAAATAAAACCAGGCTATAAATTATTATTAGAATTAGTAGAGTTCTGTTGCTAAGAGAATAAAAGTATACATATATATACATATATATTTTTTGTGATGATACACACATAGACATTTCTCCTGCTCCTCTTCCTATTTTTAGTGTTTATATTTGTACATCACCCATCCAGTGTGTTTGTGTGGTGGGAAAGGTGTCTGAAAAAATGTTTTCCTGAAGGAGATGGCAACGTGAAAATCTACTTTTCTAAAAGTTTTATATTTTCAAAACTATGACAGTCAATAAGTATGCATTACAGGCTATAAGCCTTAGCAAGGTATTTTAATCTAACAGTTCTGCACCATGTTCACATTAATATGCAAATAGAAGGAGAATACAAAATTAAATGGAAATGAAAGTTGAAAGTTAATTGACATTTCTGTCACAAAAGCTCGGAGAAACAGTACTTATGGTTTAATGGCAAAAAGCTAATGTGTCATCCTAGGGAGGGCTACATCAATTTAGAACTAGGATGATTTTACTGAGGAAAAGTGCAAAGAGCTGTTTGTGCATGCAGGTTGCCAGCTCCCCCTATGCAGGTGGTCCCATCACCATAAACCTGGACTAAATTGCTGCCATTCATTAAACGCAGTGGCTGGCTGGATAGCTGCCTAGCACAGACTTACACAGGCCATCTATTTCTGTCAGAAATATGATATGTCACTGACAAAAGCTTAATTACTCCATTAATTAATAGGACAATTTTCAAAATGCCTTGCAATGCAGCTTGACACTCATTAGTGCCATTTATGAATAATTTCTCTCAGGGTATAATATGCTATAAAGTGTAATTTGAAAGAGAATAATACATGTTTAAACCCTATGTATCTCTGAAACCAAAATCCATTCTTTGCTGAATTAGTCAGCTTTATGAAAAAGCATAAACCTAACGGCTGAATGCTTGGAAAAATATTACTCTATATCAAAACACTTCTGTCACAGAACAGCAAGTTTTTGGATTGGACAGTAATATTCTGGATTGGAGTCCAGGCAGTCTTTCCCTACAAGAAATCTTGATCCCCCTCTAGATGTACCCTTACTACCCTCAGTTCTGTGTGAAGGCCAGGCACACTGAAATGCACAGACTTCTACTGTACTAGCACATCCCTATGTCCCTGGATGTCTGTATTCCTTTATATGACTGGACAAATTAGAGGACAAAAGTGCTGGCAAAGATTATTCCATCGAGTATCTTCTAAAATGTAGGCCAAGGGCTGATTTTGCAGGGCAGTTGATATAAATGGATGATGTAGGTTTAAGTCAGCTCTTGCCTTTTTTTCCAGGCCTCTGGCAGCAGGCAGTCGTGTTATTGAGGTGGCCAGAACCACTCTCATTTGCAAGTTCTTTAATAATGGCTGATTTCGTCTATTATGAAATGAATTATTTATTAATAGAACACAAAACTAACAGACATAAGACTTAAATAGACTATTACTACACAGGGATAAGGCAAAAAGAGAATACTGGTATTATACAAGTGGGGTTAAAGGTACCATTAAAATTTACTGCTAGCTAAGAAATAGTATAACTTAGGATCTAGTGTTTCTTACCACCAATTCTTGATGGAGTAGACATTGAAAATCCTTTCCCTCAATTTCCAGAAAAGTAACCTTGAAGTTTGCATCCAAACTTCAGAAAGAAATCTTCTCACACATTCCCAAGGAGAGTGTAAGAGACTTCTGCCTCTGTGATAATTGTGTGGGCCTTTATAGACATGAGAACCATGTCTTTTGGTCACTTTTGATGTTTATTTTCCTTTATCTCTTTCCACATCTGTTTTCATACCAAGATGTGTACGTGGAGCTTGGTCTTAGACCCTCAGGAGCCTGGAGGTGACCTCCTGCTGGGCTCTCTGCCTCCTTGCTGGGCTATTAACCTGGCCTGAGTTCTCTCTTCCAAATGCCCCAGCCATGAGAGAAGGGGGACATCCTGCCACAGCAGTAAAAGTGCAAGAGAAAAATAAGTCAAAATAGGAGAACTATGTGGAGAAAGTATGAGCACAGCCCCATGGTTTTATATGCAAGTTAGCTAGGTGTGGAAGGAGAAACACTTTCAGAGGTTCTTGCATTCCTCATTTCAGAGCCAGGAAGTTTCAGTATTTTGATGAGGTAGAGTGTCTTCTAGTGCCCGCTCTGCAACAGAGCAGCTCTTTCCTATTGAGTTTACAAGTTTTTTTTAAATTTATATTTTTATATTCCCAGAGTTCATTCAACACAGGCTAGGATCATAAATATAGTCACTGGCCCTGCATGTGAAAAACTATAGACATCTGAAGTTTGAACAGTATGGGCTACTTACTGAGAAATAGGCACTTCTGTTCTCTGCTCTTTGCAGATTCATAAAATTAAAAGTTTTACTTCATTCTGCTTATGCTGCTCACTAAACAATTATTTTCTTACAGAAAACTTTATACCACTTTAATAGACTGAAAAAAAAAATATGGAAATAATATGACAACACGAAGGCTGCCACAAAAATGCATGTAATATAGAGAAACAAAGACCTGCTTCCAAGGTCAATAGCACTCAAGGGGTTTAAGAAAAGTAAGTTAGTCAGGCAGGTCTTGAAACACATTTCCTTTGTGTAAAGGGTGATACAGTAAAGCAAACTGCCTTACAGGAGTGTTAGTGCAAACTCTACAGTCTAAAATCAGGATTTTAAGAGGCAATCTTTTAGGTTTCTAATCTGGGTTTGTATAACTTATGATTTTTTTTTAGTATCCATAAATTTCACTATCCAAATATGTCTTGGGGTGACCTTATGATGTGTATCCCATATCACTGCCTATGCCCAGAAATTAATTTCTGTGTCTTTCTATGCCTCTAAACTGAGCCTGAGAGGGGGAAGGAAAAAACTGAGCAAAACTTTTTCAGGGCAGTTTGCAGCTTGTTCAAGGTCACACAGAGATAGCAGGTTTTTTTTCCCAGCTGCGGCAGGGGAGCGAGGAAGCACCCGGCTTGCGGCTTTTCCAGTCAGCTTTTGGCCAGTTGTTGCAGTTGCTTGTTCTCTGGAGAGAGAGACTGAGAGTTTGGACTTTGTTTTTCCTTCTCTGGAATTCCGGATTTTCTCCCTTTTCTACTGAACTGCTTTTCAACCTCAGAGCACATCGGGAGGACTTTCCACCGGGCACAGAGGGCCTGGCCCTGGCCCAAGCCCCAGCGCCGAGGAGACCAAAGGGAGGACTCTTAACACTTCCCCAGGTTTTTTCCTCCACAATGAAACATTTTATTATTTAGCCTTATTTTCCTTTTCCCATGTGTTTGGCAAATAAATAGTTTTATCTCCTTCACTTTCCTTCGAGGAAAATTTATTTTTTCCCCGAACCTGGGGGGGAAGGGGTGGTTGTGCCTTCTCTCAGAGGATATATTTCTAAATTTGGCCAAACTGGAACAAAATTGTATTCCCTAAAGGAGCACAAACTTTGCTGAATGTTCACCCTTAGAAAATTTAGTTTCTTAGGCATTCCCCAATGTATAGTAGGAGGTAGTGCAGGCTGGCAAAGTGAAAACCATTACCACTTCCTCAGCCTGACCTGTTCACCTGCACAAGTTTCTTGTTAGTCAACTGAAGAGGCTGATCTGACAGTGTTCTTCTGCCTTGGTTCAGGATCTGACTCTAGAACAGCAGGGACGAGGGACACAGTAACCTTTTCAGCCACCCCAGTCTTAGCCTTCTTGTCAATCAAAGCCCTCGGAATACACAGAAAAAACAGATTTTCTGAGGGTGGGCTCTCAGCAGTTTCTAAAAATCCAACTCTTTGAAAAGTCTCATTTAGACACTCATCAGTTAGAGACCTTCAATTTGGTACACAGCGCTTGATCGGCAAAATCTTTATAGAGTTCCACAGCTTGGGCAGCTTTGACACTTAAAAGTATCTTTTACCCAGAAAATTGCATTAATCATAGTGGGAATATGGTTAAAGTCTCAATTTGGCTCAATTTGGAAATGCGTGCCCAGCCATGAGTCAATTGATACACACTCTCTCCCCTGCATCCCCACGAAAAAATACACAAAACCCAAACCCCAACATAAACCCCATCAAAACCCTTTGATTTTTTTTTTGACTTACCAGTAAAAATCCCATTTTTTCATTTACTCTGGAACTGATTTAGGCAAGACCATATTATTCAATCCTCAGTGAGACAGTATAACCAGGTATGTTTTGTGCAGAAGATATAGAAGAGAGGCCTGTTAAGACTCTGATGAGTCTTTTGCACACTCCTATTCAAAGCATAGAGAGTATTAATTTAATCTTTAAAAAAACCAAAACTAAACAACAAAACCAAAGTGAAAAAAACGTTGCTAATTGGTTCACTGATGTTAATGAGTTCTGTCTTACTTCTCTCAGAATTCAGTACTCTTTCCTTGTTTCCCTTCAAAACCAATAAGCCACAGAAGAAGTGAGAGTTACAGGTCCATTTGCCTTTAGCTATTGCAGGTAAGAGGAAAGGGCTCCAAAACCAATGCCTCAAGCATTTTTTTTAGTTTTATGCACTCAATACTACTCTTAAAATATTTTCGCAGCAATTATTACTTCTCCTTCTTGATGCTGATAAGAATTGCTGTCCCAAAATATTAGAGAAGTAACTGGATAATCTTTAGCCTCTCCAATACAAATACCATCTCCCCTCCCTATAATCAGTGACGGTGGACTGTTTTTATTTAAAATGTCCTGTTCTGGTTTGGCCAAATTTAGAAATATATCCTCTGAGAGAAGGCACAACCACCCCTCCCCCACCAGGTTTGGGAAAAATAAATTTTCCTCTAAGGAAAGTGAAGGAGATAAAAACTGTTTATTTAACAAACACATGGGAAAGGAAAATAATGCTAAATAATAAAATCTCTTGTTGTGGAGAAAAAACCTGGGAAAGTGTTTGAGTCCTCCCATTGGTGTCCTCGGAGCTGGGACTTGGCCCAGGGCCAGGCGCTCTGTGCTCGGTGTAAAGTCCTCCCGATGTGCTCGGAGGTTGAAGCAGTCCAGTAGAAAACGGAAAAAATCTGAAATTCTAGGGAAAGAAAAGCAAAGTCCAACTCTCAGTCTCTCTCTGGAGAAAAAGAAACTGAACCACTGGCCAAAAGCTGACTGGAAAGCAGCAAGCCGGGTGCTTCCTCGCTCCCCTGCCACAGCTGGAAAAAAAAAACCCTGCTATCTCTGTGTGACCTTGAACAAGCTGCAAGCTGCCCTGAAAAAGTTTTGCTCAGTTTTTCCTTCCCCTTCTCAGGCTGAGTTTAAAGGCATAGAAAGGCACTAGAATTAATTTCTGGGCATAGGGCAGTGATATGGGATACACATCATAAGGTCAAGACAGTCCTCACATTTGATTTTGAATCCTTGAATCCAATGTATACACCTCAGCAATTGCTGCATACTTCAGAAAAGTAAAAATAGATCTGAAGGCTTCCCATCCACCTAAGAGTCAGTGTAAACTAGGTGGTTATCTCTCTGTGGTGGTGTTATGTGCTTTTTTGCATTGGAAGAAATAAGAAATCTTTGGTGGTCATGTTCACACATCTGGTGTGGCTGTCCATCTCCAAAGAATACCTGACTAATGGAAGACAGTGAGCTTCTTTTCCAGAAAGAAAACAATAATCCCCATCTCCCTCCTCTCATCTTAGTCATCAAAACAGCTAGTCATGATGATAAGATTCATAAGAGTCTTATCTTGACTCAGTCTGAGCTGACGTCAGCCTTTATGTCCCATATTGCAAGACAGTGTTATAACACTAGGCTATAATAACAGTAAGAAGGAGAGAAACAGTTTTAAAGGTGAGCTACTACAATGCTGAACCCACAAAATTCCAAGGGCTGGAAGGAAAGATGGTAAAAATAAATTTAGGATTTGTCTTAGGATAATGCAGATTATTGATCCTTGGAATAGGAAGGCACATAAATAAAAACAACATAAACTACAAAAAATATGACTAGTCCAAGCTAAAAAATAAAGCAACCAACTACCAAAACTCAAAATCACAGGTGTCTTCCTTTCCAGCTGAGTGTCATGAATCCCCACAATACAGTACTCTCTCAATGGTCTGATGATTCATGGATTGCTGGGCTGCATGCTGCATTTGAAAGGGCAAAGAGTGTTCTCAGCTAGAATATGGCATAGCGAGGTGTTATGATTCAGACTACCTGCAGCTAGAGTTTACCTTCTATTAATTTGCATTGCAAGAAATTCACCCGTCTCTCACTGTTCAAATAATTTTTACTTTCTTTTATTCTTATTTCTGCTTTGACCAGTGTTCCAGGGCTCTCTCGTCAAATAAGGAAGCCGTGGGTGTTAACTGTCATCTGAACAAACCTTAAATCCTGATCTGATTTCCTATGCTTAAGATTGCTGTCATCATCTCCTCCAGAGAGTTAAGGGAGATTAAGCAGCTGCCTACATTATCCTGAATTCCCTTCATATTTCCCAGAACATATGTTTGTGTATGGGGGTAAATAACTGTAGATACTCGGAGACACCTGTGTGCCTACAGAGTTAGGTGATTCTGAAAAACAAGATTATCATTTGGGAGCTAAGGATTATTTAGTTTCTTAAGCCCTTATTTTGTTAAGATTTAGGTGAACTTGATCCATGTTTTTATCCTTAAAACAGACCAAACCACCAGCACTTACATGATGATATCACGGGGAGAAAGGAGACTCTGCTGATGTATTGTCACCTTCATCAAAAAAAAGGCCCTTTAAATGCTTTAGTTGCAAGCAAAATTATTGAAATAAACTTTCTGGATCTTTTGTCTGTACTATAAAATAAAGTAATGATTTCCAGGAATGAATTAAAAGAAATGAGTAATTTTGAAACAGAAATGTAAAATAATGTTTTTGAACCTTTACAATGAATTATGATACCCATTCTCAGCTGAAGCTTTATAAATTCAGCCTTGCTGATTCATTCCTCACATTCAACATCATTACTGTTACTCCCATAGTTACTATTCAAAAGACTAAAATATTTTGCTGTTTTATTTGTTTTATTGGATTCTGCTTGGCTATGGCCTGCTGTTCTAAACCAACTTTGCAATAGTTTGCATTTGCTGTCATAGTGTTCATTCAGATTTTGCTTCTGCAATTGCCAGTGCAGACTGCATAGCATTTGACTTCATATTCATCAATTGCTGCTGCTTTATAAACATTAAGCTGATTGTACTTTACTAAGTGAAAATTGTAAATGTGTGTCCTTTCCACTCACACAGCACCAAATCATGTTTAGGTACCAAAACATAGGTTCACCAGAGATACAACTGCATTTATTTTGTTTTGCTGGTTAGTTCCATTAACATGTAAGGCTTAAAAGACCTTCAGCTTTTGAAATCTTTTTCAGAATTGTTCTAAAGTGGCTCTTCAATCCTGCATAAATTAGACATGCCCAGTCTAACAGCTAACAGCTAGTGCATGTTTTCTTTTTAAGATAGGCTGCATGAATTTTCAACAGGTAATAAGGTTCTGGTAATACTTTTTGAGGAATGTGTTCTGTGTATGCTGTTCGCTGATTTGGTATTCAACATGGCTTTATGATATTCTGAAAGTATCTTTAGTACTTAGAAGCTAATGTCTGATGGCAGATGACTGTGTCACTGAAATACTTATCAAGACTCTGGAAACGGGCCTGTGCAGACCTCACAAACTCCATTTCACATTTATTTCTCGTGGAATAATAAAACCTTATTTTGCTTGTATGCTGAGCTAGGTTTGATCTGTTGCCAATCTGAGCCAAGGATAGCACATCACAAAATAGGTTGTGGAACCACAGCTTCTCATTATAGGCATATTGATTCTCCTGTTCTTATTTGTGTTATCACCTTCTGCAATTAATATTTTTAACCTACTGTATTTTTACAATTTTTCCAGGGAAGTTTTGACAAAAATACCTTTCTTTTCATGCCAGCTTTTTTATATGCTTCAGGTTTTGTCATCTAACCACTTAGGAGGTTAATTTTTCACAGTTTAAGGTTATGTTATAGATAGAACCTGCTTTTAAAACCTAATTGTTGCTTAAAGAGTTGCTATTCTTCACTTCCCATGTTCCTGTAACCAGCTGTGTCAACTTTATTCGCTAGAAGTGTCATAGACTCAGCCTGGAAAAGACCAGTAAAACCAATACAAAAAGTGAGCACAGCCATTAATGAGACACTGCTAAGTCCACCACTAAACCATGTCCCTAGGCACCACATCTACACATGTTTTAGAAGCCTCCAGGGATGGCAACCACCATCCCCCAGCTGAAGGTTCCAATGCTAGATAACCCTTTCAGTGAGGAATTTTTTTACTAGCCAATCTAAACCTCTCCTGGTGCAACTTGAGGCAGTTTGTTCTTGTTCCTATTACAAATTAGTTCAGGAAAAAGATTGCCCCCTACCCTTGCAACAGCCTCCTTTCAGGTAGTTGTACCAAGAAACATGGTCTCCTCTGAGCCCCCTTTTCTCTGGACTAAGCAACCCCAGTTCCTTCAGCCACTCCTCATAGGACTTGTTTTCTAAACACTTCACTCATTACAGTAAAAATCTTTCAGGCTTCATGCTCTGACTGAGCCTGACCACTTAAATCATTGTTAAATAGTTGCAGCATGAATAAAAAATAATCTGCTAAATTGCTACTGGAATTTAAACTGTTATCTCACTGAAGCTAATTCAGAGATCTCTAATCTACTCCTGCAGAAGGTATGCTCTGTCTCAGTAGGGTTTTTAGTGCTTCAGCTGTTACTGATGAGGAAGTAGAGCAAATCAAGGACTGCACCAAACTGGGAAGAGTTTGAGGAAGGAAAGAGGGATACAGAATAGGAACATAGGCACAGGTGGGAAAAGACAGACAGTAAACACTGTAAGAACAAGAAAGTCAGAGCAGGGAGGAGGTTTTCAGGAGTGTGCAGTTACAGTAAAGGTGAAGGATGGAACGTGAATGTAGTCAGGAGAGAAGATTGAGTTCTGGTCAAACAGGGAAATGTTTTGGATTACAATGTAAAGGAAACTCATAATTTCATTCACTTCCACCAAAAAATTAATTTAATCTGCATATATTCTCATCTTTAATGACTTTTGATACAGAAGACATGGGAATATGAAGGAGAAATTGTGGAGAAATCATGCTTTTTTGATTGCTTTGAAACTCCTTAGCATTTTATATCGGGAGACATATCAATATAAAGAAAGATAGTAGATGATAGGCAGCTTCAAATAACTTTTGCTGCAGCAATGAGTTCTTGCTACTTCTTTAAATCTGATTTTATTTTTCTTATAGCACATATGTAAAAAAAAAGTCACTATGTTCATCATTTGCATGTGGAGGAGCTGGTTTAAGTGATAAGACTAACACCATAATGAATGAAGGGAAGCTAGAATTCTATGTGTACCATGAACAGCACTGACCCATCCTTTCTCCTCAAGAGCTCTTTTCTTTGTCTCACTTTGTATGTTGAAGTTTCCCACGAGCAGAAAAAGTGGGTTATGAATTTTAACTGATACTTAATTAAATAATTTAATATCTCTGAGTGTTCAAGCATTCAAATTGCACTTTATGTACTATGGTTTTTTATTCATAATGAAGTAAGAAAACAGATACTGTTGCACTGTCAATAGTACTGAGCTGTGGTCTCTCTAAAGCTTATTTGTTAGAGTACTTTCCATGATAGGAAAGTCTTGATTCCTTATGCAGTAATTGTGTAGGATATATGCAGTGGGATCCAACATGAAATTGAACAGTGGAGATGGAATCTCAGATCTGCCAACTTCAAGCTGGCTGCCATGGCATGCAGTTATCGAGTCAAACTTGCATTCACTGTCTTTCAGTCTTTCTTGCGGCCAGAAAATACTCTTTTCACTTAGTACTGGACTGGTGAATGTGACTGAATCTCATGTCTGAATACCCAGCTGCCTAGTGATTGTAGGTAAAGATAGGTTTTCATATCTACCCAGGCAGAAAAATGAATTTGAAATTAGCTGTCCTGTATCACAAGTGAAGTGCTCTATTACTGAATTATCAGAGAAAATGAGTGGTATCACTAGCTTCTCCCTTTCTTCCAGACTTACTTAAAAATATATTAGGTCTCTGGTCATGTTCTTGGCCCTAATCTCTGCAGAGACATAGAGATATGAATCTCATATGGGTCTAAATGTTCTGTGGAGCTGGGAGTTAGGTGACTATATCCTTAGTTCTCATTTTCCCCTAGAGTTATTACTATTTAAATTAATATCGTGTTGTTTTAGTGTGTGTTGGCCTTTGTATACTCCATTTTTAACACCAAATTCTACCCAAATAACACACAAAACACTGTCTAGACTGCACAATATAAATTTCACTAAGTAGCTGTGGCATAAATTTCCCTCGTGAATGTATAGCCTAACAGCCTGTCTCCAGGCAGCAATCAGGACCCCACTGAGCTTGGCAAGATGCAGTCGCTGATCCAGAGCACTCACAACATAAGCTCATGACAAGAAAGAACAGATGGAGACAAAGGTAAATAGCAGTGTGGTGGCAAACAGAGTAACAATGAAGCTAGGTCCATCTGTTGTTACAGTAGGCACAGAAACTGTACTTGTCCTTTGCTGTGTCCCACTGCACCACTTCATCTCTTTGGGTACAGCAGGCAGCTTTGTAGAAAAATGGACAGGGCTACGCTTTGGCTGAGGGGGGTACATTTATACATCAACCCTTCCTTCCACACAGACTTTGTTCCCTTCATCCTCTTTTCCTCTCTGCTCTGAATATCATCCCAGTTCTCTTGGCAAGGTAGATGGGCATGGTGCCCTCAATGTCTTTGTGGAGCAGCAGTTAGGTGCTGAGTTGGGAAATTAATGCATAAAGCTCTCAAAGCTTTTCTTTGAAGCAAAAGCTCTCCTAAAAAATAAAGTGGTCTTGGAACTGTTCTCTGCTTATGAGAACAAATGACTTGACATAGCTGGTGTCCAAAGGGCTATCTTCTTTGATGCTCCAAAATAAGCTGTCCACATCAAAACGGCTTACTGGGAGTGTTTTTTGATGCAAACTTTCCTTCAGCTGTTTCAAAACATTTGGGAACATGCTAGATGGTGCAAGCTAAAGCCAAGCCATAGAAAGTACAGTTAAGCTGTATCTGTTATCTCTGGTCAATGCACAAACCCTGTCCTTAGTCAGTTTGCAAAAAGAGGAGTAGTCTGAGCAAATAGACGCACTTGACACTTCATGAAAGATGCAAAATGAAAGGATAGAATGCAGGTAAGTGGGGAAAACACTTCAATAGTTGGAGAGGTTTTGAAGTCTTATGACAAACCATCCCTTCCAACTGTTTGCTTTGGTTTTGGTAGTTGTAATGGGGTGTCAGTTTTATCCAGGAAGAGGTGACCTTCACATTCAGAAATTCTGAATGCTGGATCAATGTAAATAAAACAGTAACTTTAGGCACTAAATGGAAAGCTGTGAAAAGCATTCAGGTTAGAGGCAGTTGCTTTTATTGTGCTCTTATTACCCTGTAATACTGGAAAGGGACCACGATTACTTTAGCATTCTACGGCATCTCACACAGCTATCATCCTGTGTGTCATTTAGTCACAGCGCCATAAACTAGAGGCTTGATTTTCTGAAGTGCTCAGTGCCAATCACCTTCAGTCCCCCAATCCACACGACTGCTTGCAATAATGCTCCCAAGGATACCAACTCCTTCTTATTTTCTGTACCTATAAAATAATGGAAAAAAGAAAAAAAAAAATTAAACAACCAGACAGTTTTGTCTGAAGAAAGGAAAGATACTTACGTAAAATGTATGGATGGATTTGTTTGATTGGATATGACTTTCCAGCACTGTGGAGATGGGCAGTATTACTTAAGACAATAAAACTCATCCCAATTTCACTGTCTTGGGACTTGACTGCAATTCAAATTCTTATTTTCTGGGTCTTTAAAGTTAATTTAACATATGGCTGTTAGCTATAATCACAAGTGAAAATGATTTATAAAACTAGCACACTTGTAGCAAAAGGATTATTTCATGATTATAAAGATTTATTTTGCTTCTTACTTTGAAATGTTAGTTTTGACAGTGAAAGTAGAAGATTGACTTGGACATATTTAAATTTTTTTGCCTATGTAAAATCAACTAGGCTCACTTCTCATGGTTATTAGAATAACTGATAAGATAAAGATTGCAATACAAGGGTCACCCATGGACCGTTTTCCCTGTAAAAAATTGCAAAGCTAATTGTCTAAACAGAACAATTAATTTAAATCAACACCTCTGGCAAAAAAATAATCCTTAAGGAAGTAAACATGCTCCTCTTCAGACACAAGTGCACTTACCTTGACAGAAGCTATTAGGATTTGGCAATGAGGTCTAGCTTGACACTCATTCCAGTACTCTAAGACATGTTCTTGTTAATCTAATACATATTATTACTATTATAAATAATAACAATACTTACTAATGATGATAAAGTGGAAAAGACTTCCTCAGAGCAGTAGGAAACACAAAATTCTGTCTCCACCAGATACTGGTTATTTTGGGGATGGTAACGATGCAATAAGCCCTTCATTTTCTACAGGAGCTGACATTTGCTGATGTACATAAATAGGCCAGCTGTTCCTTTTTTGGGGGTAAAATATAATATACAGTTAAATCTCCTCAAATTGCTATAAAAATCCCCAAAGTAAGGTTGACAGTCCTTCAATGGGGATCCTAACTATAAATTCCTAAGTAATTAGAAAGAAAATAATTTTCAGTATAAAGTAATGCATTCAACTATGTACGGATGCTTTTTTATGATCCCAAATGGCAATAATTTAGGATGTGAGAAATAAAGACATAAAGACAATCATTTTGCTATTTAATAGGTAATGTGATGGGTAATGAAGCAAGATTACAATTAAATTCTAGCATGCTGTGTCCTACAGGAAAAATCAGCTCTAATGTTTCTAACCTTTATCAACTGACAATGTTGCAGTTATGATCTCATAAGTAGTTATCAATTCTGTCTGTATGGCACCGACTAGGATTAATACCATAAGACACTAATAGAGTGAATAATCTAAACAAACTTAAACGTGTAACATTGCATGGTGACCTTAGAATTGCAGAACAACTCTATGGATTACAACTTCACATCGTCAGAAGTACTTACAGGCATAGTTTGCCAAATTACAATATCTAAATTTAGGAACTTGAAGCCATATTCTGTCATCTCACTGTGCAGCCTGACTTTTTCACAAGTACTGAGCACTTCTGACCCTATTAATGATAATGAGACCTAAAAGCCCAGAAAACCTCTGAGAATCTGGCAACTGTCTTTTGTATAGCCAACTTTAATTATCAGAATTAAAAGTTACAACTGAGATTTTTTTCTGATGTTCATCACATGTTGAAGAGGCATGATCAAAAGGACAGGACACTTCTGATTACGTGGTGGTATGTGCTTAGTAAAGGAGTAGGCAACTAATGGCAAAAAACTAATGCCATAAATTTTTGAACAATAGACTTCTAAGGAGACACCACAGGTGGACATCCAACACATGGAAGCTGGAGTCTGCAAAATAATTGCTTTCCCATCTGTGGACCTGACACATCAACTGAGAGGAGAAAATGTCATATTCTTCTGAGTCTTGCGCTGATCTCAAGTGGACTGGTGATGCTGAAGCTCTGGCTTGTGCCAACATTTGTTTTTGAGAAAAGGAGTTGTTATCCACCCACGTACGCCACCCTGTTAAGCAAATAAGTTTAGATCATATGTCAGTGAACAGTGTGGTTCTGTTGCAGTGACTACCACTCCCAATCCCCCCCTGACAGTTGGCAGACATCTTTTCTTCCAATTTTTTTTTTTTTTTTTGGTCAGAATCTTGCAGAAAGAAGCCATTTGAAAGGAAAGCTATGTATAGTCATCCTTGCAAAATGGTAGAGGTGCCTAAACCTTCTTAAAGCAGCATCATCACGGATTCTTGGAGTGACTGTAATACTGATGGGAAGTGGGGAAATAGGGTAGATATTTAACTTCCCTATTAATTCCCAACACTTTTCTGAATGCCACTTTACTTATATATTAGGTTAATATAAATAAGCCTTTGTATTTTTGGAGAGAAAAGCATACTGTCTGGAGAGTGGGAAGTCTCTGAAAAAGGAATTTTCCGTGAGTTTTTGATACCTGACCAACGCAGCTGAAAATCTCTCAATTTTATTTTTTATTATTAAAATAAAAATCCTGCTTTTTACCCAGAAGTAACTTCCTTCAAATACTTTAATGTATTTTTGCATATTGCAAACTGTAAGGATTTTTTATTCCTTAATACCAATAGCAACTATTATACATTTAAATTCAATAGTAATAGTTTTATTAAATATGAAATGGAACTTTAATGTAAATATTTGTAATCAATTCTGAATTACATTGTATCATTAGGCCTTTGTAAAATTATTGATGGTGTACAGTTTCTCTTGAATGAGCTTTAACCAGATGTCAACACTTGGTCACTGTTTTGATCTTAAGCTTGTGGCTAACCACTGCTTTATACCTCTTAACCCTTCTGTCATAAGGTCAAATTCACTCTGGAAGGAAAAAAATGAGGAAGTTTTCCAGTCCATGCTGTTACTACTGAAGAATTGCCCTTTACCATGCACTTTATGCTGAGATCCTCAGATTTTATTCCTGGATATCATAGGGGACGAGATTTCAATCAATTTTAAAATCCCAAAGGATAATACACCTGATTGCTTTATTTTATCATCTCTCTAATCAGGTCTAATAATTTCCCTTTTTTGTCCTTTTTTCTTTTAGGTGGACCCAATCATACAATGAAGCTCTCAGTAATTTCCCCAGTGTTTATTGTCTGCTCACCCAATACTTGTAGTACTATAAATATTTCATTTTTCCAATGTTAAGTCATCATTCATGTGAGAATTATGCATATGTTTCATTTTTTAAAGATTTGGAATACAGTCCACTTGTGTTTTTAGCTCTGAGAGAGTACATATGTCTGACTACTAGGGCACAGGACCTTCACAACCAGGTAATTGAAGCATTAAATACTATACATGACAGTCTGAAATATTTTCAGATCAGTCTTTTTTTTTTCCCTGAAACTAGCTGAAATCTTACAGTGCTGAAACAGAAATCACTTTTGGATAGTATGAATCTTGTTTTATATACACGTTTCCTCTTTGGTAGTTTCCTGGAAGCTCAAGTGTGGCTGAATGTTTCTTCTGTCAGATTTCCAAGTTGGTCAGTGTTTTGAGGGGGGTTTGCTTGCAAATTTGAAATAGTGAGCTTCAAAAATATGAAAAGCCTTTTTGTAAATTTGCAACCGTACTTTCCAAAACCATGGATTTCATAGACTAAGCAAGAATTTCTAAGCACTAGAAGAAAAGAACATTTTAAGAGTAAAATGAGACAGAAAAAAAAATAGGAAGTTTTTAGAAAAATCTGTACTCTGCCTACACTGGCCTTTCAGGTCAAGTCCTTTCCTTCCGATTTGCTATTGGTACAAGATTTGCTCCTGTTTTTTCGGGGCCTCAAATAATCCACCCAGTGACCTCTGACTCTCCAAGGAATAGTCTGCCGTTACATCTGAAGACTCCTTGTTCCTTCTTGCCCTCTCCCTTCCCACAAACTTTTGCTTCCATGGAAATATTCTTTCTCATTCCAGGGATTTTAATGCATTAGCCATGATAACACCGAGAGACAGTAATGTTTAAAAAAAACCCCAACCAATGAACCAAACAATGAAATTATGAACTACGCATAAATACAGATATAACTTGTTAGCATCACAACTCTCCATAACTTGTCTTCCTATTATTTTTCTGAGTTCAGGAAATATTACTGGTGAGAAAAACAAAACCAAAAGAAATGTTTGGCTTACCCTGAAAAATACATAACATCACAAACTTTAAGGAAGACACAAAATACCCAGCAGCATAAGTAATGGTTGCACTGTCCATGTTTGCAGACACACCTGCATGGCACCACATTACTCTGAAGAAAGCATACACAGATGGTTCCTAACCAGCTGGACTTAGAACTGTGAGAAATATTACTCTCTTAGCATAGCAGCCTGTCTGAGCAGTGGGATATGTTTCAGCTTAAGCAGATCAGTGCATTAGCAGTGGATTCATACAAGGCCTAGGATGGCCAAGCTACTTTTTGATGTCCATTTCTACAGCTACATGAAACCACTGAGACAAACCTGTTCAACAGAGAGTAGCTGAATATGCAAACAAAGCATCTTACTGTTCCACACAGGCATATGGCAAATGCACATACCTCAGCTCCTTAGGAATTGATAATTTGTAGAGAATTCAGAAGCCTTAATACGACAGTTTGTTTTCACTGAACTTCTGTTAGATACAGACAGATGATTAAAGTTTACTTAATGGTAACAATAGCCTTAACCTCAAATAATCCAATGATTTAAATACTTTTTGTTTTATTCTTTGTTTAATCTGCATTTTATGTTATAAACGACAATTCAGTGTTTTACTCATTATCTGAGAGAGTACTTGGACCATTTAGCGCAGTTTTCTGTTTTATGTGCATTTAAAATTGTTATAAACTGCTAAAAGTTGAAGAAGCAGACTGTTTTATTATATCACAAGACTATTACATGGTCTAGCAATAATTGGAAAGCACTTTTGTTAGCCGACTCTCTCCAGCATTATATATAAACAACAGTGACAAATATCTTATCTTATTAATACTTCACTATTAATCCATCAGCTGTAACTAAATCTCAGATGACCTGAAACTCTGAAGATTTCAGCCTTAGCTTGTATCCTTCAACAATTTTATTGTGTTAGCTTTCTTTCTACATACATAATGCACAGATAAACTCATCCACTGGGCACTGCCTTGTCTTTAGTATTCAGTAGATTAAGTGAAGTCCCAATCTGAGTAAAATGGAAAAAGAAGTGGCAGTGGTAAATGCATTTGCAACATGAAGAAAATAGTATTGTACATCACAATGGAGAATAAAATGTAGTTTAGGTATTTGATAATTTCTTCAAAGTTAAATTGTAGCCCTGAATCTTATATGAAAGGCATATGTTTTTACCAATACGAAAGTAAATTAAATTTACTTTCTAAGTAAATTGATGCAAGAAGAAAAGAGGATAGATACACGATTTTTCAGGGATCCAACTTAATGTCAATGTCATCAACTGAACAAAATCAGTAATCACTGCAATTTACTTACAAGGAAATGTTACCTCAAACCTCACCACGTGTGACTAATCAACAAATCCCTACAAAAGAAAATGACTTGGAGGAGATGAGCACAGGCAATGTGTTCACAAGGCTCAGGAACAAACATGAGGAGTAATCACAGCTGCTATCAAGAAGCCTAAACTTGTAAAAAAAATTAGCCAGAGGGTAAATTTTGTTTTATGTAAAGGGCTAAGGAATTTGAGTGTTTTTTTAAATGGCCTTTCTTTAATTAATCAAGAAGTGTAAATGGCTTCCTAAACTATCCAGACCAGCATGGAGGAAGCATATAATGGCCTCAATCCAACTTGGAATATAAAGTCTGAGAAACACAATTAACTAGGAAGATAAAAGTGGGTTTGAGCTCTTTTTGTGTATTCCTTACAAGTGACAGGGGACGTCCAATGTCATGAGGGTGAGCATGTAAAGATTTCACTCTAGATATATGCCTATCTCTTTCTATTGTTTATTGGGGAAATTTAAATAAGCATCTTCAAATAAAAGCCCAACTTTAGACAAACAAAGGCATCTACTGCTGAGCTACTCTCCAGATAAAAAGATTACAAATCCCCCCCCAACCCCCCATACACATCTCTTACAAATTGTTTTTATTCACATTCCCAGTATCTAGAAAATTTAAGTACAGATTTTTGCATATGTGATATAACAGAAAAATTTTGAGTCCCCTGGTTTGAAATGTTACAGGATTGCAAGAAAAAGTAGCAATGCGTAATCAACATTTTTTATTATACTTAGTAGCTTCAGTTTTGCAATGTCATGCTGAATCAATTAGTTTTGCTCACTTGGATTGACATTCATTTTGCACTGTTTATAGTGAAAGAAACTAATTTTTTAGCTAAGAATACTTCCTAATGTTTGCAACATTAAGGGCAAAAAAAGGAGCTGAAAATCTCAAAAAATGTAAGAAAATATATTAGTTTTGTGATTAGAATCTTGAACTGGAGTGTCAAGTTATTGCCATCAAAACAATATGCAAGATGGTTGAAAGTTTAGAAAAATCTGTTTTTAATTCTTGTTTAAAAAATCCCAAACAAATAAAAAATTAAACATGCAAACACCTCTATGAATATTTATAATTACAAATATATAAAGGGAAATGATAAAAGAAAATGTTACATTACAGTTTACATATGGCTGCTTCCTATCTATATTTTGAGACAGAAAATGAGAGATGCAACTGCAGAAAGTTGTTGTACCTACAGTAGCAGGACTGTGAAATCAACAGTAGCAAGACTGTGAAATCAATTTCTCTCATTTTCATGCATAGGTATTTATACAGAAATTTCTTTACACCTGCTCTATGGTATAATTCTATGGTTTGTATGTGTGGAGGAGTCTGTGAGAACATTTTGTGTACAAGATGTCAAACAATAAAGAAGTACATGTTTAAAGTAATACACTAGCTAGTACAGCTAAGAATTGAGAGTAAACCATAGTTGTTAACTCTTTTCTTCTCTGGGACAGAAGTTAATTGTGTCCCATATGTTTTTACAATGATAGGTTTCCAATGGAAAATTATTTCCTATTTTCCTTAGTACGAATATTATGAAGTATCCTGCAGTTCCACAGGAATAAAGAAAACAGCAAGATCATGAGGTAATACTCTGTCTCAATAGATTGATTTCCTTGACATTTTAAGCCCTCTCATACAGTATATTTTAAACAAAAGAGCTACTCTTTCAAGTGCACCAGTGCCTCAGAGATTATTGTCCTTTCTTTTGGAGCAATCAGAGCCTGGTACTTCAAGTGAGGACAAAATATATTCTAGAGAAAAGCAACCCACAAAGGTAAATACTTTAGTCTGCTGGCTAGCTATTGTGTAAGCTGGGCAAAGAAAGAGTTTAGATATGATCTTTAAAAGAGGAACAAAAATATCTATCATTTTTCTAGATCACCAAGATTAAATTTAAATGCTGTGAAAAGTCACATCTCATCTCAGGGTCTGAAGTTCTAGCTACTAGTTTCACATCCTATAAAACTGCATTTCTTTTTACTGGTTTTCAATTTGATTTGTCTCAATACAGCTTATATAAAGACAAATACATAGCACAGTAGTAGGCAGAATGATGGAAAATATGATACTTATCCACCTCTGCTCATCCCTGATTAAGGTAAATGGTATCCCCTTATTTTAATCCCTTTGTTTTAATCTTTTTCTTTCCTGAAAAGTGGTCAATTGGACAAATTTAATCACCTAGAATCCCTCAGAATTACACACTGTTCTGGGCTGAGGGAGACTAGTGTTTTTAACCAGGATGATAGCAGTGGCATCCGTGCTTATACAGGATTTGGTGTCACTGAGACATTTATGCATACGTGCAGAGATTAATAAAAGGAGAAACAGAGAGCACTTGATGCCAGGTTGCTACAGGGTTTCTGCCTCTGTGGTCTCATAGCTGTGGAAGCCTGCTATAGCAGAAGTTGCAAGTGACATTTCAACTTTGGGCAGTGCACCTCCTTCTAACTCTAGCTTTTTGGAATATGACCTTTGTCATAGTCATCATAATTATGGAAATCCTATTGTCTAGTAATAATTCCTTCCCTCAAGTCTTGATTTGAGGTATTGCGTTTCAGATCTGAAAAGGAATAAATTGCACTGTGTGTCTCACAAGTTAAAGTTAATTTAAAGTTAAAGGTTTCACACATTTTTCACACATAATATGCATAAAAGTTCAAATTATTTTAGTCTGAATTTTGGGGTGTTAAAGTTGGAATTATAGTCTAAATTAGGGACTGACCTTCCTTCTATTGCAAATGAAAATAGTGACCATCTTGAGAGAGTGATTCCTTCTATCCATGATCTCAGGTGAAATTGTCCTTTAGGGGTGGTGTCTGTCAACCATCAGTAATGATAAAAAGAGCTCAAGTTCTGAATTTAGATTGTCTGTTTTAATACTATGTTCTTGAAATATTGTGAGCCGAATCTTAGGTTGCACATTAAATATGAACCCAATAAAGGTTTATGGTTATAATTATTTTGGGAAATTTAACAGACCATCTTGTTTCTTTATGAGTGGAGATTTTTGGTGTGTCTTGATTCTTAAAATTCCACTAAATCTTGTATTCTATCTTTAATGGTATCAGCAGCGCACACCTAAAGAAAAAGTACAATACATGTAAGAAGTTGAGAATCATCTTTTCTCTGATATACTTTGATATATTCTTCTCAGTTCTGTCAATCAATAGTTCAGGAATGTACTGATTTGGGTTTGCTCTGGGTCTCTATTTACTTGAAAGAAAAGTATCCTTAAGTAATTTAACTATTATTGTTGCTGTTATTATTAGTAATATCTAATGGTGGTCATATTTTTTATGATGTTATTTTTTTGTGACTTCCTCTGTGTGTTAGTACAATGTTTATGTAGTGTAGTTACAGATCATATGAAGTAAAACTTTTTCAGTTAAATTGAAACTGACAGACATCTTTAGCAGGTGTCTCCTACCTTTCTGTTTGGGCATCTTGTATTTGAGAGGTATTAGACTGAAAAGAGATCAGCAGTTCTGTGCTTACATGTGTTAAGGGCAGAGAGACATATCTTTGAGAAATAAATGGACAAGAAAATTATTTGTTATTTTGTAGCACTATTTGAGATCTTGTTTGAGTTTTACTTTTGGCAGTGTTAGGTTAACAGTTGGACTCGATGATCTTAGAGGTCTCTTCAAATCTTAATGATTCTATGATTAGTTTATTTCAATACATATCACATGTGTTTCATACAAATCAGATAAACTATTTCTGTTTCAGAACTAGAGAACTGTTATCAAATATTTCCTGTTTACTTCAACCACCTGTAATCCTTGTGTTCCAGAAGACCTGAAAAAAAACCAAACCAAAACTATAGTAAGGAATATTCTCAGCAGCAGTATTAGAAATTTTCTACAAAAATTCTATTTGTTTAAAGGCCCAGAAAAAAATAGTATAGTATAGAAATACTATACATGAGTTTCTGACCAGCCCTACCCTGAGTATGACTTCACTTGCCATATGCTAGAGTAAGATTTGCAGTCACTAATTCTACTACATTGAAAATAGAAGTTTCTCAAATATCTTAACTACTTCACACCCACCTGTAAATGTGCTGACCTATGAAATAAGACATTCTGTTTTGGAAGCATTGTAACTTAGTCCTTGATTTTGGAAGGGCATGCAAGGGAATGCTGTCACAAGCTGTTCCAAAGTTCACACATATTTCCACTTGCCTGATGTTTCAACGTTTTCTAATTGAACGTGAAATTTTAAATGTGAAGGTGTCCTGAGTATATTTCTTCTCATTGGCTGTGACAGTGCGGTGCTTTGGATTCAGAATGAGCAGGATGTTGATAACACACTGATGCTTTGGTTTTTGTTAAGTGGTATTTATCCTAATTCAAGGAATTTTTTTCTTGTCTCATCCTCTGCCAGTGAGGAGGAAAGCAAAAGAAACTGGGAGGGAGCACAGCTGGGACAGGTGACCCAAACTGACCACAAGGATATTCCACACCACAGAGCATCATGCCCAGTGTATGAACTGGGGGGAGTTACCTGGAAGGGGAAGTGATCAGGGTTTGGCAATTGGTTAGCAGGCGGTGAGCAACTGCATTGTGCATCACTTGTTTTTTCCCCTTTTTCTTATCATCATTTTTATTATTTACCAATTTACTTTTATTATTTTATATTGCTTTATTTTCAATTATTAAACTCTTCTTATCTGAACATACAAGTTTTACACTGATTCTTCTCCCCATTCCACAGGGGTGGGTTGAGAAGAGAGGAGGGGGTTGAGCGAGTGGCTGTGTGGTTTTTCATCACAGCTGGACTTAAAACCATGACCAGACCATCACAATCACTAAAATCACAAAATAATTTCTTTTTCACTGTATAGCTTTCAAAGTTCCACTCTGTGCATGGTAGTAAAACCGGAATTTTGTAGAACCACAACTTTATAAAACAAAGATTTTAGTTTTGCACTCCATGTGAGCTTTTATTAAAGTTTATTTGGGAAAAAACAAAACACAAACCAGCAGAATAAAATTAAACTGTGAGCAACTGCACCTGTTTACTAAATTTTTTTAAACCAACATCTGATAGACAAAGGTGATAATTTTGTTTACTGTAGTGAAAATAAAGACCTTTTCCAAAAACAATGAAACTTTGCTGAGTCTGCATCAAAATCTTATCCTCTCAGATCTATGCAACCTGGAATCTCTTGTGCAATATTTTTTTTTGTGATAGTTAGCAGATAAAAAATAAGTTTATATTCTTATTTTTTTCTTAATAACTTTAAAGCTTAACCATAATAATAAAAAAAACCCTAGAATTATAGAAGTCTATAATAATATCAGAAAAGAAAAACAGTTTATCAGAGATGAGAGCTGGGCAAACATCCAAGGACTAAAAAATTTTCTGAAACTAATATAATAATCTTTTCAGTATGTTAGCAATGAATCAGAAAGAATCTGATAAAGTGAAAATGTCATATGCATCATCAGTTTAAAATCTTTTACTCGTCTTCTTTTTTTGCTGGGCGCAGGCACACGTTGGAGAATATATGTCTGCAGACTGGAATGTGTTTTCATCCCACCTTTTAAATTGATAAGGAAGTTTTCTTTCTAAATCTATTTAAAAGTCTCTTCAGAATGGATTTTGTTAGTTTATTTGTCAATAATAGCAACCTAAACCACAGATGTTATTGAAAAATAACCTTTTAAATTCCTTAATAATTTTTTTCAAATTGAGATATTGTTAACATTTGCTATGTATCATCAATGATACATCGTACCCTGTGGTTATTTCTGCCTAACACAGACTAATGAGGATCATGAAACAAAGCACTTTCCCAAAGATAAGACAATGTTCTATCTAGTGATGCTTCATCTGGCAGGAATAAGGACTTCTAAGAGAGCCTGAACTTCTAAGAAGAAGGATGGTATTTCCAGTTTCCACTGAGATCTGTGGAAGCTCTGGTATGAAGTGGCAGCCTGGGATTCTCTGTAACTTCCAGGGGAGCACTGGAGGACCCAAACACAAGAGATTTTAGATTTTGTGTTCTTACTGTCTTTGAATATTTGTTTGATTGCTATAGGCTTGTAAGTGCTTCTGGTCCTGTTTTGATGAAGGTGATGTGACTTTCTCCTGTAGAAATGCATTTTCAATTTGACTTCTTTGACAGTGAGGAGGTTTTCTTCCACTTCTTCCATAATGTGAATTTAAAAAAAAATAGTGGACAGCAATACTTTATCTGAGAGAAGACATGACTAAACTTTTCTGAAAAGAGATGAGAAAGCACTGTTCTCACACCAATTCAAATAGCTGATTGAAAACATTCCTTGAAGATCAGGAAAACATAAGTAATAAACTTCTGTTTATTTATTGGTAGATTAGTAGTTTACAGCAGACAATTACAATTAGGGCATAATTTTTTGTAAATCAGAACTAATAGTTCATTCTCTTAATTTCATAGGTAATCATGGCAGTAGTTGTTAAAGAAAAACCAATTTACTGGGATATAAATAAATTATAATTATTATTATGTAACTACATTATGGGGATAATAAAGAAAAACCTAATTTTTCTGGATCTTCACAGAGGTACTCATTGCATGGGGAATTGAGTCCCCAAAACAGCATGATTCATCACGCTTTGGTCATGATGGGGGGTCCTGTATTTGAAGAGAAACCTGTTACTAGGGTCTTTGCAATAGCATCTGCAGCTGGACTAGGAAAGACTCCTCAAAAACTGTTTTGCGTAGTCCTTTCAACCCAGCTGGCCCTAGCACAAGTATAATTCCTTGCTCTTAATGTGTCTTCAGAATTTGCAAAATATCTCCTAAATAAACTGCATACAAAAGACTGATCCACCTGACCATGTATGCAGGAGTAGGCTTTATTAAAGATTTATAGTCTACATACAATTTAATTACTCCTATAGCAGAAATCACCTCTAGGAGTCTTTGGGACACACCACCCAGGGTGTTAATCAACACTTCAAGGCATACAAATTGGACTGGACACAGCTGGAATTGCATCAGGCTATTTTTAGACCTCTCCAAAGTTCTAACCAGGAGTACTCCTCTGGTAATCAGTCAATCACTTAATTCTAATGGTTCAGTTAACAATCTAGTTTCAAGTCAGTCTGTTGTCTCAATCCACTCCATCATCTCATCCCTACAGATGACTACCAAGAGATAGCCATCTATCCTGGACCACCCAAGAATTAATGACTCTGTAGTGATCACTGTGGAGACAGGTACAGTCCCAGTATGTAACAGGACAGGCCCAACTTTATCACAGAACATGATTACATACTTGTAATCAAGTCTTATAACTCTTACTCCCAGAAGACCTCCTTTTACACATAATGCTCTTTTTTACTGGACTCTTAGATGTATTCTGAATAGTGTGCTGTCATTTACTGACAGTGCTTCTGGGACTTGGTCCTGGTGCCTGTCAGTACTGCTGTTCCTGCCCTTCAAATACATTCCTCTTCCCATCCTGCTTCAAGCTCATCAGCACCTGTGGAGGTACAGCTGCAAAACCTGAAGCGTGGCAGGAATTACTTGCAGGGCTCAGCTGGGGGATTAGTACTCTGCAATTCCTATCTCATTCCAAGACAGAAGTTCTTATTCCTAGCACTGATGAGGGAGGAGAGCAGAGAGGAAGAACAAGAAGAAACTTACACCTGAGATTAGTGCTAGGAATAATACAAAAGCTGTACCAGTTTTCAGTGTAGCAGAAGGTGGCAAGGACAGGAACAAATGACAGACAAGAACAAGGAGATATTTCCATAAGACCTAGCAGATTTCAATAGAATTTTTTTGTTAGTCCTAAAAGAAATATTTGACTCAGAATTAATTTGTGAAGTGCTATTTAGATGAAAATTACTTCTAATCAAACTTTGGGAAAAGTCAATACATTTCTAAACGACCACATAAGAGATAAGGGTCTTTGAATACATTATTTTTTAATTGTTTTACACTTCAGAATATATTGCAAGGCTGAAACATTGATTAATTATGGATGTGGGTAAAATTTCATTATCCACAGCTGGGACTCTTTTGTGTCCTAATAATAATATCTTTAAAAACTGACATTATCTAATAAACCCCTATAATTTAAATTTGTGACATGCTGTGTAATATGTGTTGCTTAAGGAAGGACTGGGCACATCACGCATTCTGTAAGGTGATGTATATATGTTTTATCTTCAGGCAAATTTGATAAATTTCTCTGACTGTGCATATGCACATGGATTTTCTAATGCAAAGGTAATGCAGACTGTTACTTCGGGAACAAAAGGTAAGAAAGATGTATATTCCTCTTTATAATTTTTTTTTTAATAACTGCCTTAGAAACAAATTAATTGTTAGCCATGTGACAGTGAGAGTCCAAAATATATCTATGTCAGATCTGTTTGGCTGCCAGTTGCAGTTAACCCAGCAAGTTGAAAGTGCAATTCAAAGTCCCAAAAAGTTCTTTCTCTCTGTATAAACACTTTAGAGAAAGGCCAATTAATCCAGACTCACTGAGCTCAATCTAATATTCAGTCCTGGAGCTGTATGAAGTCTGACTGTGATTGTTTGCATTTGGCGCACTGTACAGGGCCACTTACATGAAGAAGATAAAAGTGAGAGTGTTCCAGTCACGATTTAACTGTAATGCAAATTTTTCTCTTTGTCCTGGTGGTGTCAGACTACATGAGTATGATTCCAGCAAATTACAGAAGAATTACCTCTGATGCTCATGTCTGGGGCACATGTGTAGATTTAGGACTGTGATACCACCTTGTACCTGTGTGGGATCCACACACAGCCCAACCAGGAGGGGAGTCACTTCAATGACAAAATAGAATGCTTTTCCTTACTCTCTATAATGTAGGCCAATATACATACTTTCAACTATTTTAGAATTTATTTTCCAGTTTCAGGTGCCTGCACTCCTGAGACATAAACAGAATTTCTGGAAGGCATGAAAAGATTTTTCTAAAAGTAAACCTGGTTTCCTTTTTCATCTCCCCAAATTTCAGTCCAAATTCTTTTCTGTCAGAATTTTTTAATGCCCTATTCTAAGTCCCTTCCAAAAGATTAAATAAATTCTCTCTTTTCTTTGTGTTACAATAGGAAGTGATTGGGGATTTTCTTCCGTAGCACAAAGTCTCTGTCTGTCTAGATAGAATGTCTTTGATTCATGGGATCTTGTGTAAACAGTTTGCTTCCCTCTGTTAATTGATTCAGTGCTTAAATAGTACCAACATTATGCAAAATAAAGAGTAGGAAATTGGTCTGCAGACTTGCTTCATTCCTCATGGTATAGAGACTGCAGAGATAATTAAGCACTCCCCATTCCATCTTATGGTTCTTGATTTTGGGATGCACATAGACAAGGTTTTAAGAAGGTACATTGAGACATCAACTTTCTACATTTGTTTATACTAGCTTGTGTTTTGATAAGGCAACTGTCTTGCTCAAAACAGATGGTGAAATTAAGTCCTCATGTTCTTAGCTTCACAATATTTAGTTGTGGTTTGTTGTTCTCATTTTCTAATATATACTTTCTCTATGTATTTTTATGAGAGGGATAAAGTTTGTAGGACTTTTCCCTTTCCTAGTTTGTTGCATACAAAGATGAATCATATCTGCCTGAAGTGAGTGCTTCTTTGAGATAAAGGTCACAATTTGCTCTATAGAAAAGGAAATCTTTTTTTCCTGAAATTCAGTTTCTTAAACTTGGTGACCATGAAAGAGTGATTTATACTGCTATGGTAGAGTGGTTTAATGCTGCACTTGGATTTGAACAAAAAAAAAAAAAAAAAAAAAAGCGCATTTGCAGTATGCAGCAGAACTAATTTAAAAAAAAATATATAAAAAAGCTGAAAACCTTGAAGTTGAGATAGAAATAGTTAGTTCTGAAAAAGCCTATGGTTTTAGCAAAAGAAATTCATCTGCAGCTCAGTGAAATACAATGTAGTTCAGCCTGCTTTAAGTGACATCAGTCTAAGCAGTCTGTCAGACAAAATAAAGAGAAAATGTTTTGTTAAATAAGACTGGTTTCTAAATTACTAATCTTCATGCTGCAGCCATTCACTTGCAATTTCAGTGGCACTGGAAATGGGCTTTTCTTTTTACAAAAAAGAAAATAGAAACAAGAATTTTCTAAGTGAAAAAGGAATGTTATATACACAGAGAATACTTTGAAGTGTTTCTCAGGGTTTCATCCTTAGGACAATTTCTGTTTGTGTCTGCCTGGAGATGCCTCAGAATCCAGACATGGGAGTGTGTAACTGTAATATCCATTATGAATTAGTGATTTTAAAAATAAGTATGTTGCAGTGAAGTACCGAACTCCTGTAATAAAATTTACCTCATGTTGGACTTTTCAGGAAAGAAAACAACAACTAAATGAAGCCCATGTGAAACTTGAGCTCAGTCTAAGAAGATGTAGATAACCTCCTGGGAGTGGAAAAAATTCTGATCAGGATTAGATATCAAGGAAAATTTCTTGTATTGTGTACAGAGTATACACCATAAAGACAACCTAGTAAAGTATCAGGAACCTAAGTATAAAATTAAGGACCAAAATGGTCTAATTTATTGGCTAGCAGTTAACACAATAAAACCTACCATGAATAAGTAAAAAAACTTGAAATATCAATTTTTTCCAAGGCATTACTATTTTGAATGTGACATATTTTCTGTTCAATTTGGGACATATTTGAATATGACTCACTTAAAAATCTGACTCAAACATTATGTTAGTGATATACACAGAAAGATGAATACAGAACTGGGAAGATGGTAGAGAAAATTTAAATTTAAAAATAAATATATACAAAATAAAAAAAGGATTATGCTAGACCAAAGGAGGAAGAGTGAAAAACAACTATAGGGACATTAAAATTAGGAACAAAGATATATGGCATGTGTTCCAATTAAAAAAAAAAAAAAAATAGATTAAAATTCTCAGTATACTGATTAATTTTTACACATTAAAACATATTTTTATTAATTATGAAGGGTTTTTATACATGAGAAGCAAATTATAGATGATAATTTGCTATATAAATGAGTAACATAGAGATCTCCTGTATTTTAAGAATTGAATCTTAGTTTATTTACTAAATGATTTACTATTAACGAAATGATTCACAAGTGGAATTCCCTTTTTAGAAAAGGTTGCAATAGGAAACATCTGTGAGACAATCAAGGAGCAAAGATGCTGTAACCTTACTTGCACCAACTAGGACTTGTTCATATAGGTATGTACTTTTCATAGAGAGCTACTGAAACAAAGCAAGATTAACCAAAATTGACATTTATGGTTTATAGCTACAGCTGAGTTTAACAATGAAGATCCCCCTCCTTTCTTTTCCATCCACTCCCACACCAAATTGTAGCAAAGTCAATCAAGGCTCATTGATCTGGGGAAAAAAAAAAAAAAGGGAAATATCTCATTATCATGTATTATGAGATTTCTATTGTTTTCTATTTTTATTTGGGAAAGAAATATGAACACTGCTTTTGCTGTTCAATTTCCACTCATGTCTTAAATTAGGGTGTGCAGACTCATGGAAATTCATTATCTTAACATGTTGAACCACAAAAGCCTGTTCAGTTCAATGAAACTTCTGGGTGAAAGTTTAAGTCAGTTCTTATTTTTTCAGTACTGGTTCATGCATTCATAGGTCTGATACAATAATTCGGCTCTTCCTAAGGTAGCCGGAAAAGGCTAAAAAAGATTTAACATCTTCATTCTGACCTCATACAAACCAAAAATAAGAAATGTAGAACAAATTTTTCCTTTTTTTTGAACAAATGAATGCTTCTTAGCATAATACAAAAAGTTAAAATTAATTGTACTGAGTTAAACTAGACGTTTATTTAACCCGGTGTTATCTCTCTGTCCTTGGCTAGATGCTTATTAAAGGTCAGTATGATATTTCTACCAGTGTATTATCAGATTTTGGCAATTAGCACTTTAGTCTTTCTGTAGTGAAGACTTTACTTTTGCATCACAGTGTTTAATAGACCTTGCTGGATATTTCTCTTATGAATTTGTCTAATCTACTTTTGATCCCATTTGTACTTTTGGCATCCAAAGTATCCTGTGGCAGTGAGTGCCAGAATTTAATTATACATTCTGTGAAAACCTGCTTCCCTTGATTTGTTTTAAACCAGTTGCCTTATAATCTTTTTTGCTGTCCCTACTTTCTGTGCTATGAGAAACAGCAAAGAATAGTTCCTTATTCATCTGCTCCATGCCATTCATTATTTTACACACTTTTATCATAGCATACCACCTGTTCTCAGAAACTGATGATTTTTGTTCTATTTAATTTGTCTTTCTAAAGAAACCATTTTATACCTCTGAGCATTCTTCTTCATATCAATTATATCCTTCTTGACAGCAAGTGACCAGAACTATATTCAATAATTTGAGACATAGGAATGCCACAGAGGTATTAGTGACACAGCAGTATTATCTGTTCTTTTCTCTATTCCTAATAACTCATGATGTTCAATTTGCCTTTTTGACCTCAGGTGAATACTGAGCTGGTTTTTCCTAAGTTCAGATGTAGATCTCTCACCTAACTGACTAAAAGCAAAATTTAAGCCCATCAAAATGCTTGCACAGTTAGAATTGTAGTTCCCTCTGTGCATTAAAATTTTCCATACTAGTTTTTTTCCTAGAATATTTTTGACTGAGATTCTTTTTCTGCTCTTTAAATTTGTTTACTTATGACTATTCTCAAGTAGCATCAATCATCAAACATCTTTATGATGCCACTACTGTGTTCTTCTGTTCTAGCTTTGTCATGCAGTTCATTTGAATTGCACAAATATCTTTCATGACACAATCTCATGTTACCTTGAAAACCAACCATTTATCTCCACTAGTCTTTACATATTAGGTAACTAGTTATTCATACAAAAGATCTTATTTCCAATGACAGTGTAAAAAAAAACCAAAACAAAAACCCTAACTAGTCTGTAAAATATTCCTTCCTTCTGCAAAATTTGTCTTTATGCTTCACCATTATATTCAGTTACCGTAATGTTGAGAAATTTGATTAGTGTAGAGTCAAACCTAAGTACTTGTTATTGTAAAAAGGCTGACCTTGTTTTCATCTGTAGAATTTCTGTCTTTGGGAGAACCAAAGGTTTTAAGAGGGAAACAGGCTAAAATGCTCCTTCCACACCTGGTGAAAACTAGATGATATTCAGTACAGATTATCATCTCAAGGCAGCCATTCCAATGAAGCTTAAACTCTCTGCTGCACAGTGAACCTATTAAATTGTGCCCTTAGACAAAATAATTAAGTGCAAGAAAAGATGCTCCTCCTGTTAGAAAATACCATGTTTGGATTATGACTATGTATTAAAGGGACATTTTCTGGAATCCTGCTGGTATTTATAATTTCTGGAATCATCACAGTCAAAGAGAATCAATCTAGTTAAAGTGAATATTCACTCAGGAGTAACTTCAGATACAGTCACTCAGGAGCGACTATTTGTCTGTTGGGGATTTGACCTTCTAAAAACCTAGTTAGAAGAGAGAGGACATCTGTAGCTAAAATGGAAAGGAGTAATATTTCACCTTTCTTATAGAGATAGTAGCTGGAGTTTTCTTCTTTCATATAAACACAAGAAGGTAGGTTGATGTCCCATGCAGGAAAGACAGGAGGATTTGTAGAGGCTTCTTAGTTTTTTAGTTTTATTTCTGACACACATGGAATTTTTCCTTCATCCTGTTTCTAATACTGAACCAGTAGTATTCATGTAAGTACAAAATAGCCAGAAATATAGGACCATGTATTGTGGCAGAATTCTGAAACATTAGTAGGTGGAGTCAAGGAAGAGAAAGAAGAGGAAAAAAAAAAAGAAAAACAAAAAGCCTTAAAAAAATCCTAAGAGATTCTGTCCATCACCTATTTAGCTAAATGTTTTTAGATTGAAAAATGAAGAAAAATACGTCAGAAAAAAAACATGGGAAGCAGAAAAATACCCCAAAAAACTAAGTGCCCAACAAAGGAGATTAACAATTCACATAAAAATCAATTATATTTTATCCCATGTCCAAAAAATACGGTAAATATCAAGAAAAAGATAATAAATTATAGATATATATATATATATTTGTATATAAAAATATGAAATTATTTTCATCTTGGAAAAACTATTACCAGTAATTTTTCTCTTATAATAGAAGTCAATTTTCACATTTTCACCTTCTTTTTATTTTTTTAATTCCTTGGAAATGGTATTTCTATAAGATTTATACTGAGAAATGCTTCAGATTTTTTCCTCAAAAACCAATACAAAGCTTTGTACTTTTCAGAAGTGAATTCTTGCTACTTGACAGCTGGAACAATAATTTCCTGCCACTGAAAATGCCATTTACTAAGATGAAGATGAGTTTATAGTACTTCAGTTTTTTCCACCTAGAAATGCATAAATATTAATTTCCACATTCTTTTCAACATCTTCAAGAGTTTCTAGTTTTGCTAGTCGATGGTCTAATGCATAGACACTGTGCTTTTCTTGTTTTGGTGAAAAACTGCTGTTTAGAAAAGAATTGGTAAGGCTAAATTTGCTCAGGCTCCATTATAACCTCTGAATTTTGAGATTTGTAACAGAAAAGCTCACGATCTTTTAATGATAGTAGATACGTAACACAGTGCCCTAATAATGGAACAGTATCAATGATTTCAACACAAAACCACAAAAGGAAGCAAGCTGAGACTTCAGCTGTTATATCTCCCTAGGTTATATTTGAGATCTAAAACTAAGTTTTTCTCTTTCTTTAACAGGTAAATAACCAGTTTATTTTAATTAGACTAGATTATGGGAAATGAAAGTGCTATTGAAACCAGCAATGGAGCAGAATATTATCTTTTACCAAGAGCATTATCTTGTAAATGTCTTAAGCTGTCTGGTTACCATGATAAATAGGTTGGGGTACATGCACACTTTAATTACTAACAGTGAAATCTGCTGAAATTGAAGTATCACACTTGGTAAGAGCTATTAATTTTGAAATGACCCATTTAATAGTGACCTGTGGTATCAAAGTATGGATTTAAATTGGTAATTAATAAAAGTCCATTTCTGAAAATGCTAACACAAGAGCTCAATAAAAATGCTAACTAGGACTCAAATACCACAGACAGTTTATTGACATTTTAATACATATTACTTATGCTAAATACTTTTGTACACTCAGAACTAAGGATGAGAGGATAACAATGGACATATTTCCCAGCTAGCAGTTAGGAGATCAGTGGCACACTTAGTGGACTAGCTCACTTTTGTAGGTTTTAATCCTACTTATAATGGAGGAACACGGCATGAATTCTTTTTGAAGCTGCATTTACAAAATGAACCATTTTATCTCAGACTGCAGAGAACAAGAATTCTGCTTTAAGGAAAAAAAAAAAATGGAAATTAACTAGGTCTCATCAGACTATGTTTTTAATGTCCAGGAGATGAGTAAAGTGAGCTCTCCATGATTTATAGTGAAAGTGTCACCTCTGCTAAAAAAAAAAAAAAAACAAAAGCTGACATATTATCTGTCTGGTTTCTTCCACCCATATATCTGGAAACTGATATTTCAGAGGCTCAAAACACCTCATAAAATCCTGATTGCATATGTCAGAAAGTGCAGAATTTTGTCCTCTGTTCTGTAGGACAGAACAGGTATTTCTTGAGAAAAATACCAAGTTCTATTCTAAAACATAGCCCCTTTTTCTCAGACAATCCAAGGATTAATTATACCAGTTCAGCAAAATATTTCACTGCATATTTAAGTCTATAGGATTAGTGTGTCTTGCTGAATGATGCCCTAAATTTATGGCTATTTTTATTGGTAGATAAAGTGCTTTAATGGAATGATAGCATGAATCTTTAAACTGTAACATAGCTGTTGAGGTACATCATATGTCTATAGAAGACAGCAAAATAATGTTTTTTCCCCACATACCTAAATATAACTTTTTCCTGTGTTAAACATCAGGCTTTGGCTGATGATTTTACATGTATTCATCTCTCTATCTCCCCTCTGCCTACATATATATGCACATATACATATATACATATATATATATAAACATATATACATATGTATAAAACTGGTTTTGAAGACTGCAATTTTAATAGAAGATAATTTTTTTGAGGAAAAAAGCTGCATTACAGCTTTCTATCTCTTTGAGATGTTCCAGGACCCCCTGTAATGCCAGCAATTAATAACCACCAGCATCAATGCTCTCTTATTGTTTGCAGCAGTATCACTTAAACATTTGCTTAAGAGAGACCTTCATTGTAAATTACTCAAGAAGAGTTGGCAGCTTTAGTGATTCCAAATCTCCCACTTCAGAATTGCTGTTAGATTTTGTTTCATAAAGGGAGTCTATTTCTCAAAACCATCAAAGTTTTTCCCTCACCTTTTAAAAAATGAGATACTTGCTCTATTACCTACTATGGTGCAAAGTCAAAATCTGTGTTATGTATCGCCTCAAAATTTATATTATCAAACATAAGATTGTTATGTATTACTAAGTATAATAGTTTAGTGACCATTTTTTAAGTCTTGATGTTAAGTAGCACACCACAATATTTACACTGGTCTAAGATTTTTTTCATCCATGGAACAAGGCTACCTATTGGAAACGATCCAAATCAAACAGTATATTCTTATTCATACCCAGATTTTGGTATGGGCCAAAACCACACCAGGATATATTATGTGCATATGTGATAAATTCTGTAATGCCAAAAGAAAGCCATAAGCCTGAGAAACTGTCACTTGATTTAAACTGTACAGCATTCATTACAATTATTAAATAGATCCTGGAGACACGGATCAGATTTTTAAGCAAGTCAACTTAGACAATAAATAAAAAAGATAAATATATACAATGTTACAAACTAGACATAGTTGGTAACAGAGGGTTATGTTTTAAAATGTCTGGGTAATTTAATTTGATAATTACAAACAAATATGCAATTAGTATTCCATATTTTTACCTGTGTGTCAAGAAGTGCAGAGATACCTGGAACAAGTACATATGATGCCTCACAGTTTATTAATGTAGTACTAAACTCTATGGATTTTGCACATGATTGGCACATTATTACCTTGCTTCTAGTAGGCTGATTTTATAGAAATTTCTATCAGGTTAATTAGGATAATAAGTCTTTTTAAAAGCCGTTTTGGCTTCTATAAGCATTTGCAGTTCCCCGTCTGTCCCACTCAACAAAAATGAAAACATATCAGTGTGTTTTATTGGTCACTAGCTACCATGTATATTTAAATAAGGCTTTGCTAGGGACTGGTAGTATACAAATCTTGTGGTATGGTGAAACCTTCACACTCCTTTATTTACTGCAGTTGCCCGGGAAGGGATCTATAAGTTTAGTGTAAGGTTGCTCTTAGCTTCACAGTCCCATACTGTTCCTTTTCTTGTTTCAGCTCTCCTGCAAGTTTAGTCCTCTGATAAACTACGGGGATAAGTGAAAATCAGCACTCTTATGTTACTGATGAGCACCAGAGGTAGCACAGTGGTATTGAAAGTGAGAGGGAAAGGTGGGATGAGACAGTAGGATTCCCCTACTGTGTGGTTGTCCTATGAAGACTAACAATCTTAGTCTCTTAAAACATTGTAAATGTAAAATTAGTATCAAGCACACAAGCAATTGAAACTAATTTCTGAAAAATTACTTTGTGAGAAAAATGAAAATCATACCAGTACAACTACAACCCTCATGTTCAAAATTATTAATCGCCTTTTCCTGTGAAATAGCAAATAAAGAGAATATACCTGATCTTGAGCATAACTACCAGGAAAGATGTTCTCTCATTCTCTCTCCCCACTTCCTCTTTCCGCCTTCTCTCTTACCTTTCCACCTCCACCTCTCCACCTCCTCCCCCCCTCAATATCCATGGCTCAAAAATCAAGTTAATTACCTATTCCCCACTTTTTTTTTTTTGGTCAAATTCAAATAAATACAGGTGTGGTAATTTTGAAAAAGGTCAAGCAATAAAATCTGAGTCTCAAGAGAAGCCATTTTACACCTAATTGTTCTTTAAGAAAGCTGTCTAAATTATGGTGCTTTCTTCCCAGTATTTTGCACACTAGCCAGAGAAAAACAAAACAAAAAAAACAAAAACCCCTAAAACTTTAACCAAATAACCTAAAACACCTTTCCAAGGAAATTTAAAGAATTGCACATCTATTGACATCACCTATTTTTTCTATTTCCTTCATAATTTGAACACATATATCAGTTTTGTCTTCTTGTTCATGTGCACTCAAAGATAGCTGCCCCAAGGCATATTCATTTAAGGAGGAGCGTTCCAAAACGACAGCAAATCCTTTCTGATTAGTCGCAAGGGACTCCAATTCAGTATCCAAGACATTTTTTCCCTTTCAAAGGGTGACTTAGATGAGCACCCCACCCTCATCTAGATGGAACTGTCTCGAAAATTACTGGTATCATAAATGACCTAAAAAAACTGAGAAGCTGAAAAAAAACCAAACCAGAAAACCATGTTTTCTTATGATTTTTCAAAGTTGCACTCTTCTTTTTTCTCTTTTTTTTTTTAAATTTATTTTTTAGACTTATTAAAAATGTGCAATATTTGAATGGAATAAATCTTCCAGTTTTCCATTGTTTTCCTTCCTATGAAATTTTTTGCTTATCAGAAATGTCATTTCTGACTCATTTGGACTTTTTTCTCCAGTGCCAGGGGTTGATAGGTCTGAAGACTTTTGTATGTCCAGGAGTATTTACCAAAACAATGATTTGCATTTCCTGGGGACAATCGAATACAAAATTACATTTTATTGTTTCATGTAGCATAGGATCACAGGGTCTCAATAGCAGCACTGGAAGACTGAATCTTTCTCTTGGGTGCTTGGATGCATTTCAGGGAAGTGTTCTTCCTCAAGCTTAAAAAATAATCTGGCAAAAACATTTCTCACACTACTCGACAGGATGATGTTCAAACGTTCAAAACTCTTGTCTAGTCTCATGGCAGCTTTGTTTGCCTGATCTCCAAAGAAGAGTGGAGAGAGAAGGAGAATTTAGCTTACTTAAGACAAGGAAAAGTCATAATAATCTCTTTTTTCAGCCACTGAAAAAAATACATCTATTTGTACAAAATATCAGTTGGCACTGATAGGATACAGATGAAAAACTGAAGTGATTGAAAACTTATTGCATGTATTTGACATGGTAGGAGAACCTTGAGCAAATCTGGTGTCATATCTGGATATGTTTGTGTTCTCTCCTGCTACATTTGCAACTAGAAGAGATTCCAAGAATTTGTCGCTTAATGATACTTCAAGATAAGAAAAGATGGGAAATGCAGATACTAGATTTGACTGTGCTATATTATTGTCTTCTAACGTCACTGCATCTTGATTCTGTGGGTTTTTAGGACTATGTCATTTTAAAAGTTTGCTAATAAGTCAGATTTTAATTGACTAGAGTTATTAAACATTTGGATGGTTGTATTAATTTGTCTTATTCTTTCATTTTCCTTGCCATTTTAATATCTGTGTTTTCAGCAGGCTGTTTTGTTGTTTTTTGGTTTTGTTTTGTAATGCAGTGAGTTAAAGAGGAATTTTTATCCTTTATCAGACCTGGAGTAGACCAAAATAATGAATTTAGTTTTCAGAATGCCTCCCCTAACTTTGCTGTCAATCTGAACAGAAGATTTGTAGCAACACACAAAATTTTTAAGGTTAAGTTAGTAAAAGTCAGGAGTAAAACTATTATAATTTAAACATATTATGTAGACCTAGAGAGCTCATTTTACAATAAAGATTAGATGTATTGGAAAACAATGTGAGTGAAGGTCTCTTTGCCATTATTTTGGTGTTTCTGGGAAAATTGGTGGTGATAGTGTCTAATAAGACAGGACACTGTTGAAAGTTTTCACTCAAAAAAGTTAAGATGATAGAAAAAGACAGGGTCATGGTAATGTTGCTTTTCTGTTTCCATGACTATGTTCCATCTTTAGCATCTTAGAATCCTGTTATTTTTGAGTCTCTTATTTAGTAAAAATAAAGAAAATCTTTGCTGCATTTTAGTAGCAATGAGTAAAGGCAGCAATTTTCTGAGGTTTTTCTTAGTTGATATAAAAAAATCTTGAAACATGTTTGTATATTAATCATGACAAATTATGTTTTGTTTCTTATTTAGTTCATATACTATGGCATTTTAGCTAACATTTAATGCAAAATGATTTTCAGTAAGTTAATTGAATGCACATTTTATTAAATCTTCTCCTATTAGTGTTATTTAGTCATCAGGTGATGTAGAAAGGATTAATGTAAATTCCATTTAAGCAAGTCACACTTCACACTGAAATCATATTAGAAACTGTTACTAAAAACCGTCTTAGAAATATGACTTGCTGAAATGTAAAGAAAAAAAGTGCACTCCTGTCTTGCTGAGAAGGGAATTGAAATCAGAATCTCTGGGCCTAGTTGAGTGAACTTGAGTGGATATAGTTTTTCCCTTTCCTGTAAGGAAAGTAAGCTCAGTGGAGTCTGGAAAGGAAGCAATATGGATTATTGATGGAAACTATTCAATTTTTTTAAGAGGAGAACAACCAAAGCTTTTCATCATTTTGAGTAAATTTTTGTACATATATGAAGAACTTATTTTAGTCCGAAGTGGACAAAGAGCACTTTAAAATATTGATTTTTTTCTTGTTGGATATCTTTTACAATAAAATGCCTGTGCAAAGATATTGTAAGGAAATATACTTGCTTTGGTAAAAATATTTTATTGGTCCTTAATATTATGTCCAGAATTGTGGTTTCATCTGTTTTATTAATATGTGTATACAGTGATGGCATGATATAAATCTGCATTTTTTCAGGGTTCATTACTTTTGAAAATAGGATAGCAGTAGTAAATTTTTTGCATTCTAGAAAGAACAAAGTGACTACATTTTGTAATCCTACTAGCATTAATCATGGCACATTGAATTACTCACATCTGACTCTCTGGGCTATTGATGGCAAACATCTGCAGTATAAAATAAGTGAAAGAGGGAAAGGATAACTTGAAGAATTATGCTTTATACTCAAATTTCAGTTCCTTTGGGATCTGGGAACATTTATTTTCCATGTGTTTTGCACAAAACAATTTTTTTTCTTTAAATTTTTCAATGCAACTTCTATGCAACTTCCCTTTATCTTCTGAATTAAGTTGTTAATGAGCAAGAGTTGTTCATGTGGTCCAGGCTAAATGGGTTCATTTTTTTTATGAAGAGAATGAATTACAGCTTCCCGATTTGTTCTGTATCTCACCAAACAGGTGTAAATAGTTCCATTCCAGAACTGAACACTCTTAAACACAATTTAGCATTATCTAATGATGAAATAATATAAGTAATAAATAATGATAATAAAACAAGTCAGCATTTATTATACAACTAATCTTAAGCAAAAATCCAGAAGTCAGAACACAATTGCACTGAGGAAAGCCTTTATTATGCAAAGCAGCATAGGACACCTGCAGACATTTTCTTTCACCATGGGTTTCTAAAGTGCAGGTTCATGTGCTCTTCAGTGGCAAAGCTGGTTAAAAAAAAATCGCTTTTCTAACACCACTTGCTGATTTCTGCATCTATATTAGAATTTGTCACTTCTTCAATGTGCCAATGCAACTATTTGTAATGCTGTGCTGCAAAGTGAATCATTGATGTGAATAACAAACCTTGGAGACTCTTTCATTAATACAGTTCACTTCAGGGATCTATTCTACTTCATGTCCTTACAAATGTTTTCAACAGCACAAAAGAGAGGATGGTGAATGAGAACAAGCAATAGGGGGTCAAGGTGTATGTATTTGTGTAGGGAGTGAGGACCTCTTAAATTAGCTTCACTTCCAAGGAAAATATATGTGGAACTATGCTCTTAGTCTTCCACCTGCTCTCTTCTTTATATACAACTTCTATTCACATTATTTTTTTGTTCCTCCCTCCAGGGGGTATTCACTACTTAAAGCAAATGTCTGGTAGTTGAAAATTCTATTCTCTTCAGCAAAGTGTAATTTCTCAGGTTAGGAGGGCCCCACTGAATTCCAAACAGCACTGCATACACTGCCATAAATATCTACAACTCCCATCACCAGGTAAGATTTTTAGCACATTCTTTTCTTTATTTCAGGTATAGAGAGAAAGGGAAAAGAAGTCAGGCATAATGATGACAAATGTATTCACACAGTGTCCATGCAGTCAGTCCTCCTTGTATTGTGATTAACAAATTCCTCTTTTACTTCATTTGAAACAGATTCTGAAAAGCTGTAGATAGACTGAAATGGTAAACTGAAGAAATACATTATGAGTGCTACCCCTCATCTCTCCAATTTCATGCTAGATCTTACATTTTTATGACATAATTCCTGCCTATTTCACAAAATTTTAAAGAATGTCAACCAGTGCAAGTATGAAAACCCTACAGCCTGGGCAAACACTGAACACAAAACATCCTGAGTAAAGACTACAGCTTCAGTAGAAAAATCTGACTTGTTTTTTGAAGGTTTATTTTCAGATATTTTCCGTTCAGAATGAGACAACTGTTTCACTTACTAAGTAACGTAAAACTATTTAAGTTACCTTATATACCCTGTCCAACCTCCCACTTGCACAGGACCACGTCCAGACGACTTTTGAATATTTCCAAGGGATTGTGCTGGTTTTGGCTGGGGTAGAGTTAATTTTCTTGCCAGTGGCTGGTGTGGGACTGTGTTTTGGATTTGTGCTGAACACAGGGTTGATATAGAGGTGTTTTTCTTGCCGAGTAGGACTTACAAAGAGCCAAGGCCTTTTCTGCTTTTCCTACTGCCACACTGACAAGGAAATTGGGGGTGCATGGAAGGTTGGGATAAGTGACCCAAACTGAGAAAAGGGACATTCCAGACCATATGGCATCACACTCTGTGTATAAAGTAGGGGGGAGAGGGATATGTTTGGAGTAATGGCACTTGTCTTCCCAAGTAACTGTTACACCTGATGGGGCCCTGCTCTCCTGGAGATGGCTGAACCCCTGCCTGCCCATGGGAAGCAGTCAATTAATCCTTTGTTTTGCTTTGCTTGTGTGTTCAACTTTTGCTTTCCCTCCTCACCGATGAGTAAGAGGTGCAGTGCAGCACCACTCCTCTTTGGCTTCTATGTCATTAATAGGAGAAAATAACCATCAAACACTCCAGGAACCTCCCAGATTGCTTATGTCCTGCTGGGTTGTCCCAGACATCCTCCATAGGTGTAGATGAAGACCTCTATGAAGACCAGGGCCTGCAAACCTGAGGCTGCTCCTGTTTGTCTGTAGAGGTTCTGATCCACTCATTATTTCTGGTTAGGTGGCTTACAGCAGACACTCACTATATCACTTTTGCCTTTCCTGTCTTTTATCATGACTTGTAAGTTCCCTGACAGCTTCTCATCAACCCCCAGGCAGAACTTCATTCAGTCTAAGTGCTCTTTCACATAAAGGTCAACTCTTTATCATCTCCCCTTCCTGCCTTTCTTGAAGACCATGTATCTCACCATTGTAATGGTAACAATGTAACCCAAGCCTTTTTGCACACTCTTGGCACCCAGAGTAAGATTTTCAGATTCCCCGCACTCAGCCCTTTTTATCTTTTCTCTGACCTGATCTCTGCATCATTGCAAGTGACATCCATACCATACTGAAAATCTGGTATCCAGTCAGCAGTGATTACAGTTTGTGGTACAGGCACAGAGGACCCCTTCTCTTCAGGGCTGCTCTGAATCCATTCTCTTCCTGGCCTGTATTTGTACTTGGGAGTGCCCCAACCCAGGTGCAGTACTTTGCACTTGGCCTTGTGAAACTTCATGAAGTGTGAACATGCCCACATCTCAAGACTGTCAAGATCTCTCTGGATGGCATCCTTTCCCTCCAGTGTGTCTGATCACACAAGTTGGTGTCATCCCCAAACTTGCTGAGGGTACACTCAGTCCCAGTGTCCATGTCTCTGGAAAAGATGCTAAACAGCATCAGTCCTGATACTGACCCCTGAAGAAGACTGCTTGTCACTGGTCTCCACTTGGACACCGAGCCATTCACTATAACTATTTCAGTGCAGCCATCCAGCCACTTCCTGATCTATTAAATGTTCCATCCATAAAATCCATGCCCTTCCAGTTTAGACATAGGGTCTTGTGTGACGCAGTTTCAAACATTTTGCACAAATCTGGTTAGAAGACACCAAACACTTTTCTGTTACTAAAAAAATACTGTAACCCCATCATTGAAGGCCACCAAATTTGTCAGACACCATTGCCCATCGTTAAGCCTTGAAAATAAATGAAATTTCTCTCACCTTGAAAGAAATGGAATTTGACTTTTTCTTTCTGTGTAAATCATTGCCTGGTTATAACGATTTCTTAGCAGATAGCCAGTCAAAAGATTAATAGAATTAGAATTGTTGTAAAATAAGCCTGTTCTCACTGACAGCTAGCTTGGCTTTTTCTCTCTTCCTTTTGAAAGATAGTAAACAGAAACAAAGCCTGCAGCAATACAAAGAAAGCTAGCACATGAAAGAGGGATTAGCTTCAGGAGGGTATGACAGATGTAAAGTGCTTTGCACACATTGCTATGTGATGTTCAACATATGTTGTCAATTAAAAATTGCTTAAGAAATATTTAACAAGGCAAAGTTAACATACCCCTAGTTTGTAGGAATATATTGAGCTTATGCATCATTGCCTCTCATTTAATTTTTTTCAGTTTTGTTGCAAGATGAAGAGAACCTTATATAACATGACTCTGAGCGAGTTTATGTTTAAAGTACCATTTTAATTCAAAGTATTGGAAAACAGCATTTGTTTCATCTTTTGGTAAGACGATGACTGGATAATTTAGTAAGGCAGAGGGCCTGCTAAACTGCTTAAAATTAGTTTTCTGCAGTAAAATATAATTTGCTGCATATTTAAAAACAGGCATCTAAATGCATTCAAGATGTCATAGGCTTTGGCACATTCTTTACCTAGACTTTTCTTATGACAATTACTGGGAAATTTTCCTAGTGAAGACCAAGGCATAGGATACAAGCTTCTAGGTTAAACTCTATTTTATCATCTTTATTATCTCTTATTCCTGGATCTTTCCCCATGCAACACATTTTGGTTTGTTTGCTTTTTTCAAATGATGAGATTTTGTGCCTAATTCAACCCCCAAATAGCCACTAGACATTATTCTCTGTATCCTCCCCTAAATAAAAGTGTCTTTCTTCACAACTGTACTGTAAAGCCTCCATAAAATAGCAACATTCTTGTTGAACTCTGATGCCTAAAGATTGCTTCTCAAAAGATATACTCCTAATGTTAGGAAATTCCTGAAAGCACCATTGCTTTTTGTATGATCACAAATGAAGAGCTTTTTACCCCTGAGAGCACCAATGTTTTCACTCACTTATGAAAAACACAGATCATGGCTGTGGTCTATATATTGACTCCTGTTTGGAGGAAGAGGGACTGAACATGTGGAAGAAATCATTGATAGGCCCACAGATATTTTGCAGTATCTTATTGCCTCTGCTAACTCCTGAAATATTCTCACAATGAATTAACCTTTCAGTTAAAGTCTGTAGTTCCACTTGTAATATTGCTGTTTTTAACCTCCTCTTATGGAATTCTGTTTCCAATCATAAAATACAAGTGTTTAAAAATAACAGTTACAGTGTTTATTCCAAGAATCTTTGTACTTCTTAAACACATATTGTAGGCTGCTGCACACATCATCTGCCAACCAAATGTCAGCTCAACTCCTACTTCCCTTTAAATAAGGTATAAAAGAATTCAAGAGATCTTCGTAGAACTGTGAACTGAATGTGCCTTAAGTGTGTTGTTGATGTGAGAATCTATACTAAATTACTGTGCTGATGGATGTTTGGCTATGAGTTGAAGTATTAACTAGGAAAAACTGAAACATACTCAAATATTGCAATATATATTATTTTAAAGGAGCATTATAGAGCAGAGATTTCTGCCTCAGTGAGAGACAGAAAAAGGCATGGAGAAGGAAATAAGATTGGTTTTCTGTTTATATAAAACTGGAACTACTGAGTAGTTACATTGGTTTTGATCCTTATTTTCCTTCCTGCTCCTTTTTTCAATATGTACTACGGGATTATAAGCATAAATTAAAAAAACAGAAGTGACAAATGTGTTGTATTGATCCTAAGAACTGGTAGATCATGTTATACAATCCAATTTAGAATCCAAACTAAAAGAAAATATAAGCAAAGCATATTGTTTTTGTTTTTTTTCAAAAATTAAATTCAAGACTGATTACAGGTAATTATTGTCTTCAGAAGTTTATTATTATTCAAGTATACCACACAAGTAATGGCAAGAGCATTTGTTTATTGTAATGATGCCATTATGATTTTTTGCCTTTTCTTTTATACTCCTTTTATACCTTTTTATAACTTCTGTATTCTTAGTGGTTTCTAGCCTACATTCTTGGACTTGTCAAACTAGGAGACTAAATATTTTAGAAGCTTCATAGTTAGGGATCAGTGTGCCCCAGACCCCAAGGTCCTCTCCAGAACACATTCTGTAAACCAAGATAGAACCATCCAGGGGAAGGTTCCTTGGGGAGGGGGGCTCACTCGAGCCTCTCATTGGGGAATCTTTGATAGATATGCTAATTAGTAAGACCTATAATGTTACACCAGATCTATGGGGGGTGTGCATTGCAGTGGGCATTGGGGTGCATTTGACCTGGACGTGTACACCTAAGGATCCTTAAATACCAAGGTAAAATCCCTTTTTCCCTTCTAACTGGGTTTGATTCTTGATTTTAAGACTAGGAAAAGGCATCAGCATGTTCTGGTGGATACAGTATTAAAGCCTGTTTTGCAAATCAGAACTTTGTTTGTATCTTAGATACACCTTTCAGTATTGTTTGGTTAAGTATAACCTACACGTTTCACAAGGAGGATTGAAAACCATGTGGACTTTGGAAATCTCAAGGCATGGTAGCTTATTAAGAGTAGAGAGAAGAAAATGTAGGAAATAGTATATAGATTTTAAACCTTTCTTTTTGTCCACACAGGCCTTGCCTAAGGCATGATTAGTGGGAAAGGAATGCTGCTGTGAGATTTATCAGCTATGTGCAGAACTTGACGTTCACACAAAAAAATGGAAAATGGCCTAATAGTGCATAGTGAAGTTGTGTCCTTGTTGAAGTGATTTAAACTTGTTTACTGTGTTGGAACTTAATATGAAAGACATTTATTTCCTTTTTAAGGAGTAAAGGATCTTCAGTATTCTAAAATAGTAGCAAAGGATAACACTTGTTAGATTTTCATATTCAATTATTGTTTGGTAGGATGTCTTTTAATTTTTATTACTGCATTAAATTTAGTTTATCAAAGGTCATTTTCAAATAAACAAATTCTTCTGGTTTTATGCAGGAAAGGCATAAAAATCAAAGTGCATCTAATCCATTCCACAATATTTCTATGCCATATTTTCTGCTATTTTTCAGGTGCCAGCTACTTTTCTGTTTTGATTTTAGTCTTATGGCCCAATGGTCCAAGTTTTTTGTTTGGTTGCTTTTAAAAGCTGTCCTGGTTCAAGGCAAGTCAGTGTTATTTTTTGCAGTAGTAACAAGGGGACATGGCTAGGACCCAGAGGTTATTGTATACCACCTCACCTCACTGCCAGAGGCAGGAGATAGGGAGTCTCTTTCCATAAAGAAGGGGTCTCCTCTGGTTGGGTTGGCAGGGCAGCAGTCAGGTTACAGGCTCCGCGGTGAATGTTCTGACATATGAATCACTCTCTCTGTTGTATACTTTTGTTATTAATATATTTGCTGTTAATGCTACTTTTTTTTTAACTCGTTGTTTCCAGTAAATTGTTCCTATCCCTACCCATGATTTTTACCTTTTATGCCTCCAGTTCTCCTCTCCAGCCCATGGCAGGGGGCAGGGGGAAGGAAGAGAGGGAAGCAAGAAAGCGGCATGTGGTTTTAGTGGGAGCACTAAATTAGAGAATACCCTTCCTAAACCACACCAAAATCAAAGTTGGTTTTATCAGGTTTCTTATAAATTACCTGTTGGTTTGTTGTAATGATTTGCTAGGAACTATGTCAGCATTCATATAGAGATACTCATCTTTCTGGGTGAGTTTGCAAATCTTGAGAGCTAACAGTAATTGCAATAGGGCTGCAACTTTATCACTGTCCTCACCTAAGCAGTGCCAATTATTGCTAGCTCTGAATTTGCAGCAGTTATGCAGGTATTTGGAAAATTCATAGCATACTTGTGAGATTTTTGCTAATCTATAGTAATTTTTTTCAATCATAACAAAATGAAAAAATGTAATTATCTGTTTCATTAGAATAATTCTAGGTGCACCACAGATGCAACCGTTTATGGTTTATAGAGGTTTTCTCCTGGAGACATCTGTTTATGTCCTCATTTCTGGCACCCACATACCTATGATTTTAATGATCTGATCTTTCCTCTGTTAAAAGTGTTGACAGGAAAGATGTGAAAATATACACTCCTTTAATTATTAATTGACTAATATTGACAAAAATTGTGCAAGACCCCCCTCTTTTCTGCCTATTTTATAGAGGTTTGCAGACCTTGTAAAAGAAGAAAGAGAAGTTGTGTACTGTGGTGGTGAGCTGTCGTGCATATCCATATCAACTTTTGTTAGCACTAGCACCACACCACAAAGCATTATGGTTATTGCAGCAGCTCAAGTGTACCTGTATCCTTAACATCTCTATATTAATTTCCCACATCAGAAGTGAGACTTGTTGAAACTAGACCTTTCTCTTCAGCCTGTTAATGCAATTTTCAACTAGTACAAACTGCAGAATGGCTAAATGTATAATTTTTTCTTGATGGCCTACATATGTCAAAAACTTTTGGCTGTTATTTGTTTTTGATGTGGTCTACTTCTGTGGAAATGGTCACATCCTCTCTATCCCCTCAGGCTGTAACATGGGTAGCAATGTCCTTAGGCTGTCCTTAGCAGAAGGCAAACAGGGGGACAGAAGTCTGGGGGAGTGAACAAATTAGAATTTAAAGAGATTTATCTCCTTGCTTTTCATTCTGTGTAGAACTTCCTGCACGTAGCTCCCACAGTAGAGGCTGTCATCTGAAACTAAGCTGGATGTGCTGTGCTTTGAACTTCCATTGTCTTATTGCAAAATCTGAATCAGACGGTTTTTTTTCATCTGCCAGTTTAGATATTGAATGGAAAGTGAAAGTTTGCAACAGCACAGAGGTGGCTGAACAGGTAGTGACAGTTGAGTTTGCACTGAAGAGTTCCCTTATGCAGAATTTCGTGCTGTCAGAGTTATCTGTCTAAACCTGGGTGATGAGAACACAGTTTTTAACCCTTTGGTGAATTTTAATCCAAGTCTTCACCTTGACTTTACTTAATCATATCTCATCTATCTTATGATGGCTGTAGAAAGGCATGAAAAATCCTGATGTGCAGTGGCCCAGAAGTACAAAAATCAGACTCGAGTAAAAAATATGCATCCAGTTTCTATACATACAAGAGTAAATTCCAGAATGTGAACAACTGAAAAATATTTAACATGAAAAGGTGTCTGAAATGAAGATGACAAAAATAGGGACTTGGGCTTATTTGCTTGGTTTCTGTCATTTGGAATGTTTCCTTTTGTTCTTTCTCAGACAGTATTCTTAAAACAAGTCTTCTTTTTGCTTTAAATTCTGCATAATATTGTTGGTTATTTCCTGTTCCAGTTTTTAAACTAGAAAAAAATACTATTAATTAATTTGATGAATTACTGCCTAGTCAAATAACTCAGTTTTATTTAAAAAGTCCCTGAAAAAGAAAAATAATTCTGTTTCTACTTCTGAAATACTTATTTGCACCCTTAGATTATCTGCAATGCAGTGTGGCTGAAGCTTTATGCTACTGGAGAAACTACTAGAGGAAACAATTTGAAAAATGGAGAAGTGATTGTCTTTAAAACTTGTGTATATTTAGAACCTAAAGCCAGGTAACTTTGATATAGGCAGTTGTATAGGGAAACAATTTTCAAGGCACACTAGCTCAGACCTCCAGGGAAATCAGTGCAGCCTCTGCCCAGACACAGGAAATTCCTTAGAACTTCTTGTAGAGTTGTGTAATGCAGGGAGTTAATGGATTCTTACCTAATTTCACTTATGATATTGTATATTTTGAGGAGAAATAGACGAAGTGAATCTCATTTAATGTCACAGAAAGATGGTTTTATTTTGTCACATATTTTATTAACATTTTCCACAATTTGGCTTCTTGGTCATGCTTGGGAGCTTTACTTTTCACTATTGTGACAGAATATGAAAAACTTTATATTTCCTGACAATACAATTTGAGGTCACAGTAGTTTTGATGCTAAAATAAATTTAGTTCAAAATATGGAAAAAAATACTCATTCACAAAAATATTAATTGTGTGAACTTCTAAATTGATGTTAAAATACAGATCTTAGTTTTTAAAAACTAAGATTTATAGACCTGTTCATAACATTACTGAGATTAACAGTACCACTGGATCTGCTGCTTTGCATTCAGATATGTAAATGGTCAATGTATCTTGGCTGAAAAATCTCTTTGTCATGGCAGATTCATCATAAAGAGAATCTCATGGATTTTGTAGCTGAGGATGTGCTGGTCAATTAGACAACAACAAAGAACATTGGTGCACATTAGTTATCATGTCTGTTGCTAAACTTTTATGAAGTTCTGTAGAATCATTTCAGCTCATAAAAACACTTCTGGTTCTTGTCAGGCACCAGTGAGGAGGGAGAATGAGTAAGGAAACCTTCCTAATAGGTGTATTTGGACATTGCCAAGCTAAGGGCACATCAAAGAATGGATACGAGCCAGTCCGTGTTACACAGCCTCAGTGTTAATGAGCAGTGCTGGGATTACTAACACAGATGTATATGTGAGTTTTAAATTGCACTGATAAATTCAGCAGCCTTTTAAAATTTATTTATTATGAAGCGTAAATTTAGACTTCAATGACTTTTCTTTCTTCCAGTCCCCCCTGCATTTTGTACTTACTTATTCTTTTCTTTCATTTTGGCTCTTCTCTAGGTCTTTCTTTTGCCCTCTTTTTCACCCTCTTTTAAAAATAATGATCTATATATCTCTCATTGCAGGCAAGAGCAGCGCCCTCTTTCTCTTTGTTCTGTTACACTCCACCCACTGTTCTGTTCTCATTCATTGACCCTGTTCAGTTATCTCCTGTAAGCTTTTTTCCACATTGTTTCTTGTATTTTGCTCACTCACAGTCACAATGAAGTTGTGGCGTGCTCAGGTTTCAAGTCAAGTGTTATGATCTGGAAACTACTGGATTCCAACTTAATAGTTACAAATTTAGGGGTGAGTTGAGATGATTTTAAAAGAACTCTAGAGTTTTAAATGTGTTTACTGATTTATTTATTTTTCAAATGAGAGAAAAAAATAAATAGAAACTAGTAATTTAATAAGTTCACTGTATTGAATTGGCTTTCTGATAACAAGTCTTTATTTGCACAAATCTGAGACTAAATATAGTTAAATGCTTAATCAGGCTACCAGAAAGCAAATCTAAAATAAAATTGTACGTTTTCTTTATTTAATTACAAAAAACTCTTGAGTGAAAATAGAAATATTTTAAAGTGTAGAGTAATGAAATGTTCCTTTTTGGCACCCTGAGCCCAGCTGCAATAACTGCAGAGGAGACTGTATTTATCACAGCAGCACTCCAGTAAGGTTAAGCATCTTACCTTTCTTCCTTTTTGGATTAGACTTCTATCACACTTGCTGTTGAGACACTAGATTGACATTCTGTGTTGACTACCATGCAGTCTTGTTATATTTCTTGTTTCTTTTGAAAATGAGTTTCTTGCATATTTAGCTATTGATCTTTGTTTCAAAACCTGTTTATATTAACTCTTAATATATGCATAGGTATCTTGATGCTATGGAACAAAGTTTTTCTGTATAAAAACTGATGCAGATTGTTCAAAAAGAAAAAAAAAAAGCAAATTCAGAGAACAATAAGGAGCAAATATGATGCTGTTTTAAAATAAAGAAATACTTTATATTTTCTGACATTGTGCTGATGTATGTCAGCTGTATATTTGACTTTATAAATCCAAAATATGTTGCTAAAATATTCAAAACATGGGAGTATAGCCTTCCAATAAATAGTCCTGGTAATCAGTTTTATGTTTTTAAACACAAACTATTCTCTATTATCATAACTTTTGGTGACTTCAGAGGCAGTAAATTATTTTCAGAAGACCAGAGTCTTGAAACTCCTGGTACCTTAGACTAAACTTTTCTATTACCATATTCTATTAAATACTATGGCCTGGTTTCCATTTAGTCCTTTGCAAAAAAACAGGCAAGGAAGTCTCTAGTCTATGCATAGCATATGTAGGGAAGCAGGAATGATAGTCATCCCTTACTTTGCTGCTTGAAATGAAATCTCTCTGGAACTCTTGCAAGTGCAGGCACACGGTGTAATGCTGGGGGAGTGAAGGTGACGGGAGCTGCACAGCCCAAACAGCCTGGGGTTAGCCTGGTGAATCAAAACAGGCACATAGTTTGCTTTGCCTCTTAATAAGTTGGAAGGAAGTATTCTAAAAGGTGCCCCTGATTTGTTTACACTGGCTTGTTTTTCTAGTCCAAAGATGTTGACTTCTAACATTTTTTGCCTGTCGCTTGACATTTCATACAAATATTTAGCTGTCAGCTGAGACTCAGAGCTCCTAGTCTTCTCTTTAAGATACTTCACTCATTTTCTTCTTGAAAGGTGAGATGAATTATGTTCTAAAAGTGCCTGTTACTGTCTGTTACCAAAAAAGGAAACACATCCATATGTAAGTGTTTATAAAGTTTATAGCTAGGTAAATTTAATTCCACACTAAATGTCTCTGAAATCTATAATTTTCAAATTAATGCTAGCTTTCTAGGCTGTCATACCCAGGTTACATTTTACTCTTATAGATTCTTGTTGTCCAACATATCCAAAGAGAATCCACATTCACATGCCTAAAAGCTAGTCCAGCATCTTTGATTATTCCTTTTTTTTTTATATAAAATTTTTCTCCTATTTACTTCAGATTATAGCACTCCTCTATGTTATTTCACTGGTATCTGTATTGAGTCAAACATAAATAATATATTTTATCTTTCAAGACCTTTCACAGACTCCTGCTTTGTTCCTTCATTCAGCACTGAGGGGCTGACTTCTGATTCTGATAATTAGAAATTTAACAAGAGAGTAAGGGATTCTTTATGATTGCTCCCTTGACATTCCTCTTCATCATTGCTATTTCACAGAACCATGCACAAAACATTTTAACAGTGTTTGTGTTGACACCTCTCTTTTGCTATGATGCTTAGGAAAAAGTAGCAATTAAGCTGATGATGTTTTGAGATCTCTTCTGATTTTTTTGTCTAACGTTGTGTCAGTGTTTCCTTGTAGTCTCATGTTTCTGTCAGTGTCTGGTTGCTCTGTCTTACATCACACTTAGGGAAAAAGATGAACACTAACACTACCTGTCTAAAAGTTCAGTGAACACCTATTCTAAGCAAGTCATCTTTGGTCCCTCTCTAGTTGAACTGGAGAGATACCTAAGAAAGAGGTGTTGCACCCCATTCCAGAATTCACAGAGGGAACTTAGCTTGGCATACACAGCAAAGCTTAACCTAGAAGTCTAGCTTTAGGAAGCTAAAGGTAACTGAGCTTAATCATATTCTTGAATTTTAAGTTGGCTGAGATATAGTCAATTTATCTTCTGCTTTTATGCTGGTTTTCAATACAGTGGGATCTAAGTCCATAATTGGTCCTGCACTAATTACCAAAATTAAACAGTTACTAACATAAATGTGAAAAAAAGAGTCACTAGTGTAAAAAAAAAAAAAAAAAAGCTTTAAGGATAATCTGCCTTTAGGAGAAAGAGTTGCAGGTCTCTGCAGTTCAACCTTACCAAACCTTACCAGTAGTTTACTTTTCATGGGCACTATTATTCTAATACTACTGACCATTTCAACTGAAATCACAAAAGAGCTGCCCCTGCCACCCACAGTACCACAGAAACAGAAATAATATTAAGGGACACATTTTGATCAGTGATTAATTAATAACAAGGTTTCATCAGAAAAGTTATGTCTTCAAATGTGCAGTCACTATTATTGCATTATAGTTTATAATGACTGAATGCAGCTATTTTTGAGTTGAATATTTTATGTAAGCAGGTAGAGAGAGAAAAAACATCTAATGTAGCTGATTACAGATGATGCAATCTAATGTCATTTAACAGTTGACACATGCCATAACAGATTAATAATATTTTTAGACTAAGACTAATCACTTTCTTTCTATTGCAAAATTTAAGCCCAATTCCTGTATTTTTAAATAAAACTTTTATCACCATCTGTCAAAGAAGAGCAACAAGACACATATTGGCATTAATGATTGTCTTGATGGTTTTTATATAATTACATCTGTCATTAAAAATAAAAATCCCTCAATGTTTCTAGCCATGAAATTTTAAAATGGTTTTAAAGAACAATTAAGTTAATATTCTAATCTTTACACATTTTGTACCATTTGACTTCATATTCTAAACAGCACACAAATAGTCCATTCAAACAAAATATTTTTATTTAAAGTAAGAAATATATATTTAAATAAAAGAAACTATGGCAAGAAAACCTGTTAAATTACTGGTTAAGACAAAAGCTTCTAATCTTTCCTGTATATATATTTTGTAAGCAGAGAGCTGCTTCTACCTTCCTTATGCTGGTTTTGCATTTTTTCTTGATATAGTTTTCCCCATCTTTCAGGGTACACTGTCACCTAGAGTGACTCTTAAGTATTCTGGACCACTGAAACAACGGTCATTGAGTGGATCATAGTATAAAATCTTCAGGTGGTAAAGGATCAAACCACAGTGATGCTAAACATCTGTTTAGCCAGAATATGAGCAGTGGGAAAATGTGCTACATAAAATCTTCAATGCAAGATGCAATTACCACTTTCAATCTGCTATGAATGATTTTTCAACAGAAAGCGTATCAGCTTCTCAGCAAAAATATTAGGCTTAGCTGTCTTAGTGACACCTGAGAATGACAGTGTTTTTACCACACTCTATTCCTTCTCTCTAGCAAGCTCTTGTTTTTTAGAAATAGTGTATTAATTCTATTTCCACACTTACTCTGAAAATTGTATTTTCTTGTTTACAAAAATTAATTCCCTATGGTTTAGATGAAATCAAATATATCTGTTGTCTGTCAGCAACCCTTTACAAGGACATACACTGATTGAGAGCTAGCTTAGGTATTTCACTCATTGAAAAAAGAAAAGCTTTTATTTTTCCTTGAACTGCATAGTCTGCTCAACTACTTTGAAGGCCATGGTGCTGAACCTATCCTGAATTTTTTTGCTTAGTTTTTTCACTGTTTTAAAATTATTCCAGTAGATTCCACTGATAGAAATGGCTAACAGAGTTTCTTACTGTTCAAGATATATTTTTTGTATTATGAACAATTTTAGTGCTTGGTTGTTATAGTGATTTCTCTACCTTTTTTTTTTTTTTTTTTTAGATCTAGGGTACTAAAACTTCCTATTTCTTTTCTTTACCTTCATATATATATATTTTACATTTCACAGCAGATTTTTAGTTTAATGTGAGAAGTGACTCCATTTCTAGGATCATCTATAAAGTTTATTTTTCATGTTCATTATTTTTAAAAGCCTGCTTGTGCTGAAGGTGCCCTTGCTTTCTTCCCCTGGTACATTTTGATTAATCTTAATACATATTTGAGTTTGATTCCCACACGAAAACTCTATGTGGTATTTGGTGTGCACTAAATCTAAGGTAAATAGTCACCTAAATTCTTCACAAGTAATTACCTGCAAGTGCTGAAGGCTAGTTATACTATGAAAGGTGATGCCATTCAACATTATATATCTACTTCAAATGAAAATTGCAACTTAAGGAACATATCCTCCATTCCCAAGAACATGTACAGAACACCAATGCTAAGATACTATGAATATGCAAGTTAATTGCTCTGGTTTAGTGCATATTTTTGTTTATCTATATTGCAAACTAATAATCTTTATCAACTGATTACTTTTAAGTGTCACAGAAGCAAAGAGATTCTGAACGAAAATTCATGAAATCATAGTATCAATGAACTAGGGTAAATGAAATGCAATATAGCAAGAAGCACAGCAACTTTTGTGTGACAGATATAATGAGATTGATAAAACGCATCATCTTTGGCAAGTAGTGGTGTGGTATAAGATTAGAGCTTGGAAAGCTGAGACAAATATAATTTTGAACAGTACTGGAGGTTTGAAGAAGTCAGTGAAGAGGAAGAAACTCATCTCACATAAAAGTGAGATGAAAGGAATTACACAGATATTCTTTGAAGCTATATTTTAAATTTATTGTAGGGTTTGACAGAGATGTCTATAGCAGATATAGTGGAAGACAAAGCAGAAAAGAAAGGGACTGGAGACAAAAAATGTTGGCTAAAGATATTACGGCAAAAGAGGTTCTGGTGTTCAGAATGGCTGCTAATTTTCCAGAGGAGCAATAATGGTCCGTTTTTTTCTTTTTCTACTTCCAGAATTAGGATGCTTGCTCATTTCCAACCTACATAATCCTGCTTGGGAAAAAAAAAAAAAACCAAAAAAATAAGCAAAAACAATAAAGGTAAAAACAAATAAAGTTTAAAAGAAAAGTTCAGGCCATAACACTAAAGGATTTTCTGGAGTTTAGCAGAAGAGACTTGATGTTTGGACAGATCCTCCAAAGAATCTTTTATTCAAATACCATTAATCAGATAACTGACCACTTTATAGTCACTTAGCATTCCTCTTCCACAAGAGATCACACAACCTATGTTCTACATTACAATCTGGAAGATCAAGTGACTGCATATTTTGTTTTAAGGGATTTTATGTCCCCAAAGAATAACTGCTTACAAAAAGGGAATGTGACTTTACCTTACTTGATATCCCTTAGAAGAGGACTGATGCCATGTGGTTAAGACTAGCCATGTGGCTGGAAGAGGTGTGCAGTGGGAACACAAGGAGTGCATGTGAAATGGGAGGATGTAATTCTCCAGTGAACTTTCAGTCTTTAATAATATGTCAGAGGGTATTTCCTACTTGCTCAGTGAAACATGTTAATTATGATTTACACAAGGAAGCAACAGTCACCATTTTAAGAGAATGCTTGTTCACTTTTTAAAAGTTAATTTTACCATTTTAATACCTTTTCATGCCTTAAAATGTCAGTATGCATCAGTACAAGTGGAATTTCTCAGCTGTATCTTTGACATGTTTCTAAATAGTTTATTAAAAAACATCTTTAATTTAAAATAAAATACATGAAACTGGCTGCAAGATTTTTTTTTATTTTTATAGTACTTAAGGGGACAAAGTGCATTTGTTTAAAGAAAACAAATCAAAGCACTTTGTATTGATATGGTTGCCACTGTAACAGGATGATTCTATTATTTTAAGTACTCAGAGGTTGCTTTTTAAATCATTCTTGATTAACAGAGCATTTATTTTCTGGTTCCTTTGAACTAGGAGTTTTTCTCCCTCCTTGCAGTTAACATATATATCTCAAACACCAGCTTGTCAACTGATGACTTTGAAGCTCCAGTAGCTATGCATATTAAACTGCACTGGCAGAAAAATAGCTGTGATGTCGAAAAAGGAACTTGGAGGTTATAAACTCTCAAGAAAGATTAGGACAAAGCTTTCCAATGACAAAGAATTAAAAGAACATGGCAAGGCAAAATCAAAAGTCTTCAGTAAGCATTGTTTTTGCTTTGATTTTTCTCTGTGATGCGTGAGAACTAAGTATGTCACCTGTACAAAATGGTACAGAAACAGCTGGATATAAGCCAGATTGGCTTTTAAGAGATTAATGCCCAAAACACATAAATTTGATCTGATTTTAACAGTACTCACATCCTTTTTTCAAGAAGGTTAATATATTTTTCCTCTCTGTTTGAAAGTTGTTACAAAACATGTTAGTGCATTGCCTTATTTTAAATTTGTTCAATTGCCCCCAGAAGGGATGAGGACTCGGACTGCAATGGTTCAAAGTGAAAAGCTCTGATTAACCCCAGGAATGTTGTTAATGAAGTACACAGTGAGTGGGAACAAGAGAAAAGCAGAGGAACAAGCTTTGCTAATTTTTTCTGGCTCAGTTGAGGTAACCCTGTGTTTTAGGTGTACTAATTTGCTTCATCCACAACACATCAGAAGAGAAATTGCCAGAGGAAGTGGATCTGAAAAGAAACATTTGCACATAGTGTCATAGAGACTAATTCCAATTATGGGCTATCTCTTTCTGAAGGCTGAGCCTAATGTCACTATTTAACCCTAAACTAGCATTCAGATTCATATGAAACCTTTTTAACTCTTTTTTTTTTTTTTTCTGGTCGTCTTCTCTCTCCACTTCTGTGGTCCTACATAGCACACCAGTTGCAGCACTAATTTAAATAATTTACCAGCTTTTGATAAGACCTCTCCAGAATACCAGGAAAATTAAAGCTGTCAAAACTAGACACAATTAAAATTTGCAAAATTAATGGGCTGAAAAATGGTAAAGGGTTTTCAGTAGGCAGTCCAGATGATCAGGTCAACAGGAGATGCTATTAAAAAGATCATGATGAATAGTGATAGGTAAACACTTCCATGCTGAAAAGTGTTTTTATTCAGAAAACAAGTGCTACCATAGTAGATTTTAATGCATGAAATACTCATACCACTGCATTTAAGCCATCTTATTGCTATCAGTATTTCAATGGAAAGGTTCATTACTTGCATATGGTGACATGAAATGGTATTAAATGCTGATAATAGAAAAATGGACTATGTCTGGCTACAAAACCTACCAATAGCTATTCTGATGCACCATAAAGTAAAAATGAAATCAGTCATTTATCTGAAATTTCATTAAAGGAAATAGCATGACACCATTAAAAAATTTTAGAGAACTCTGTTTCCTAACAGATGTTCAGCTATCTTGCTGTACAAGGACTAAAAAATAAAGTTATCAGTGAAGAAAATCAGCGTAAGAGCATCAGTGTCAGTCCCCCAAAAGAGGCAGGCACGGTGGCCAGTATGATGCTACTACAGCAGTACTTTTGATGTACTTTTTAAACCAGAAAAAGTAATTGATCTTAAGTGGGAATATGCCATATGCCTCTTCTGCATAAAGGCTTGATCTCTGAGGTCTGTTAGCTATCACTTATTAGTACATTTAAAGTGCAAATTTTTAAATCATATCTTCTTTTGCACTAGACATATGAGAAACTATCAGAGAAAAACTATCTGCAAATTGCCCATTATAAATTTTAAATTAATTTACTCAGACTTTTTTCATCCCATTTCTTTGAATTTCCTTTTTCCAAGTTCTAAAGAAAATAAGTTTACCATCTGGACTGTCTGCAGAAATAGGAAGTTTCTCAATATTAGCAAAAGCAAGATTTAGTACTAAGTGGCAAAGACTACTACATGAAAAGTTCTTCTAAGTCTCATGTTCAGCAAGAAAACAAGTTGTTCTGGCTTGTCTGATTATTTTTTAAACCAAATAAACTAATCCACCTCATTCTCAAATTGACTCCTTGCTAAGGTTATCTCTTAAACAATATTCACAACAAAGTAATTAATTGCTAATGAGAAGGACACAGAGGCACTGTTGCTTCATATTTAGAACCTTACAGCAAGTATTTTCAAAGGTTCACATCAATACTAATTTCAGATGGTCTTCTCACTCCCTTTTCTGTTTCTCTGTTTCCTCATCTCACAAAGATGAAAAATGACACTGATACATTTAAGACACATTACTGTGAAAAAAAAAAAAAGGATCTGCGTCATACTAAGGGACAAACACAGAATGCACTATAAACACAGAGAATAAAATATTTGAGCCAGTTCAGAGTCATATCTGAAACGGAAAAAGAACTGGTGGTATAATTCCCTAGCTCTGAGACTATTATTAAGCAATTTATTTGTTTATTTTTTGCTTTAGATTTTTCAAGGCCCAAGGGCCTGGTCTTTCCTATTTTGCAGGATTAAATAGAAAATTCATAGTTGTTTGCTTTGCTTCAGATGTGGTAGACACTGAAATTTCCAAATTCAATAAGTTTGAAATTCTTTGACTTTTACAAAGCTTATCCATAGCATGTGAGAGTTTTGACCTTTCCCAGCTAAAATCACCACTCAGTTTAATTGCAGGGGAATTTTATTTGTTTATTTTGGATTTTCAAAATATAATATTTTGGATAATAAGTTTTTAATATTTTATTCTATATCACTAAAGCCTGTAGTTTTTCATTACATGAGACTGAATTGGTATGTGAAATGAGAACATTAATGAGGCATTTATATGTATTTCCTCATCATATATATCCCTAAATAAAAAAAAAATCTGTTGCTGCTTCTCTCTTATTAAAAAAATTTTCCCTTTATAGTCTACTCTGATCTGCACTTTTCCCCCTAACTCTTAAACTACCACATCACCACCTCTGATTAGATCCAAAGTCATGACTACTATGCCCAGCAAAATATGTTTTCTCTTTTGAGCATTTGTAATTGTGCCAACTGTATGATCTTTAAGATAGCAATGAAACACTCTTCAAAAAAAAAACAAAACAACAAAACTTTGCTCGGATCAGAAAAGCTTTGCTAAACATACTTAAATAGGAAAAATAATTTATTTGATACATGTAATTGATAATAAAGAAAACAAATAGTCTTGGCTCTACTTACAGAACTAATCTTCAATATTTAAAAATATAAAAGAGAAAATTTAACTGCATATGTGACAAATTAGCTTTTGCCTGTGATTCATTTATCTTTCCTGACTGGAGACTCATTTTGTCAGGGTATTCCTATTAGGGCTGCACAGTAAAGCAACATATTTGCCTTAAATAAAGGAATTACTTTCCAATCAGACATCAACTGCTTAGAACTGCTGCAGATATATATTTGAAAATGGTGTAGACATATTCTATCATTGTACAGTAAAGTTCAGGCTGGCTTTAATATCTATTATAGATTTTTTATATATGTATATATATTGTATGTGTATACATACATATATCTATCTCTCTCTATTGATATACCACTTATAGTGTCCTTGAAGAGCAACTGGTTGGTGAAGAACTATAAAAGTGACAAGACGTCAGATATGTTTAAGGGTTTCCTGAGCTCCTAGAGTCTGGAATGGTCACCCTGCAGTACAGAACTTGGATACACTTGAAATTTAATATTTGAGTTCAAGGGCTACTCCTTACAGATCTAAGGGTCCTGGCTGGATTAGACTTTCTAAAGGATTTGAAGCCCAAGTGCACGGAAGTCCTGGCATAGCTAACTATGCCAAAGCTGTGACTGTTGGACCTTCTTCACCACCCACCCTGGAATGGTTGACTCTCTGGTGTGTCCCAAAGTTGTGAGCTTATCCTAATGTTTTCCTGCTAGGATATCTGTCTATGCAGTAAATAACTCCAAATTCCTGAGTTTTTAAGTGTTTTCGAGATCTTACCTCCATATTGCAGAGGCTGGAAGTCCTGGCTGTCTTGGTCTTGTGGGACTGCATTATTGCACTGAAAAAAATCCAAATCACTAAAAGATTGTAAAAGTTGAACTACTTCATTAAAAAAAAAAATACACAAACCGCTTGTTTTTAGTAAATGGGTATATTATAGTTTAATTGCTTCAATGGAAATTTGCTAACCATCTTTTATCTGAATTTGTCAACTAATGCATTCCAAATTAAACTGTGTTTTTGAGAAAGTGTTAGTGCTTCCTAAAAGATAAATAACAAATACATATATAAAGAACTACAAGTTAAAGTGGAAAATTGCCTTTACAAGAATGAAAAACCCTGTTTTAATTAGGACAAATTCTTCCATTTTTATATGAAAAATATATGAAAATTGTATACTTACTATGAAACACATTAATATTAGTGTCACATAAGAATAGATGTATGTAGAAATAGATTACAATAAAACAGTGAGCAACCAAGATATTTTTCTAGTACCATATATAAGTAAAATCAACAATATACAGCAAAATCTTTTAATTTTGCTAAAATATGACTTTTTAGTGAAAAATTTAAAAAATATATTTTTAACCTTCCTAATTTTATGAAAAGTTAACATTTAGTTTTTCTGGAAAGCCTAGTACCTTAACATTTCTGGGCTTACATTGTTTAATGAGAAAGGTAAGGTACAGTTCGTAAATTTTGATGACTTGGCACAGCCTTCCTCTGCCTTCTCAACCTGTTTCCACCCTGGTACTGAAACAAGGGGAGGGCTTATAGGAAAACGACTCTTCGCTGGTCAAACTAACTTACTTCATAGAATCATAGAATAATTTAGGTTTGGAAAAAGCTTTGAGATCATTGGATCCAACTATTAACCTAACACTGACAATTCCATCACTAAACCACGTCACTCCATGCCACATCTATATGTCTTTGAAAGGGATGGGGGATTCAGCGACTTCCCTGAAAAAAAGCTATTCCAGTGCTTGACAAACTTTTCTGTTAAGAAATTTTTCTTAATATACAATCTAAACCTCCCCATGAAAAACCTGAGACAATTTCTTCTTGTCCTATTGCTTGTCACTTGGGAGAAGAGACCGACCCCCACTTTGCTGCATACTCCAAGCTGGTTATGAAGAACAATAAGGTCTCTCTCCTCTGAGCCTTCTTTCAAGCTAAAGAACTCCAGTTCCATCAGGTGCTCCTTATATGATGTGCTCCAGATCTTTCACCAGCTCTTTAGCCCTTCCTGTTGTTAATGTTTAGGAAATTTACTTAGTTTTGAGAAGAGAATATTATTAGCTGTAATATTTTTAACTATGACTTCAATGATAAAAATTAAGAGCATTTCTTTATAACAGATTCAAAAAGGCTGTAAAATATAATGTTTACATTACAATTAGTAATTACTAATAATGTCTGAATTTTTGGTGGTTTTTCTTGACAAAAGATTCTTCATATTATGAAAGAGAACATTATAATACCATAAAACTCTGTCAATAATAAAATAAAATAACTACAGAGAGTCAATACAAACCATCTGTGTCAAACAACATGCAACATTAATGGTCATAATTTAAAATAACACATGAAACTGTGAAAAATTTCCTTCAACAATCTTCTGGGGGTACACAATAATTGTCACACCACTTATACTAGAAGGCAATGAAATTTGCTGAGATATCACTTTTCAGAAGTTAGTATTCTAGTCATTGAGGATGGACATAACATTAATAAAGAGCTCAGTGTCTTTGTGAGAAGAAGTAGGCATATTTATATTGATCAGAATTATATGACAGAATTTGCATCCATTAGAAACAGTCAGATAATTGGTTATAGCTGAAATCCTGATGCTTGACATACAGAACTCAAGGCATCCGTCATGAGTTTCTCCTGGGAAAGCTAGCCATGGAGTCACAATTTTGAAGTGTGTAGAAAGCACTCCTATGTTTTGTGTATCTCCATTTGCAGCTTTGACAATAATTCATGTTGCTGTCAGCTTCTTAGAGTAACACATTTTCCTCTTTTCATAACCCCATTTATCACTCAATATGCATCTAAATCAGAGCAGACATTACTGATAGTAGTAAATCTGTTTTAAGAATAACAAGAAGAAACTAGATCTATTTTATATCAAGACCTAATTAGAAATTCCTTTCTTCTTTCGTTTCATTTGTTTGCTGGTGTGACCAGAAACAAAAACAGTATTTTAGCAGGTAATATACTTCAGATTTAAATAGTAGCATTACAAGAAAAGATGTATTAGTTTTCACCACAATCTTGTATGCATCCTCTTTCAGGTAAGCATTTATTTTCTTTTTGACCTCCACTGCAGGACTTTTTATTGATCTATCAATGCTGGTGCCTGTTTTTTACTCATCTGTGTTGCAGTTCATTTAGAACTCAGACATACACAAGTAGGTCATATTATTCCCTCCAACATTCACCACTTTGCCTTCAATGAAAGTTATTTCATCCAGAATTAGGCTGCCTGTTCACCAAAGTCCTTTTGAAGTTCTTCACAATATCCTTGAGACCTGATTAACCCAAATATGCTTAGCTGTTTCTGTTGCTAATTAAACCACCTCATTCTTCACCTTTGCCAAGTTACTAGGAAGGATATTCAACAATGCAAACATCCTATGTGGTAAATTTGCACTTACCACTTTTATGTACTTGAAAATGATAATCAGTATTCACTTAACTTCCTTTCTACTTCAAGACAAGGGATGTTTATTCTGGATATGTTTCAATTATATCAGAATTTAATCTTTTCTCTCCCACTTCATATAGCTGAGAAATCGAATACATTGCAGCTTTGACAGAAATAAACAAAGACATGAACAGAATGATAGCTTATGCTTGATAAAAAGTTATCTTTTATTTTCTATTTTCATAAGAAGAATTTAAAAAAATGCAGAGATGATCATAAGATCACCGTGATAACAATGAACAGAAGAAACAGAAGTCTTTAAAGTGACAGACCAAAAAAAAAAAAAAAAAATTACCTGGATAAACAGGGATGATACAAGAGAGATGTGCACTTTCATATTAGGAATGACAATTCATTACTGTCAAATAACAAGTAAACTGGCTGGAGACCAGGTCTCATAGTTACAATGGTGATGTTTATATCTCAATTGTCCCTTATCATATCTAATATTCTTACAACACCAAAAAATAATTTTTTTTTAAAAAAATACCTTTTCTCATTGGTGAAAACCATTCACCTTATGACTCAACAAGCAAACATCACTACTGAAAAAGATAATGTGTGAGAAATATTTTGACTATTAATATGAGAAATAAAGAAATTATTGGATAGTCATTTAGCTAGACGTGGAATAATCTTTATGACCAATGAACAGAGTAGAGTACAATCAATGAACAAAGTAGAGTACTTGGCACAAAGTTTATAAATATAAAATAAACTGTCTTAATTTTTTTTGCCAGTTCTGCTGTATGCATTCATTTCAAAGTCACTTATTGCTTGCTCTATGCAGTCCTTAAAAATCTCAGCCCCAATATTGCTGACAAATAGATGACTTTTTACATCAGGAAAAGATAATGAAGTTGTTTTTACTTTTTTCTTTTTAGCACTACAGTGAACACGTGTGAGGAAACACAAAAGATGGAACGGATTTTAGGTGTGAGAAATAACAGCAGGTTTCAGAAAATAAAGCAAAAGGATTTAAGATTTAGGATTCAGCTTTTGTTTTGAGTAAACATACCAATGCCACATCCATCTCAATCAGTGATATGCTGACTGACATTAACAGTGTTAGACATCCTACCCTTCAAAATAGAGCAGCAATTGATTTTCTTTTACTGGCACATGGACATGGTTGTGAAGAATTTGAAGGATTGTGTTGTATGAATTTGTCTGACCACTCTGAATCCATCCCCAAAAGTATACAAAAGCTGAAAGATCTAAGTCTCAAATTCAAAAAGACGGTTTGTTTGAGGGATAGAGCTCTGCACCTTGGCTGAAGGAGCTTTGCAAAGCAGGTTTATACGTGTTGATGATTGTGATGGTGATATTGGTAGTTGTGCCTTTTATACTTCAGTGTGTGGGACGTATGATAGACAAAACTGTTAAGGAAGTTTTTGTCATACAAGAGAATGATGTAAGAAAAGAGATCACAGAAAATTCTCAAAATCTTACACAGGCAGTTACAGATGAAGGCTTTGAATTAAGGCCTTGGAATGGACAAGACTTATTCGAACGATACAAAACAACTAACGCTGGATTTGACCTACGTTCTTGAAATAGACCTGACCTTTCACAGCATTAAAATCGCTGTGGTGTAAAATAGCACTGCTTAGAGCAAGCAGAAGAAGTGCCTTTACGTAGAGGAGCTCTGAAACGCAAGGCAGTCGATAAGTGACAAAGTTAAGAGGGTTCCTTAATGGTTGTACTGAGAGGGGGAATTGTGGGGAAACACAAAAGGTGGAAAGGATTTCAGGTGTGAGAAATAAAAGCAGGTTTCAGAAAGTAAAGCAAAAGGATTTAGGATTCAGCTTTGCCTGTGAAAAGATAGAAGAAGATACAGTTATACAGCAAGCAAGGACATTAAAAACAATGGTTAGAGTTTCTAGGCTTGACCTAGATAGATTTTGGAGTTGCAAAAAACATGCTTAGCAAGATAGATAAGTTTAAGCCTTATGATGGAATATGTCAAGGCATAACAAGCCAGCCTTGTGTTCAACAGTTGTACGTGTGCTGTTGTGGACTGGTTAAGACAGCTGTCTGTAACTTTCAGAAGCATGCTGATTGGCCAAAAAGCTTTTAAGAATGCTCTGTAACCAGGAAGTTTTCGGATGCCCTTGGCAGCGTGAGCTCTGTACCAACTCTGCCTCAACTTGGGATGTGAGACTGATAATGGAATAAAATAATAAAAGGCTCCTGGAGTGCCTGTCCAGGCTCCCTGTCCCATTTGTTGCTGAAAACACCGACATACATATAAAATCTTGGTGAGGAGGGTTTTGATATTGAGGAGCAAAACAATATTAGGAATGCTCTTTTTCATGATACATCAATAAATGTATTATATAAGTAAAATATTAATGAAGTAAAGATTTTAGTTCTGATGTCATATGAATCTTGTTTGAAGAGAATTTTTTAGTCGAATCTTTATGTATTTAAAATGTGCGTATGGGTAATTTGAAATTACGCGTTTACACGTATATATAACCAGAAACTTTTATAGCCATAAATTCAAACTTAGATACTTGTAGGCTTCTATGTGTGACTTAAGGGTTAACTAGCTGTAAAATAGACTAAAAAGCTTGTAAGTCACCTTCCAGTTTATTTTTGGCTTTTGGCACATACTTGCTGTTGTATTCCTTTTACTGACAAACTATAGGTCATGTTAGACAATCTTTTGACCTATAACTTATGGCAGTGTCCATTGGGTGGTAATAACAATAATTAGGCTTTTTCAATGTGAACAGAAATGTCCAGCGTAAATAGGGTCAAAATGAATATCAAGATACATGCACATTATAAGAAGCATAATCTGTAGATCAAATCCTAAATAAATCGCTATAAAGAAATCCTTTTCTAGAGGTTTTTTGGGGTTTTGCTTGTTTATTTGTTTGGGGTTGTTTGTGTGGGTTTTTGTTGGTTTTGGGGGGGTTTTTTGATTGGTTGGGGGTTTTTTGTTGTTTTTTTTTTTTTGTTTGGTTTAAGTTTTTTGTGTTTTTTTATGGTTTGTTGTTGTTGTTTTTGTTGTTTTTTTTTCTTTTGTTTTTTTTTTTTTTTTTTTTTTTTTTGTGGGATTCACTTGGCTTTAGTTAATAACTACTGATCTCTGAGAAGTGCCCAGAATGTCAGGGTTATAAACATCATTCATGGTTATTCAGTCAGATGCAGATGTCTACATTAGGACAGATGTAGGCATGATGATTTTTATTCTTCAGTTTGATTAACTCACTATGTCCAACTTCAGACTGTGTGTCTCTTTACCTCATCTTACAAATTTATGCATTCAACCCTCTTTTCACACTCACCCCTGCTTGAACGTTATCATTCTACTGCATCCTGATTTAATACTCATTTACAGTCATACGAAAGATCATGATTTTAGCAAGCTTTGGGACTACATAGTTTAACACAAAGTGTTTTCTTTCTGTCAGAGAAGACCATAATATTCTTACCTACAATTTCTACTAAACTGAGGTGATTGAAAAAGTCACTTTTTTTCATTTGAACATTCTGGTTTGCTAACCTGTGAAGTTTTCACCTGGAAACTATTTAGTTTGATGAGCTTTTACTGTATTGCTGTTAAATTTTCATGTGAATCCATAGATTTCTTATTTTTATCATGGATATAGTATATCTCTATACATCTGTATCTATAGGTCAACTGAATCCCATCATAAAACCCTCCTTTCAGTACACATACATTTTATTTTAGAGCACTTAATGTCTTTTCTAGTGACATTAGCTTTTTCTTTTTTTTCCTATAAGATTTAATGCATTTGTACAGGAAATTTCAAATATCTAATTTCTAATACTAAAAGCTGCTTTTTTTGGCTGATTTCTGACAGTCAGCCCTACCTAGTTTTAAACCATCAATAGAGATATTTTGTGGTTTAGGAATGATACTCCCCACTTTAGTTGTTCCACTGACACGCTCCAAACAACTCTGCCTCCCCCTCACTCCCCATCCCTGTTTTCCCTCCCCATGGGGCACAAAAGGCAAAGGTCACAGGCTGAGATAAGAGCAATTTACTGGAAACAGAAACGAGGTAAGGAAATGAAAGGGAGAGTGATTCACATGCAAAATTCCTACCAAGCCTGACTGGACCAAGTTGCAACCACACCATCCTGCCTCTCCCTCTGGCTTGGGACTGGCTCCATGCTTCCCTGACTGGAAGGAACCCCTTCTCCTTTGAAGAGTCCCTTTTCCTTGCATCCAATGTGAAGCAGCATAAAATAAACTTCAAGTCCTGGCCATGCACCCTCCTGGCTACTGCAGAAGTTAAGCCTGTCCCATCCAGAAGCAGAACAGTATAATACATTTATTATGGTCTACCTGATAGAATGCACTATTATTTTCCAGAGTTACCCTGTGTGCTAGTACAGTTATCCAAAGCTGTGAGTTACCTATTGAAAGTTCTTTAAATCAGATCCATTCTAAGTTGTACTTAGGACATGTTAGTCTGGAACACTTCTTAAGCACCTCTAATATGCTCTACCTGTGCCTCATCATTTTCATAGCCCGTCAAACCACTTCTAGACCACTGATAAAAAAAAAAAAAAAATTACTCTGCATTTACTCTATTACCTCCTTTCTTATTGTTTTGCAGAAGAATTTTGTCTGTTTTGCCAATCTTACATGCTGGGTTGAGGTTCAGAAAGATGTATTTATTACTCAGCAAAAAAGAATTGTTTTCATCTCTCTTTAAGTGATACTGTAAAATCTTGTGCTTCTGTGCAGCTTTTTTTTAACAGAGGAAAAATTACTGTCCATGGCACAGTACTAATACTGTAATAGCCACTGTGGCATAAGGCCCTGTTTTATGCAAGAAGTTAATGAGCCCTAACCACTCCTATTATGTTATTCTGTAAGACAACATAAAGGTACTGAACTAAACAAGACAAGGAATTAGAAAGAAAGAATTCCAAAGTGAGATAACTGAATTCATACTAAGTAGCAATGTCTTAGCCCATTCAGTTGAGTTCTGCCAACAATTGCAGCAGGGGTGGCAATCATTTATAAATTGGATACTAGGTAATTCTTGCAAGGTCATGGAGTATGGTCCTGATTTCAGGTGTCCAAAATATTTTAAAGACTCTCAAATAAAAGTGACCTACTTGAGAGTAATGCTGTGACTAAGGATGAAAATAAAACTGTTGTGAGGACATATATAGTACATGAGTATGGGACGTTTTTTTACACTTCTTTTTCAGTTACTCCTAATTCTCACAACCCAAGTTCAAAGGATTTTATTTATTTATTTATTCATTTGTAGTTCTTGAAACTTTAGTGCATTAATCATTACTGCAAGGCCAAGTTCATGTCAGTATTTTCAAACAATGAAAGTTGAAACATGGATCCTCTACCTGGGGAAATCCCAAATACATAGACTGCTGGAGGCTGGGATGCAATATCAACAGAAATATTAGTTGTAAACTACCTGCTGCCTGTGTTCTTTTACAAATAATCTTCAACATGTTCTGGAAGAATAAAACTACTTGGTTAAAGGGAAGTGTTTTCTGATACATTGCATTATCATTTTGACGGTTCTTTATTCTTCAAATTGCTTCAGCATCCTTTATCATCTGCAAGAATTTAATAAAGATTCTAAAATCATAGAACATTTTCACTTTAAATTCTATATTTTGAAATTGAATGTTTCATTTACACACAATTTTTACATACTCGATATATTTGCTGTTTCATAGATAAAATAAAACCTATGTGAAAGGAAGCAATATCAATTGACACACTTTCATCTTTCTATTTTAGACATAAAAATTATTTGCAGTTATTTAAATGTTTATGCTGTCATAAATATAAATTATTTAACAGTCTTTTACTAAGAGGTTTTTTTAAATTTTTTTAAAATTTTTATTCTAATCAGATTTATTATCAATAAATCAGCTGGTATGGAGGAATGTATAAGGAAGCAACCTGTAAATATGAATAGAAATAACTACTTTATTCCTTCTCTTCACCTACCATTGTATTCTGAAGGCAATACCAGAGATATCTTGGACTGTCCACAAGGAATAAGAAAGTACTTTGATAGTAATATAACATTTCAAAATGTGTATGCTGCTTTTTTCAATTTGACTACATTTGAATTAATTTGTAGACTATCTCCCCAATGAGTACTTTAGCCTTTACTCTGACTTTCCATGAAAACTCATTTTTCCAGTAATATTTTTACCTTGAATATTGTATTTGGTTCACTTCTCTTTCAATTTAATTCAGCTGGTAGTGGAGAGACACTAGATGTCAATGCAAATGAAAATCTGGGTTTTTTTTTATTAATTATTTTTAATCCTGCTCTTCTATGAACAAAAAAAACAAATTTCAGTTTTCTTTCATGTAATTCAGGCACCTAAGGCTGTCCAAAAAAGCATTTGACACCAAGTCATTTCGGTAACTGAATTGTTCTCCTGACTCTTCACTAACTGAGATGAAGACATCCACCTTGTAAACATTTGAAGATTTGTCCGTATGTATATGCAGAGACAAGAAAACCCAAACAAACAAAAGCAAACAGAAAAACCCCATAAAACCCCTTAGTTTAATTCACTGCAAAATCAATCAACCAAAAGACACAAATCCTTAAAATATTTCCTTACTGATTCACTTTATAGTTTCTTTCTTTGTGAATCTTTGTAACAAAATGGAGGGTGTACAGAGGGTTTTTTAGAATAAAAAATGTTAAAAAAATCCCCAAACCTGAAACCCCAACAATTTCTGTCGTCCTTTTCCACAATCACTGCACTTACACTGTGGGTGGAATCCCTGCATGGGGTGTCATGAGAGCTGGCTTCCAAGAGGAATGTTCTGAGTGTGTCCTGCCCTCAAAGGAATTGTGGTCTTTTCAGCTCCTCTCACTTCTTATCCTTTGGCCATCTTCCTCAGAATATCAAAGCTGTAACATGCCCAGAGAAGGGCAACAAAACTTTTCATAAACTTTGGAAAGGTAGTAATGTTGTCAGAGGAAATCTTCACTTCTCTTGGAATGAAGATATGGTCTTGAGGAATCATTAAGTGGATTATATCCCAGATCAGTCCTGTTCCATTATAGAGTCATACAATAAATTTCACTTTGAATTCAAATCTTATTCTTAAAAAGGCACAGAGAAAAAGGAATTGTTTTTATATAAATCACAGAATGACTGCTACTGCTTAACCAGATTTAGACAAATTCTGTTTTTCAAAAAGTGAGATTAAATATAGTACAACATCAAAACAAAAACAATAGATTTAAGTAATATATCTAAACTGTTACAATTTTTCTTGGTCTGATTATGAGTGAGAATCAGAGGTCCATATGATTCTCGATCCATAAAATCAAAACTGTATGCAGTTACAGACATACCAAATAACCGAGTGGCAGCAAACACTGAATCAAATATGGAGAATGTCCAAAGTCCTGAAATGTGCTAGCTAGCCAGTGATTATCAAATAGAACACCTGATAGAGCTGTGTTATAAGCATTACATGTACAAATGGGATAATGAACCACACAAAGAAAGTAAGAAAATCCTGAGTTTCCTGGAGTATTCTTTCCACCTCTCTTTGAGTCTTCTCTGGTATGACCCACTTTTATTTTTAAATTCTCCTTCTGTTATAGAATACTACCATCCTGTAGGGAATCACATCAGTGATGAGCAAATATACAAGATATCTATTTCTTAGCTTCATATCTATAACTTCCCGTGCTATACTTGATTGAGATAAGAGACTGGAAGAAAGAAAGACAATTTTAAAGAAAAAGAAAAAAATGGAGTAGGCTGAGAGAAAAAAACAGGCTTAAATGGGAACTACAGGGGAAAAAATACAGAAATAAATTCCAGGAACTAGGAAAAAAAGAGAACTTAACAGACATAAAATAGAAAAACCATAGGGATATTATTTAAATTAATATAATACGCTATCTACATATCAATGACTAAAAAAGAGAAATACTATCTCACTTACTTAAATTGTGTTTATCACTCTGTGCCAGGCGTAATGGCACATTTTGCACTACAGTGACAGGATAAGGGCTATAAATTAAAAGATAAAAATTCATTCTGCCAAGCAAAAGTTATTGTGGAGGAGGGCAGTTGAAGGATTTTTATATGAAATGGCCACTGCTGTGTTTACTGGCTACTACAGAACAATTGTATTGATTTTTTGGACACCTTTTACCTCTCTATAAATTAGCCACATCTTTGCAGTTTTCTATTCTTTGGGTCTGTGGATTGACTTGTGAATGGAAAGCAGTCATGTGTGATGTTAGTATTAGAGATTTCACATCTTGGTATTAGAAGAAAATGCTCTGTTTGATGCATCTGAAATATGACCCATGTCTGATGATCCATGGTTCTGCAACTTTAATAGACTTCAATGTAATTACAAATCCCAGATGAGAAGGAGATGTGATCTAGCCATGCAGAACTCCATGCCCTTTTCTTTAGGCTGTTTCTGACACTCCCCCTAGATCATATAGCTTGGTTTATGTACTCTACAACAAAGCACAGTGTGTGACATGGCTAGAGCTCATGTTATACATGTACATAGAAGACTGAGTTAAGAATAGGAAAACAATGTAAATAGACATACATGGATTTAGCAGGATAACTCAGGATGTATAGAACCACACACCTTCCATCTCCTGCTCACAGGACTAGCAAGACCACTGCAAATGCCTCTTCCCCATTCCTTAACTACACAAGTCAAGGTCAGGAACAGTAGAAAGAAAAGAGGCTGAAGAACATGTATCATCCCTGCTGAAATCCTGTTTCTTTTCTTGACCTGTTCCATTTTCTCACAGTGGAGCTGCAAACTCCAGTTTCATGTGAATAACTTGACTTCAAAAGAATGGCAAATAATCTCAGTAAATTACCACACGGAGTCCAAGGTGTTGGAAGTGAAGGACAATTCCTCTTTAGAGATCAAAGATGCTAAGCTCTTCAGTGAACAATGAAAAGATGTTACAGAGGTGATTCCAGAAAGCCATGTCAGTTCTACCTGTCTGATTTCTGTTTTTTAATATTAGTGCATTTTGTTGGGGTTTTTTTGTTTGTTTGGTTGGCTTTCTCCATTTGATTTTTTTGAAAACAAACAAACAAACAAAACCCAAACAAAACAAAACGGTGGATGGTTTCTTTTATTCCTGCGAGCTGAGGTAGAAGAGAGATGCTGGATGCTAGCTTATGGAATGAAATTATTGCTTATTCAGCACCAGCTTCTCAACCCTTTTACAATATCTCACTTCCCCTTTTTCCCCTTTTCCCTTCCTTCTTTCTCTATTCTTTCCTCCCTTCCATCTTTTCCTTCCTTCTTTTCTCATATTAAAGAGTAAAACTTTAAAAAGAAATGTTTCTTTAGAACATAAATCAATGTGGTCCAATAAATTAATGATATTCAGAGAAAACACACACATAAATTCATATGCAAGGATGTACTTGCTATCACAAGGAGTTTGATTTCAAAGAAAGACAAAGGTTATAGAAAAAAAAAGTTACAGTGTAGTAATAGCAAGTTAAGTCAGAATATATGAGGGAAAGAAAAGATGAGTGAATACAACAGTAATTTTCCATAATATATAATTTCCTTTATCATTAACTTTTTCCTCCAAGAAAATACTTTTTCAAATTTAGACTTAAATTTATAGCTGAAATAATCAAAACTATTTCTTCCATTGTAAGTAAAATCCTACAGCCAGAAAGGACATGAAAATGTCTTTAGGAAACCAGCTTACATCAAATCAGTCCAAGCAAAATGAATGGAAAAGTTCCTTTGGGAACATTTTAAAAACAAGTAGCAAATATGAGAATATGATGCAATATATCAAATTATAGGTGTCTTCAGAGGGGGTTTATTGGGCAGAAGGAATCAGCAGGACTTAGACATGGCTCAAGTACAAAAATTTAAAGAGAAGGCTGAGCTGAAGATGCATATATACATCTCATCACCTATGAATAAAAATATCTATATACACATTGTATACCTTAGTAGCATGTATTTAAAATTAACCTCATTTTAAACAAGATAGACTAAATAACTTTGGTTCCCTTCATTGTGAGTGGTCAAAATGAATATTCTAAGCCTTTGACCAAATCATGATACCTAAGGAGACCCCATTTATCTTTCTGGCTAAAATCTTTTCAATGCATTGGTCAATTCCAAACATTTAAGGGAGAAGCAGAAATCTCAGTATTCCTCTGAATTTCATTTAGTGAAATTCCCAGCTGGACTGGGAAATGTTCCCATCGCTCCCATTGACTAAAAGGCAGAATGAGAACAAAATCATCTGCTCTGTTGGCAGCTAAGTTCTTGCCAGTCTTTTCATCTGTACCAATTTACATCAACCAGCATTAGGACTGAACTATTTATATTGGTGACTGTATTTTGCCCAGCCAGCAGCAATAATGATGTTGCAATTATGATACCTCAAAAAGTATCACATTAAAACCAAACATTTTAATGTTCTGAAAATTTATTTTCAGTGCTAGTATGACTATTATGGAGGTGCAGAGAAGCACAGAGCTGCAGACAAGTATAGAACATAATGAGGTTCTCAAGCTGTATCTATCCAACTAAACAAAAGAGGGTTAAAGTAAAAAGTACACTGAACTCTCATCATTCCTGTTGCAATCTAATCATTCCTGTTACTTGTTAACTTGCTCCCTACACCAGCTGAACAACTACCTTTCCCTGAAAAAATGTGTAGGCTTTATTCAGTGGATACTTTGCTTCACCTCCAAAGACAGTAGTGATAATGCAGCACTACTTTTAGCTTTCACAGATGTATATTTTTCTATCTCTTATATGCTCTCATGTCACAAGCAGATGCAAGCAGCGCATACTTTCAGGTTCATGACTAAAAAATAAAATAGAAACGTCCTTGGTGGGTTGCCACACCATGACACCATTATGCCTAACACTAAAGTGAGGAAATTGTACAAAACAATATCATATTACACAGCTACAGAGGCGCTACACAGAATCTAGTGGAGATCCAGAGATAGGTGCTGTGCCATACAGATGAAATTATTCTTCTCCAAGAAGGAGCTGAAGGCTTTGTGAATGAATTCCACTGGACATTGCTACTTGATCTTTTGGCTGAGGATTGGTTCCTTGAACTTGAAGCAGTATGCCTATGAAGTTGCTCTCTCTTACCATATTCTCTCTTGAGGACAGAGGGTGTGCACAGGAGAAAGAAGAAAAAATCTGTTCTTGTGATTTTCATTCTATTGTTAAAGAATCTTATCTGTTCCTTCTCTGCCACCTAGTAGTAAGTCATTCAGCAAACCTCTGATTTCAAGTCAGTAATTGCAGCACTAATTACAGTTCTTGGTCTCCTCTTATGTACATAGAAACTTGGATTTAGTCCAGAAGTTTCTCAAGGACACTGAGGAGCTCTTCCAGCTGGGGAGTTGAAAGGAGGCAGAAGCTGAAGCCAAACTCTCATCCTGCTTTTCCTTTCCCTGCTATTGGAGAAAGGATGAAGGCTATTAGGCAGTGCCCTAATGTGCCTGCATGGAGCTGTTTTTATGTGTGTGTGTGTGTGTGTGTGTGTATGTGTGTGCTTGGGGGAATGTAGAATATAAATACATTGCAATTTTTAAATATCTAAGGATTTTATAAAATAATTTGTTCTATGATTCTATAATTTGAGAAGGAGTTGTTCATTTCAAAGTTAACCCTTTGAGGTTTAAATCTATTTTTGATAAAAATATGAGAGGAACACCAGCTCTTCCCTCTCTCCTTCCTCACAAGGAAACAAAAATTTTCTGAATTTTTGATTGAATATATGAAGCCAAGAAGATTGATTTTGAAAAACATAGAAAAGACAGAGTAATTTAGACCAGATAATTCCAGAACAGTTATGCTAAAATATTTAGTTTTATGCAGAAATAAAACATGGTGGCAAACAGACATTTTTCCAAAATAAAGACTGAGGTCCTGACTGAATTCCTACATTTGCTCACCTGCAAAGGCTTGCTTGCTTTTCAACTTGTATTTTTTTAGCATAGAAAGTGTGATGCTACATACAATACTGTGTCGTGGGCATGTGATGGCGCAAGAACTTGCTCGTCATGGAACAAGACCAGCTGAATGTGTAGTCATATTTGCTGTTTTCCATGAGACCCACGGCAGTCTTTTTCCCCCTTGTTAACCTTTGCAAATTCCTATGTAAACCTCTTCAGGCTTATGATTGAGGGGTTCCTTTAACAGCACAACAGTCAGTGAGCAGATTTATGGTCCTTTTCCTTGTCTTTATTGCTTCCTAGGCTTTAGGAGTGGTGTATACAGCCGTTCTTTGGGGTTTGATTTTGGTTGTTTGGGAGGGGGTGTTTGTTTCTTTGGTTGGTTAGATGAGGTTTTTTTAATTTCCCCACCCTACATTTTTGGTTTTTTTTCTCTACTAATTAGTAACCAAAATGTTTTTGGCTAACAAATCAGATGTTTTTACATTCCAAGACTCTACATACCCTTCACATACCACAAATGCTTACAGAAATTATCACTAAAAGTAATCAAACTGGAATTACTCTTCCATTACACTACATATTTTCAAAGTTGTCTATACTGAAGCTGCTCAGCCTGGTCTATTTAGTTTTGTCAAAGAGTAATAACTACTTCCTACAAAAAAATCACAGAATCACAGAATCATAGAATGGTAAGATTGGAAGGGACCACAGGGGGTCATCTGGTCCCACCTCCCTGCTTAAGCAGGGTCATTCTAGAACACATGGCACAGGATTGTGTCCAGATGGTTCTTGAATATCTCCAGTGAGGGACACTCCAGAACCTCTCTGGACAATCTGTGTCAGTGCGCAGTCATCCACACACTGATAAAGTTCTTTCTCATAAAAATGTATTTTATTAGTTTTAAAAAGGTAGCTCAACATGAGGTTTTGATTAGCAATTCTGTGTAAATGTAGGGTTGATCCCCTAAATTATTTAGGCTAGGATTAAGCCAGAATGAATAGATCCCTTCCTCTATTTCCCTGATGCCTGGAAGAAGCACTGATACTGTTTTATTTGAAAGACAGATGAAGCAATACTTACAAATATACTATAGTCACCATTAAGACTGTTTTAGGTGCTCTTTTAATAGCAAGAGCATTTTCAGCATACTCCTGTCTTGGTTTTTTGCCTAGTATTAATAATGTCTATTACTGAGTGGAAAGATGCTTAATTTAACTTTGTTTAAGGAATCATAAGCTTACATTTGCAATACTACTAGTCCTTTACTTGGTTTTGCTGATTGCAGGACAAAGCTTATTTTATTTTTATATTTAGTACAACATGAACAAAAGCACAGAATTTCCCTCCAAACTATTCTAAACTCTAGACACCTTTGTCTTAGATTAAAAAAAAAAAAATTGCTGGGGAAGATTGACCATATAGACATTTTAGATTATTTCTTCTGCACAAAAGAATTCAGTTTATAAATTCAAAATACCTCCATTTCTCCAATGTGGCTGCCAAAAATCTATTTCTATTCTTTTAAACATAATCATTCTATGAATCTACATTAATTTCTCTGTTTTTAGTAGAACCCCACAATTTCAGAAAATATGGCACTGTTAGCCTAAAAAATGTTGTCTGGAACCATTACATTTTATGCATGATTTTCTACTCAAAGTGAGCATCAGTGAAAAGTGCTGAGGACCATTCTGGGCATAAATATGAATAAGTATGAAAATCAATGTACATTTACTGAATTGAAACAAGCAGTTTTATTGGTTTACACCACTCCTATTTAGAAATTTTATTAACGTTCTTAATGCAAAAAAAAAATTTCTTTTGCTTTTGAAAAAAAATCAGTATTTAAAAGCTATTGCTATTTATATACTTTCATTAAAAAGGAAATAAGTAGAAATGCTTTTAATTGAAATGCAGGAAGAATTTAATAGGGAGAAAAAAAACCCCTTTCACTTTCCCTGAAGGAAAAGTAATTTCTGCTTATATTAAGTGTCTGTATGAAACATTACACTTCACTTCAGTAAGTGTTTTTTTTAAATTTTATTTTAAATTTAGTAAATCCGTAATTGACTCTCTTAGTAATCAATATGGCTTTCACAGATAGTGTCAACTGTCATGAATGCCTGTTACTTCATTGCACCTCTTCAGGAAAAGCTTGCATGTATTGTGTATAACATAATATTGATTGGAATTAACATCACTAAGAACAGTGAAAAATTACTTTCTTACAGACTGAAAAGTCAACTGACAGTGAAATAAAATGGTCAAAGATATATGGGCAATGCAATTTATGACCTGATTCAAAGTTGAAGTAATTTTGGAGTCTTGCCATAGACTTCAAATGGTTTCAGAAGAAGCCTTTATAAAAAGTTTAAGAATCCTTTTTAATCCAAACCCAAATCTGTTTTCAAATATTAAGCAAGAAATTCAAACTGTGAATGCTTTAATGCCATGGACACAGGATATATCTGCATTTTAAGGTAATTAAAATCTGAATATTGTTTTCATTCATGACAATGTCAAATCCTCTTTATCAGATTTATCTACCCAAATTCCTTAGCATAAACAAATTATCTTCATGAAGTTGACAGTATGAAAAAGAGCCAAGAAAGACCATGTTCTCCTGGAAATGGCATTTGGATGCCAGACCAAATTCCTTAAATATTAATATTTTATATCTATGTTTAGGTGACTCAGTAGACTCCTATGTTTTGCTTGTCCAAAACAGTCACTTTGATAAGCAAAATAAAATGTAAAACCCCCACAAAACCAGAAACAGAAGATTCTAACTTTCCATTTTAAGGTCTGAGATGATCTGATCTGTTAAGATCCAGTTATTAAAATTATTAGAAATATGTCTGTGCCTGAATTAAGGAGCAAATGAGACCATATGCTGCAGTCAATAGTAAGCATTTTATTTAACAGTAAATGTGAGGGAGAGAGAGAGAGAGAAATAAATAGAAAAAGAGGTGGTGGAGTGAAGAGAGAGTGACAGAGACAGATTAAATAGAAAATATCACCACTCTGTGGATCCCAATAGCAACCTGTTGATCCTTTTCTTCTGGTCTTTCAGGTGGTGAGGATCCCTCAAAACACAGAGTTCAATGGATTAATATGTTTGGGCCAGGTGAGAACATCCAGGTACCTCCACGGCAGAGGGGCAGGTTTGACACAGTCTCTCGCAGCAGATTCTGGATCTGTTGCATCACTTTGCATCACGTGCAGTGCTCTGCTGCAAGGCCTCAGCAACGAGTCTGGGGAATGCTTTGGGCTCGTTGATGGATGATGAAACCCCCATAGCTGCCCCTCATGTGAATGTTCTGTGTATGCTGCCTTCCCAGGGTGGGGGGTTTCACAGCTGAGCCAGTTTGTGTAAGGAAGGATGGGTGTTCACTCCTCCTGACCAGAGGTTATGCCACACACCCAAAAACTCTCCTCCTCCCCTCTTTGTTGTGAGGGGAGTGTGTGCAATCTTGGCCTCAGTAGATGAGCCTGTGAGTTATGGCCTCCCCCACCCCTAATCCCTGCAAACCTGATTTTCAGGACAGCTGCTGGGTTTGGCTTTCTTTTCTGACATAATCTTCTCCCTCAGCCTTTTTGACTTGCTGTAGTGGGCAAAAGTCCTCCTTAAAAATACTCAAGCCATTAATGACAACTTTTCAGTCTCTGACACTAAAACACAATGATTCCACATAGAGGAAACCTGAAAGCTTCTGGGCTGCCATTTGTGCAGACAGCTTTCTATACAGAAGCTGTATCTTGAAATGTCCTAGGGCACTTGAAGAGAAAGATATGAATTCTGTGCAGTCCGCAGAAGTCTGAAGTTTAGAAAACTAGGATTAGTCCTGATATGTTAAAAGGTGTCAAGGCAGAGGAGAAAAAGGCTGGTGAGGTTAGACATGTGAAGTAAAGCAGTCAAAGTGATAACTGTTGAGAGAGAACAGCACATCAGATCATAACAGTTGTTCTTTGAGAGATTTGATATGGAGAGGAAGAAATTTTGCTATAAATGTTGTGTAGGAAGCTTGGACAGCTCTCATTAAAAAAATGTTTTTTTTTTTTTCTTAAGGAAGTAATATTTTTTTTAATTTAAAAAAAAGAAACTTGAAAAAAAGAAAAACCCTAAAAAAACAAGACAGTCTGAAGGATGGGTAAATCCTGAGGTTAGCAATGTCCTTTTTGATACAACTGTGAGGGAAGGTCAATGGGCTGGGCATCAACCCATGTTGGAAAGAGACCAATTCTGAGAAAAAGTGATAGTTTACTCTTCCTGAAGGTCATGGTTCAGGATGTTTAGCATAACTGTTGCCTGAAGTGGAAAAGAACATTGAGTCATATAGAAAAAACAATAGACTGTTGGTTTTATTCCCTTCAGTGTGGCTTTATTGTACATTGGACTCATTGAAATTCATAATGTTCATCTGCTCATGCTTTCTGAAGGCCTCAAAATAATTTCTGTTCTACAGCTGTATGGATCCTTTTATAGTGTACAAAGTCACATAAAAGTTTGGTTTTTTTAAAATCTGTATTTTAAAAAAATTATTTCACCCATGGTCAAGGTTAGGGTAAAAGTAGGGATAGAGACATCAGTAAAAGGATTTAAAAAGTAGGTCTAAAGTGGTGGAAATTTAACAAATCTTCCCAATTCAAGTAAGGTTCAACAGTAGCAGTTCAACAAGGAACTGAAAGCCACAAGTCTTAACAATTACATCTTTAAGATTCTGCAAGCAGATCTCACCTGTATTTCATCACTTCATCAATGAAGATAGCAGGGGGATAGTGTAAACATTTGCCTGAAGCATAAACAAACACCTATGACTCTCCTCTCACCTACCTAGGAAATCATCTCATCATAAAAAGGCTCTCAGATTGGTCACACATGATTTTCCTTTGCTGAATCCATGCTGACTGCTCCAAATTACCTTCTTGTCCTTCATGTGTCTGGAAATGGTTTACAGGATTACTTTATGCCATCACTTTCCCATAGCTGAGCTGAAGCTGTCTGTCCCGCAGTTCCCTAGTTGTTCCTCTTTGTCTTTCTTGAAGTGAAATGTGCTATTTGCCTTCTTCCAGTTTTCAGGAATCAATCCTGACCTCCACATTCTTTCAAATGTAATCAGAAGTGGCCCCACAAAAAGATTGGTCAGTTTCTTCTGCACTTGTTGGTGTACATTCTAAAGATCTGTGAACTTCCCTACAGTTTGGGTAAATGTTCTTCCTCCACCTTTAAGTAAGTCTTCCTTAATTTACTTCAAGAAGAAATAAGTCTTCCTGGCTCCAGACTTGTTCTTGAGACTCAAGGACATAGGATTGTTGGAGGCAGGTCTATCAATAAAGAGTGATTTGAAGAAGACATTGAGCACTTCAGTTTATAGTAGTTCAGCAGCTGACATTTTTCTTTGTTTTCCTTTCGCTGCAGCTGTACCTATAGAAACTCCTCTTCTTGTTCTTCAAACCCTTCAACAGTTGAAACTCCAGACAATCATTACAAACCACGTCCCTGCACACTTGGACACTTACCAAAGATGAAAATATTAAGTATATTCATGAAAGGTATTTACTCAGAAATCTAGGTTAGGGTTCAATCTAGTGATGATTCTAGGTATTAGAGGGTATTTTATTCAATTCTAGGTATTTTATTCAACCTTGAGTCTTAGTGCAGTTACAACTACTTGGCAAATGAATTATTTTTCTAGAATCCTACACACACAGCAGATCACCTTAAATTGTCCTATACACTGAGCTAATGTAAAATTTTACATATGTGCCATGACTGAATTCAAACTATAAGACCAAAAGAGTTTATTAAAATGAACTGGAAAATGCCATCAACATTGCATGAAATTGTGGATGTGATTCTTACATCCTGAGGAAACTTCTTTGTGAAAGAAGCAGGCTTGGTCAGATCTATGTCCCTTTGTGCCTTTACAAAACAATCCTAAGGATTTTCTGATGGATTAAAGGGATTTCTAGATGACTGTGAGGTAATCCTATAAGACTAAATCACATATAACATTGTCCTACAGGATTTGTGAAGGACTAAAATATTATACTGTAAGACCTAATGATTCCTTCAGGAACACAAGCCTGACTGAGTAGCTATTTTGATGAGTACAAGGTACAGGACATGCAGGAGAATACATATTCTAATATGCTCTAACGTTTGTAACACTTGTGTTTTATTACTCACTCAAGAGTAATTCATTCTGTATTAAACGCCAGTGTTAGGCATTTATTCCCTCAGAAAATTTTATATTTTTTTACTGTTATAATTAAAGTAAGGCAATTTTTATGGATAGTACATAGAGCACAATTTTATTTTCTAACTGCCAGTTGAGACAGTGCTTTCCCTCTTCTATTCAAATTTAAATTTATCAAGAATTGCAGAATTAAATTCATTAAATATAATTAAATATATGTTTAGGTTTAGCTAGACATATATAGGTTCAGTGTTAGATAGTGATCAAGAAATATTAAATTTTAAGGAAACTCAGCACTAGTTGAACATTCATTTAAATTGAGGTACTGCCAATAACCCAAACCAGTATATATATATGTAACAAACTCTACAATACAGTACAAACCATCTATAGTTAGGGCTCTTAATTCTTATGAACATAAGAAGGGTGTTGGTTTGAAATAATAAATACACCACTTGTTTAATTTGTTGCCCAATCTCTAAAATCCCTGCAATAATGGAAATCCATTTAGGATGAAATTTTCTCCTGTGTTGAGAAGCTGGCTTCTTCATCACCAAAAAAAGACAATGAAAAGCTTTTTATGTAGTTATTATGCCTTTCTTTTAATTTTTTTTGTCTATATATTCTTTCTTTGTCTTTGACTATGCTGCAGCTTTGCTTGAAATCAGCTGGTTCTTCTGCAAAAATAAATTTAATTTGTGACCTGACACTCTTTGAATGGGAACCCTAAACATTTTGTTTTGTTAAAATACTAGGGAACTTATGTAGGTGTCATTCTGGCAGAGTGGGTTGGTACTGGAAGGGAATCCTTTCCCTTGGTGTTAATACTGATTACATTTGTCATCAGTCTTTCAGGTCACAAGGACCTGTTCTATATATTAGTGTTACTACCTTTAAGACTCCACATTATTTATCAACTTCTTCCTTTGTGATATAATTTTTTCTCCTTTTTTTTTAAGTTTCTTGGACTGTCATATACAGCTGGACCTGTTTTCCAGGTCTTCATAGTTATCTTAACCTAGGATTAAATGAGGAGGCTTAACAAAGTTGTACTTTTGCATGTGCACTTTAGTATTTGTGCAGCTAATGTTCTCCTTGTAATATAGATGCATCTATGCCTACTTCCACAACTATTTGAACCTGATTTAGCTTCTGGTTATAGCTACTAATTTTGGCCCTCACTTAAAGATATTTCTTCTTGCAGTTGATTTTCCAGTTTCTTTATTATCCATCACAATCTTTCTCAGGATTTTATTTTTATATAACTTCTTACATCACAGTTTATTATCCAGTTTTCTCTTGCCTCACATATTTTTCAGAGGAATTTTTCTGATGTTCTCTGCTTGTTCTTTCAAGGAGTTGAAATCTTACTTTGTTCTTTTGGTCACACAAATTTATAATTTCTCAAATATTCCAAGGACACTGTACCTTTCTTTGTGATATTACTAACTTTTATACAAGTTTAATCGTTCCAACACTTAATGTATCAGCTCTTGCTGGGTTTTTCACATTCAGTTATGAGATAACTTGTTTGGATTTTTTTCTATTTTGCTTGCTTGGTTATTTTGTTTGAGGCTTTGGGTGTTTTTTCCTTGTCAAGGGTAAGGTATAAAGATATAGTAGTTTTCTGGATATAAGTGGATGAAATATGCAGCAAATTCACAGTAATGTTGTATAGTAACAAGTTTTCAAGCCTCGTTGACCATGATTCTCCTACTTGTATAAAAATGTATATGTAAGTAAAATGAAAAATGAATGAAGGCCAACTCTTCACAAAATTAGCAAATGTGTTTGTGATACAGTAAGATCTGAAACTCCAAAGAACTAAAAGAATGATGCTCCACAAACTTTTAGAAGGCCTGGTAGGTCATTTGACTGCCGACTATGAAACGTATCAGTTTCCTCTAATTTCCTTCACAATTAAACTAGATAAATGACAATATTTATTTTGTTTTCTTTAGAAACACAAAGTAGAAGGCTCAAAAAAGCCTTGGCGTGATTGGGAGGATGTTTGCTTTAATAAAGAGAGAGAGAGAGTAACATACCCATTTGTGAAAGACTGGATGTTAACTGGTATGAAAGTAAAGGCAAAAGAATAGAAGAGGAAGAGACTTAGATACCTTTATTGCTGCATCTGAATGTATTTATATGCTGCACAGAGAATGATAGAAGCATTTTGAAGATTATCCACACCAAAAGACACAATTCTAATTTCACAGATCTTTCTTCTGTATTCCCAACACATTCAGAGGCAGTGAAAGCAAGAGAATTACGCAATGCCATCAGATTGCTAACTTTAGGAAAGATTTTCAGCATTTTAGGTCCCTTACTTCTCCTGAAGCTAGTCTGAATTTTGGAGAAATGGCTGTCCTTTTGAAGCCTGTCAAAGGCTGCTGCTGTTTAGAAAAAAGCAGTATTATTCCCATTTTTTAAATCTGTCTTGGTAATTTAGCCAACATAGACAAAAAACCTGGTAATTGTTAGGAAATCTCTTTTTTCTCTGTGTTTTCAGGTTCTTTCAAGTTCTCTTGAGGGAATGGACTAAAGAAAATAATTTTAACATGACATATAATTTAATTGTGAATATAAAATTTTGAACTAATCTCACATTTTCTTATGTAATAAAGCTCTGCTTCAACGTAGAGAGTTCATACAGGGCTCCTCCTTCTTGTCCTCTGCAGTTAAATAAATTTAACACATCTATTCTGAGATGTTTAAAAGTTAGACATCCAACTTTTTCAGCCTGTTCGCCTTTTGTCATAGTGAACAGAAAGTCAGGCATAACATGAGAACAATTAATCTCACCCCAAAACAGGCACCCAAGACAAATCAGTTGGCAGTAATATTTCTTCTGCCATAACTATAAACTTGGCTTAGTAATGCAGATCTCCAACTTCCAAATACCTGCAGTTAGCTAAGATATATTCCACTTAGAATACTGTATTACCTGGAAAACGTATAAGTTTTCACTGCTGGAAGACATAATTTATCTGCACAGAACATCTGGTTCTTTCTTTGATATGTGAGTCTCAGTAACCTAAGGCACAATGGTAAATCTCTGCATGGTGTGAAGATGTTCTAAAACAAATAATTCATGAATAAACTTGGACCATCATATTCACAATATTAATCTCAAGGAATTTTAACAGCAAAATCGAAACATGGAAGGAAGAAATGAATCTAGCAGAGAGGTTGTGAGTTATATGCTTGTGCACTGTGTATCTTGAAAACACCTGTATTTTGTGATGCTCAGAGTTCATATATTACATATTTATTTCCAGAGTATCTACAAACTCTCAGGCCTCAGACTTTGGATTTTTGCTCATAACCCACTCAATGATTTGACATCTTAATGAAGGGTATTTTCCCCCCTTTTTATTTTGAAGTGTCTACTCACTAGATTATATATGTCTTTTATAACCTACTCTTCCTCTGTCCTCCTGCTTCAGAGTCTCAGTAACTCTATTGCTTCCTCTTTTATTAGTCTGTCTTTTCCCCTGCATGATTAGATTGGAAATGTAAGTACAGATATACTTCTGCCAAGGTCCTTCTAGACACATTCTGCCTTCCATTCTGCCTCGACTTTGTCCAAGACCAATTACTTACTGTATGAGTCAGTTCTGTATTCATAGGTACAAGAGATATATGGAGCTTGAGGAAGTCCAGCAAAGGGCCACAAAGTTGATTAAGGGACTGCAGCACCTGTCATGTGAGGAAAGGCTGAGGGAGCTAGGACTGCTCAGCCTGGAGAAGAAAAGGCTCATGGAATTCCATATGAACACAAGAATTTTTTTTTTTTTTTTTTTTTACTCTGACAGTGGTCAAACACTGGAGCAGATTTCCAAAGTAGTTGTATATGCCCTAGGGGATATTCAAAACTTTAATGGACATGGTCCTGGGCAACCTGCTCCAACTATCCTTGCTCGGAGCTAAGGCACTGGACTAGATGATCTCCAGAGATGCCTTCCAACTTCAGCTGTTCTGTGGTTCTCCAATTACATTAGAAATATGATGTGAGACATCTTTCCAGATCTGTCTTGTAAAATTCATTCTTTTACTGGTAGGCATGCAAACACCTTATCTAAGTTCTATGCCTTCCTATCGAAGTCCAGTAAGTCCAGAAGTCCAATAGCTTGCTCTATGCCAAAAAGGGTGTGGATTGTCCTTTTTAAATGCCTGTTCACTTGTGAACACAAATCTTGGCCTGCACACAGGCAATTTTTTTTGAAGGACAGACTCCTGAAGTTCTGACATACAGACTGTCAATTAATGTCCTTTTCACTGGAGTGGAAAATATTTAGCTTTGTCTTTACACATACTGCAGGAGTTTTCCTCCTTCACACACCATGTGCTCAACATTCTTCTTCCTGACTTCTGTAAGTTATGTTTACTGATCTTAACTTCTGTCGTCTCCATGGAAAAATATTAGACAGTGATCAATTGTCAAAGTAAGCCCAGGGCAAAAGAGTGGATCACTGAGGTCACACCCGCAGGTTCTCTGAATAGTACTAGTCATGCAGGATGAAATACTCCTCTGAGAAAACATGTGTGGATTCAAGTACCTTTGCACTCAGAAATGGATTGCTCCATAGGATGCATCTGTCGATGACTTACGTTCTTCTTCACAGCATGTTTTTTACACATTATGAGCAGCTGCAAAAAAAGGTAGAAAGAGACTCTCAGTTTGTCCTGCTGCAGCAAAAGTTTCAGGCAAGTACAAAAATTCACAGTTTGTGCTGTACAGAAAATGATAGAGAAACTTTCATCTATGATGCTACCTTTTACAGTGAATAGAATTATTGCCTTGACAGAAATAATTGTTGGTCTGTCTTAAAGGAGATTTCTGCCTGTTGTCTTTATCATGAGTCAACAATTACTAGTCAATTTCTATCCAGATTTTTTCAAATGCATGAAGTCCTGATTTTGCTAAAGCTTCCTTAACACATCTTTTAGACAAGTGCAAAACTTTACTTGTGGTCTTGTTGTACGGAACTTAAAGTTGAGAAGTTTGAGACTATTTTAGAAATATGAAGCAAGTCTGAAAAATTGCAATGAGCCATTTCTTCTCCTCTGAGTAGAAATACCAATTACTTAGGAAGCACCAGTAGATTTTGAATGTATGGAAATATAATTTCTAGCTGGAGACTCCCAAGACTTCCTTCCTCCTCCATCCACTGGCTATACAGTGAACTCGAGGGAGACTGGTCCAGTTGGCTTATCAAATGAAGTTGAATCATAGGAAAAGTTGCTGTGAGTGGTTACATTGTTTATCTGATGAAATTTGTTACTTTCAGACTGACGGGCTGTAGCCAGAAAAATTACTGCTTCACAGATAGGATCCTTTAAAAAATAATAACAATGAACTGCTATTGCTTTGTCACCAGTAACTGAGTGTCATTAGTTGCATGAATAATATGGGAACATTTCCCATCAGTGTTCACATAAAAATCAACTATTAAAAAGCCTGTTGTTAAGACTCTAGATAGATTGACATACTAATTTAGGAAAAAAAAAAAATCAGTAATAACTTATTCAATGTAACTATCTAAGCCAAATAAAAAACAATGTCAGTATTTGTGATAAGTATAGAGGGAAATGTACTGTAAATAAAAAGGTTATTAATTCTGTTCTTTGCAGCAGTAATGCTGGATAATAAAATGAATAATAAATATTTTAAAAATATAAGTGAGCAAAATAAATATTTGTGTTCCTTCATACTGGCTTGTTGTTTGGGAAGTGAGAATGGACCAATTCTCAGAATTTTAATGTCTATATAAGTTCTCTATATAACTAAATAATGTAATAATATGTTCAGGGGCTTTTATAACCTCTAAATCAATAAAGTATTTTTTTTCTTTGCATATTATATGTATTGTGAGCAAACTCATTGCAGTCTCTCTTTTAATACATGTATATGTGCATATGTACTTATAAATAACTCCAACACAGATCCTCAACAAGAAAGGATGATTATTTTTCTGCATGTATTAAAATTAAAAGTGGTCCCTGTTAAAAATTTATGTTGTAAATAATTAAAGGTAATAAATATGTTCAATTATTAAAGCTTACAAGCTGCAAAAAATATCCATGACTTGTATAAAAATAAATTGATTACAAGAGGACAGCTTAAAATAACAGGTGAACTTTCAGTGTTTTTCATAAGAAACTTGGTAATTTAGCACTTTAAAATTATTTAATGAGTTTCTATAATTTTTCATAGCTTATCTGAAATAAGTCTGCCCAATAATGTAGTACATTTAATGGGAAAGCATAAAAATTCTTGAAAAATATTGAAAAATATTTCAACACAATGTAAAATTCTACAGTTTTTCTCGCTGGTCATCTCCCTGAAAATTTAGGAATATCTGAAGCAAGTTAGGAAAAGAACAAACAAGCAAGTTCCTTTGTCTATTTTCAGTTACTATTTTTCATGATCTGATTTTCCCTTATAAAATGCTGCACAGATGGGTTAAAAATTACAACTGTAGCAAGGGAATAATACAGACTTTGTAACATTTCCAGCTCTATCAAAAGCATTTTTTGTGAAGATTCTCATTAATCTGAGTGACTTTTAATATCTGCAGAACTACTTCATCATTCTCCAAACCTGTCAATAAGAAATCAGTTTTAGATCAGAGGTCATTATTAATTATTCATTATTAATACTTGGAATCCTATTTCAAGCTTGGACCTCTGCTAGGGGCAGAGGACAGGGCTGGTGGCTGCTGCTATTATCAAGCACTGAAACCATTTCCCTTTTTTTTGTTGTTTGTTTGTTTGGGTTTTGCTTGTTTTTGTTTACTTGAGGAAGTCCAATGAAGGGCCACAAAGTTGATTAAAGGACTGCAGGGGGCTGATTGGTAGAGTCATTTTGACAAAGTACAGTCCTTTTCATGTAAGTCAGAATCTGAATCTGATATTTTAACTAAGTTTTAATTTGAAGGAATTTTGCTACATAGGGCTATCTTTATTATTGCTTAGTGACTGCTGGTATTTATTAGAATAACATCTGTAGACTAGGCTATTGTTATATTCCTATTCAGTAATTATTCTGGCATAGAGATTTTAATATTTTTTAAGAAAGCTTGATCTCATTAAATCAAAAAATCCATAAATGCAATTAGTACATTTTTTGTGTCATTGTCAAGCTCATTAGTATTTGTGAAGATTAAAGCAAAGAAAATGTTTTTTCAAGATTTCCTTCACAGAAGAACTCAGCCAACACTCATATTCCATGTGCCCTTTATCCTCTAAAATAGTAGCTCTCACGCTCTTTTTCACGTACTTTGTCATGAGTATTTTCAACTTTCTTATCCCAGAAACTCAACCATTACTGTTTCTTGCTTGCAACTGCCTTGTTAGCTCTCCAATAGCTATCTCCAAGTAATGGCTTGGTCATTGTTACTCCTGAGTAATTTAACTCCGAATGTCTTTGGCACCTGCTCCATATCTCCAATTAGGGATTACTTTAAAACTATAAATGTATCTAGAGACAAAGACATTGCCATACATTTTGATTAATGTAAAATAAATAAAGAATTTATTTTTAAAAATGTAGGAACATGACTGTGATGTTCTTGTTTTAGGAATAAAATGATTCATGCATCATATTCATGCTTTTACAAGTCTGAAATGAACTCCTAATTCATTAGCTTTCAAAGAATATTTAGGCATTCTATAGAGTTCAAAAAGAAGAAATAAGGAGCTGTACAGTAGATGTGATTCTTTATCTTGATGTTTTTGAGTTCCTTTTTTAAAGAAAGCCTGGACTGTCATTCTTCATTAGTCTGAGTATGTTTTTTCTGCAGAGAAATCAATAACCTCCTGAGGATTTTGTCAACATGCAGATAGAGGTCCACATGTGCCATCAGATTCACATGAGAAACTTTCTGATACACAGACAGACAACTTTGCAGACAAGGAGTAAGATCAGACTTAGAACCAGGACCTCTAAACCAAATACCTGACCATCTTCATAAATAACTGCAAATGCAAGACGGAGTACAAGACTATGACAAAAAGGAGTGAAACAAATGAAAACACATGCTTGAGTTCAAATGGTGTAATGGTTTAACCCTATCCAGCAACTAAGTACCACACAGTCGCTTGCTCACTCCAATCACATTGGGATGGGGAGGAGAGTCAGAAGAGGAAGTGTGACAAAATTAATGGACTGAGATATAGACAGTTTAATAAGTAAAGCAAAACCCACATGTGCAAGCAACACAAAACAAAGAATTCATTCCCCACTTTCTATGGGCAGGGAGGTGTTTAGCCATCTCCAAGAAAGAAGTGCTCCATCACATGTAGTGGTGACTTAGGAAGTGAAATGCCATCGCTCAAAATTTTCCTGCCTTCCTTCTCTATTCATCTTTTATTGCTGAGCATGACATCATATGCTATTGAATATCATTTTGGTCAGCTGGGGTCAGCAGTCCCATCTGTGTCCCCTCACCACTCCTCATGTACCCCCAGCCTCCTCACTACTGAGGTGTTATGAGAAGCAGAAAAGGCCTTAACTCTGCACAAACAGTGCTTAGCAGCATTGTTCTCATCCTAAATTCCAAACAGCACTATACCAGCTACTATGAAAAAAATTAACTTTATCCCAGTCAAAAGCAGGAAATTCCCCTCCTTAGCCTATACTATATATGTCATGCTCAGATACCACACTACCCAGAACAATCTCAACACAGATATCACTCCCTTAGTCTATGTATCACCTTTCCAAAATACCCATAAAATGCCCACAAAATTTCCACAAATATCTAAAAAACATCCACTGATTTCAATTAGTCCATGACTTTGGGCTCCATCTGTTACAGTGCATGCAGAATAGGAGAGGTGGTGTTTTGTGTGGAGTTACTGGGCACCAAAGATAGCTCAGGTCGTGTCACTGCTGTGTAAGAGTTGCTCTCCACTGTTTTTTGTGGTTCCTGATACAGCAATTCCTGGAACATGCAACTCAAGTCATGGTTTACAATAGTTTAAATGTATATCCATCACGATCTCCACGCAGGTCACTTTGGATTAGGTTTAATATCATAGTGAACTCCTCTTGCTCCTGATCTTTACACTATCACCAAGACTGACATTTCATCACCTTTCAGAAAATTACATTGTATTATAGTTACTATTTAGACACATTTTAGCAAAAAATATTTGGTTTAAGTGTCTCATTATTTAGAATTACAGGGTAAGGTCCCTAAAGGATGCATAAAGGCATAAAATCATTCAACCAATTTATGAGGAAATCATAGAGAAAAACAACAGGGTATCTGCAAGCAACCAATTAGCTAAATATATGAATAAACAGAGGATAAATACTGAAATTCTAATTTACCAGCTCTAGGAAAACTTTAGCAGATGAACTAGTATTCCTCCATCCTCTATAATATTTTCTTAAAAGTAAATATAGTATTGTGATGCTTTCTCATACTCAAATGTGTTTTCCTAGATAGAAATCAATATTCATTCTTGTTGTACCTGTACTAAATTTTCAAATTCTTTCTATGGAAGAATAAAAAGTCCTAGATGATAGCTTAGTTATTGTTAAAGAGAAAAACTATAAGTACATTCGAAATAAAAAGTATGGGTTTGGTCATCCCATGTGGGAAATCTTAACATAAAGATTACCACAGCCCTACAAAAATTAATGAGAATTTTCCCAGAGGCTGTACCATACTATAATAGGATGCTATTCCATAAAGAGAAATTATTTATATAGACTTACATAAGAAATATAGTGCCACCATAAGGCAGTATTATTAGTTTATCAGCATGACTCCTGTGACTCACAGGACATTTCTTTGTCCTGTTAAACAGAATGTGAATATGTCAAAGTGGAAACAGGAAAGCCCTTAATTTAAGGAAATTTTAACATTACCAAAACAAATCTTTCCAGTAAATACTGATGTTATAGTTCAGAATACAATTATAAGACTGTCAGCTAGTTCAATGGAGCATGAACCTGAAGGTAAACTTTTAATTCAGACTGCTCAAGTGGAATCTTAAAGTTCTTAGCAGTAGAATAAGGAAAACTGTTACACTAAAATTGCATTTATATTTTGCTTTTTCTAAGATGGAGTCTTAGTTTTGGAAATAATGGCAAAAATCCATTGTTTCTTCAAAACTGAAAGACATAAGCATACAGATACACACACATATACAAAATCATATGTATACATACACACACATATATATGCATTGGGATAATAAAAGGAGTTTGTCTTTTAAAAAAACGAGTTGAAATTCTAGAGAACTGTATCATTTTTAGTTATATTGGAAGCAATGGCTTCCTTCTTCTAATAAACATAAAGATAGAATTCCTGCTTTTCCAGCCTGTAGAGCCAAACTGTACAGTTTATGAGATATCAGCCTTACAAAACCAATGGAATATGATAATAACATTGAAGTGTAGTTTGCTATGCATATGTATAAAAATGAAGAGGCAAGGTGACACCTATACTGTCCTAAAGTACTTAACTGTATTGTCAGTGTATTTTTCGCTTACATTGTTTGTCTCTTTGCAAAGGATTGTACATGTTAATGATAAGTGTAAAGCCAGAGCATCCTGAAATCTGAATGCTTGAATCACACTGATAAACTTTTAAAAGCCATTATGGTATAGCACTGAATGTCAGAACAGGACCTATTTGCAAACAAAACAAACAGCTAAGGGAAAACTGACAATAGAAACCATACCATTTTAGCAGTAAATCCATCTGCTGTTCATTCTTCACAGCCTTATTAATTAATTAAATATATAATCTAATCATCCCTGCCATGATGATCATTCACATGATCACTATGCACAAGGCTGATACAAATTTTACAACACCCGTGCTGACAGTTTTTGTTTACAAGAACTTTTTTCCTTACAAATTCCAGTGTTGGCAATTTTGCCTTTTGCAGTGAAGGAAATCTTCTCTTACTCACTCAAATCACGGCATAAGAGATTTGTATGCTCCAAGATAAGCAGTAATTATGCCAGGATTGCCTTCTAGTATTGAAAGTTTCGCTTATAAACAAGGAAGTACACAAACAGCCCTTTTGAAAGGATCTCTAATGAAGGATGAAAGTGATATACTCATCCTACCAGGAGGAAACATATGGATGGGGGGAAAGGGCCAATTTGTAAACATTGTGTTTCCCTGATCAATAATTTTCCACAGAGAAATATAGAAAACTCAACTAGGACCACCAGTAAAAGCCATTGTTCAGCAGCAGCAATCAGAAATTTGTGTTCTGGACCTGTTCTTGCAAGTGCTGTCAATAAGCTTTGATACCATAAAATGAAAGTTTTCATCATTTTACATTTCTGTCAAATCCTGCTTTTCTTAAGAATTCCATATCTAACTCCACTTGACAAAGACCTAGTTCACAGTTTTCTTTTTTACCCTTAGGCATTTTTTCCCACGGTTGATGCAAAAGAAGGACGTAAATAAACTGCCACACTTGTTACTGTAGATTCCTCACACTCCTGCACACATGAACCTGGCAAATGCACAGTGAAAGAAACAGTTCAGAACAGAAATACAACTCTTTTCTCTCTGTAAAGATAAAAGAACATCACAGAATTAGCTTATTTTTGAAAGTTTCATTGACTTTGCTTTCTATTAATAATGACTCAAAAATAAATACATGAACACTTCTCCCTATGTGAATAGACCATAAACACTTCAGGGTGAGATTGACTTAATTACACTGCAAAGCCCTTACACTTCAGATGAGCCATTCATGTATTTAATGTGAAGGCAGTGTTTCAGTTGCCTTCACAGAACAGAGGCTGAATAAAGGTCACTCCAAGTGCTTAGATGCCATAGTTGTGAGGATTTTACAAAATGCAGCCAACAAAAGGGGCACTCCCTTTACCTTTTCCTTCTTTTGATGTCATCTGTGCACTTGGTGGCAAAAGATACTTCAAACTCATTAAAGATGAAAAAATATTAAAAAAAATTAAATTCTTGAGTTAATTTTTCTAAAACTCTTCAAGATCCAAACCACTTCAAAATATTTATCTTAAATTTTAAAAAAAGTTCCCCTTTTTCCTTTTTATTTAAAGCACTATGAAATTTTTCACTATGACAGTGGTGAAACACTGGAATAGGTTGCCCAGAGAAACTGTGCATGTCTCATCCCTGGAAGTGTTCATGGCTAAAATGGACGGGGCTTTGAGCAACCTGGTCTTCTGGGAGATGTCCCTTCCCACGGCAAATAGTTTGGAACTAGATCTATATGGTCCTTTCCAACCCAAACCATTCTAACAATTCCATGATTCTGTGTAATAAAACTTTGAAAAGATGAGGCAGACATGAAATTATATTTTCTCTCAAAATATGTTGAATGACTCTAAAAGGTTGAAGTAAATATGGACAATTTTCACATTCCTATTAGGATCTAATAATGTTTAATTTCTCATTGAGGCAAAGGTGTTATGTTTTTCCTTGGGTTTTTTGGGTACAATTTCTAAAGCCTCCTTTTCTTTTTCCAAACCTTAATGCCAGAATAATTATTGTATGAATTGAACTTGCTAATATAATTAACAGAATGCAAAGGCATAAAGGAATAAAGTAGTAGTACTAAAATTTTGTATAACATAATATCTCAGTTAAAGCTCCACAACTGTATTTCAAGTATCTGTCCCATAAAATGTCATTACCTCCGCAAGATGAACCAACCTCTAAAGCTCCTTTAAAGTAGAAGCTGGGAATCTTCAGTGGTATGGACAAAAATAACTAATGTCATTAAGGTTGAGTTAATTTTCTTCCTAGTAGCTGGTACAGTGCTGAGTTTTGGATTTTGTAAGAGAATAATGTTGATAGCACACTGATGTTTCTGTTGTTGCTAAGTAGTGTTTACATTAAGTCAAGGATTTCTCAGCTTCTCATGCCCTGCCAGTGAGAAGGCTGGAGTGGCAGGAGGAGTTGGAAATGGATGCAGCCAAGACTGCTGAACCCAAGTGGCCAAAGAGATATTCCATACTATATGGCATGGTATTCAGCATATAAAGCTGGGCGGAAAGCTGATGAGTCAGAAGACAGACTGCAACACATTCTTAAAATTTTCAGATAATGTTTAATTTCTAATAAACTGCTTAGAAAGACACTTCTAAAGTAAAGTTTTACAAAATTAAATACTTTTTTTCTTAGTGAATGTAACCCCCTCCATCCTAGTATGGAACTAAGTAAAATTTCCATCACAATTTTCTCTTCCTTTGTGATATTCAGACTGTACTGAAATGTACAGTGTGAGAGCTCTTCCAACAATAAAATGATATTTGAGAAACTGATTTTAATAAATAAATGTCTTTGTGTCTGTACAGGCACAGGGAAAGAGGGGGAAAAAAAGAAATCACCTTGGATACAAAATAGCCTTCAAAACATAATTCTTTACAGGGACATAAGGACAGAGTTGTTTTTAAATGACAATGTGAGCTCAGAGGCCTAACCTGCATATATCTAGTGAATAAATCAATCTGTCTTATTCTATTAAATTAATATCTGTGCTGATTATCTCCTGCTAGGAATTATTTTTGCCTTCCTTTGACCAAGTTCTATTTAGAGAGTTCACAGCAGCAAATAATTTATTTTAATTGATAAAAGAATTTTATCCAACAACTGGTCTTCTCTTCTCTTGCCAGCTGAACTGCCTGCTCAACAGGCAAGGCATACTTTCTTCTACGTGTGTGTGCACTATTTAATTTCAAATGCTTACAAAATAAACTTCTATCAACTAGAATAAAAACCATAACTTCCTCTCCAACTGTTCTCTTTCTATTCCCTTCCAAATTTTCATTGCAGCCATATAAACAAAACACAAGCTGTTTGATAAATGGGAATTGTCATTGTAAACACTTGAATGTCTTCTTAATAGAATATACAGGTGAACATAATATACAATTTTTTTTTAGATGAATGTGGTAAGGCAAACATAGAGGTCATAATTTCTCAGTGTAAACACTTTTCATTTACATATTTTAAGAATCCCATCATTCTGAAAGGAGTCTTTATTCTCAATATTTTGCATATTGAGCTCAAGGAACATAATCTATGTGTCATGGAAAACCATCCCCAGTCATGCTCCTTAGCTGAGAAACCACGTTAAAGGCAAAGGAGAGTCAGATTTTCAAGGGTCACACAAAAGACTTTATAAACTTTTTTTTTTCCAGAAGTTTGAAAAGACCCTGTTCATATTTTCCATAGCAGACAGAAGAACAGAGTGTAGACCTCAGGACAAAGAACAGATGGAAAAGGCTGTAACTAACAAAGTCCTTTAATAAGTCTTTAAGCCATGTGCTGCAGAATGCTAAATCTATCCAGGAAGGAACGCACAACTGCTGAGGAAGAAATTCTGCAGGGACTTTCAGGTAGCAATGAATTGGAGAATTCCTTGTTGCCCTCCAACTTCACACCATTGGTTTATTATCAAAGGAAGAAAAAATCTCATTTGTTTCCATATTTGCTCTTCTGTATCACACTTTATCTGCATCTGAAAGTTTGAACAGACTCACAAACAGACTTCGATAACAAAACACAAGACATTTGTACCAAAGTATAACAGCTCATTATCTGTGCCTTCATGAGGTATCTTGCTGCTGTCCCAGATGGAGCTGATAGCTAAATATAAACAACCTCAGAGAATTAATTAATAAAGTACAAAACAAGTCTTTTAAAAGGGCATGTTGTGTACAGTAAATCCAGCTTTCTTTATAATTTAAAATGTTGTCTGTTTGAGCATATGTAATGCGATACAATGTCATCTGACACAGATCTGACCACAACTTCTCAAGCTTCAGTTAATTACACATATGATAACATTTTTTTTAACAACAATTAAAAAGAGGAGCAGATAGTGCTCAGTAACATGAAATTTTTAATTTGACCTTCCTCCCTCCTAGAGGGAAAATTATCTTTTCTCTGGTTTCATGTAGACAGACTATTTGCTTCCCAATAGTGTCTGCCTCTGGGTTCTGGCCAGTCCAGAACTGACTGATACAAGTAGTGAGGATAGAGCAGAACAAGATCTTAAAGCTCCTAATTATCTTTCACACAGATTCTCAGGCAAAATTACTGACTAGGCTCAACGGACGAAGATGCTGAATCTTTTGCTGTAACTCTTATCATGAACATTTGCTACTGCAAAAACAAACTCTGTGACTTTTGGAAAAACCACTTGGGTATAACTTGAATATTTAGAGTTGTTTGATCATGTTCTAGAATGAGAACTACAATAAAAAATAACAAAATTCACCTACTCCATTTTTTATATAGAAAGAACCCCTCACTTTCCATATAAAAAGATATTTAGATTTTTTAAAAGAAATTATTTGCTGTCCTTCTTCTTCACTTATTTACAAACTACCACAGACCTACGAAGAATTCTATTTTATCTTTTTTGTAGTATAAGCTTCCATACACTTATGAAGGGCTTCCTCAAAAGTAGTTTGATGCAGAATTTATTTTACATGCAAAATGCCTAGAACTACTTAGCCACCTTTACCAGATCAGAAACTTGGATAATTTAAATGACTGTTCTGATTTTTTGGCATACACAGACCTCCATTACATATGTATGTAGAGAGAGAGAGACATTCAGAACAAAATTTGAAACACTATTAAGACTTTTCAATGAATGCATTTTTAGTTCAGTGCCAGAACAAAATCAATACACTTGAAGAACATCCTGCTACTCTCTGGGAACAAGTAATCCAGCAGTGAAAATGTTTTCAAATGTATATCTGAAAAAATAGGACTAAATTCCAATTTTCCCATCTATAACAATCATTATCTTTTACAAAAACAAGCACTAGATGCTTGGTTTTTATTATAATCAGATTTTTGTGTTATCTAATATAACTTGGTACATGTATATGACTTAGATAAGTAAACAGGATAAATCCTTATATTTATATAGATTCATTATGTTTGCTATGATCAGCACACCATTTTAACCATACACAAAAGAAAACATGTACTTTAATCCTGCTTGTATCTTATACCAGAGATATAGCAGCAAGCATTCTTGTATGTTTCTGACATGAGACAACACATGTCAGTGTTAATCCCATACAGAGGTGGATGTCATTCTCTGATAGGGTCAGAGATCAATCTCTATCAAAAATGCATTAAAAAAATCATATTTTAATCTGCCATATATGGTAAATAACAGATATAGTGGAAATTTCATCCTACTATATGAATTCATCCTGCTAAAATAATAACTCTATGGCAAATATTAACACAGCCAAGGCTGTATGCCCAGCTTTGAAAAAGCCAGCTGTCCATTCATGCCTATATTTAATATAGCCAAGTGTCAGAGGCAAACACTGGCGTAGTCAGAGTCCCATCCTCATTTCTGACACAGCCAGAGCTCCGGCCTCTTCTCTAATAGAGCCAGTGCTCCATAGCAACCATCTGACACAGCCAAAGCTCTGTCCCCATCTTTGACATCACCAGTACTTCATCAACATCTCTTACATTTCTGGCTTCCATGGCAATGTCTGTAAGAGACAGAGCTCTGGCCTCTTCTCCAACACTTGCTCCCATTGTCCTTCATAAAAAGGCTGTGTTCGTATCAGTGAGAAAGCCAGGATTTCATGTTTTTCTTTGATACTGCCAGCGTTCTGTCCAGATAAATGATATGGTCAAAGTTTTATTCTCAACCTTGATATCAGCAAGGTTATATGGCAACAGCTGGTATAAACAGATGAATGTCCAGGAACACATCCTTGATCCTGAAACCTCTAAGGTCTATCCTGATGTTCCGACTCTAATGGTGAATGCAGACACAGCCAGAGAGCTGTCCACTCCAGTGGCATACTTGCAGCGCCAATTCCATCTGTGAAGAGCAAGGCCTCATGGCAGAATGTCTTACCTATTGAGGGGTCCATTGTGTTTCTTCTACATCAGTCTTTCCACCACAAGTACTAATCACAGAAACAAATTACTCAGATTTAACTTTCCACGGTGAAAAAAAAATTCCAGGTATTCACAATTTGGAAAAAGAACAGGCTATTTGTACTCAAAAGTTGTCAAGTTTGGCTCTTGATGAATTACAGCTGAAATACTTGTACTTTATCTAGAAAACATTTTGTCTTCATACTTTTTGATACACAATATACAAATTGAAGAATTTTGACAACATACATAAAGAACATCTTTCTAATATCATATTTTCAAGACCCTGAAAATTTGAGAGATTGAGTTATTTTTTTCTTTTAGCCCACTTTTTAGGAAGACAAAGATGCACTTGGATTTCACCGTCAAGTATCTGTGGAAATCACATGTCAGAATTTTACTTTTTGCTTCAAATGAAAATTGTGAATTTTGCAACATAGAATGACTTCTGATGTTGAGGTTTTAATCAACAGAATAAACAGCACAAGATGGTAATGAGGCACTTTTTCCTCATCTGTGACAGAAAAGCCCTTTCAAAATTCCCAGGTAGAAAAAGAGTATAATGTTTATCTGCAAATACAAAATGTGACTTCTGGAAAAGTTTATTTGGACATGGGATTCCGCTACACTCAATAGCTCTTGACTGGAGTTCATTTTGGTGTGCTTGATCCTCCATGGCTGCGTGCACTGGATCCAGTTAATCAGCCACGCTAAGTTGCATGACAATATGGGCTGAGCAGCTGAGTTGCTGAAAACACGGAATATGTGTACTCAGCATGGTAAAGGAACTTGGCCCTAGTCTCTCATTACATCATTTAACTGTTTGATAGTCAATGAGAATTAATTGGTTTTAGTATGAAGATACATATTTCCCCCCATTTCTATGAATTGCTTACCGGATCTGAATAATTACTTCACATGAATATATGATCAGAAGATCCTTTAATGCTTCTTCTGAAATATTCTGAAGGTTTGGTTGGAACTCTAGAGTCTTGTCTTTCAATTTGCAGATGCTGGAAACTGAACACTGAAAATTCAAACACCTCCTTTTAGCTCTTAACTTTTCATTATTGATATGCAAACTTTAAGTGTTCTGCATGTGAGAAAAATGAATGACATCCAGGTTAGCATATCATTCACGCTTCTTTCTTTCATTCTGTATACATTCCTTTCTGCAAACTATTTCCCAAAAGGAAAATATATGTTCCTTAATATTTAACCATAGCATCCTATTTTACTCCATTGATATAGTGGATAAACAGTAAGGCTAATTGCTTAACTAGAATGAGATAAAAATGGAAGAAGGTGAAAAACATATTCAGGGTGAGAGCAAAGTACCATCAAGAAGCAGAATACAGAAAGGATAGTGCAAAGGTAGGACTAAATTAGAGATGAAGAAGGGAAGGGTAAGAGCAGAGCTGGAAAAAATACAAATGATAGAATGCCTAGGTAAGCTACCACTGACATATAAAGTAAAAAATAGAACAGGCTGATGAGGGAAAAGTTCCTGCCAGTTCTGTGCCAATAGTTTAATCTTAGATACTCAGTGAATAGGTATAAAGCTTTCTTGCAGAACTCTTTGGGTGGCAGAATGTATATTGAGACCCAGAAACTAGCAAGTATGCCTAGGTTTAACTTATTAAGTCCAAATACATGCAAAATGCTTGCTTAGTGTTCCAGTGGTAGATTTCTGTGCCACAGCATTAGAGCATTTTTTTCCAGTAATCAGATTTCCAGCAGCAATTTAGTTCTACCTGGCTTCCTCCCTGCTCAGCCCCTTGCATTCAAAATTTCTTGCTTAAAACACATAATAGCATGCTGTGTTCTCAAGTCAAGAACAAAAGACAATAAAGCATTACTAACAATCGTAAATGAGGAAGTATTCAGGTATCCCAAACTTCAGAGATTTTACAATGAAAGAGTCTATATGTAAGCTAAATCTATAAGCACCTACTATGTCTAGTGGAGGTCTAGTCAATACTGTTGATGAAGTCTAGATCTATAGAGTCTAGACATCACAGGGGGACGGCTGCCTTAGGCTGCACTGAACATTTCTCCAGACTCCGGTGAGAATATTGACCAGTTCTTCAGTGACAAAAGTGAATCCAGGTCACATACAGATACCTAAATATAGGCTAGCTAAATCCCATACCACATAGTAGGTGGCATACTATTTTTGGCAGGGTATCACTTAATACACAGCACAGTCCTAAGGGCATTTATCAGTGAAACATGCTGAAGAAGGCTCCTTAGTAGGGCAGAAACTATTTTTAAAATAGCTTATCGTAACAAATAATTACTTTTCAACACTATGTGTAGTGCCACAGAGGCAAATTTTTTTTTCTGTGGTCCCTAGCTTCAATGCTTTAAGAATCTACTACAGTTAATTTGGTATGTTAGGCTAGTGTTTCACCTCCAACTTAAATCTACACCCCTGTCATTCCATGGCTTCTGAGAAACCAATAATAACTAAATTGATTGCTACAAATCTTAAACTTAGAAAAATCCATAGCACTTATTATCAAGGCTGAGACTAAAGCAAAGTTTCCGTGACACCTCCACTGGTTATCACAGTTCTAAATCCTCTTTGTTGAGGCCTAGTGCATGAGATGCAAACATTTGATATTGATAATATTCTTTTAAGAATAAAAATTATAAAAAATAGAAAAATGAATGCCTTCAATTGATAATTAAATACTATCTAAAGTTCACATTTTTTGAGTTTCTAAAATCTGCTCTGTTTGCAGAAAAATTTAAATAACATCAAAGCATAAAGTTTTACACTTAATTATTCCTAAGACAGTGAACAATACAGGTAAAATGACTCATGAGAAAAGCCTATTGCTTTTTTGCAATACAGCCAAAAGATCTTGAAATGTTTACTGCTGGAATATAAAAAATGATACAACAAATGAAGGCTTGCATATTAATATTTATTTCATTTTGGTTTGGTTTTCTTTTCTAGCTCTGGAGTTTTTTTGGAAGTTTTTTTTTGTTTGTTTTGAGTTGGTTTTTTTTTGGGTTGGGCTCCTTTTTGGTGCATTTCTGTTGTTGTTGTGTCACTGTAACCGGGACAAGAAAATGCTACTATATGAAAAAGACATCAAATTTCTATTTTGCACTTGGTTATTTTAAAACAATTTTACAATTGTATATGAGAGTTTTGCTACAGTTCTTATCAGGAATACTTTTGTTACCATGTGTTTAGGGTGGCAGTTAAATTTCACTTAACTTCTTAAATAAGTTATTTAATAATATATTTTGAAGTTTAAATATTTTTTTCACTTTAGATTGAATAATTTGCCTTTTGGTTTGCATGAGGGCACTGAATGCTCCACACTTCAAGGTTTCCTTTTTCTTAATCTGATTTTGATACAGCTGTCTTCACCCTATAGTTTTCTTCAGACATATCTTCAGAAAATATTTTTTGAGATATTTATGGAATGTGGGAGGCCTCTAGATGAGCACTGAAGATATGCGTGAGGGAACTTAGCCTTCTCACCTGTGGTAGAGAGTGGGTGGAGAATTGGAACAGCAAAAAGCCAAAAAGTGGTGAGTCAAAATAAAGACAGTTTAATAAGTGTAAAGAAAGGACAAAACAACAAGAAAGGCAAAATAAGGAATTTATGCACAACTTCCCATTAGTAGGTAGATGTTTAGCCAATTTAGCCCAAAAAGCACATGCAACAGTTACCTGGAAAGACAAACATTCATAATCATGAATGTCCTTGCTTCGTCTTCCTCTTACTGAGCTTTTACTGCTTAGCCTGATACCCTATGATATAGATAATCCCTTTGGCCAATTTGTCATCTGCCCCCGCTCCTCCCAGTTTCCTGTGCACCCTCAGGCTTTTTGCTGCAAGGACAGCTCGGTAGGAAGAAAACCTCAATGCTGTGCAAGCACTGCTTGACAACAGCCAAAGCACTGCTGTGTTATCAACCCAGTTTTAGCTGCAAATCCAAAGCACAGCAACGTACCCACTGCTACAAAGAAAATGAACTCCATTCCAGACAGACCAAATACATGAGTTCTGCTCTTATACCAATAAAAGACAGTAAGTACATGTTGTTATAGCTCAATGCTCCTCATTTCTATCGTAAGTGATGTAATGACTGTTATTTTGCATTCTCATCCTTGTACATGTATATGAAAGAACTTAGACGTAGAAAATATGGCCTTTCAGGGAAACCCAGTAAAAATTTGAAAGGTATAATTAGGATGTTTTATACTCTGCATCAACATTATAATGTTTTGTGGACCTGCATTTTTTAAAAATATAAAGCCAGAAATGAGCACAAAGAGAAAATGTTTCAGAAAGTTTAGGAAGACACTATAATAGCATTCATTTGTTGAAGGCAAAATTGAAACGTAAGGCAAAATTGAAACGTAAGTCAATGAACCAACTGTGAAAGATAAATCTGAAATGGCACCTGTTAAAAAATCGTGTATAAAAAGGGTAAAATCTGTTGGGTGGACAGAGAGAACGAGAAAAAGAAAATATAAGTGCTTAGATGCAGAAGGACTACAGTCTTTGGAGTTATTTGTATGTGCAATGCAAACCATCTTTGGTGACAGAGTGTTCCAGAAAACACGGTGTTTGAATCAACAGACTTGTTTAGTATATCTGATAATACTCCCTTATGTTTATCAGACTCTCATGAAAGTCTTTTTCTGTCTAAAGTCCAGCACAGGCCCTCAAACATAATGAAGGGGATGGAGCACATATGTATAAAGGGTGGGAGAGCTGGGTCTTTTCAACCTAGAGAAGATGAGGCTCAGGGGATTTCTCATCCCTGTGTATGAAGGGAGTGCGTAAAGAGGGTGGAGACCAGCTCTTCTCAATGGTGCTCAGTGCCCAGTGACAGAACACATAGTAACGGGCATAAACTGAAACACAGGATGTTCCATCTGAAGATCAGAAAACACTTTGAGGATGAGTGAGCACTGGTACAGGTTGTCCAGAGGTTGTGGAGTCTCCTTAGCAGATACTGAAAAACTGTTCAGATAAGATTCTGTGCATCTGTAAGCGGCCCTGTTTCAGCAGGGTGGTGTGGACCAGATGACTTCCAGATGTCTCTTCAAACAGAGCTCAACAGCTCTGTGATTCAGATGAATATATATGGCGCAAGAAGAGAAACTGACATGCAAGACAATGATGCAGACTCACCTAGAATGCACCTTAGTTTACCCAAAAATGAGAGGAAAACTTACTGTAACACTTTACACTTTACTTCCTTTAGATCAAATAGAAAGATAACTTACTATGACTACATTTCATAACAACTTCTCCACTGTAGAAAACCACAAGGTAATAAGAGACATCCAACCCTGCATCACAATTTTCTTTTTATTTTCTCTTTGTAATCTGTTGCATCTAATATACTGCAGATGTGGGAAGACTAGATATTCACATATTCCTCATAGGGCAATTGAGAAGCTGCAATTAAAAGTTTCTTTTGCAGTAGCCCTGTAGTGCAAGTGAAAATGAAAACAGGGCATCACAGCACCTATCAATAAAAATTGCTCCCATTAAAAGATATTGCAGTTAGACTTCTGAATGAATGTTTCATCTAGGTTAACATTAGTGTTCTTATTAACATGGCTTATTGTGTTGAGTCTCACCAATTTCCAGTTTGCAGATTTGAAATACAAGCCAGTGGAATCTTTATCAAACAGCCTAAATTTCTTGGTTTAAATATGTGATAAGTGTCTGAATTTTAAGTAGTTGACTAAAGAGACTATCTGCTTGCATTCTCCTATCTTCCAGATTTACTTGAGAAACCAAGTCCATTATCAAAAGCAAATAGAGGTGACAGTAATGTAAAAGTTATGTCTGAATATGAAATACATGTAGAGTCAATAAAAAGCAATAGAGAATTTTACAGAATGATTTGCCTTCAGTAAAGACTTCCACTTCAGATTAGCTTGAATTGTTCTTCAGAAATAAGTCCCTTTAATTTAAAAGGAGCTACAATTATTAGATGAGTTTAAGTCACCTAATTTTTAGATATTTAATTTGCAATAGATTTACCCCATTCTTCCCCTGCTGGCTTTCTAACAAGCCCAAGTGCAAACTGCTGCATCTGTGTTGGGAAAATCCCATACACGTGTAAAGACAGGGAGAAGTGAGGAGAAGACTTTGGGGGTTCCTGGGGATGAAAAGATAGATATGAGACAACTGTGTGAGCTTGCAGTCCACAACGCCAACTTCATCCTGGCCTGCATCAAAAGCAGTGTGGCCAGCAGGATGAGGGAGATGATTCTCCCCCTCATGAGACCCCATCTGGAGTGCTGCATCCAGCTCTGGGGTCCTCAACACAAGAAAGACTTGAACCTGTTAGAGTGGGTTCAGAGAAGGGCCATGAAGATATTCAGAAGACATCTCCTACAAAGACGGGCTGAGAGAGCTGGGGTTGTGCACCATGGAGAAGCAAATGCTTCAGGGAGACCGACCTTGCAGTAAATTAACGGGTCTTATAAAAAGAAGGGGGAGAGATTTTTATACAAGCAGATAGTGACAGTACAAGGGGCAATGGTTTTAACCTGAAAGAGAGTAGCTTTAGATTAGATTTTATAAGAAATGCATGTATTTAATTTTTAAATTGCTATATTGTTTTCTCCTTAGCACATTGCATGAATAATATCAAATTCCATTGACTTCAAACGTGGGTGAATCAGAAATACTAAGCAGTGGCCTACTACATTGTCTTGTATTTTTCCAGTAAAACATAAGCACAGAAAATTAGACTGACAAGATTAATGGTATCAAGATAAGTGTTTTGTGTTGTATTAACACAGCAAATAATTTGAGCAATTCCAGGAAAAAAATAAAGTTCTATTTATTTTTACATTAATTCTATTTTTTGTAACTAACAGTTAGCTTATTTTTAAAACATGTAGTATATCCACCTTAATCAGTATTAGTTTACTCAACCAACAATTTTCCTTCTGTTACCTACATAAGAATATACCTCATAATATCAACAATTGGGCTTTCTGTGTTTCTTTTGTATTTATAAGTGGTAATAAATAAGTCACTAAAGATCCATGACTAGTACATATTCCTCCACATTCTTAGTCTTTGGGCACATACAGGCATTCATAAAATGTTCTTGAATTTTCTGAGAACTTCAGACTATTTCCTTGCAAAAGAAATTTTATTTTGTTAACTTGTTTTTTTTTTCTGCAGAGAAGCTTTTGGCAGACAGAAGCTGCTACCCAATTAGCTAAATAAAAAGGTATGACAGCTTTTAAACATGCTAAATAACTGTTCAAAGGTCAGAACAACAGAGAGCATTATCCATACAGTTTAGAAGAGCTAAAGAAAGAAGAATGAAATATGTATAAATAATGAAAAAAACAGAGCAACTTACTCTTTGGTGACCAGCATTTTTTGTTGCTGTTGTTTAGATTAAATTTCTATTCTATTTCAATCCTTTAAATAAAAAAAACCACCAAACTTTAAAGAAGAAAATAGGCAGTGCCAAGTTACATTCAGGAGAGGAGCTGCTACGATTTAGGTCTATCAGAACTGTCTTTATATTCACATTTCTAGGTAAGATAATAGATTCGTCAAGATATTTCTCCAGAACTTTTTGCTTTCCTTCTGCTTTTTAAGCTGATGATGGAGCACTGCATCATGGTCATGCTCAGGTCCTAATCTACTATTTACTTTGGTTGCAAAAAAAACCTTTTCGTGTCTTGGGAAGGGAAAAGAAAAGAATATTTAGCAATCATCTAAATGCAGGATGAGTATAAAGAATTACGTTTACTCTAAAGATTGCAATTATCCACTAGCTGGCACATCACCAAAACAACAGGGACACTCTTACATTTCCACAGTAAAATCACAGAATCACAGAATATTCTGAGTTTGGAATGGATGCACAAGGATCACCAAAGTCCTAATTCTGCCCCTGCATAGGACCATCCCCAAGAGTCTCACCATGTGCCTGAGAGCACTGTCCAAACACTTCTTGAACTCTGTCAGGCTTGGTGCTGTGACCACTTCCCTGGGGAGCCTGTTCCAGTGCCCAACCACCCTCTGGGTGAAGAATATTTTCCTAAATGCTTCTGTCTTAAAATAGTGCAGCATTTTTAAAAGTCAGCATGTAAAGATCCCCTTTAACCTATTTAAATTTAACTTCTTTTTGTAGTACCTCATGAAGAATAAAATTAATATTTATATAGGTTCTTTTTTTCTCACACTTCAGTGCACTCTCATTTCAATAATTTGTATCAGTTTCCATTGTTCTCAAGCAGTTTATGAAAGTCAGAACTGGTCCCAAAGAGAGTCTACATAACCTCATGTAAACAGCTTTTAAATCCACATAAAATTTATCACTTATTTGTTTATTTTCATTAGAAAAAAAATATATATTCAGAGATTTGAATAGAAAATTTGAGAGTAAACTGGATAAGGGTGACTCTTTTCTGACACTTCCTGGTTTTTAAAATATGAAGTATCTCATTCTAGGACCAATTCAATTATTCCATACCTTGGGGTTGTCTAGCACACCTGCTTATTGCTGTGCAAAGAAACATATAATTGACCTGTGCTTAACACAAGTCTGCTTCCACTGCCTCAGGAGTTTTGAAGTTAGTTCCTTTCTTTATCAGGTGGCTGCTAAGAAGACAAGGATAGAGAAAGCATTTTGCACTGGTGTTGGCATTTAGGTGATGTCATTCCTTCTGTTGAAGCTCTTGCACTTTTCACATTGAACATTCGCTGGGCTACAATGAGAGTGAGAAAGAAATGAATCCTAATTCCTCAGATGGGTTACTTGCTTCCGTAAATGCTTTGAATGCAAAACACCAAGAACACTCAATGCGGTAAATGCTGGGTTTACCAAATTATAGTTGAGCAGCTAAATCCTTTGGATATCCAGCCATGTTCCTAGTGGCTCTGTAAGAACTTTATTATTCAATGAAACAAAAATTGAACTATTTTTGTGGAAAATTCTAAGTTCCCCTTCCTCACAGTACTGAATAACTTATAGCTAGGACATATTTTCAAATACAATAAAGTAGGGTGGCTTTATGATTCATTGACTACTTATAGCCTAGCTAGAAATCTCCTTTCCAAATGGGAAGAAAGTAGTTTCTTCCAGCACAGAACAAAGGACGAAAACCTGTGAGAATGAAGAATAGATATGTATGCTTCTTACTGCACATTAACAATACTGGATAGCATTTTATGCGTATGATTAATGTTTTGTAGCTCAGATGCTTAGGTATCTAGTTTTCCTCATTCAGTTTCAGTAGTTTCTTCTGATACCATGAATTTCAGTGGATAGGTAGACTATAAAACCAATATTTCTTTTTACAGATCTAGTAATTTCTGCACTTTCAGACACATATTTTGCAAGTCTTAAGTTTTATTTTTCTAAAAACTTTTGCTCCTTAGTTACTAGAAGTGAAAGTGATAGTCATAACCCAACACTTACATAAATGTAAAAATGCATTTTTGGCTGTGGAAACAAATGGGTTTATATTTATGGCATTGTGCATGACACTTTTCTGCTCTTTGAAAAACAGTAAGATTTATTAGATCATTTTTCCTTTGCTGACAGTGCTTTATATGTGTTTAAAACACAGATAATAAAAACGGTGCATATACTTAGCAAAAGCTGATAAATAAAACAAAAGCTCCACCAAGAGTATGAGTGCAGCAGTATAAAAATTTGAAAGGGTATCATAACAACATCAAATTGATAAAGGTTCATTAATTGTTTGTCCTACTGTACTAAGTCATGGACCAACTGATAAGCATATACAAAAAGAGAAGAATCTATGAATTGCAACAGAGTAGTTCAACATGAAAGTACTTTTTGAAATAAATGAGGTAGCAAATAACATGTAGAATAATGAATATGAAACAGCACTAAACAAAAATTCAGAACAAAGCCACAATGATAGAATAGTCTGAAAACTCCCTATTATGTAGACTATATTTATAAATCGAGTTCTACAGCACCAAAATACCAAAGATGGTAATTTACTTGAAGAATGAGATCCACATATAGAATATGGTTTGCCACACTAGAAAAAATTATCACTATAATGAATTCAAAGGTAAACTCTAAGTAAAAATTTCATCTGATTTTATCCCTGTGGTTAACACGTGAAATGCAAAATAATTCCAAAAATGGCGGAGAGGAAACTAGAAAAACCTGAGTTTTGACTATCTATTTTGGTCTCTTCTACTACATATTAGCACAACAATTTTTCTTACTCTTCAGGCCAAGGGAACATATAGATAGTCTGTGGTCTTATTGTCCTACTCAGAATACAAAAGCGATCATCTTTATCTCCCAAATTAATTTATCCCAGGGGAAGAAATCTCCTTAAACTTATGGGATATTTTTAGTTTCTGGCAGACTATTTGAAAATTTTGCAAGCGGTTTTGAAAGTAATTAGTAGGTTAACATATTAGATTCTCTTTGTCACCAGGAGTAAGGCTCTTCCAGTAGAGGAGAAAATTATGGTGGAGTATGTGACGGGAAGCGGAACAACATAGTCCGTTGAGGTATAAATGTAATAGGCAAGGTTAGTAAGGATCAGCCAAAGCACACACGTGTGCAGGAGATATTCTGGTATACAGTGTGTGACAAGAACTTGGAGACAGGTGCTGTAATCTGTTCCAACACAACCGCGTAGCACAGTTTGTTCCAAGGAGCATGAAGAAATGTGTCAGGTAAAAATGAAAGATTCCATAAGGAAAAAAAGAAAAAATACTAAAATATTAGTGTGGTGAAGCTTCTACATCAGAAGAAGTATGTCCTTCTGTCAGCCCAGAAAAACAATACAAACAAGCAAACAGTACAACTAAACTGGTCCCCTATAGTGACAATGTGCAAAATAAGAGGCATTCCTTGGAGAAATGTTGTGGTAGCATTATTGATCTCTTCAGACATTTTGAAGCACTCTAGCAGAGCTTAAATTAGATAATAATCTGCATTCAGAGATACAAGAGAGATGTAAGGCCTTCACTGGCTGCTCTTTCTCACATAAGGTATTTATGCAAATACAAGGAAACTTACACACTCTCTGAGAGTCAGGGAAAATATTCATAGTACCATGGTTCTTCTTCAGGATTTACTTGACTTTAAGCAGCCCTACAACACTGAAAAAAGATTATTACATTGTACATCAAATTTTCAGACGTTTTATTTTACTGAAGACATGTCTTTCAGCTGCAATACAGAGGAAATATAAAGCAAAGGCACAGAAAACAAGACTGTATCTTAAAGTGGTACATGAAATACCTGCTTATCTGTATCAACTGTGACCAACGATTGCCTTCTAGGATGAAACAACTAACTGGATGGATGAGGGGAGAGTAGTGAATATTTACTACCTTGACTTCAGTAAGACTTCTATCTGTCTCTCACAGTATCCTCATAGGCAAAGTCAAGAAGTGTGGACTGGGTAAGTGGACAGTGAGGTGGATTGACCTGGCTGAACAGCAGATCCCAGAGGGTCATTATCAGTGGCACAGGGTTTAGTTGGAGGCCTGTCACTAGTGGCGTCCCCCAAGGTTCAATACTGGGCCCATTCTTGTTTAACTTACCCATCAATGGCTTGGATGAAGGGACAGATGCCCCCTCAGCAAGTTCAAAGCAAGTTCAAAAAGTGGCTGATAACCTGGAGCACTATATTGCCCTTCAGAGGGATTTTGACAGGCTGGAGAGGGCAGAGAGGAACTGTCTGAAATTCAACAAAGGCAAATGCAGGGTCCTGCAGCTGAGGAAGGATAACCCCATGCTCCAGCACAGGCTGGGGACTGACCTGCTGGGGAGCAGCTCTGCAGAGGAGGACTTGAGGTCCTGGTGGACAGCAAGCTGTCCATGAGTCAGCAGTGTGCCCTGGCGGCCAAGAAGGCCAAAGGTATCCTGGGGTGCATTAGGAAGAGCATTGCCAGCAGGTGAAGGGAGATGATCCTGCCCCTCTACTAAGCCCTGGCGAGGTGACACCTGGAGAGCTGTCTCTTCTGGGCTCCTCAGTACAGGACAGACATGGAGCTCCTGGAGCAGGTCCAGCAGAGGGCAATAAAGATCATTAAGGGACTGTAGCATCTCTCTTAAAAGGAAATGCTGGGGGAGCTGGGCCAGTTTAGTCTTTAGCGGAGACGACTGAGAGGGGACCTCATCAAGGTCTAAAAGTATCTGAAAGGAGGGTGTCCACAGAACAGGCTCTGCTCAGTGGTGCAAAGCAATAGCCCAAGAGGTAAGAGGCAGAAACTGATGCAGAGGAAGTTCCACCTGAATATGAGAAAGAACTTCTTCACTCTGCAAGTGATTGAGCACAGAAACAGATTTCCCAGAGAGGTTGTGGGTTTTCTCTCACTGGAGATATTCAAGAACCATGTGGATGCAATCCTGTGCCATGTGCTCTAGGATGACTGCTTGAGCAGGGAGGTTGGACCAGATGACCACCAACCTGACCCATTCTGTAATTCTGTAACTGTGATGGAAATAGCACTAGTTGAGTCTGAGCTGTTACATATGGTGTTAACTTGTTAGTACAGAGCAAAAGATAAACTTGAGGGACTGAAATAGATTCTGAGGAGTTGTCAACATATCATGAGGACAGGTGCACTGGAAATCTACATACAGCCTTCCAATGTACAGGGCAAGTACATGAACCATGCACACAATGATATCAATGGAGCTGATAAAATAATTAATTAATTAATAGAAGTCATAGATATGTCAAGTGGAAAAGCAAAATCTAAAGGAAGTGGTCAGTTTTGGCATGTTTCTATTTTCACCTGGTCTCCTCATCCTTCTTGATGAGAAAAAGATGTTTTGGCTTAAAGTGAGCAGCTATGCCTTGCAAATACCTCTTGTCAAGAGACAGTATGTGAAAAAAAAGTCTTATCAGTATTTGTCCTTTATGTGAGGAGGAGAGAGGCATTTGTTCTTCCCCACAATTTTATCAAGTATCAAGTAGGGATGTCCTATCCCAGACAAGCCGTGTGGGATTTACTTCAAACAAACAGCTGAACTTTTCATCTCAGGCCCTTAGGAAAAAAAAATAGCAATGCTGTAAAATAAATACAATGCAACTGATCTCTTTTAGGCAGCTACTTTATGATTACAGGAACAGTGTCCTAGAGCAGCCTAGCTCTCTGCAATGAGACTAACTCAGATGTAGGGTTCTACAATTTAGATCTGTCATTTGCTAAATATAAATAAACTCTGAGATATATAGTCAAATATATAGTGTATATATATATATAAGTTAGTATATTTCAAGGCAAAATACTCACCTTTTTGTTTGTTTTTCATGAAAAAAAGGGACAGATCAAGTCCCCACTTCTTTCATTTTCTGTAATCAGATCATTTTGGAACAAATTCTATCACTTAGGTTAATGAAATACAGAGATCTAATGTCCTAAGTATTCTGAAAGACCTTATAAATACTGCAAGCAGGAAATGACATTGTATAAGTGTTTTAGTCAGAAATTGTGTACACTGAAGAAAAACTTAGGTTCCAAAAATGTATTTTTCTGCAAGCCTGCTGGAAAAAATGTAGCTTCTGATAAACCAGCAAAGGATTAGCCTCCTGTCACAGAAATTGGAAATAACAAGTGCTGCAAAGTTACTGTACTTAAATCATTTGCAGATCGCAATGATTTTGAAACTTTGTAGTCAAAGTTGGCTTTGGGCACCCTGCTGCTTTAGGCAATCTTCAGCACTCCACATTTTTAGCTGTCTCATTTAATTTTATATTTTGACTATATTTCTGGGGTTTTTTTCCCCAACCAATTAAAACTAGTGTGTTTTCTATGAAGTTTTATTCTTTTTTTGCTTTTCTTTTGTCTGCTTGTCTGATAATAGGTTCTTCTGTTAAATCCTTGTAATCTCTTTGAAGAGTACCATTTTTTCACCATCTTTTTTTATCTTTGTCTCACTCATTCTATTTAGTAATATTACATTTGCATTTAGCATTTTGGTATCCAACAATTCGTTTGCTGCAACAATTTCATGTTATATGATGTGCTTCTTTGATCTCAACGCTCCCTCTCAGTTATTCCTTCACTTCTCTATTGGTCCTTCCACATAACGTTCACAGCTTCCTGAACTATCCTCTCCCTTTTCCTCAGTGTTTGCATAAGCTGATATGACCATTCAAGCATCTCATTCTGTAGTCCATAAACACTAAACTCCTCCCCTGCTAAGGCTCGAACACAGACATACCTCGAACAGGTAACACACAGATACAGATATACTCTGCAGGCACAAAGAGCTGTTTGTTGTGGTTTTTTATTTGTTTCCTTTTGCTGAGTTTCTCTTTTTTCTTTTTTCTAACATCTTGTCCTGGTTTCAGCTGGAGTTAATTTCTTCTCAGTGGCTGTTACAGTGCTGTTTTTTGGATTCGGAATGAGAATGGTGTTGATAACACACTGATGCTTTGGTTTTTCCTAAGTGCTGTTTATCCTTAGTTAAAGATTTTTTCTTGTCTCATGCTCTGCCAGTGAGGAGGAAAGCCAAAGAAACTGGGAGGGAGCACAGCTGGGACAGGTGACCCAAACTAACCACAGGGGCATTCTATGTCACAGAATGTCATGCCTGGTACAGGAACCAGGGTGAGTTACCCCAAGGGCAGCTGATCAGGGTTTGGGATAGGGGATCTGGCATCAGTCAGCAGGCAGTGAGCAATTGCATTGTGCATCACTTGTTTGTTTCCCTTTTTCTTATCATTAGTAGTATTATTTACCAATTTACCATTATTATTGAATTTTCATTTATTTTCAATTATTAAACTGTTCTTAACATACAAGTTTTACTTCAATTCTCCTCTCCATTTCACTGGGTTGAGCAGGGGAAGAAAGAGGAGTTGAGAAAGTGGCTGTGTGGTGCTTAATTTCCAGTTGGGATTAAACCACAATACATGACAAGACAGGCAGGAGTTTTCTTTTGTTTAAAAACAGAACCCCGAGTTTTCTTTCAAAGATGGGTAAAACACTCCAAGCATTTTCTCAGATTAGGTTTCTCAAAGATTTTAGCTATCTTTTTCTGGAAAAATAAATAAAGCCTTGATTTCCACTGCTGTGTCCTGTTGGCATCCCAGTATCTTGTCTTCATATTGCATAACTCACCTATTCACATCTCAGAAATTTCATTTTATGTACATTGATTCACTCACCTGCTTATCAAATAAAAGAGCAATTTCATCAGTGAACACCAGGACACAGATGACATCAGAACATCTGTCTGACCTGCTGTAAACAAATGTTGAAATTCTCCACAGTCTCTGCTTGGGCATACTATGTGGCAAGCTGGAGCTAAATTCCAAGTCAGATGCTTGAGATTCTACAGCATGTCACTGCACACAGTGAATATGCACAGGTAGTTTCAACAATACTTCTAAACGAAGTTTCTCAGTGAATGAATCTGCATATCTATACTTTACTATTTATTTATATATTAATTCTTGTTATGTTCAGTGTCATATTCACAGTTTTCTATGTTCCTATTATCTTCTTATTAAAAAAAAACCCAAACCAAACAACCTAATTACTTAACATATATTTACCTAATTCCTGAACGTGATTAAATGGAGAATTAGAAAACTAATAGGAAGAGTTGATTTTCTGTCGGATAAGAAAAGAAACACCCCCCCCCCACACACACACAAACACACACTTTTTTTTTCTTTTTCTGCAATTACCTATCTTATTTTTACTTTTGGTAAATAACCACTATTTTGTGGTCACTTAGCTTAGGCTTACAGGTCCAAACAACTACGAATTTTTTTCTTTTTAATAAAGGGCAACAATTGAAATCTAGTGGGACCTTCAACCTCAATTTTGACATCAGTGCTAAAAAGAGCTGCAGTATTTTATACATGCTTCTGGAAATCACTATCATCTCAGTTATGTAACACAGCTCAGGTTGTTCTGGTATTAAAGTTATGATGTTGGATTTTTTCTTTTTACTTAGCACTTTAAAGGACAATGAAGGGTATTTTTAAGTTTATTGATTTTGTTCTATTTTGTTTATGGCATGGTTGTGATTTGGAAGAGCTTTTATTGATTCTTTTAATATAATTGCATGTCTATCACCTAAATTTCCACTACCTTGCACTATTTACTGCCAATTATCCCTATGTTAAGTGGTTATAAAATGATTCCAATTTATGTTAGTAGCTTATACTCACGCTCTGTTGGTATAAATGGTTATCAAATAGTGCAAAATTGGTAAGAAATTGACCTTTAATATTCAAAATATTTTTATTAATTGTTAATGACATTCATAAAATTGCCAACAAGATTCAAAAGACATCTTTACAAAAAGTAAGAAAGAAAATATTCTATTCCATGAGACTTACAAGTTACAAAATAAGAAATGTGTTACAGAAGCACTCTGGAGTGTTAGAAAGTTGGATCTTGTATTATCTCTGGAAAATTAAAGAATATGCATGAGGAACTTGGGACAGATCATCCAGTCATGAGGTAATTCAAATGCAAACACTAACACAGAACCTTCAACCATGAACACACACAGAGAGCCTTTGAATATCTGCAAGAGGAAGATATTACAGGGTACAAATATTCAGCAGACTTAGATGAGCCACCAGGTATTCTTTTATGCTGCAGTATTATTTTATGGAGCTCCAACCCCAAACCACAACCATTCCATATTTTTGTGACTTTCAAGTGCAAGAAGTCCTTGAGTACACTATTTTTTTTCCACAAAGAGAGCAACAAAATCAAATCCAAGAATCTTCCTTCTGCCTACCCTGCTGATTAAAATTTAGTCTGGAAAAGCGGTAGTCGTATCCTAAAGTTAAACTGAATGTTATCCAAGGAACCTGTCACCGGAGGGAACAACCAAGGAGTAACAGGAAGAGTTAATAAATGTGTTAGCTGAGGCTTGCATAATAGCTATTTTCTAGGTAAAGGCTACTTTTAGAAATAAGGAAATAACATTGACTTACTTGCTGTGGAAATAAATGGGAACATGAGGGAGAGATGAGGGATACCACGAAGGGAGTTATGGTATGTGAAAAATAAATATGTCTGACTAAAACCAGGACCAAAGTATCCCATTTTTTAATGCAATCACCTGCCTATTTCACCTTTGGCTGAGAAGATTGGGTCTGCTTAGACTGAACCCTCCTTTCCTCACATTCTATTTGCACAGGCCATTGCTCTTTCTGCTGAAGGAGGAGAAAAGGATTTTGTGTTTGTGTATATTCTCCACTTCTCCTTACCCATGTCACCTTCAACACTGAGGAAAGCAGAGCAGAAAACCCTGAAACCTCTTAGCCACTCTTTCTTTCTGTGCAGTATAACTAGAAGCAGCCTGAATCCCTCCTTCATGGTACTCACAAAAATAAACAAGGGTTTATTACTGCAGCCCTAGGGTATATCACCGTGTCCTGCAGCTGTAAGGAGGAGGAGGAGAGAAGATCCAGCAGGCAGGAATTGTGCAGCAAGATTGATTTATTTAATTATTTTACAAACTGTTTTATAGACTTTTTTCTTCATAGTCTAATTGGACAAAGGATCAGCCACCCATTCGGGATGACTGGCTAAAATGCTAAAACATCCATTGTCAAAATATTTTTCTACTATACCATAAACAAGACTTCTCAAGGCTGCAGGTGTTTGGTTGTTTACATAACTCTGCTACCTCTTCTGTGAGAGAGAAAAGTCTCTCACGGACTTAGAAAATAGCAAGAAAACCCTTGCTAGCAGCATTTTTGTATCCACAGGGGTTCTTTCAGGCATTGAAAAAAAATCTGCAAAGGAGAATAGAGAGGAGCATGAAGAGAGAAAGAAATCTCTGCAGAAGGGGTAGCAAAGAAAATAAATTCTCATAATCACTGACATCCTTCATTACCATATATATCCAAAACCATGTGTTAGAACCCAGTCATATTAAAAGAATCTTGAAATGCCAGTACTCTTTCAAAGACATTTTTCCTACTCCAAACCTGATCCTCATCTTTCCATAATGATCATTCCCACTCATCTGTCCCATCTGTAAAATCCAGCCTAGTCATAAATACTGAGAAGCACTGAGCCACTCTGAAAGAATTATAATGGGTAGAAAAGGTCTCCTATATAAGAGCAGTACTTGTGGCTACATCCACCAAATGAGGAAAATTTAGAGAGGGAATTTTTAGGTAACAAGTCAACTACAGATGTGTGTTTACAAATACCCGTCTATTATATATTCACCATTCCCTTAGCTAATCCTTTGCATTTTTTAAGATATAAGAATAGAAGCAGGCATCTTCTGATCTATTGGGACTTATTATGATTATGAGGTTTTTAGAATATACCTGCTAGTCTCATTTGAATAGATTTGGACTTATATAATTTCGAAATAATAATGATAGCTTCTTATTATTTTATGTTTTTGCTTCTACTCCCTGAAGTTCTGCAAGTGTGAATGGCTACTTAATCGGAATTCAAAATATGCTAATTATCCACATAAATTCAGATTTGTTTGTTTGCTAATTGAATCCCTGAATAACAATAACACTGGAAATGTCACAAGAAATGACTCCAGTTTTTTGGCAGAAAATACTTAGAAATAAAACATCAGTTTGCTGGGTTTTTGGCTTAATTGTTATTTTTAATCTAATTAATCTTACTGCTTTATCTTCAGCAGAATGAATTGTTCCAGATTGTTTAGAAAGTTAATTGGAAAGTTCACATGTGTCACCCTAAGCTTCAAGTGTCTATTTCATCTCAGTGTCATTTTTAGTTCCAGGTTTTGGCATAGTCCTTAGCTTTTGTTTTTCTGCTCTTAATAGTTCTAAAATATAAAGAGTAGAGAGTGAATTACAACTTATAAAATATTCTCCAACTTTGATTTCTTTTGCACTTTAATGTGGTAATATTTCATATTGTTCCAAGCTGCAAATGCTCACTCTCAAACTCTCAATTGCATTACGGTGGTAAGCACATTTCTGACAACCATCTGCTTAAACTGTACTTTCTCCTGATCGGTGCATTTACAATTAAAATAATGATAAAAGCTAAGAAGTTAAGCTGAGAACTGTCAGGCAGTTGAAGCTGTAATTCTACTGTAGTTTGTATGGCTTGCTGCTGTGTTTGTTGATGGTGCAAGGAGACATTATACAACCAGTGGGAACTAATGCAGAGTATGTGAATTTATCCCTACCTCAATAGGGATATATCTAGCTATCATTGGTTTATTTCTTTAAAGCAATAGATATAAATGCTTTAAAAATACTAGTTGTATACTTTATTCCAAAATGAGTGAGTTGTTCTTGTTGTTTCACTACTAACACATTTGGATGCACATTTTATACACTCATAGAGTTATCATCTCACAAATTATTTATTCAAATCATGTTAGACCTTAAAAGGATTTTCATTGTATATCCTTCAGCTTTTCTTTCAACTATTTTTTTCAAAAGTCAAACATTTTCTGAACAGTTTTGCAACCTAAAAATATTTATTTGTAGGATTAATATTATGAGTGCAAGTAAATACATCTAGAAATTAAGAGTGTTTCAACCTTTTAGAGGGTAAGAATTCTGCACAACTTGTGACCCATGTCTGCAGGGTGTGTTCTCACTTGTCCAACTCCTTGAACTTCACCCAATTGCAGGTGACTGGTCTGCGTGTTCACTCTATATTTAATTCACCATGGGAGTCCATGCCATGTGATTAAAGTCCAATGTTATTATGACAACAGGAAAAATTCTCATTGTTATAAACACATGACAAAATACACAAAAAGTTGTGTAATCAAGCATAATGCAATGCAGAAGTGACTCTCTTTAAAGTTTCTGCTATTTAGAAAGAGTCTGCTGGTTGTTGAAGAAGAGTTGCCTGGAATAAAAAGTAAAGTATCAGTAATGTAGGCTCACCATTCAGTGAGAAAAAATTTCAAATTAATTCACTGCATGAAGAAAAAAGTATTTCTGATAATTCTTCACTTGTGCCATGTGTTCTGTCTTCACTCTGCAAAAAATCAGATTTGATGTGTTTTATCTTGTCCTTTTCTTTCGTTCTCAAGTCAGTGATTATCTCATCTAATGATTTTCAGCACGAGTCTTCAATGAGAGTCTTTGTCAGGTTCTCAGTGGAATAACTTTGAGATACTAAAACATCTTTACACATCTACATCAATGGCTTGCTTGTTCTTGCCTGTTGTTGCTTAATGAAACTGCTTGGTGTTTCATAACTGTGTAGAAAAAAAGTGTTATAAGGAAAGACAGCGCTACATTTTTTACTGGGAACAATGAAGACTACTAGAGTGTGAAGTAGAGAAGCTACTGTGCTAAAAATCTCCCTTAGGAGAAAAGTATGAGTAGAGATAGTGTTGGTAACATACAGCTTCTTGGTGCAAACTGGTTCTATCCTGCATGTGAGCTGAAAACACAGCAAGGAGTCTGGACCAACAAGCACAGCGCTGGCACTACTGGTCTAGCAGTTCAGACCTAGCTTCAGCTGCAGCTCCCAGGAGCTCGTAGGTGACCATGACAGGCTTCCATGCCCCAAGGCTGCTCTACAGGGAGCTCCCACTCTCTAAACCACCACTGTCACATTATTGCCCCCTTTTTCTTTGAGAAGCATGATGCTACGTGGCATCCAGATCAAGACCTTCCTTAATGTGCTCACCCATTGTGCCACTTAGGTTTTGCTCGTTTTGTTTGTGCACAATCCCAGAGCAAGTTCTTTTTTGAGAAAGCCTCTTTCCCTGTGCAGTATTACTTTCTATTTTGTGATGGTCTCTTTTGAAGTTCAAAAGTTCAAAGCCCAATTAAAAATAAAATGATCTTAGTAGATAATTTCTCTAAAACAAGGATAGAAGTGAATTTAATTAAAATTAGGCAGATAAAAACCAAGCATAAAATGTGGATAGCGGTGGTGGAATGTGCCATATTCTTTTTTTGTTAAGATATACTTAATAAAACATACTTTATGTCTCCCTGAAATACAGACTGTAACATGAGACTGTGTCATTATTAGTAAACTAAACTGGTGTCAGGAACTGTAACTCAAATCTGACCACCCATAGCTATTAAATTGGAAGAATCCTGGTCTGGTTTTTTCCTAGACCAGTCGGCACTCCCAAATAATGCCCTGACACACCTTGGCACTTACAACAGAACATCTTTTCGAATACATAGTTTGGATATGGTTACCTAGTTACAGAAAGAAGAGAATTTAACATGGATTTGGACTGTTCTGTAATTGCTTACAATTTTACTGATAGAAGGTCATAAGTCCAATTAATTTACTAGTTTAGGTACACACTGAGTCTATTCCAGCAGGTTTCCACTAGGTTAATTAGTCCTTCATTTGCTTGTCTGCATTTCAATATTGTACAAAACTTGGAAGAATTTGAATAATAAATATTGAGAAAGTACTAATTCTTAATATCTTTCAACCCAGAGAGCATCTGGGACACGTAAGAGCTTGTAGTTACTCAGGCAAAAAAAGTAGAAGTTCAAATCAATCTTTCATCTCCCAGAACATCATCTGACCCTCTCTTTCTTTTCTATATGACAGGTACTGTAGAGGTAACGCGTGGAATATTTCTGTCCAAACACGGTTGTCTTTATCTGAGCTGACATCCGCCCACTCCCTTTATAGGCACTGGAAGAGAATTAATGTCTCTGGAACACAGTGCAGTCCTTGACTCTCCTTGTTAGTAGACTCTCTCAAGCCAACGCTCTAAGCTGATGGGAAACACACATGACCAAGGGAGATCCTGTTTAGGGTTTCTCAAATTGCAGTGATGACTATATTCAGGAAGTGACTTGCCCTTAACTGTCAGTAAAATCTAGATTGCTATCCAGCTGAGTAGATATTTACTTCAAGAGGTAAGAAACAGCCTGCAAGACTCATGACTAGATTGGCTAGATCTCCATTAAATTTAGACACACATTTAACTCATCCATTAAGTTACAAATTGAGTTTACTTCATCAACTTGCTTATTTCCATGGAATCTTTTCTTAGCTGGCTTTCTCCATGCATTGGAGAGCAGTGATGAAGATTTTAAAATCAAAAGACAGTAGAGAAAATATGCATCCTGCAAACCTAGAAGCCATTATAGTACTCTATGCCACTCAGTTCTGTTTTATAATCAATTAACATGAAGTATCCTCCAATTTCTGGTTTTTTTCCTCAGAAGAAAGACATCTGCTACCTGGAAGCGATCCATGCATGTCATTTCCCTTTGTCTGAAGCACATGTGTTAATAGGAAATAGTATTGTGATCACCTACACTATAACCAGCTTCACCTGCTTTAGGTTTTCTCTCTTGTAGGTCAGCCAGATCATTTTGAGAGAAATTAACCACAATGTCACCATCATAAGATTATGCATTCAAACACGGTTGGAAATCAGTAAAATCTTTTCTAGACACCTAAGCAATTAATCTTGTTTACATGCAATTATTGCATGCAATTATTTCTAGTCGTAAAAGTCTAGCACAAGAAAAATACTATCACTGCAATGCAAATGATTTAAAACGTAAATAAAAAAATCTAAATTTTCTTGAGATTATGCTTCTTTATCTTTTTATGACTACTATTTTACTACAACAGAAAAAGCTCAGCTAAAGCACAGCAGTAAGTCTGTGAGAATCTACTTCAGTGTGCAAAGTTAAAAGTCAGGTTTTACAAGCTGGCCATGGAAATTTAATACAGGTCAGTGGAAGATAATAAAGTGATTACACTAGATGACACATTTTGAACGATCTTAGTATAAGAGCTAAAGGCAATGTGGAATCATTTCCAATTCATAATCAGTTAAAATTAAATGGTCTATCTACTGATTTTCAGCCCTTCAGGATGTTGTTATTCTGTTATTAATCCATGGAAAAGCAACTGGGATTGCAACTTTCTACATTCTCATAATGAACCCTTCCAGAGCAACATAAAAACCTCACAGAAATCAACAACAGACAGGTACTTGTGTTTTGTACTTTGCTGTGATGTTTTCTGCATCATGCTGTTACATTTCTATAACTTAGCAAAAAAACACATCCCTTTCTTAGAGACAAAAATAAAAATCTATAAGGTAGTGTTCAAGCACCATAGACACAAAAGAGACCTTTGCTTTAATCAATATGCTACTCTGAAGAGCAAGACCAAGACCAAGAAAGATAGAAGGGGCTAACACTCTGTTTCAATTACTTCTTGGTGTCCAGGCCCCAAGAGCACCAATAGACTGACTGGACTTCTGGCTTCACCTCAGACCTGAATTGCCATTCTGCATTTGAAGATCACCAGACTGTCAATGAAGCCCCAGCCTGCTCACCTAGTTCATCTATCATAGGACAATGCTCTGGCAGCTGAGGGCGCTACCCCACCCATGCTGTTGCCAATCTTGGCTGCTGGCTGACCTTTCCTTGTATCCATGCACTTGATGCTCCTGGATAATTAGCTCTGGACTTCTTGAGCCCTGGGTGATTTTGCCCCTCATGCTGTCCTGGTCGCAGCATCTCCAAACTGACCACCACAGGCTGGTCCCCACAACCCAAAATCCTGTAGGAGGCTGCGAGCAGCCTAAAGAGGAATCTTGCAACCCCACGTGCTCTGTAGCACACCCTGCACTTACAGTGATTCCTTCTATCACAAAAAAGTGAGGGTGTAAGGGTTTCTAAGTCAGATGTGACTATTCATCACCACCTACCCAAAGGCTGAACAAGCAGCTGCTGGCTACTCAGCAAGAGCAATTTCATGGCTCTTGTTTGGGTGATCCCTGGCACTGATGTCAGCGACTCTTCTACAGTTACCTTATTGTAAGCCAGCACATATGTGTGTTTCCTTGCAAGGCAAGAAATATACCTGGCTATTTAGTCAAATATTGTTTAAGTTTTCACTGAAAATAATTCTTTTCTCATCTTAAATTCCATGGTAAAAGCTGGTATTTAAGAGGAAGACTTTGGAGTATTAGGGCTATGTTTAGCTTTTAATTTGGCCTCATGTATGTAGTCCCAAATGTCACCATTTTAAACCAAATTTATTTTAAAAAATACTTTTATGTGAAAAAAAATTATTAGCTGTACTAGTTGTTTGTATCTCTACTGACAATATTTCATCTGGATAGGATAATAACAGACTTTAGTTATTTCTTTAAAGACACAAATTTCACAGAAATGACAGCTAAAGAGAGTAGAAGAGCTCTTAGTCAGACTAATTATATATTGAAGATAGTTGATTAGTCTCCAGAATGCTAAACAAATAGAAAACAAAAGAAGTTGGAGTGTCACCAACCCTTGTGGACCTGCACTGACAGAATTGATTAGATGACATATGTTATACAAACTATGCAAATTAAACATACATTTCCTATTCAAGATATGAAGCACAGCCACATGCCACAGAGAAATGCTGTCTTGCAGAAACTTCCCTGACCTTACTGAGGAACGACTCCTTCCTGGCTCTGCATTTTGTAATCCTTGAACTCTTAGAGAAAGCCATCAGGCAGCAAGGCAGCACTGACTCATCCTGAATCATCTGCAGCTGTGGCCATTTGTCTTTTCAGGAAAAGGTAAAACCCAATCACACCCCGACTCACACCCTACCTCTTTAGTTAAATAACCTGGAGGAGTATTTCCTGTTTATTTCAGTTAAATACTTCAAATCATTAACAGGAAATTTTCTCAGAAGAACCAATTTGCTCTATTTTGAAAGGTAATTTTGTGAAAAATGCAGTCTGGCATACCTAAGAGTCAAGAGATTATGCTGCAAGGAAGAACCACTTTTTCAGTAAGTACACATAAATGAGTTGAAATATTGCTCCAAATGAGAGGAGGGAGCACCTTATTGTATCTGTCATTCAATTTGACTTGAAATCTCTACCAAGAGCAAGTCAATCATATACCCTATATGGCCACTCCAGAATTTAAATGGCTTCAGTCAGAAAATCATCTTGGTTCCCTAATTGCAGCTTCTAGGCCCTCAACGTAAAAAACCCTTCTAGTGTGATTTCCCCCCCCCCCCCCCCCCAGTTTAAATATCCATGTTTCCTCACAATTTCTCCAGTCATTCTAATATGGTTTCTTGATACAGGTGGGGCTGCCTGAGACAGCACAGCGTCCAGCTGCAGATGTCCTTGGTGTCAGCTGCAGCCTGCAGGGAAAGCTGTCAGCTGCAGCAAGGAGGGAAAGCTGGCTCCTTCGCAAGGAGCAAGCCCCAAAGGTGGTGTACAAGAGACAGCAGAGGCAAAGGATGAGAGAGGGATCTTTGTGTAGCTTCCACCTGGTTTATTGCAGGGAGAGGGTCCAAAGACAAATACCAGGAAAAAGGGGAGAGCACAGTATTTTATATGGCAGTGGAGCAAAGGGAAACAACCAATGGGGATCGATTGAGGAGGAGGAGATAACAGGGGAATAACCAATGGGGATAACTTAAGGGAGGGAATTACATGAGTAGACCAATGGGGCGTCGAAGAAGGGAGAACTTTCCACAACTAATACATAAGCAACTAGGGGAAATACATAAACATGAACTTATACATAAATCTGGGTGGAGCATTCCTAAACCAATAAACTTACAACATATAAATTAAGAACCACTAGGCGCCTGGGGACTTGCTGTACCCAGTGAGTCTCAGACCTCTGTGTTCTGGAGGCCTGTCCACCAGTCCTCTGAATGCTCTGCTGCAGTGGCCAGTGCTGCATGCACTGCAACAGTTTCTGCTTAAACTTTTACAATAAATGTATTTTCAGTAATATATTTTTTCTCTCCATGAAATAACAATATTAAAATAAAACACACTTTCTGTATTGCTTTGACTCAAAAAAGCACTTTTTTTCTCTATTTATTTCAATCAAATATCACATTATGCCGGCTGTTTTCAAGGAGACTGGTTGGGAGTTTCCTGCAGCTGTGGGTTGCCTGTCCAACAGCTTCAGTTTTCTCAAAGTCAGTTGCTATTATTTATTCAAGAAAATACTTTTTTCTACCAGACCCCAAAATGAATCCCATGCCATAGGGAGAAGACTATATGTGGGGTGCTTCTGTTTTACTACTGGCAACACACAGAAGTTAGTAAACTACACCAATTTATTTCAATTTGCTTGTGAGATTTACCAGGGTCAGCTTTAAGCAGGTAGTTAAAGAGATGCAAGTTTTGGAGGACATACAGCTATTATAAAGTACATTTCCTTGTTTCTAGAAATCCAGGTTTTCTTCCACTTTCCTTGAGCAACTTAGGCATTTACACTGTTATTTTATTTCTCCATGATTATGCATGCTTTTTGCAATGTGTTTTGGGGTTGGTTTGTTTTTTCATATGAGGTTTTTTGTTTTTTGTTTTGTTTTTGGTTTCTTTGTGGTGATTTTTTCCCTTTATTTAATATTAGATTATTTTACTGAAGGCTAAGCAAATTAAACACAAAATATTCTACATGAGAATCAGAGAAAAAATGACAGATGAAGGAATCCTAGTAACCTAATCTGTGAAAATAGTGTATTAAATTGACTTCTCCCAAGATTATCACAGGAGAACGATTAGGATGACTCAATGGAAGAAATTCTTTCCATAATGTCATACAAACTAAAGGAATACAAAAGTAACCATGGGGTGGAGGAGGAACTGAAATTTGGAACACAGTAGACAGCACTGTGGGACCGTGTGAGACCTATTATGGCATTTTTAGGGAAAGAATGAAGTGGGGAAAGTGGAGGGGTGAAGGTGAGTTAAGATTAATAAATACAGAAGAGAAGAGAGTAAAAGGCATATAAAAATCCTTGTCATAGTTGAGCAAATGCTAGTTCATATGCTTGTCTGACTGAGCCCTGCTTGATCATTGCAGTTTATCCTATATTCATATTAATTTCTAGCTATCTTATCTGAACTCTAGATCATAAGGCTTCATGTGTGTGTGTTAGGGAAGTCCACCTTAAATTAATTTGCAGCCATAAGATGTCTGAGTGCCAGCTGCAGGAGGGATAAACTATAGATCTGAAGGAGGAAATAGGGGTCTGGGTGTGAAACACTGGGTAAACTGAAGGCTTTAAATCAGCTACTGGAGACTGGAGTGTTTTTCCAGGGAGATATGTATACTCCACTGTGGAACTTCCATCCTGGTCATTCTGTGAGGATGAAAAGAACTAAGCTGTGCTGTCTGTGTTCTTGTGGGTAGGCACTGCTCACTGTGCTAGGGTGTGTGCTCAGCATTGCTTGTACGTTATGTGTGCCTGTGAGAAAACATCTCCAACCTACAGAGTAGCTGGATGTGAGGCAGGGTACCACAGCAGTCTGACTTTAATCCAGCTGGGATGGGAGGACTGCCTTGATGCTGAGAATCTGCACAGACCCTGCTGCAGTGGGCCAGGAAGGAGATCCACCCCAGGTTCCAGGAATCCTGTCATGTCTCCTACCTCTAACATGTACAAAATTCTTAAGACGTGCTATTTTATAATGCTGAACATTATTAAATCAAAAGGTATATACTCTTAAATGTTTGAGAAATCAAAATGCACAATGGCTACACAGCTGTCTTGATCAGTCAGAAACGTCCTAATCAGTAAAAAAGACAACAGGACTTTCAGGCTTTTGAAAAACTCTATTATTCTTGATCCCATGTGAAGTAACATTCATTATGGCTTTATCCTCTAATTCTTTGTTGATATAATCCTCACCAATAATTCCTCAGGCAGCTACATCAATCTGTAGTTCTTGATGTATTTAGAATATTGAGAAGTATTTTTTCTCTTTTTTAAAATTTATTTTTCCAAAGCTTGGTGAGTATTTAAGAAGGAACTGGAAAGTTTATGAGTTTAATTTTAGCAGACACTTTCTTACTTACTACTGTTAGAGATGTTAAGCTTTGTGTTGCAACATATAATTAAGGGATAAATACAGCCTCCTGTTTGTTTTTTTAAAAAAACACAACACACCACCTAAAAAGAAATGTAGATAATTTCAACTTAATTAATGTTATTATGTGCAAATTTATTAGTAGCATGTAGCAATGAACTCAGAACTTTTCAGAAACTTACCATGTTTTTTTTAAAGACTCCTTGGGTTTTTTGGGTTGTACTTTTACTGATAAATTTAACTTTCCTCAGCAATAGCCTTTCCTTAGCAAGACCCTCATATAGCTCCTTTGCATACAGCCCCAGGAAAAGGATCCTTAGTCCCACCTAAGTAATTGACATTATAAAAATAGTGATTAGTTATGACAGCTGCTGTGGGGTCCATAGCTCTGACCAAGGAAACTGTGACCAGTCCGGAGAGATGGTCCCAAAAGGAATCACCTTCCCGAGGCCCGGTGTCTTCCCTCAGCTGCTGGCAGGGGGTCCCGTGCAGAAGCTGTCAGCTCTTTAGTGATTGTCAGCTCGTGATTCCAGCTCAGCTCTGCAGGCCAGACCAGGGAGAGACGAGAGGCCCGTGTGGCTGTTCCGCACGAGGGAGCTTTATTGATCCGTACTCCGGCGAAGGGGAGCCAGGGACAGGCTCTCTCTGCCCTCGCAGGGGCAGGGGGCTGGCTTTATAGGGATACAGGGGGTGGGTGTCAGAGGGTAAAGGCCAATGGGTTACAAAGGATCTGCATAGGAATCCAAAACTGAAAGTCCTATGCCTACAACTCTGTGATTGAGGGTAACGTGGCATGGGAGTGCTGGTCTAGAACCAGACAAGTTTACTGCTGCTTCTAACAGGGATTTAGTTTCAGTGTGTTGTTGGGAATTTGAGAACGGCTGGTATTTCAGAAATATTGCAAAGATTCTTTTTGAAGATACTGGATTTCAGAGTGTTCAGTATACAAGTTCTTTGGAAAATCTCAATCTTGCTTCAACCCAGTTAGTATATAAAATGAATACTGTCAGATATTAAAATGAAGTACCACTCATATCCTATAGAAGTCCTTAGGTGCAAATTTAATCTTACAGAATATTCAAATAATTTAAATAACAAATTTGTAAACCCTTTCGTGTAGCCATGGACAATAACTTCCTCTTGAATTGGCATAATTTTTCCAAATGCATTTTATGCTATTAATTGTGCACCTCCTCAACGGAACTGCAGCTGTAAGCAGTAATAAATGAAAAGGCATTACTCTAGTCCATGAAAAAGGTTAAATTTGGTGGCTAAATTTATCTCTTGTACATTTAAAGAGCCAAACTCTTTAGGCAATCAAGATAATTTTCCAAATATTTTGAGAATCAGTCTTGTATGTCTCAGCTTTTGAACAATGTAAGAATAACACACAGAAATAGACACGCTCCAGCCAATCAGGACTCAGAGAAAGTGAACAGCTATTGCTGTGTACCTGTATGGGTTTTTCCTAAGCTATGCGTGTCTCTGCACACTCATTGGTTGAGCTTATCTGATTTGCATAATCACTATACAGTTATTTCTCAATAGTTCAGGCTGGTCAAGCTGTTTACCAGCAACAAAGATGCAGTCTCAGCTTCTCTTTCTCTCCAAATGATGTAGAAAAACTCTAAAATTTACGTGAAAGTATAGAATAAAATATGCCAAAAATCAAATAAAATGGAGCTGTCAAGCAGTTCAAAGGAAAACTGTATGAAAGACTTGATTCACTGGATTATGCCTATTTCCATAAATACACCCCTCCCCATCCTAATCTTTATCTTGTGCAAGCAGGTCAACAAGGTTCTTGTTCTCACAAGAATTGTAAGATTTCTATCTACTTCTTCCTAGCCTCACTGGGAGAATCCCATTCTATCCCTTCTGTTTAGTAACATATGTAGTTATTTCCGAGGAAAGAAGAACTTGGCAGATGAATGGAAAATGTAAGAAAAAGGGGCATTAAAATGGAAAGAAATAGAAATAGGAATGTAGGCAGAATTTAGTAAAATGAAGGCTTGGACAAACATAGGAGAAGATATACAGCAAGGATTGGAAAGATGCCTCTGTATTTTAAAAGAAAGTTTAGAGTTGGTCCATTTCCATCATTTATCTTTGAATACACCTTTGCCCATATTTCACTCAGGAACTTTTCACTGTCACCAGCTTCATGGCCATGTTCAAGTAGTCTTATGTCAGTCTTCTTATTAGAATTTACACAGAGATTAAACTCTGTTAATTTAATGAAATTTAAGTCTAGAATGGATTACTGGTTTCTTATTATAATTTCTTTTCCACAAAATGACTGCAGTTAAGGAAATCTGCATTTTCAAAATATTTTTGTGAAGATTAGTGAAGATTTTTAGTCTCTAAGAGACTAAACTATGACTTCCTTTAGATGATTACATCTTTGTTTTGTACTCCAAAAATTGCCTTGAAATACAAATATTTATTGGTCTTACAGTTCCAAGAATACGGAGAGAAAATAAGGGTGAGTAGAGCTGACAATTTCCTTATTGCTAACACAGAAAGGAACTGTCTAAAATTGTGATGTCATTGTTCCTTGATCCAATGCAATTGACAGATGAGAAGACACTTCAGGGTAAAAAATGAAATCAGAGTGTGAAGTTGTGATGAGACTTATTTATATCACTTACCACAGATGCTTGCAGCTCACCACAGAAGAAAATGCAAATAAGTTCTTCGTATTTAGCTTCTCATGGGCATTACGGAAAAATCAAATTAAATTGCTTAATCACTACTGCTCTAAGCCCTCAACTCTTGAGGACATATATTTGCCTCCTAAATTCAATGGGGTTCAGACACTGATTATCTGGGCTTCTGGTCTATAGCTCCTCATTTTTCCTTAGAGTATTTATGGCAGAGAAGCCTCTATAAACATCTAGAAGTAACTGAATATAGTACTTCCACTACACCTTCTGTAGCTAGATATTATCTCTTTCAGTTCAGGCATGTATTTTGGTGATAGTATCTATTAGGAGATTTTGGAAAAGATTGCTAACTTACAAATATGATTCAGGTTTGCCAGTTAGACTGTTTCACTCTATCTTTATTCTTTAACGTTCTTCACAAATATAAAAGTACATTTATTCAGAAAAACTTCCCTAGAACATTCAGACCTATGATTTAATCCATAAAGATGATTGTCCATCTTGTCCAGAAGCAGCATTAAATTTTTGAAAATGCTATTAATGCTTTTATCCTCAGGGAAAAAAAAAAAGTTACTGATTCTTCTACTTAGGAAAAATAAAACACAAACAAAAAATTAAAAAAGCAAAACAAACAAACAAACAAAAAACCCGAAAACAAGAAACCAAACCACAAACCCAAAAACTACCAAGTTTGTAAGTCAGTAAAATTAGTGTCCTAATTTGCAGAGGTCAAAGGTCAAAATTCTTAATATCAGAGTGCAATATTTTCTTCCTGTCCCACTGTGACAAGTACTTACCATCTGGCTGATCACCTGATAGCAATGGATTTCCCACTTATTTATTCTTCATTCTTTCCACAGTATACTCTGAATATTGTATTTATTCTTTTGATCTATAGAATAATAGTTTGTGGGTTAGTTTGGAGGAAAGCTTCAAAAATATTTTCAGGTGCAATGGGGAATAACTCATACTTCTCTCATTATTCTTAGCTTTCTCAATTAGCAACTCTGTCCTGCTTCATAGTCTTAACACCATCTTCTATATATTTAGAAAACTAAGGATAATTCATGACATACATAAAATATCCAGATAATTACTCCATCACTAACAAAATCTAGCATGAAAATTACACATTGTGTTTCAAAATCAGCTGCTTGCATATACCCTGCAAAATCAGTGTTTAATATTATGAGGTAACAATTGGCACATGTAATATAAGGAAGATAAATGTAAGATAAAAACATCTAGCTCATGTGCAGGAAGAATTAAATACCCAAGCAGATAGCTAAATTTCCTTATTTTTATTCTTGGAGTTCCTGCTTTACTTCACTGTACACTACCTCTTTAACATCTAATGGTCCGTGTATTATTATTTAATATTTCTACTGTAAGAACTCATAAAACTGTTCATCAGTGTTATCTTCTATTACTCACTGTAGCCCAAATTAATTTCTCTTAATGTCTCATGTGAGGCTTGTTCAGTTTCCAAAGCAAAAGGGAGTGGCTGCATTTACAAAGCTCTAACTGCTAATCCTGAGAGGGAATCCTCTCCCTTGCCTTCCTCAGGTGCTTTGCAAAGGGTGCTAACTCTAGTCTCTATCATGGAGATAGGGATCAGCTTATTCGAATGCAGACTTACAGCTGGTTAGTTGTCTGTCTCTGCAGTTTCCACTGATTTTACTGACTGGTGGCACGGCTCATTTGCTGACACAAGTATGTCTAGTGGCACTGAGATGTACTAGACTATTTTGAGTAGTTTCAGTTACTGTTACAGAGGGATATAATTAGTGCCTCTGTGTCATATGTAACAACCCTGCACAGATGTCTTCAATAGCATCTGACATGTCAAATCCCATTACCAATTATGTTTAGACAAATTAATTCCTGGATCTCCACTAATCAACATAGTAATTTAGATGAATTTAGCTATTTTTATGTATGTACATTCAATTCAGGGCCTCAATTAAGTTGAGTACAGATGGTACTCTGTGGCATTTGAGATTTCTTAGTAGATTTCACCTGGCTTCCAGTATTGTTTCAGAAGGGCAGAGATGTTCTCTGGAGCCTGTTATAGACACTATAAATAAGCATTAGAAGCTCAAGGGTAGACCTTTATGTTTAGGAAAAAGAGATTAAAATCCCACACTAAGTGCCTAAAACATGGAGCTGAATTGCACCATCACTCTTTCTTGGAACAGAGAAGTAATAACTTTTCATTTTGAAATCATCAAGAAGATTAGTTTATTTCAAAATATATTTGAATTGGAAATTCTGTTGAAACTGACAGCCACAAAAGAAACAATTTGATACTGGAGTCTCATGAAAGAATTAATGACAAGCTATTTGTTCTCTCATTAAGTAATTTGTCTAATCCTCTATAACACTTGTATTTCCTCCTCTAAGATAAACTTAAATTATTTTACCTTACATTGTATTTTTCTTCTTTGTTATATTGTTGTTCCAAATAATGTGAGTCTATTTTAATTTCCCACAGTCATTGAAAATACTCCACAAAACACAGACATGTTCATAAATATGTTTTGGCTTCATTTAGCAAGCTTTTATGAATTACAAACTTGCCTTTTTAAAATATTATTGTTTAGGAAGAATTTTTTTTTTATACCATTTCAGAAATTTATTTATAGGTCTATTCTGTAATTAATTCTCTAACTCTCAAATATAAAGTTTGTTCTCTTATACTTCCTAACTATAAAGACATTGGATTTTATTCTGTATTGGTTTTGTTTTGATTTAATCCATCATGGATTTCTATCAAAAGCACTTCTTTCCTCATCAGCTGAGGTTTTAAGGTGAGGAATGACAATAAGGACTTTTTTTTCTATTTTTTTATTAAATCATTGAGTTAAATGAAGTGATGTTTCTTTTCTAGTTCATTTCTTCACACAAGTTTTCTTGTCAGACTTCGTTTCAGTAGGAAAAGGTTACATCTAAGCTGTAGGACAGACACATTCTCTGGCATGTATGGTATGTTCATCGATACCACTCAGATCAGCTGATCTTTTGGCACAGGCTGCAGCCTGCTCCCATCCTGAGAGCAGGTGAGCACTCTTTTCCTCCCTTCATGGAATGTCATCCATGAAGTGGAAGGAGGGAGGCAGTGTGCACCTGCTCTCATGCTGCTGTGCAGTCAGGGCACAGTCAAAAGAGGTGCTCCAGTCAAGGTGAAAAGTGTTCCTAGAGCCTTTCCCTTCAGACACTGCTAATTACCTTTTCTTCTATTGTTTTTAGAAGAAACACCCACCCAGCTATGTCCTATGTTCAATGTGATTTTCCTTCATTCTGTAAGAGATAATAGCTACAACAGTAACAGCCATCTAGAGGCCACTTCAGGTAGTAACCAGTCACATCATCTAAAAAAATCCCATGTTTTGATATGTGTTATATGCTCTTTATTAAGTGACAAAATGGAGTTTACTTGAAATCTAACAACTGCAGGAACAGTCATCACAGAAAACTATTGTTAGAACTCATGGAAGCTTTCAACTCCCACAGAGTAATTTCAGAGGGTTGATACAATGTATTAGCATTGTCACTTGATTATATCATCTCATTTTCTGAAACTTGTGACTGAGATATCTATATTTACAGGTTGAACCTAGTGAACCATATATCACTTTATGCCTCATACTAATGCAACATCCCATTAAACATCAGAAGTCTCCGTGGAAGGGGAAGGTAATTTTGATTCTCATGTATATCTTTGTCCTTTTGGAAGAGACAGGGGGAGGAGCTTAGCAGTGTGTGAACGTGGCCAGGTTTTTACTCTATACTATGTACATCATTACTGGGGGACATGGGTCTGGGAGGGAAAGTTGGGCGCCCAATCAGAACAGAAGCATTTTGCCTCCCTTCTCTCCAGCAGGAAGGGGTTGGCATCAGGCCCAAATGCCACTCGAGGTCCTCCTCCCATTTTCTCTGAAATACAGCTACAGGACATAGTGCTTAAAGGACAGTGGAGAAAAAGTGAATCAACAGTAGTGCTGAACTAACAGCATCGGCATGGAGGCTGCTGTGGGGAAAGGATTGGTGGGGGCGAACCCTAGCCTGTGCAAGGTGACAAGAGACCAGGTGACAGGAGCCAAGCTGAGCCTGGTCCAGCCAAGCTGAGCTGAAAGGAGCACAGCAGAATGGTTGGAAAGCAACAGTGACTTGCAGGACCCATCTCCAACACATTAGGGTGGTGGAAAGGGCAGTGTAGGCACCTGCACAGAAATGAGCCCCAGTGGACCAGCAGCATGACCCAACTCAAATGATGCTGCTTTCGGAGAGGTTCTTTGTCATGGTTTGTCATTTTTTGGGGCTTGGGGCAGGGGTGTGGGAAACATTAGTTGAAGAGCTCCCCCACCATCTTGCCTTTGTTTCCAGTGGCCATTTGGTGCTGTGTGTGAGAACGGTCGCCATATTGCCGTTGGGGAATGGTCACCATTTTTCCCGCTTTTGGGGAAGTCACGTGTACATGACCTATGGGGAGCGTCCACCATCTTGTTTTTGTTCCTTATTGGTGGTAAACACCCTTCTGTGGGCAAAACACCCTCTCTTTACTATTAATATTGCTGTTACTGTGCAGATCCTATTCCATTGCTTTGTGCTTTCAGAAAATTTTCTCAACCCATATACTCTGCTGCTGCCACTTCCTTACCAGAATGGGTGAGAGGAAAGGGGGTGGCTTATTTGGAGTTTAATTTCTGTCTGATGTTAAAACCAGCACAATCTTCCACTCGGAAGAAAAATTTAAAAAGATCTGTTTCCTAATAAGCCAGACTTTCAGATGTGGAAGCCAAAATGTGACTAAACAGACTAGTTTTTAGTTTCCTTGCAGTCTTTGATCTCCACATTGTATAAAACATTTTAATAGTAAAAAGAAAATTCCCTCACCCCCCTCATCAAGCCCAAAACTTTGATTAGGTACAGCAAATCGAGCAATATTTGACCTTAAAATAAAAAAGAAGAAAAGCCCCAAACTTTCCAAAATTAAAATTTTCCAAAATTATTATTGAATTGTCACAATCAAGTAGAGAAAGGAGGCAGGGGGAAAAAAGGGAAATACTTAAACACTTCTTCCCCTGTTTTAGTTTTTCACTAAGCTATTCTAGGCTTTCCAGAAAGACCATGGTAAAATGAACCAAAGTTGCAGGAACCATAAACTAAAGAGATATTCCTCTTAAAAAAAACAGTGAAATCAAAATATCCACATTCCCACATGAAATATTATTATTCACACTGTTCAGGCTTTGCAAGCATATTGTTACAAAACTGGGTCATTTTCCTTAAAAAGTATAAAAGTATTGCAACTAAGAAAAATGTCAAATATTATACCCAGAAAGTACATCAGTTAAGATGAAAGAAAGTAGGACAATTATACTTAATTTATACTTCTCACTAAAATGCTTATAAACAACACTAGACAGAAATGACTTATTAGCTGTCATATGACTCTTCAGGACTTATCTGTATTTCAGACAGCTATAGAATTTTGACTTCCAATGTGTCTGAAAACATATTTTTTATACAGAAAGTAAAAAAACCTTTTTTACCACAAAATCTCAGTCCCCACTTTGCATATTGAAGTACTTATTTTCTAATCTGTCAGAAATAATACCAAAATAATTTATCTTTGGAAGAAATTATCAAGCAACTTTCCCATCAACATAGTTGTGGTGGTCTTTTGTTTTGTTGGGTTGTTTTTTGTTTTTTTTTTTTTTTTTATGTCTGTTTTTTGATCATCTTGGGGACTGTTCTTAACAATGTAACTCTGGCTGGCAAATGATATTGTCTTCACCATTTAAGCAAGACTCAATTTCATATTATCTAATCAGACAAAAGTATACATTATTTTAATAGTACTATACAAGACGTGCTGTATTCTTTTATTTGTTTTTTACTGCTGATATTGTTTCTAATTGGAATCATAATATTTGATTATGGAGAACAGGCAATAAGGTAACATGCAAATATGTGTCAAACAAGAGACAGACGTGCAACTTAGTAAAATTTCTAAAGACAGTATAAAATAAGATTTTGCTGTAATTGTTTAAATCAGTTTGCTACATTCTTTGTATAAAATATATGCAAATGAAATTTTATTCTATAAACTATTTCAGTAAATTGCAGTTTTTCAAAGGAATAGTGGTAAAGTTGCAGTCATTTGGATTGCTTTCTATCCTTGTATTGACAAGTATCATTTCATATCTGAATTTTTTCTTTATGTTACTAAATAAAAGAAGGTAAAGGGATGAGTTTTTGCACCTTGGACTACTCCTTATCCAGTCCCTGGCTTTCTTTTGGATACTTGAGCTATCTCTTTCCAAGACAGTCAGGTTTTAGCAAAAACTTGCCCTAACAAACATCTGGCTCAGCTGCAGACTGGATTATTTCACTCTCTGTCCTTTTTTTGTTTAACAGCTTAGACATACCCTGAGCACTTCTCTCAGTAATTATCTTGTCATTTCTGTTCTCAGAGGACTGGAACATATGAAAAATCATTCATTAAAAATAGAATGTTACCCAATAAAAACAAGGAATGAAAAGAAGACTGACAGGGATAACAAAAATGACACCAGGAATTCATTATTGCAATATAGGCTACACTGAAATATTATCAATACATAATGTTTTCTTTTAAGAAAAAGGAAGGGCTTTTCCCAAAGTTAACAAATACAGAGCAAATGTCTGAAAACTCCTTTTAAATTTACAAATCAGCTACATTAACATCCAGGTATCTAATTCTGTAGTGCTTTACTTATGTAACTGAATTTTCATTTAACATGGGTATTTGTTAAGTCACGCTTTCTCTACTACCAGCTTAAATTGGCATAGCTTCATTGCACACTTCCACTTATATTTTATAAACACAAAGCGTAATTAAAGAATCCAATCTTGTTTTGATGTTGTATCTTTCCCTGTACATTGACTTACACCTCCTGTGGTTTATGATAACAACTGAACATAAAGCATTCTCCACTTAAAATATGATAGAAGAGGCTGTTGGAAGAATACTGCATTTGAGAACCTTCTCACCAATCTGCAATCAAAAAAGTCAAAAAGTAAGCAAACATCTGCATCTGAATTTACCTGTAAAAGACCTTAAATTTAACTGTTAAAAGTTAGAATGTGATTAGAAGTGTGATATTAGGCAATACTATGAAATTTCTTTGAGTGGTGATTCAGTCATGTATTCCAAAAACATAGCTTCTTTTGGAAAAGTAGTAACATTAATAAAAATAATTTATACTTGTTTAGAGTAGATTATGATGCAGCGAAACATACACAAAAGTCCTAACTTCAGATACTGGAATGATGGGAGTAAATTAAGTACTGATATAGATGCCCCTGCTAATATTATATTATTAAAGCAAAATTTTGTATTTGTCACATAACCCTTTTTTCCATATGTCATTTTCTGTTTACTAATTTAGATAGTGCTTTACAGAGAGAGAACAAATACCCTTGGAAAGAAAAACAAAATAACAAGCAAAAATGCTGAATTGTCTGATGAGCTTCTTGTAAAAGGAAGTTCAGGAAGACTTAGAAGATATGTATGTGGTATTTCTCTGCAACTCTAAGAGTAAAACTTTAAAATACATCTGATGTAACCTAGAAATTCCCCAGTGTTCGCATATCTCCTCCATCCTTACCTGAATCTTGTATGCCTACTGCAATATGCAAAGGCCTTGCTTTGCTAGTGGAAGAAGGACAATTAAGGTCTGAGACGGCACATCATTATTTTTGGCATTATGCTTATAATGCAAAATTTTGCAAAACTAAGAGATTAGTTACTTGTTTAAAAATGTCTGGAAAGCCATCCAGCTCTGCTCAGTCTCTGCTCACAGAATTTCTGATTGGCTGAATGTCAATTGTTTGAATAGCAGGTCATGTGGGAGGAGGTTTATTTACATCCTTATAAAATATTAATATATACTTAGAAAGTACCACTTCTATTTTGGCAAAGTGAAATATTTTACATTAAGAGTCCCAGTACAATTATTCTGATTCCCCCAAGTATAACTTCTTTTACACAAATAGAATAAATAAATTATAATTTATATATATATCAATGAAAATTGCAGATTTCCCTACTGCATGGGTGACTAAAAAACCCAAATGTATTTTTATTCACAGTAAATAAAATAATTGCTTGGTTGTGAGATTTAGCTAAGGTCATTTGATGTAGATTAACTTCTTTTAAGAGAGAAAATTTCTTGTTTCTTTCTCCTCATCTTTTTCAATCCACATGTGAGAAGTAATCAGGAGGACTCTATGCTTGGTAGATGTGAAGCACCCAAATTGCTGTAATAAACTGTACAACCATTTGAAGTGTGAAAGGAAAAGAAGTATTAGTTCTTTGCCATAGAATTTTCATCATTCAGACCTAAAAACTTTCAGATAACTCAGGGAAGAGTGAAAGAAGTTGACTTCCATGGTAACATAGACTATCCCACCTTTGTGAAAACATGTTTGGTAATATGCAAACAAATATTTTAAAGCCTGGGTCCTGGAACCCTTATCCAAGAAAATGTGGCTGAAGTGTTTAGCACACAAGTCCATCCAAAGTCAGTGAAAACTGAAAGAAGTCTCTGGAAAATTTGTATGACAGTTGATTATATATCATGCTTTTATTAGAAGTGCAGCTCATCCCGCTAAACTTCAGTGAACTAACATGTGTAATGTCTCAGATCTCTTTACAGGAGTTTGCAGTAGATAAGTCATCATTCATGTTCCCTGAGATAACATAGTTCCTTTCCTTTGTCATATTTACTACTAACAGTATCTGAACCAAAGAAAAATCTCTGATGGAAGACAAAGTAAGTTGTAAGATATAATGTGAAAATCTGAAATAAATGTGAATGTCTGTTTCCTATTTTATGTAATTATGTATCAGTATTTTGTATATTTTTACATGTATCTTTTACATACATATATCATGAAACCGGAAATTAGAAGTTGAAGATATGGGAAATATGGTAAAAAAGATCTGAAAGAAATGTGATTTAGAACCCATTGAGCCAAAACCACTGCCTTGTTAGTGAGTAAGTTAAAATGGAGTCTTTAACTTGCAGTATCACTGTGACTTAGGAAAGCATCCTGATCAGGAAAGAGAATTTATGTTATCTTAACTTGAAGAACACTAGATTTCCATAGTTCCTTATATTTAAATTGGTGACTGTGTTTGGGGAGATTACAAAAATTACAAATTAAATATCTAAATCTAGAAGTTGTCTTCAGGTATTTCAGCCATGGCTTCAGCCCAAACCCTTCCTCATTCTCATGTGATCTTCCATTTTGAGAGAAGTAAGAGGTAAGAAAGTCCTGTAGAAAGTTGAACTATGTACATGATTTGGAATATTTTAATTTTGTCAGATATTTTTATTTTTTAATTTAAAAAGGTATGTTCTAGTACAAGTTTATCTATGCACTCATAGCAAAATATCAGAATATCATTTCTGTTGACAAATAAAAATAAAATTATGAATAAATTTTATTAATGTTGGACAGAGTGACAACAATTCTGCTTGAAAACCACCACTCAAGTTTTACACTGGAAACTTTGGAAGAATGAGGAATCAATTGCTTCACTTAGTGCTTTAACCACAAAATTATTATTTAAGGGCTGTTGTGTTTTTTTTTTTCTTCTTTTCAATAACAGAGATATATTATTTATTGATTAATTTTGAGTGATTTAGAGTATGATGGACTCATTGTGGTGTCTGTCTGACTCATTCACAGTTCATTCCTGCAGCCACTAGTCACTTAAAGAAATCTTGATCTATGGGTGACTTTGGCTTTAATGTGTTTATTTTGGGCGGTTTTATGCTTGTAACAAGCATAACCTTGGACAGTTTGAAAAGACGCTATCTCTTGCATGATAACTATCTTCTTGCCTTTGTACTTTGATTCTAAAATTACAGGCACTGTAAAGTGTTTGATTCCTTTCTTCTTTCCCCATGAATAGAAAATTACTCTTACTGCATTTATTTTCCATTCCTTAATTATTTATGAAAAAATAAAAGTCAACAGCTGAAAATAACCCTCTAAAATGGCAATAAACAGCTTCTTTAAAGTAGACATACAATTAAATTCTGGTTTTCAAATGCAGAATCAGAAGTTCATAGACTTATCATGGATATTAATCCAAGAGGGATCTATGAAATAACATTTTCCTCAGACATATGGAAATAAATTCTTGTCCTCTATTAGTCTGAGCTTTACAACATCTGAATTTAAATCATTGATAGACCTGTGGAGGCATAAAGACACACATTCAGTCAGCACATTTCATGCATTTAGTCTGGAATTCATTTGTTTTATCTTTAAATATTTACAAAAGGGACATGTATATTTGTCTTCCTGGATTCTCTTTATGGTGAAGGGAGAAAAATAGGTGCTGCACGGAACAATTAATCTGAAAATGTTAAGTGTCTGCTTTATGATGGAGTGAATCATTCCCCTAGATGAGCCTGTTTCTCTCCACTGATTATAAAGACAGTCTAAACATCTAAATCAGATGGAGAGATCTGCACCACAGATGCCTGTGTTTGATCAGATGATCTCATTTTCCAGGTGCTTCTGTCACAAAGTCTGTTCTCTACAGTCCTGATAAATTGTAAACTCTCAGAATAGTTCCTGTCTTATTTTGAACCTTGGCCAGCATTTTCTTAGTACAGGTGGCTTGTAAGTACAAGTCAAGGATCATTTCTACCAAGCAATTTAATGTGGACTACTAACATTTCCGGAGAATAAAACAGTTTAGCACAGTGCGTGTGTGACATTCTGCAGTGACTCCAGTGTCAGAGAGTAGTAATGAGCATGAGTTAATTTACAGGATGTAGTCCACATGGCTGTGATTTCCACACTTGCTACAAGAAACAATTCTGAAGAAGTTATACACACAGAAATCATATCTTTCTCTCCATATTGATCGCAGTCTAAATATTTTCATTCTACGTAGCCACAATCAGTGCTAGCAGGCCTGATATTTTGGGACACACATCCTGTGGTCGCTGTTAAGAATGTAAAAATGGTATTGCAGAGCTCCATTTAAATCTCTGTTTAGATCACTATCCATTTTCATCCAGTAATGTTAATTTAATGATAAAATATAAAATGTAACAACAGTTTTCATTTGGTATACCTTTCTTCTCTCCTTCTCTGGTAATTTCATTCTCAAAACTTTCATTCAAATCCCTTGCATACTCATGAGAACAGTTAGGAAGTTTCCACAACTTTAATCCAGTCAAGATCTTCTTTACTTTGGGGATATTGTAGTGTTGATTCCTTCTGCAGAATCATATAATTAGAGAATGTTTTGGGTTGAAATGGAACATCTAGTTCCAGCTTTCCTGCCATGGGCAGGGACACCTGCCACTACATCAGGCTGTAAAGCATCAATAGATCTTTGTTTAATATAAATAAAGTAAGTGTACTAACACTGTTCAACACTGATACAGGGAACAAGACAAATTATTCCAACAAAGCACACTTGAAAAACTGTGACTAGAAATACTGGACACTGAAGCAGCCTCCACGCTTTAGTGGATAAAAAATAATGTGTGTGACACTTAAAAAAAATGCAGGACACTGAAATATCACAGGATAAAGCATCTTCCCCATGACCCAGACTGCATGCAAGGCACTATTTTCTGTTTCTAGGTATCCTGAATTTCAATCATATTATCAGCTACCTGCTGAGTCTGGCAACATATCTGATTTCATGTTGAGCCACCTGACTGCTTTTTCTCTAAAAAAACATTTTCCAGACTTATTGTCAGTGACCTAGCAAAGGTTAGCCATAAATCTTTTTCTCAGCAAGGGTGCTGATAGTTTAAGAGCTTCCCTAATAAGCAATGCTATATTTCTGATCTTATAACCTGAACAGCATGAACTATCCTGCCTTTCTTTTATTTAGATAGGGTTGTGTAAAAACAACACGTT